>NC_056660.1:109570381-110170381 GCF_018350195.1 Panthera tigris
AATTTGGTAGAGGGAGGAACAGTGTTCAAGTTGGATATATCATAGAGTTTTGGTCAGGAGGGTGTAATTCAAGAGCATAGAGATAGAACTGGGGGGCTTAGGAGCACTAGACTGGTGGGGAGTTGGAGAAGGTGAGAGAACACCCAGAGTACTACAATGTGTGTAGCCGTGACCTGGGAGTTAATAAACTTGGGCTCTTGCTAGATCACCATTTATTTATACAAGCCTGCCTAGCAGACATAAAGTAAATTTAAAGAAGGTGAGAGAAGAATCAATAGAGAAAGAAGCAGAAATGACTGAATCAATCAGTCAAAAAAGAATAGAACTGATAAATAAATCTAAGACTTGGATGTCTATAAAAATCAGTAAGCAAAATTTCTGGCAAGTTAGATCAGTGAAAAAAATAAAGAACACAGAGAATTAAAAAATATGAAAATATAGGGGCGCCTGGGTGGCTCAGTCAGTTAAGCATCTTACTTCAGCTCAGGTCATGATCTCACTGTGAGTTCAAGCTCTGTGTTGGGCTTGACAGTTCAGAGCCTGGAACCTGCTTCAGATTCTGTGTGTCTGTCTCTCTCTCTCTCTCTCTCTCTCTCTCTCTCTGCCCCCTCGCCCAGTTGTGCTCGCTCTCTCTCTCTAAAATAAACATTAAAAAATAAAAATAAAAAATATGAAAATACTGTAATCAATTATAGGTAATAAATATGAAAATCTCAATGAAATGGATCACTTAAAAGGAAGCCTTAATGATAAAAACTCTCAACAAAGTGGGTATACAAAGAATGCACCACAATGTAATACAGGGTGTATATGACAAGCCCACAGCTAGCATCAGACTCAATGGTGACAAGCTGAGACCTTTTCCTGTAAGATCAGGAACAAGACAAGTATGTCCACTCTCGCCACTTTTATGCAACATGGTACTGGAAGTTCTAGCCATGGCAGTTAGGCAAGAAAAATAAAATGCAGCCAAATTGGAAAGGAAGAAGAAAACTGTCACTATTTGCAGATGCCATGACACTAAATATGGAAAACCCTAAAGACTCTACAAAAAAACCTGCCAGAACTAATAAATGAATTCAGTAACCCTGGATACAAAATTAACAAAAAGAAATTGGTTGCATTTCTATACACTAATAACAAGCTATCATAAAGAGAAATTTAGAAAACAATCCCAGAGTGCCTGGGTGGCTCAGTCAGTTGAGTGCCCGACTCTTGATTTTGGCTCAGGCCATGATCTCATGGTTGTGAGATCAAGCCCCGTGTTGGGCTCTGCGCTGACAGTACAGAGCCTGCTTGAGATTCTTTCTCTCCCTCTCTCTCTCTGCATCTCCCCCTGCTCACACTTTCTCTGTTTCTCAAAAGAAATAAACTTAAAAAAATAACAATCCCATTTACTATTGTATCAAAAAGAATACGATATCTAAGAATAAACTCAATCAAGTAAAAGACTTGTTTTTTTTTTAACATTTTTAAAATGTTTCTATTTATTTTTGAGACAGAGCATGAGCAGGGGAGGGGCAGAGAGACAGGGAGACACAGAATCTGAAGCAGGCTCCAGGCTCCAAGCTGTCAGCACAGAGCCCAACACGGGGCTCGAACTCATGGACTGTGAGATCATGACCTGAGCTGAAGTCAAACACTTAACTGACTGAGCCACCCAGGTGCCCCTCAAGTAAAAGACTTGTAGTCTGAAAACCGTAAGACTTTGATGAAAGAAACTGAAGATGACATCAACAAATGCAAAGACATTCCATGCTTATGGATTGGAAGAATTTATCACTGTTAAAATGTCCATACTACCTAATCTACAGATTCAGTGCAATCCCCATCAAAATGACAAAGGCATTATTCACAAAATCATGAATAATAAGACCCGAGAGTCCTAAAATCGTATGGGATCACTAAAGACCCAAATAGACAAAGCAACGTTGAGAAAGAAGAAGAAAACTGAAGGTTTCACACTCCCTGATTTCAAACTATACTATAAAACTACAGTAATTAAAATAGTCTGCTACTGGCAAAGAAAGAAACAAAGAAAGGAAGGAAGGGAGAAAGGATGGAAGGAAGAAAGAAAGAAAAAAAGAAACACAGATCAAAGGAACAGTACAGAGAACCCAGGAAAAAAACCCCATGTACATATGGTCACTACAGCTATGCCAAAGAAGGCAATAATATACAACGGGGAAAAGACAGAATCTTCAATAAATAGTGTTGGGAAAACTGGACAACTACATACCAAAGAACCAAATTGGGCCACTATCTTACACCATATACAAAAATAAATCCACAATGTATTACACACTTGAATGTAAGACCTGAAACCCAAAACCTCCTAGTAGAAAACATAGGTGGTCAAGCTCTCTGACATCAATATTAGCAATCATTTTTGGACCAGTCTCTTCAGGCAAGGGCAAAAGTTAAAATAAACAAATGGGATTATATCCAACTAAAAAGCTTTTGCACAACAAAGGAAACCATCAATAAATGAAAAGGCAAGCTACAGAATGGGAGAAGATATCTGCAAATCCCACATCCGATAAGGAGTTAGTATTCAAAATATATAAAGCACCTATACAACTTAATATAAAAAAAATCCACAACCCAATTAAAAATTGGGCAGAGGACTTGATTAGACATTTTTATGAAGAAGACATCCAGATGGCCGACAGGCATATGAAAAGATGCTCATCATCACTCATCATCAGGGAAGTGCAAATCAAAACCGAAATGAGCTAACATCTCATACCTGTCAGAATGGCTAAGCTCAAAAACTCAATAAACAACAAGTGTTAGCGAGGATGTGGAGAAACGACAACCCCCTGTACACTGTTGGTAGGAATACAAATTCAGGCAGCCACTATGGAAAATAGAATGGAGGTTCGTCAAAAAGTTACAAGTTACCATACGATCCAGCAATTTCACTTCTGGGTATTTATCTGAACAAACACACCAATGTGACGAGATACATGCACACTGATGTTCACTGCAGCATTATTTACAATAGCCAAGATAGGGAAGCAACATAAGTGTCCATCAATAGAGGAATGGATAAGGCAGATGAGGCATATATACAATACAACATTACTCGGCCCTAAAAAAGAATAAAATATTACCATCTGTGACATCAATGAAGGACCTGAAGGGTATTCTGCTAAGTGAAAGGAGAGAGTGAAATCTGACAGAGAAAGACACATACCATATGATTTCACTTATACCTAGAATTTAAGAAACAAAACATACCAACAAACAAATCAGAAACAGATTCACAGATACAGGAAAAACTGCTGGTTACCAGAGCAGAGACAGGTTGGGGAGTAGGCAAAATCGGTGAAGGGGATGAAGAGGTACAAACTTCCAGTTATAAAATAAGTGGAGGGATGTAAGAGACAGCATAGGGAATACAGTCAATAATATCGTAACCACCATTCCTGGTTATTAAGTAGATTTATCATGGGGATCATTTCATAACATACCAAAATATTGAATTCCTATGATGTACTAGTGAAACTAATAGGCTATTGTATGTCAATTATACTTCAAGAAAGAAAAAGAAACTTAAAAGTACCAACACGAATTAGTCAAGAAGAGATTATTTAAAAAACTTTCAAGTGCTACTTTTCACTTATTCTAGATGAATGGGCCCTGGAGATCTTCTGCATAGCACATGGCCTACAAGTCAACAATATTGTACTGTACATTTAAAAATCCATTGAGAGGATAGCTCTCAAGTTACACATGTTTACCAGAAACAAAAAACTAAAAAACAAAAACAAAGGGACACAAGGAAACTTTTGGAGGTGATGGCTATGTGTATTACCGGGATCGTGGTGACAGTACCGTGGGTACACACGTATGTGCAAGCTCATCCAACTGTATACATTCAGGACGTGTAGTTTTTTTTGTATATCAATTATACATCAGTAACGTGGTTGGAAAAAAGTGCTACTAACCCAAAGTCACCCTGACTAGTTTCATAGGAAGGTTCTTTCTTATGTTGAAGGAAAGGATCATTCCTATAGCCTATGACAGAGAAGATGTTGCAAATTAGGTCATGAAGCTAGTATAACCTGGACACTAAAACCTGCCAAAGAGCACAAAAAGGATGACTACAGACCTAGCTCACTTAGGACTAGATGAACTAAAATCCCAAGGGACGTATTAGCAAATCAAGTCTAGCATGGTAATAAAAGCGCATACCATGACCAAGTATAATATGTTTCAGTGGCTAACTATCAGGAAATCTATAATTAATCACATCCAAAATCACAGGCAGCCAAAATTTGATTCTCTTGCTAGGCATTGAAAGGGCTTTTGAAAAAAATGCAAAATCAATTTCTTGGAGGAAAAAAACCTCAATAAAATAGGAACAGAATCATACTCGCTTCCTACAATGAGGAATATCTCTATAAAAAGAAGAAACAGCACCATTCTTTTCAGATTGGTGAAATATTAAGTTGGAAAAAAAAGAAAAAATGAAAAGGCAGGAAGGCAATATCAGACTCACCATTATAGCAGGTGTGACAGTCAATTGAAGGCAAGAAATGAGAAGCACAAATATTAAAAGGACGGAGAAAAAAATGTATTTTACCTGGATATGCTCCCGATAATGAACCCAAAAGTACTAAGGTTTAATAAGTGAATGCAATACGGGGGCCAGTACCAAAACATACACAACTAATAGCTTACTTACTGACAGCGACCAGACAGAAAATACGGTGGACCTAAGTGAAAAAAAAAAATGGTAAAATCTCACTGAGGACATAAAAAAAGACTTGAGTAATTGTAGAGAGACTTTCTGGGATAGGAAGATGTACTGGGGTTAAGAAAGGAGATACCCCAAATTAAACCATACCTTTAATCTAATTGTAACTCAAATCAGTTGGTGAGGTCTTGACAAAAGAATTCTAAAACTTACCCAGAAGAAAAAATGTGCAAGAACAGCTGAGTAAATTTTGAAAAACAACAGCGATGACGGGCACTTTTTCACACCAGATATTACCAAGTAGGACAATAGCAAACGTTGCAAGGCGGGGGGGGGGGAGTGGGTCAGGGAAGGGGTGGGGAGAAGCAGGGGACTGCTGAGGGAATCCCCACCTCTGGGTCAGGCACCACATTAATGGTTTGGATTGGTTTTACAAAGCTCGGTCAATTTATTATATGCAGCCAACATTTATTAAATACCACGCGATGGCCGGCATTAGGGACAGAAGAATGAAGATGGGACTGGTCCATATCCCCACGGAGCCTTCTGTCCCGGGGAAGGTGATTAAACAATGAATTCCAAATGTGATAAGCGTTACAGGGTGGTGGGGGCTGGGGGAGCTTTTGGGGCACGGGAACAGGGGTCTGGGAAGACTTAAAGAACCCAGTAGGAGCCACTCTCCACCTCACAAAGGAAATACTGACCTTCCATACACCCATGGTGCCCATGCCTCAATTGATGGGAGGTTTGTCTATTGATCTGGTAAATCTAAACCAGGGGTGTGTGGACTGGCTTCTTCAGATAGATGGCCAGTGGTCAGTACCAGCCTTGAAGACAGTCCTTTGCCTCAGCCCTGACCTTTGATACCATCTGTGGACCCATGAAGTTCTGAAACGGAAGCGTGCATCTGCATCCCCTGGGGGCCTTGTTAAAACTACACCGGGACCACCGCGCAGGGTCTGGTCCCGGAGGTCTGGGATGGGGCTGGAGGATTTGCTTCTACCTATCAGGTTCCAGGTGAGATCTTGAGTCAGTTCTGACTTGGAAGACGACAATTCAGGGCTAACTGTGGACTGAAATGCATGGCACCATTCTAGAACAAAGTGAAACGTGACTGAAAGTCAAGGGTGTGGAATGAGTCATTCACTTAAAAATACATAAATGTCTACTGGGCAAAGACACCTGCACTGGCAGCGGTTGAAATACTGCTCAGATGTTCTCATGGTGAGAGGCGCCCCCTGCTGGCCATGGGTCTCTGTGAGCCACAATCATCCTGGGGCTAAGACAACACTTCCTGTGGCCTCCATCGTCTCAGAACTCTGCATGTTCCATCTTCCAAGGCTCACCCTTCCCAGTCTGGCCCCAACTATGCAAATGGAGGTGGTTAGAACACTCTTCATCCTGCCCCTGATTCAGGAGCATGTCAGTATTCACAAGAAGTCTGGGCTTCTGGGGCATCCCTCATCCCCAAAACCTTCGGTTGTATCTTCTGGAACTCATGTTCAGCCATCAGCAAAATGTCCTATATCCTCAAACTCTTGTATGAACGTTCCTTCACCTTCTCGCTCAAATGGAAACCTGGCGACATGGTTTCTCCTGCAGCCTCTTAAGGGGACTTGGCTCTCTCTCTCACCTCTTCCTCCTCTGAAGTGGGCTGGCACATGGGGCAGGCACCCCTTGGTTCTCACCACCACCGCCAGCCTTCTTCTTCCTTCGTCCCGTTCTGAGTCTTACGTCCCCAGATGCCATGCCTCCTCACCCCTCCCGGACACATTGTCCCAGCACATCCCTCCTACTCCTGCAGCGTTCTCCCCCTTCCTAACGATTCTTCTCATCAGCCCATGAGAAGCATTTAATTTCCACCTTGGGAAAAAAAAAACAAACCCAAACCTCTTTCCCCCACCTTCACTCCCCGATACTGTCCAATTTTTCTCCTTGGAAGCACCCTGAAAAGATGTCCACATTTGGGGGGCTCTAATTTCTCTCCTCCATGGCCTCCTGAGCCAGTCCCATCAGATTTTCCCCACCACGCCACAGACACGGCTCTTCTCCAACGACCCCCACATGCCAACCCTGCCCCCAGTGTCCAGTTCTCTGTCCTCATCTGTACTATTTGGCACAGCTGACCGCACCTCCTTGGTCCCGGATGTCCCTTCACCTTCAAGCTCAGAAACCCAACCGGGTGCACAACACCTTAGCATTTATCATGTCTGCATGAGCTCCTGATCTTTCTTCCCCAAACCTGCTCCTCCAACCTCCTCTTGTCTCAGAAAATGGCCACTCCACCCTGCAGCTGCTCAGACCAAGATCCTGTGGAGGGACTGGTGACTTTCCCAGCAAGTTGACAGAGATGTCAGAGATGTCAATTTTTCAGTAAGGCTTTCACTTGCCATCCCCTCTCCCATTTCTACCTTTCATCTGACTTTCCTCATCCCTATATGTTTTTCCATTCTCCTCCTGAGTATTTAGCACCCTCTGACTTGCCCCAAGAGGACAGAGATTTTGGCCTGCTCACTGCTGGGTTTCCAACGCGTGGCCTGTGAATGGCCTGCAGGAGACTCGTACGTATCTGTGGGATACAGATTATGACACCTGGAGGATCACGAGGGGCTGGCAGCAAAGGAGGGGGAAGCATTGTCAGCCAAGGGAACAATCAGTGCAAATTCATGGGCTGTAGCAGTTGGGGCCGGGTGGGGGCCAAGAGGTAAGGCAGGTGGGTGGCAGGACCCAGGTCACCGTGAACACAGACTGCAGGCTCTCGGGGCCAGGAAGCTGCTGGCTCAGGCCTCCCCTCCTTTGTCCTGCTGGACTGGCATGGAGGAGACAACAGCGGGACAGCTAGGGACCCTGTGCACAGTCCTAGGCCCCTTGGGTCTTCCTCGCTCACTGCCTTGCACAAGCTCCGCTGAGAAGCCCATCGTGCCCTGACCCGACCACTTGCTAACTGGAAAACTGACAGGACAATGTTTAAGAAAAAAAAAAAAATCATCTCATCAGTGGGGTGGGAGCTTACTCACTGCCCTCAGAACCAAACTGTCCTCCTTGTGTGTGGTGACACAGCCATCAATCCTACAGCTGGTGGGGAAAAGGCCCAGGCTCTGGATGAAGCCCCTGATCACCTTGGGCAGAACATGCGAATCCTACTAGAGCCAGGGCTCTGGACCCAGCCTCCTGCCAGGACAGCAGAGCCGGAGAAGCTGACTGGGCATGGAGGTGTCAAAGACCCTGGTGGCCCTGGCCCCCACTTGGATGGGGCCCAGTCAGAAAAAGTCCTACATTTTCATTGTGAGAGACTGAGCGGGTGGTGGGGACACACAAATTCCTGCCAGCAACAAAGACCCACCTGTTTTCCGTTGGCCCTCATCTCCCCTCTTCCTTTGTATTAATTCACACACCAAAAAATCATTTGAAATTAATATATTCTGGGTAAACACATTCACTTTCTTTTAAATTTGCAAAACCCTCCAATGAAAACATTTGAATATGTAACACAAAGGCCCGTTTTCTTTGGGAAGCATGGATCATTTCCAAGGTGAAAGGCAGCATAAACATGTCCTAAGTAAGAGGCACATTCACAATAGTACCAAGCTGGAGTAATAAACCGATTTGGGAGATTATTATTGTGTTTTGAGAAAGAATCCTTACTTGTCTGAACCGTGGGGGAGTTCGAGTGTGTTTTTATTTTAATGGATTAATCATTTATGTCTGAAGGTCTCCCTCCTTCCTATGAAGGCAATGCAGGAGGTTTGCATGAAGTTATAAATCATGTCAGTGTTTGGGCCTCATCTCTGGGAGGCCTGGTCTACGGGGAAGTCATACTAATAATTTGAGAGAGGCCAACCAGGTCAAGGCAGAGCTGTGGATGGAGAAGCCCCAGAAGGTGGTGGCCCAGCCTGTATATGGGGTCCTGCCCCTGCCATCAGGGAGTGGGGCAGCTCCAGAAAGAATTATTTTATCCCTGGTTTGGCAAGTTTCTCTGGGCCCTGATTTTCCCCTCTGTATAATGGATTGGAGGCTCTCTGAGGGGCCATCAGCTCAGACCATCTGTTGTCCACAAACTGTAGTGAAATATGGCTGAGATAACCTCTAATCTCTCCCATATCTGTCCCACCCTGGACAGTAAACAGGCATTTTCTGAGCATTTTAGATATAGCAGATCTCATCAGGCTGATAAGGCAAGAGGTACTACTGTTATTCCCATTTTACAAGTATGTTCACTTGCCTTCTTTGTATGCCAAAAGCACTTGAACCCAGGTCTCTCTGGCTCAGAGTTCAGCTCTTGACTGTGTGACAGAGTTGTCGCCCGATGGGAGCTGCACCGTGCCTAGGCTGGAAAGCCCTACCCAGTTCCTGCCCCCTGGAGTGGGATCTCTGTGCCTTTGCCCACCAGCCACATGTGAACTCCCCAGCACCTCTGCCCATTGGCTTGGAGTCTTCGGAGCACTCAGAGAAGCAGTTAACTAGGTGGGGCCCTCTGTCCTCCCTTCTTCATCCCCCCAACCCCTTCCCTCTGGTTGAAGAGAAACCATCTGGAGGAATGGACACAGAACATCGCTCCCTGACTGTGTGTCCACACACAGCTTCCACTCAGTAAGCCACAGGCCAGCTTCCGGGCCAAGTGGGGACTGAACCAGACCTCCTGCAGCACTGCTGGGCAACAGCACCGAATTCTAACCAGGCAGCTCAGGATCTTCATGGTTTTCAATCATGCTTGGGATGAATGACAAAAGGGAACCAATCCCAGGGATGAATTTCCTCCTGCCTTCTCTCCCGCTTCCTCAGGAGACTCCTGAGCAAGGCAGCATTCCTGCTGTCATGAGCACCAAGGGTGCCTCCTCAGCTTCCCAGGGGCTCCACCAGGAAGCCTCTGGCACCACGCTGCAGCCTGCAAAGCTCCCTGCGTCTGGTGCCACTGTGAGCCTTGCATGGCACCCCAGCCTTCCTGGGACCTGAAGCAGCATCGGGAGTCTCCACTGTGATGGGCTGAGCCCCAGCTGAGCTGGACAAGCGAGCCACATGGCTTGCCAACCTCAGTCCTGCTGAGGCCCGGCTGGCCCTACATTCCCTGCTGTAGCTCCTTCATCACGTGCTCAGGCTGCCAGCTGTTTTCGGCCAGGCCTGAGCTCAGCACGAGGGGCAGAGGGACATGAGGCAGGATGCCTGTCCCCTGTCCTCCACAGTGTGTGGCTGACACCTGCATCCACCATCTGGATTCTTTAATAGCAAGAACATGATGCCCTGGTAAGGAGGGGTAGGGTAAGGCAGGGCAGGGCAGGTGTTAAGAGTCTGGGCTTTGGAGTCAAGATGTGCTTTGCAGTTCCTAACTGCAGGGCTGGGATCCTGAGACCACCGAATCCCTCTGAGCTCCAGTCACCTCCTTTATGAAACGGGGATGCCACACCACAGGTATTCAGCATTTGCTTTCCTAACTGTGTCTTTCACACCATTCTATTTTCAACATCTTGTCTTCCCAGACAAATACAACTTTTTTCCCTCTCAGTCTGACACAGAGCTTAACTTCTCTAACACTCGGAAAACCTTGCTTCTTATTTCCAGGTCAGCAGGCAGTGGACTTAGGTCTCTGGGAGGCAACTCCACCTACTTGAGCATGGTGCTTCCATGAGGGAGCTGGCTAGTGGACCCACACGTCACCCCCAAGTGCTGTGAATCAGCCCAACCCAAGAACTTCATGAGCTCCTGCAGCTAGAGGCGCCCCCCCACCCCCGCCCCCAGTGGCCTCACCTGGCTGTCATGGGGCCAAGCACAAAGGGTCAATTTAATGACAAAAAAACCCTGATCACCAAGATCCCAGCATGCTCCTGACTACTGATCGTGTTTCCGCTGGAAGAGAAGCCTTAAATCTTTCCGCAGTTAGGAAATAGATCTCAAGTGGCCTCTTTTGGTTCTCAGCGGTTGGTTTTGCTTTATGTAGACTCCCCTGGGCCAAAAGCAGCCTCTTTGGTGGAGACTAGGTCATGGTGGGGCCGGTGGGTGTGGGTGGGAGGTGTTCAGGGAGGGAATCAACAGCTGCATAGCCTACTTCCCATCTGGAGGGAGGGGCTCATTCTCTAGCTGGAGCTGAGGGTACCTCATGGTGCTTCTGGGTTTGGGCTTTGCTCTTGGATTCAGCACTGGGTGTGACTAACAGACTCACCCGCATCATGACCACAGACTCACAAGTCTGGGGAGACATGGGGCAGAAGGGCATGGACTTGCCCTTAGCACCATGGACTTGCCAGTTAGCATATGAAGTCATCTAAGACCACACAGTCCCTTCCAGAGGCCCAGGGCAAGTACAGGCTCTCACCTGTGAGGCACTCGGTTTCCCTGGCAGGTGGCTCCCCTCCCCCTCCTCAGAGATTCTTTTGTAAGAAATAAAGGAGAAGAGGTTCAAGCTCACTAAGCCCCTCGTTCTTGTGAAGTGGGGTCAGGATATAAAAGGCTAAGAATCTGTGAATACTGCTTCATTTGCCTTGTCCAGGTTTATCGGAGGACCCGAGGGACCTGGGGTGAGCCATGTCGAGTTGTTTCACAACCAAGCGGTCACCGACATTGTACCACGCCAGGCACTCCTTGCCAGGTTTAGAGGGAAAAGCCCTCTTTCTGTTACAGAGCACGTGCTCTGCCCTTGGAGCAGCCCCTGGTGCCAGGGAGCCCCAGACACTGCCTGCTGGCTACACTGGACAGTGGCCTCTGAACCTAGTCTGGGTTAACTCACCTAGTTGTAACTAGGAACCCCTGGGTTATTTCTGGAGAAATCCAGTGACTTCATTGTAGGCCTGGATTTAAGCCAGCAAGCACAGCTGCAAACCCCCAAAGAATTAAGTATGTCCCAGGGTAAGGGAAATACTAAGATATGGCCTAGGCATGTATGGCTATAAAAATCCTACAACATCCCGCAGGGTAAATGTAGACACCAGCTGAGCTCACCCCAGTTGTCCTTAAATGGCTTGTTACCATGATTCCAGAGGTAAGTGAAATGGAGCCTCATTATGTAATCATTCTTAACACCTTGCTCACTTTATCTCAGAGCAGAAGCCCCGGCCACCAGCTGGCACAAAAGATCTAGGGCAGACTTGGAGTTTCCACACTGCCGTGATACTTGAACGCCCTGCTCAGTGGTCGAAGTGGAGCCCCGCTGGGCTTGGCTGGATGAATCTAACTTCTGTGGGGTGCTGACCACGGCACTGTGATGGCCTGCTTGTGTTGATGGTTGAAATGGCCAGGTTGGGGCATCCAGTGGTGTGACACAGAGGTCAAAGCATGGTCCTAGGTCTAGGAAGACAGCCACCAGTGGTGTGGCTGAAGATAAGTGACCTTACCTAGAGATTCATCCATAACGTGGGTTAAAATACACTGACTGGTGAAGTCCACATGACGTGTTAGCACAGGGCTTGGCCAGCCTAAGTGCTCAGAAAACACTGGCTATTTCAATGGCTTGTGTTGTCATCGGGAGGGGCTTATTCTTCTCAATTTCTAGGAGTCCTGGCAACACGGGGGGTCTGTGAGAAGCAATAAAAATGTCCCAAGCCTGCTCAGGTTCTGTCTTAGCTTGGTCTCAACTGAGGCTTGTTGAGCCTCTTAGGGAGGCATACGGGAAGCAGGCCCTGGTGTAAGAGGTAATGCCTCCCCACTTGACAGGTGATTCGGGTGAACACCACCTGGGAGAGGAATGTTGTGTTGTAGACAGTGTCAGCTACTCAGTGGGTCCAAGAGCACAGCAGCTGGCTGTCGCTGAGGCACCGGTACATTCTATGGGGACTCCACTAGAGCCCCGGCTGCTGAGTGTGATTTGCCTGAGTAGCTCACCCCCTTGCACTGGGATCATCTCATCAAAGAAGGCTTCGGGTGAAGCCATACGGAGAAACTAGTCGGCAGACTGCCCTTTCTCCACTGCTGCCCTTTACTTACTACAGGGATGAGATACTTGGGGCTCAGACAATCTTTAAGATAGAGTACGGGACGGGGAGGAGTGCTGTGAGCAGCATTTCGGGAACGCTTTGAAGGGACGACATGCATGGAGCCATTTACTAACCATTCACCTGCAGGACGTGGGTCTGGAAGAGCTCCTCATGGCCGGAGGCGTGGCAGGTGTAGTTGCCCATGTGGATGGTGGTCACCTTGGTGATGTAGAGGGAGTCATCCTCTCCGAAGTCCTGCACAGGGCGAGGAAGACAAGGAGGTCGGTCTTTGCACTGAGTAGGCCGGAAAGGATAGATAGGTCTCCTACTTTTCCAAGAAAACAGAAACCCTGCTGTGGTAGAGCCCCTCCCTCAAGAATGTGGTGGAGGCCTCCTGAGAACAAAGGCAGGCAACGTGGCCCAATCAACATGACTCTGGAACTTGCACTGTGTCCAATCAGACGATATGTCACCAAATATGGGAGACAAAGAAGTAGAAATTGCATAAAAGCTACACCCCGCTGCACTTGAGACTCAGTTTTTTTGGTACGAACCCACTGAGCTCGTGCCGGCAGGACGAATCAAGTTGCTTCCTGGACAGACAAGCCTCGGCGTCCTGTCACTCTGTGTGAGAATCCTGCTACACTGTAGCCGAGCTGCCGGCGGGGCTGTGATGGCCCGGGCAGCGGGGACCCAGTCGCTCTTCCGTGTTGCTTGCCTCGACCTGATATACTCACTTAACGCCTTATTCAGCCTGTGAGGCCAGGCTTGAATACCTTCCCCACACACTCCCTCAATTTCTAATCACTGGGCTCGTTTGCCCCTCCTACTAATCCTGGGCCTGCTCGGTTGGTTTCCTGGGCTTCTCACCCACCTGCTGAGAAGCTCTGGCGGGCAGCCTTGTTTAGGGCTGGCAAGTATTTCTTACAAAACTCGACACCCCCAAAACAAATAATCCAATTAAAATGGGCAGAGGGCACGAACAGACATTTCTCCAGAGAAGCCATCCAGATGGCCAACAGGCACATGAAAAGATGCTCAGCATCACTTATCAGGGAAATGTGAACCAAAACTACAATGAGGTATCATCTCACACCCGCGAGGAGAGCTAAAATCAACAACCTAAAAAACAACAGGTGCTGCTGAGGGTGTGGAAGAAAAGGCGCCCTCTTGCACTGCCGGTGGGAATGCAACGTGGTACAGCCACGGTGGGCAGTAGCATGGAGGTTCCTCAAAAAGTTCAAAGTACAAGTAGTTTATGATCCAGCAATCTCACGGCAAGGTATTCAGCCAAAGAATACAAGAAGACCGATTCAAAGGGATACACGCACCCTGATATTTAGAGCAGCATTATTTACAACAGCCAAGATAGGGAAACAGCTCCAGTGTTCATCACCTGATGAGTGGATAAAATAGATGTGGTACACGCGTCTCCAGTGGGATATTATTCAGTCATAAAGAATGAAATCTTGTCATTAGCAAAACTATGGGTAGAGCTAGAGACTATATATACTAAGTGAAACAAGTCAGCGAGAGACAAATACCATATGCTTTCCTTCATGTGGGGAATTTAAGACACAAAATGAACAAGCAAAGGGAAAAAATAAGACAGAGAGGCAAACCAACGAACAGACTCTTAACCATAGAGAACAAACGGCTGGTTACCAGAAGGGAGGTGGGTGGGGGATGGGTGAAATAGGTGATGGGGGTTAAGGAGGGCACTTGTGATGAGCACTGCGTGATGTATGGAAGCGTCGAATTGCTCTACTAGACACCTGAAACTAATATTACACTGTGCGTTAACTGGAATTAAAAAAAAACGAGAAAGTTTTTCTTAAAGGGACAGACAGCAAATCTTTTCGGCCTTGTGGGCCATAGGGTTTGTGTTAACTACTCAACTCTGCCTTGTAGCACAAAGATAATCATGTCAGTACATACATTAATGAGCACCACTAAGCTCCAGTGAAATTTTATTTAAAAAAGTAGGCGGGAGAACAGATTTGGCTTGCAGGGAGACTTGGCCTACCCCTGGTTCAAATCCACCTTCCCCAAAGACTTCCAGGCAGCTTACAGAGACCTAGATAACCTGAGAAGGGGAACAGAACCCTGAGGAAAATGAGGGCAGACAAAAAACTAGGGAAGGGACATAAAAGAGAACCAGGAGGGGCTGATGCCAGGGGTTCAGTAAGAAAAAACTCAGTAAGCCCAGACTCTATGACCTCTGCAGCCACACAGTGTGGGGTCCTCTAGGCCAGTGTAGAGGGGAGGATGGGCAGGAGGTGGCCTTGGCAGGTCGGAGTCCCCGAGGAGCATCCGATGGGCAAGGAGGGCCTGCCCCAGGGCCTGTCGGGTCCGATGCACTTGCTCTTGCAGGACCAGGCACCGTGTGGGCCCTGGCCAGACACCAAATACAGACATGCCGGCGAGTGGTATTGCCGGGTGTTTCTGGGACACCCCTCATTCAGATCTGGACTTAGCTACTCCGCATCTTTGAGGGGTGGGGCTCAGAACTGACAGGACGGAGGAGGTCCTGGCTTACTGGTGAGAACACGGGGCTGTGCAGTGATCGAAGTCCGGCACCAGGGCTCAGGAGACTCGGATTTTAGTTGAATTCTGTCACTGACCAAATGTCCCCTCGTCCCTCTGGGCTCTGGTTTCTCCATCTGCCTGTGCCCTGCCCATCTCCTAGGGTGTTGGGGAGATCTGGCAAGAGAACACACGTGAATACTTCTCCCAGTGTGAGAAGTGTGACGTACGTGGGTGTGTTACTTTTCTTCTTTTTTTTTTTTTTTAAGTTTATTGATTTATTTTGAGAGAGAGAGTGAGCACACATGCGGGAGGGGCAGAGAGAGAGAGAGGGAGAGAGAGAATTCCACGCAGCCTCTGCACTGTCAGCACAGAGCCCGATGCGGGGCTCGAAATCACAAACTGAGATCAAGACCTGAACCGAAATCAAGACTTGAATGTTTAACCGACTGAGCCACCTAGGCGCACTTCTTCGTCTTATTAACAGGATATGCAAAACTCCCCTTGACCTCCTAGAGCCAGCACCAAACCATCCCTCTTGCCATTCCCTGTGCCCTTTTCCATAGAAGCAATCTGGTGGCAGGAGGGAGGGAAGGCTATCAATCACCGTGGCACAAACGGTTGTCAGAGGGCAGCCGCAGAGCAGCTCCCGGAAACGCTGACCCTCTGCCTTGCTCACCATCCAGGGCGCCCCACCACAACCATCATGAGACCCATCAAGATGTTTTTTGGCTAATTAGCCCAGTGAGGGAGTGCAGGCCCAGAGAGAGGCTTGGGGTAGGGCACAGCAGGGAAGGTGGATCATGGATGCAGGCATTTTCAGGGGGGGGAAAAAGTACACAACAGCATTCCCGATGGAGTAAAATATTGGAGAGGGCTGCTAGAGCCCAGTGAGTTTTCTCTGAAGCATTGCTCTGCTTAAAAAAGCCCCATTCCTATCACTTCCATAATAAAAATAAAACACCAGATAGCTGATTTGTCCTGTGTCATAACAGAGTCATAAAGGGTTCATACCTGAGTTGCTTATGAAAAGTTAATGGTTAGTCAGTTCTGGGGCTGACATATTTCTAGTCTAAGCTGTTTGTGTGTCAAAACCTAAGTCTGGAGGAAAATAGATTTTGCTTGGAGGCTTGGTGGCAAGATGGCATCTTGAAAAGAGGGCAGGGAAGTAGGGTGCGGTCCCTACCTCGGGAGCCCCTGAATATCTCACCTGCTTGGGTCTAGGGCAGACTCCATCCCAAAGAACAACACCAGAGCTGCTAGCAGGGGGTCTGGTGCTGGGGTCCCCCTGGCACTTTCCTTCTCCTGCTTCCCTGAGCCTTTGTACCCACACCCCTTCCTCACTGGAGGGCCCTTGAAGCCGGGCTCGGGTTGTGGTGCCCCCTTGATGAGGCTGTGCAGTCAATGGGGACGACAGGTTGCTCAGGCTGAGAAGCGCGCCAAGGCCAAGGTTTCCACAAATCAACCGTAAAGTGATGGATTGGTCATAACACCAGCTCACAGTCTTCAAGACCTAGCTCTGTGCTGGGAAGCTTCATACACATTGTCTTGTATAATCCTCAGAAATAAAACTCCCAAGCCAGAAAATGAAACAAGGGGCATCTGGGTGGCTCAGTTGGATAAGCATCCGACTTCGGCTCAGGTCATGATCTCGGGGTTCTTGGACTCAAGCCCTGAGTTGGGCTCTGTGCTGACAGCTCAGAGCCTGGAGCCTGCTTTGGATCCTCTGTCTCTCTCTCTCTCTCTGACCCTCCCCCATTCATGCTCTGTCTCTCTCTGTCTCAAAAATAAATAAATATTAAATTTTTTTTAAATAGAGAATGAAACAAAAGCCCAGTCCCCATAGGGCGAGGAAGCAAGCTCTCCTTCACAAGGTCTGCAGATTCTGATTTTCTCTCACCACCTCCACTGCACCCGGTGGCCCAATGCACCATCTTCTCACCTGGGGGACAGCAGGGATCCCCACTTCTTCCCCTCTGCTCTGTCCTCCACATGGCAGCCAGACCCTCCCCCCTCTCTCCGAGTCACAGCTCTAGAGGGTCTGCAGGGATGGCCTGCCATCCCCACCTTCTTCCACTCCCCCCTGCTCCTTCCACACTGGCACTGTGGCATCCTGCTCGCACTCCAGGCATCCTGTCCCGTCCTCCCGAAGGCGGTCAGTCTGGTTGGCACCCCCTCCTTGAAGTCTGCTCTAATGTTAACTGCTGAGATAGGGTTGAGAGCCCTCCCTGTAGCCCTCACCCCCATCCCTCACTTGCCCTTTTCTCTCCCTCTCTCTCTTTCTCTTTCTGGCACTTACTACCACTTAGCATACCATTTGTATGTCTCCCTCCGACTGGGATGTGAGCTCCCCAGGGAGGGCAGGGACTCTGGTGCTGCACGGTGCTCCCTGCCGTGCCCCCAGTGCTTGGCACGGGGCCTGGCGTTTGTTGGGCCCTCAGTAGTGATTCAGCAACTGGATTGCACAAGCTGCTGAGCGAGGCTTTCCGCAGGGACTGTGTTCTGGTTCTCTGGGTTTGCAAACTGGGGCACCCACCTCTTGCCTTCCCATCCACCTGAGTGTTCAGAGACATGGGGTCAAAATGAGGCAGCTGGCAGGAAGGCAGAGAACTGATCCCAAGCATGGGGGATCCCAAGCATGGGGGATCAGCATGGGGTGGCCTCTGCTTCCCCACCCCATCTCCTTCTCCATGCTGTGTTCTTCAGGCCAGCCACAGAGGCTGGGATTGACCAAAGAGAAGGCTCTACCCAGAGCAGCAGGCAGACACGGAAAAGCCCATGCGTGCCATGCCAGGCTCGGCTGATGACTTCTGGTGAGCCCCTAATGACGTCATTTAACCTCTCTGTCTGTTTTTCCTCATTTCTACTGGCAGCAGGGGCACAACTCCTGAGCGATCACTCAGGTGCTGAGGGGTGTGCATCAGTTCTTCAAGGGCATGATGGGATGCTGGATATGTTATGGCTCTCCTTCAAGCACCTAAGTCGTTACCAGCCTGTGACTTAGGCCCTGGGGAGAAGCTGACTGGGCAATAAATAAAATAATGTGTCAGGGCTAAAACAATAGGCATCATATAATCATAGAACGAAATGCATATTGTTTTCTGGAACATGAATACTGGCTACTGAAATCAAATTTACCTCATTGGATGCGAAGAAATTACTTTAAAAATTGATTTATAACAAGCTACATAATACTAAACCTGCAATCCTTCCTCTCCTGAATGTTCTTTGAGATGTGTCTGAATGCTGCTATCAATGCTTGATTGCATCTCTGTAATTGTCTTTTTATGGATGGCTTTTTTTGTTGTTGTTGTTCTGAAGCACAAAAATGTATTAGCAAAATCAAGGTTCCTTCCAGAAATAAACAGATGACAGATTAGACCATTCTTTGTACTGATGCACATCTGTCTTTGGGAAAGAGACAATTTTACTAAAAGGCATAGTTTTTGTCTTTTAAAAAGCTATTTTGTAAGTATCTGCCCTTAATAAAGAAAGTAATTAAATGAGACTTAAGTATTAAACAATATTTAAGCAGAGGGTAGATGGGGGAGGTTGTCATAGTGATACATGTGACTCAGGTCTAAGTAATATGAAAATGAGCCATCAGTGCTGAGTATTTAGCGACTAGATGTGAAACACAAGGACTCCAGGGTGATTTCAGAGTTTAGGTTAATGATACTGTCAACGCCACAAGTTAAGACTCACTTTAGAACCATTTATTCAGAGCTTTTCCGACCCTGCCTTTCTCAGTAGTGGAGTCCTTCTCAGGAGCCCTCTGCCCTGGCTCTCTTTGGGGAGGAAAGAGTCAAGGAGAGGATCTTTGTCCCATGCTGGTTCGATTTGTTCCCTAGAACCACTCACCCCAGTGTCCCTCCTGCATGAACGTTTCAACACAAAGGACCCAAACACTGAACAATACGCAACCCCTTGGTGGTGACCAGGCTTCAGACATGTCCATTATCCAGACCAAGCAAGGACCAGATGCATCACAGTGGGCACACAGAAACATCCACGTGAACACACAGTACACATGAGCATGCGCGTGTGCCCTCATGTGCCCTCCCACCCCCATGCCTCTGTAGTTGACCACCCTGACCCACACTGCGGTCTCTGTGCTGGCCACTTCCTTCCAGACCCTTATAGGACATTCTTGCCACTCTGCACGCACCTGCTCAGAGTTCTCTTAAGAAGTCCCTGCAACTTAAAGCAATCCCTAAGTAGCTGCTGAACATCTAGGGTAGGGTGGAGCTGCTATGGACAGTCACGTTCAGTGTGGGCAACCCAAAGTTGGTCAGTTCTCTTGCTTATTCCCAGCTCCAGGCCAGCGAGCCACAGGAGTGAGAGGAATCACCATGGGGAGAGCTCCTGGCTTCCCTGGGATTGCAGGGAGTACGCGGTCACTGGCTGACCTGGCTTTTATTTTCAGGTTCCCCTGTGATTGTGACTGCCAAAGCGGAAGCACCTTATCTCTCTGTGTACCACCGTATTGTCCCCAGTATGTGGCTCAGCTGGTGTTTGCTGAACAAATGGAGGTGTATTAACCACTTGTGCTGGCTCTCAGGGAGCCATGAGGGGAAGGGTAGTCAAGAAGTAATGTTATCCAGAGAGCGGTCTGGCTTTTGTTCGCCTGGGGGCTTTGGCCACTAGACTGCCTAACGATGTGATTTCTGATGGGGGCTCTGGCCATGCAGTACCAGCTCTGTCTCCCAGGGGCTAGGAGGTAGAGGTCAGCCACATGAACAACACGTGGTCAAGCTCTCACAGAAGCTCTGGACACCAGGCTTGGGTGAGCTTCCCTGGCTGGCGATACTTTGTGCATGCTGTTACATGGCAACGCTGGGAAAAGGACACGTTCGTGACTGCACCGATGGACAATGGAAGCGCCGCGTTTGGACCCTCCTGGATTCTGCCTCATGGGCGGTGTTGGCAGAGGGAGGCTTCTTCTCTTGGCTGATTTTTTTTTCTTATAAACCCCAGAAATTCAGAAGTTCAAGACCAAGGTGTTGGCAGATTTGGTGTTTGTTGAGAGCCTGTTTCCTGGTTCTTGGAAGGTTGTTTTTTTCTTTTTTTGCTGTAACCACAGATGGTGGGAGGGGTCAGGACTCTCCCCCCTTTTTTAAAAAAATTTTTTTAACGTTTTTATTTATTTTTGAGACAGAGAGAGACAGAGCATGAATGGGGGAGGGTCAGAGAGAGAGGGAGACATGGAATCTGAAACAGGCTCCAGGCTCTGAGCTGTCAGTATAGAGCCCGACGCGGGGCTTGAACTCACGAACCGCAAGATCATGACCTGAGCCAAAGTCGGACGCTTAACCGACTGAGCCACCCAGGCGCCCCTGGGACTCTCCCTTTTAATAAGGGCACTAATCCCATTCATGAGGGTCTACCTTCACGACCTATTCACCTCCCACAGGTCCCACCACCAAATACCCTTACAGTGGGGAGTAGGTGTGAACACATGAATTTTGCTGGGATATAAACATTCAGTCTATGGTACAGACGGATGCTTCCACACAAGAAACGATGAACAGAGGATAAAGGAGTTCAAATTCTGAGAAACAGATATCAGACTTACACCCAACATAACTCTACAAATAGATTAAATATATGAAGCAACATTTTAACACGCGGTCTCTGATCTTTAAGAAAGGAAAACATGAGATGATGTCCACACTCTCTCCAGCTCTCTGTTTGAGGGCATTTTCCAAACCGTAGCACAGACAACCAGCACTCACAGAACGGCAGCAATGGAAAAAGAGGTCAGAACACAGGTCTCTTGAGATACCTAGAATTTGTGAGCTGGGGTAGCAGAGATGATGGGGCTTTGAAGGAAATTTCTTAGGGGGGCCCTTGAATCACTGGCTGGACACTAACTTATAGATGCTCAGGGTGAGACTCTGCCAAGCCTTGCAGATCACATATCCCGGGAGTCTGTGAGTGGAGTGGAGATCCCAGAAATGGCATACTGTTGAGAACAGTTGGGGTTTGGACCATCCAGAATAGAGAGACCTTGCTGAACATGCCAGGTATCCCCGTGGCTGATTTTAATCTATGCTCTTCCACTGTAATAAACCATAACTGCGAGTATAATAGCTCTCAGCGAGTTCTGTGAGAACTTCTGGCAAATTATGCAGCCTGAAGGTCGTTTTGTGTACTCCCCAAACTTGTAATTGAGGTCACAGTGAGGGAGGGCTTGTGTGGATTGCTACCTCTCACTTTGCAGTCGGTTCCAAAATTCAATCAGGGGGATCCTGACCCAGTTGTGTGGATGTCGAGCATTTGGCCTGGGGGCAAACCTGAATGTCCAAGCGCACATGGGTGTCTAGACACTTGGAACAGGAAGCTCGTGTCAGAGCCTGTGCTCTGAGTATCCAGCGTGTCCATCCCCAGAGCCCAGACGGCAGACACCTGTTGACTCCAGGACTCCAGGGTATCATGAGGATAAGTGGCGACTTACGGGACCTTCTGGTGGGTTGCAGGCTTTGGGTCCTCACCTGATCGGCCTGGTGTGCCCGGCTGGGGCAGGAGGGGACTCTGGTGATACACTGTACTGCAGCCATAACCTGAAGTTCCACACTGCCTCGAAACTGCACCTGGGAAACCTGCAACCCTTCAAGGGAGATGCTCCGTCATGAATCCCCGGTCTGAGAAGGCCTTATCAGCTCCTCTGACCCGAACCACACTCAGAGCCCAGACAGCCGATCGGCATTCTTGCTGTCCTTGAAACACTCCAGGGAGTATTTGATTAAATTTCCTTCCATGGTTCATTTCGGGGACCAGGAAGGCCTGCAATCAGGAATTTTCTCCGGATACACTGTTTTAAAACCGTATACGGGCATATCTCGTTTTATTGCCCTTCACAGATACTGTGTTTCTTTACCAATTGAAGGTTTGTGGCAACTCTGTGTAGAACAAGTCAATTAGGGCCCTTTTTTTCAATAGTACTTACTCATTTAGTGTCTCTGTGTCACATGTGGTAATTCTTGCAGTCTTTCAAACTTTTTCAATATTATATATGTTATGGTGATCGGTGATCAGTGATTGCCAGTCAATGAAAGCTCAGATGATGGTTTGCATTCTTTCAGCAATAAAATATTTTTAAATTAAGTATGTACTTTTTTTAGACATATGTTATTGCTTACTTAATAGACTATAGTATAGCGTAAACATAACTTTTATATGTACCGAGACCAAAAAATTCATTTGACTCATTTTACTGTAGTATCTGCTTCATTGGATATTCATGTTATTGCAGTAGTTGGAGCCAAACTAGCCGTATCTGCCAAGGTATGCCTGGAGCAGAGTGTAAAGTGGTACAGCTTTTTTGGAGGAAGATTTGGTGAAATCCATCAAACTGAAAACATGCTCACCCTCAGATATAGTCATTCCACTTCCTTTACTTTTATTTATTTATATTTTTTATTTATTATTATTATTATTATTATTTTATATAATTTATTGTCACATTGGTTTCCCTACAACACCCAGTGCTCATCCCAACAGGTGCCCTCCTCAATGCCCATCACCCACTTTCCCCTCTCCCTCACCCCCCATCAACCCTCAGTTTGTTCTCAGTATTTAAGAGTCTCTTATGGTTTGCCTCCTTCCCTCTCTGTAACTTTTTCCCCCACCTTACTCTCGCTCATGGTCTTAAGTTTCTCAAGATCCACATATAAGTGAAAACATGGTATCTGTCTTTCTCTGCCTGACTTATTTCACTTAGCATAATACCTCCAGTTCTATCCACGTTGCTGCAAATGGCCGGATTTCATTCTTTGTCATTGCCAAGTAGTATTCCATTGTATATATAAACCACATCTTCTTTATCAGTTCATCGGTTGATGGACATTTAGGATCTTTCCATAATTTGGCTGTTGTTGATAATGCTGCTGTTAAACATTGGGGTGCATGTGCCCCTATAAATCAGCACTCCTGTATCCCTTGGGTAAATTCCTAGTAGTGCTATTGCTGGGTCATAGGGTAGGTCTATTTTTAATTTTTTGAGGAGCCTCCACACTGTTTTTCAGAGCGGCTGCACCAGTTTGCATTCCCACCAGCAGTGCAAGAGGGTAGTCATTCCACTTCTAAGAACTTATCTTACAGACCTACTTACACCATGTGCAAAGGGGTGTGTAAAAGCTGCTTACTGCAGTACTGCTTGCCCTTAATAAAGCCTGCAAACAGGCTGAGCGTGAGCTCCCCTGAGTAGGGCTGGGGAGGAGAGCCCACACAGGGTAGGTGCTCGGGGCTCTGCACCCAGGGTCCAGAAGCTAGATCAGAACCTCCCTGAGGGACCCTGTACCTTTGACATGGAGCCACGAGTGGTCACTGAGCACAAGTGAGGCTCTGAAGTCAGTACTGTGAAGGAAGAGAGGTGACCCTGAAGAGGCCACTGAGACGTCAAAGGCCCAGTAGAGGGAATTGGTGGGGCAGAGGCCCCAGCAAGTTGTATAAGCTGGTGTATCCTGGGTCGGGGCGCATCTCTTCGGGAGCCCTGGCCAATACTCCCAGTGGCTTGAGCTCACCCAAAGCTCAAAGGAGCCAGATGATCATTTGCAACCGGGGTTTCTGATACAAGCCAGGAAGAACTGGCCAAATCCTTCGAGGGCTTCAAGTATACTGTTTTCCAAGATTTTAAAACAAAATGTACCCAAGCGTTTAATGAGATTATTTTAATGCAGAACCTATAACCACTGTCTTTCGTGTTGCAAACAGCTCTCCATGCTAATCAAACGCCTCTCATCTTTTTACAATGGATTCATGACTGGTTCATATAAAGACAATAAAAATTAAATGAGTCATGAGCTCCTAAATCATTCTCTTTTGGTCTTTTTAATAACTTACTTCCAAAGCAGAGCTGGCTGAGAGCATATGCTTCATTAGAGTTATTTGTTCCTGGTTTTACACCATTTAGGCATGGGAAAAAAAGCGAACCTTTTAACACATCCTTCAAACACTGCCACAAATACTTTCTTCTAATGGGTTTTGTTTTTTTGCTTTTATCACTGTACTCCGCCTACCGACATTTGAAAGCCCCAAATAGCAAGATTCAGTGAAAGAAAAGAGTGGCTCTTTCAAGTCGTTTGAGATATACTGGGTCTGTTATAGCCCCCCCCCTCCCCCCGCTTTTTAAAAAGCTGAATACAAGAGAAACATGTTTGCTCCTCCTGAGAGTCTCCTGACCAAGCAGTTCCGCGTGCCGCACTCAGAGCCTTCCAGCCCCTGCTCTTGCTGGGGCAGAGCCCAGTGGGCTAATGAAACCCTGCAGTGTCGTGCATGTGGGCTCACATTTAGGATGGACACATGCCGCTGGGGCCCCGGGCACCACAGTGGGTACTGCTGGACAGGAGGCAGGGCCATCCAGCCCCAGAGGGAGGCCTTGGCAAGGCTGGGTGCTGGGTGTTGTGTCCCCAGAGCAAGGCTGACTGCCGGCCCTGCAAGTGCAGAGCCCTGTGAGTTGCTTCACCCCATTTCCTTCATGGACTTGGAGCGAAGAGTCAATGAGACCATACTTGTGAAAGGGCCGGCATAAAACCTGGGTCTCCCTGGAAACGGGTTAGGACTCCAGCACTGACCCTAGGAAGGATTCAGCAGTGTGACTTTGCTGATGTCATCTTCCTGCTTCTGCTCCCCTCACGGGCAGGTCTCCTGTCCCTCAGTATCATAAGGGACAGGGAGGAAGACAGTTATGAGGGGAGGGCAGGTGACACTGTTGAGGCAGGACGTGCAGACTAGCTTTGGGGACATTCACTTCACTTCATGCTGAGTGATTTGCTGCACAGTCTGGGCAGAAGGCCGAGGCCCGGAATGGCTTTGCACATTCAGTTCTTGCAGAAAGTGAGTCAGCCTTTCCCTCTCCACCCCCAGAATACCTAGGATGGAGGTCAGGGTGGGGGAGGGAGTGCATGGATATGCCTCTGAGATGGGCCCCCAGAGCCTGGCGGTGAGCCCTGAGGAGACGGGGGCTGGGGGTTGGCTCACTGGGGATGGCCTAGGCTCTGTGGCCCAGGTGCAAAAGCCAGGGGCTAGGTGTGGTCAGGGGTGGCCCTGGCTTCTCTGTGGGATTCCCATGACCCACAGATCCCTGTCGTATCACAGGACTGTATGACCACACACGCCTCGTTGGTCCCGTCTGTTTGGATAGCTGCCGTGACAGGCATCTTACTGCTTGAGGACAAGCTTCCCCTGTGGGCTCAGGGTACAGCGCCGGACTAAGGGAGTGCCCTTCCCCTATGTGACTATGTGTTACCTGGGCAGAGCAGGGCGACAGGCCAGGGTGGGCTGACCACAGGCTCACACTGGAAGAGCCTGTGGGATGAGGGCTTGTCCTCTATCACAGCAGCATGGGCACACTCCTGGACGGCGGCTCGGAGTTCAAGCTGGGGCCCAAAGCCAGGACAGGCAGAACTGCTGTGCCTGGACCCACCCTCAAGTCCCTGGTGCTGCTGAGGTGGGGCAGTGGGCCATGGATCCTTGAGGGTTGGGACCCAGGTGGGAGACCACAGGGCCAGGTCTGAAGGCACCGGGACTCACAGCTGCCTTACTACACAAACCAGCGGTTGGCCAGGAAGTAAATTTCAGGTGGTTTTTCGTTAGCTCTAGGGAATATGCGCTTCAATAGAAACTAATGATTTCTCATCTGACAAGCAGGAGGAGGCATAAGCCAGAGGCCCCCTTGCCTGGAGGTGCAGCAGAATTCCTGGTGCTGCTGCCCGTCTTTGGGGACTTTGCGCCCTTGGTCCCTGTGCTGCCCTCTCCTCGGAGGCGGGGTGGTGGGGAGGTTGTTTTGCCAGGTGCAGCTGAGACAGGATCCCTCATGCCCTGGGCTGCAGTGAAGCTGAGGCCTCCTGCAAAGGGGTGGCTCAGGCAGGGCCAGGGGGTGCACCAGGTCCATGCTGACATTCCGGCAGCCTTGAGAAGTAGAGGGGACGGCGCTTAGCCGGGAGCCCTGCACAGCCAGGGGTGCTGCTCCCCTAGGGAGGTTACCGAGGAGGAAGACCCCTCCCCGACCCCAGCCAGTGGGCTCCTATTGTTTCTGGGTCCGATGTATTGGGGGTCCTCCTTGGTTGCCTATGTAGTCTGAGGCCAGAAGGGGCTCAGGTCTGCTGCAGGACAGACGTCTGACCATGTCAATACCCGAGTAAAAACCTGTTGTTCCCACAGGCCATGATCCTTTATGTTAATATTCCAAACCTGTCAGGTTCTGGCCCCATCCTGCCACTTTAGACCTCTCCCTTGCTTATCCCTGTCCCCTGAAGCCAGAAATTCTCCTTCCTCGGGCCCCCAGAACTGGCTCCCTCCTCCTAATATAGAACGGGCCATGCTGTGTTGTAATTCTGTGCTTGTGGATACAGCGTCCCCCTGGAGGCTGCGGAGAGTGTCCTTGCTCTACACCCTGGTACAGGGCTTGCGAATCGCCAGCGCTTAGTGAATCCAGGGGATGATTCCCCACGTACGCCATCTGGACGGCCATGCACACATCGGGTGACTCGTGAGTGCTCCTGACAGTGACAGTGCTCACGGGGGAATCCGAGAGGCTCCTTCTCACTTGGCTCCAGGCTAAGGGGTACATTTACTTTCTGATCAAATAGTATTCTCATGCTCGAGGCATCCTTGATGTTTGCAAGTCAGAAAAGTTTAATTACATGTGTCATTAGGATGGCATTCTGTAATAGCTCTGTGACTGAATTCATTAACAGAATTCTTAACAGATAAGACAAGACAAATTAATATTTTGTTGCCCATGAAAGGTTCTCATTAAGAGAGTAGTGAAAAAGTGATTAATATTTTGTTGCCAATCAAGATGTCTCGTACAAATGACAAAGAAAGGAGGCCCACACCCCTCGGAGCTCTCTCATCTGCCTGCCTTGGGTTTCGCAGGTGCGGTGCTCCGTGCCAGGCGCTAATTACAGCCGGCGATGGCGTTTCATCTCTGGCTGCAGTGGACGGGGGTGGGTGTGGGCATGCCACAGGCTGAGAACTCTAGAACACCTCAATCCCCAATCTTTGTTCCAACGGGGCCGCCTGGCCCCACCCGCCTACCCCCAGCGTGTTCTTCCCTGACCAATTCTTGCTTTAAAAATGCCCCGTGAATCCTGATGCCCTGGCTCTATCCATCCCTGGCTTGATTTCCTCGGAGGGCTGCTGTCATCACTGTCTCCAGGTGGGGCTGCCACTTATGAACACCTGCTGTGTGCCGGGCACCGGGCTAGGCACTTCACACATACGTTCAGCCTGAAAATGCCCATCTCAGGCGGACACTGTCATCCTCATTTCTCCACAGGCTCAGAGAAGTTCAACAACTCACCCAGGGCTGCTCCGGATGTACTGGAGGCAAATGTCACTGTGTCCCAGGCTGATGTGGACACCTCAGGGTCGTATCTCCCTGCCTGGGGAGACTCATTGGGCTACTGTGGGCTGACATCGGGGACTCGGGCTGCAAGGTGCTGAGAATGTTGTTTGGCAGCAGCAGCAGCAATAATAATAACGATGGTAGCAATATCAGTAATAGTAATAATGGTAAGGACAGTGATCATAGTTAGTATGGGATGCTGCATATGAACACATCACATGTGTCTTTTCATCCTCACTATAACCCTATGAGGCAGAAGCTATTAATTATCCCCATTTAACAGAGGAAGAAACTGAGGCTTTGAGAAGTCAAGTGACCTTTCCAAGGTCACTCAACTAGTATGTGGTGGAGCTGAGGCTTAAACTGGGGTCCCTTTGACCTTAGTGCCTGTGCTATTCACTAGCAGGGCCTGTGCCTCCCTTCCCTCCTGAGGTGAAGGGAAGTGTGTGTTTGTGTGTGTGTGTGTGTGTGTGTGTGTGTGTGTGTGTGTGGTGGTGTGGCTGCATGCATCGGGTGGGCATCCTTGTGGGGCTGATGTGCCCTGCACCCTCCCGTGGGGGTTTCTGGGCAGCACAGGGCCTTGCCTGTTTGTGGTCTGCTGACTTGACCACAAGCAGCAAGTGTTTCCAGGGAGGTAATAAGAGGCCATTAATCTCCAGTTGCACCCACAATTAACCCAAATTGCTAACCTCACTGTGAAAAGTAGAAATGCAATTGAGTTGATGCTGGAGGCATGTTCGAGGGAGGGGAAAAACACTCAAAGTAATTTAATTAACCGATGGCAAGTGCATTAAGAGGAGTTCTGCCTCCACCTTTATTTCTGGTGTCTTTAAATAGATCATCAAGTAATGCACATGGATGTTCAGACAGACACAGGCAGGCCCGTCCTACTTTGGAATTAATCACCACTGGCCAAACTCAGTTTAAAGCTGATGCCCTGCCTTGAGAGATTTTGCACACACAGACCTGTGAACCCCAAAACACACCCTCCCCAAATCTTTGTAAACAGGACAGTACCTCTCCTTGCTAAGATCTCAGACAAGGCCTGGGCATCTCAGGCTCGGACGACAAAGGACTCTGCCCACTCAGCCTCTGTCTATCAAGCACCCAGCAGGGTGGTGTTGGTAGCACCGTGGGGAAGCTGCAAGGAAATAATCCTGCCCCACACGACAAGAGTGGGAGAAGGGTGTTCCATGCCAGGCTGTGCCCAAGACAGGACCTCCACGGTGACCGGCCCTCTGCCCATCTGCTTCCCCGTGATCTTCAGGGTGGAGCTAAAGGGCCTAGTGAGTAGCAGAGTCCCAACCTGGTTTCTACAGAATTTTAGGCTGGGCTCTCTCCCCACAAAGCAGTCTCAGAGTTGCAAAGAATCTTCATGGTCATGGGGTTTAGCTGCCCTTGTGTGGCTACTAGCATTGCTGACCACGGTCTTGCTTGAGTTTGCATGCCTCTGGTAATGGGGACCTCACTGCTTCCTTGATGGCTCACTCTGTTTCGGGGCCGCTAGGATGGCCGTAATGGTGTTCCATCTCAGCAGTCCAAACTGGTCTTTTTTAGGGGAGCACCCTGGCCCTTTGTGCTTGTTGAGCTCATGGGGTCACACGGCCCAGCCTGGCTCCTGCTGCGTTAGTACCTCCCTCACCACCTCAGCGAAGTTACCCAGAACTCACCACTCAAGACCACAAGGTCTTCCTTCTCTGGGCCAAGCATCCCATTCTGGGCCAGCTCGCCTGTCCTGAGCCTGTCCTGACTGCCCCCTCTTCTGCCTGAAACTTGTATTCCTGTTACTGTAGCTGTCCTGGCAGTGCCCTCCATGGATGACGTCACTGTCTTCTCAGTGAACTTCTGGGAAGCCGCCTCACTCCTGGGGCCAAACCTGGGCCCATAAAAATACTTGAATTACTCCCTTTGTTCTTCACGTCCAATGGAAGGGAGGTGCTGCTAAGGCTGTTTTTCTAAGAGATAGGATTGGTGTAAGAAGTTGCTCAAAGTCATGAGGCTGGTTTGGGGGTGACACCAGGAGCCCGGCCCAGGTGCATGGGCCCTCACAGTACAGAAGCATCCCTGCAGGTCACGGTAGGCTGTGTGTGCTCAGCTGCTCTCTCTTCTGCTCACCTCATCAAATTCACACACCCGCAGCCAGCCAACGAGGCTCCCAGGGCAGGCCACTCTGGCCTGATGGGGTCCCTGCCCTCCAGCCAACCCAGCCTGGTGGTTCACCTCTGCCCTCCAGAGGGCATCCCCGTTCCCTCTTGCCCCCGCCGTCTGCATCCTGCTCAGCTGTGAGGTCTCCAGTCTTTCCTGGCTCTTCCAGACAATTGCCCTCCCCGCACCCTGGCCACGTGCTTGCTCTGTGGGCCCGTGGTCCTTCCACGCGGTGGGCTCCCTCAGGCAGTCTGAACCTCTCCCCTCCCAATCCCATGCCTGCCGCCCAATTTCGCTGCTGCAGCCTGCACCAAGGCCTCCCGCCCTGCCCACCGTGCCTCCCCAGTCAGTACGCCCCTTTCCTATTGTGGATCTGGCGAGCGGGCTTGCAGTTAACATGCAGTCTATTCTCCGCATGGTGGGACTTGGATTTTTTTGGTCCCTCTGGCTATCAGACAACAGGCTTGAAAGGCATCAAACATGGGACGTTAAGGAAACCCTCTGGCTGTGCCATTGCCACAGGCAGTTTGCAGGTTACGTCCCTGGGGCAGGTCTGCGTTCAGGGTCGGAGCCTAGCGACTTACATTGATGTCTTCCAAGGCCACGAAGTTGAGGGTAAGCCCATTGCGCTTCCAGACGATGGGTGGTCGCAGGTCTCCACGGATGGCGCAGGTCAGCACCGTGCTCAGCCCCACGGTCACTGTGGCCACGCTGACCCTATCCTCAGGGGCGAGGGTAAGCTGAACCACCTCTGCAGGGGAAAAGGAGAAAGTCATCAGACGCACAGCCAGTGGGCGGAGTTCTCACTCAAAGGCCAATGGTTACAGGGATTTCCTGCGGGGCAGCGGCCGGGAGGCTTTGCGGCTCCCTGGAAACTGTCTATAATGTGCTAAGTGTACAGATGGACGCTCCTCGTGGGAGAGAGGCCGTGACTTCTGTGAAATGTTCAAAGGGCTCTGTGAATCAGAAGAAGTCAGGAGCCATAGCTGGTGCAAGGAAACCATTTGGGCAACGGATTTATGAGCTGAGCCGAGCCGAGAACGTGGGCTGTCACACAGAGGCCAGAGAGCCAGATGTGCCGCGGACACCCTGCTCTGTGCTCCTGGGCCTCATGAAGTCTGGGCCTTGCTTAGTGCAGTCAAGGTCTGCTGGCTGAGCTGACAGGTTTCTCATCCATCTGGGGGCAATTTAAAGGTTGCAGTGTCTGAAGTCTGGGGAACGAACTGGCTGACCTTTGAAGGTTTGTTTCTGTCTGAGGATTCTTTGACCTTGGATTTGGATTGCCGTTCAGCAACCATGCACCGTAGCCTTTAATTTTTCGAAGCGCACTTCAGGCCGTACAAATTATTAATCCGTGCCATTTTATACTTGATAACTGGCATTAAGACTGATCATTCTTTAGGCAAATGGGAAGGGCCTAAAATATTTGCTTGCAATCACAGGCTTTTAGAAATTTTCAGGATTTATGAGAAAATTCATCAGACTCAGGCTGTTCACATACCAAAATGGGATCAGGCTTGGAGGGAGAGTCAGCAGCCCACTGACAGGACTGCCTCCTCCCTACTGATCCCCCAGAGCTACAACTCAGGGCACTTGGGGCAGCAGCCAGAGGGGGCATGAGCTGAGGGAGGCAGGCTGGCTGGCTCTGGGGAGCCATCTGTGTTTATTCTGGGATGCCAGCAAAAATGTTGGGGCCCTTTGCCAGGTGTGGAGCAAGGCACAGAGCTGGGAGCTGACTCGGTGGGACCCTTTTGAGCTGTGACCAGGCAGCATGTCTGTGCTAGTGCCCTCTTGCCAATGTGTGTGGGGAGGAGAAGGTGGGGGCGGTGGGAGTGAAACCCGAGACAGGTGTGATGTCCTGCAAAGCAGGTGAACCGACAGCAAGTGCAGTCAGGGTAGATCGTGAGTAGCAAAACCCTTTCCCTGCCACAAGCAAGCAGTGGCCCGGCCCTGAGCCCATGAAGATGAACAAGATATACACTAGGTGCTTAATCAGTGCTTGTTGGATGGATGGATGGATGGATGAAAAATGGAGAAAATGGAAATGGGAAGGAAAGGAGTCAACAGGCCAGTGGAGAGGGGACACCCATGCACAGGAAAAATGTGACTCCCAGGGAAGGAGCCGCACGGGGAAAGATAAGCACCGAGTGATTGATGTAGATGCAACCGGCATAATATTTTACAAACATTAAAGTGATGCATTTCAAGTCCCCTCTTAAATCACATCCTGTTTGCTGCCCTCCCACCTCAGAGTCATGAGGCTCATTGCTCAGGGCAGGAGAGAGAAGGCACTCGTACTCTATAGCAAGACCCAGGCTCTGGAGATTCAGAGGGGACAGAGAGAGGGAGAGAGAGGGAAGACTTGCTACACTGGTTTGACTCTTTCTGCGCTGTGCTGGCCCTCAGGACTCAGAACCCAGAGTTGCCCTGAGTGTAGAAGGAGGTACCTCTCCTCATTGAGTGACCCTCGAAGCTCCCTGGCCACAAGGCTCTGTGGAAACAGGAAGGGGTATGGAACGTCCCCTCCTTGTCCCAGGGCATTGTGAGAATAGGGAGCTGGTGGGAAGGGTGTGCCTGTTGGCATGTAGGTGAGGGGGCTCTGGAAGGGGGCTAAAGCCTCCTCCTTTCTACCCCCCACCTCGGGGTGAGCACAACATACGGCACAGAGCCAGAGCCCGGTTTATCTGCCAAAGCCCCTTTGGCTCTCTAGTGGTGTGGAGAGGTCCAAAGGTTCCTGGCCACATGCTGGCTGGGCCATAAGGTGCTGTGTACTTCTGTGCCTGAAGATTGTGCTGGACTGCCAGACTGAGGCCCTAAGGAAATGTCCCTGGAACCTCCAAGGGTGCGTAGTGCCAGCGGGGCTGCTGGAGGCCAAGTTCTGGAGGGACATCAGACCCCAGACCACGAGGAGAACCTGGGCTGACCTCAGCCAAGAGAACCTGAGACAGGGCAATTGGGGGTCTGCATGGGGGGACCGAAGGTGGCCTAGGACAGCGGCATGTTTCTGTCCACAGTCAGAAGTCAGCTTGGGGTTCAGAAGCAGCTAAGGATGCCGGCTGGGGACTGGAGGCCGGAGGCATTTTTCTTAGAGCATTACTTAATGTGGACTATTAGAATGGCCCGCTCAGACTAAGCCTTACAACGCATTGAACATTCGGTTCTATTTCCTGCCCAACGGCGGTGGGTGGGGCTTGCGAATAAGCTGGGTATGTTACCAAAGGAACCTACAGCTTCTCTGTATGTTGGAATGCTAGTCAAATTACAAGGGAAAGACGAACTGGGCACTCAGGCATCATCCCCTGGAGGAAGCGGGGCCGCCCTGGGCTTCAGGGCTCCTCTTCTCCAGATGTGGTCCCCCTACCATCGGCATCACATCTGGGGCGCAAATGATAGAAACGCAGATTCCTGCCCCTCCACCCCAGGCTGACAAGACTCTCTGTTGGCAGGTGGGCATTCTGGTTTTAGCAAGTACCCCTGGGGTGTCCGTGGTACCCTGAGGCCTGACAACTGCTGCCTTAAAAGATGGGGGGACTGTCTGGGTGGATGGAAAGGGAGAGTCTGGAGGCGGGGATGGGGAGGTGAGGTATTCTGGTTGGCTGGGGTCTCATTTGGAATAAGACCTATGTGCAATGTAGGATCCTCCGCGTGGCCCCAAAGTCATAGACTTTTTTTTTAAAGTTTATTTATTTGTTTTGAGAGAGACAGAGACGGCACAAGGGAGGGACAGAGAGACAGGGAGAGAGAGAATCCCAAGTGGGCCTCATGCTGACAGGCAGAGCCCCACGTGGGGCTCGAACCCACAAAACCGTGAGATCATGATCTGAGCCGAAACCAAGAGTCGGACGCTTAACTGACTGAGCCACCCAGGCGCCCCCAAAAGTCATAGACGTCAAACAGTTTAGCACAGGGCTAAAACCAAACAAACAAAAAGCAAAACCCCAAGTGGGACGGCCGCTGGGATTATTGGTTCCGGCATCCTTCCGGAGTGATTTCGCTGATCACTTGTGTGTGTGAAAATGTGCACTTTGTGTAGGAAAGGCTCATGCAAAATTAGAATGCGTGAGTACTGACAGAACCATCATAATTCTGCTCCTGTCAGCTACACAAATATTAACCAAACAGCAAATATTTGGATCACTTAAAGTTTAATTAAATGAATGTTTTATTGGATTTAATTCATGTCAATATTCCCTGACTAGTTTAAAAATTCTGAAAAGATTTATTGCAACCGAAGCTCTCCTTCTGCCCTTACTCCCAATTATTTACTGTTCAACACACCCTCCCCGGGCAGGCCCCACGTCCCTCCAAACGACCTCCCATGGTCGTTTCCCAGGGGGGAAAATGAGGCATCAATCACGGGCTGCGGCTCGAGTGAGCAGAGCAGATTCTGGACTGTGGCTCTGGACATCTGGCCTTCAGGCCTGGCTCTGCTGGTGACATGCCAAGTAGCCTTGGGCAGGTCCCTTCCTGTCAGTCAGACTCGGATCAGACATCACTAAAATGAGGGCTGGGGCTGGGAGGGTTCTGTGGACCCATCTTGCTTTGAGGTCTGGGGCGCTGAGTACATTGTTCTAAGTGGACGTCCCCCTTCTGCCAGGCGCTGTCCAGCTGTGTCTTCCTTGTCCCCCAGGGCCATCTGCCTCTGCTCTTGGCCTACGTGCCCACAGGGGTACAAGTAACACGAACGGTTGCCAAGCCCAAAGTGGCTTCCCTCAGGATGCCCCCTGAATCCTTGCCTTCCTCTCCACCCCAGATGCCAACAGCCTCCTGTGTGCTCACCCCTCCAGATCTTCCCTGTTCTCATGAGCACAAGGTAGGTCATAGCCCTGCTCAAAAGCCGCCCACAGCCTCCACCACCACAGAAGTCAGAACAGTCCCTGACCCGCCCCCCATTCTCCTCCCACGTTACCACCATGGTGCCCACTGGTGCCTATCCCATTTGTCTATTCTGAGACCCTTGCCCTCTCGGCCCCTAGAGATGAACTTATGGGATGTTTCTGGGATCTTGAGGTTTTATTTATATATTTATTTAGTGTCTATTTATTATTTTTGAGAGAGAGAGAAAGGGTGTGAGCGGGGGTGGAGCATAGAGAGAGGGAGACACAGAATCCAAAGCAGGCTCCAGGCTCTGAGCTGTCAGCACAGAGGCCGATGTGGGGCTTGAACTCACGGACCGTGAGATCATGACCTGAGCCGAAGTCGGACGCTTAACCGACTGAGACACTCAGGTGCCACTTAAAGTTTAACATAAATGGACATTTAGGTATTTGTTGAAGATTGGAAGACACCATCCTGCTGAAATTTATCAGGAAAAAGAAAGGAGGGTGGTCTTGGTTCTCATAACTGGGAAATCTAAGGCAGATGGAGGAGGCAGTAGACATCTGGGGTTCCCAACAAGGCACTCTCCATTTGGCTGCAAGATGCCCAGTGGTGGCCCCACACTCACAGTGTCCCTGTGCATGGGATCCCGGAGGAAGGGACCCAATATTTCCCGAGAGGCCTGGAAACAGGCATTGGAGAGAACTGTGATCGTCAGACTTGCCTCCTGGGTTGTTGCACGAAGCGATCCCCGGGGCCAGGTGGGTGGAGTACCACGCAGTCACAGGACTGACCGACACGCGAGGCCTGCACCCTGTGGCCACCGCAGGACCGGTTGCTGTGTGTGCTGAGGTGGGAACACATGTCCCAACAGAAAGGACATATGTGTGTTGGACAGATCGATACCCTATGACTGCTAGAGAGATGCAGAGAGGGCCTCGTCTTGCCTTTGCCCTTTCCTGGCCTCCCCCTGGAGTCTCGTCATGGTGCACGGTGACGACATTGTGGAGACAGAATCAGCAGAATTCTGCTGCAGCCTGTCCGTGACCCTGCCCTTCTCTGGGAGAGCTATGGGGGGACAGCTTGGTAGTAGTGCCATGGCCCAGCACAGGGGACTCCATGGTCCTCTTGAGCCTCACATTGCGATGGGGACGAGAGGAGGACCAGGCAGCCTGCAATTTGTGGAGCTGGCTCTCGTCGGTGTTCAGTGACCACACACCTACCACTCCTGCCCGGGCACACGTGTACAGGAGGGGACCCAGCTACGCTCAGACCTGCACTCTGCTCTGTGGAGCCAAGAGTTACACGAGAGGGAAGTGAAGGAGCCCTCCGGGGCAGCGGCCTGCACGGGGGCCGCCCAGGGATCTTTCCGGCTGCTGGCTGTGGCTCTGCTGCTCCCACACGCCTCACCACCTGCGGTCCCAAGGGCTACTCTTTGGGAAGGTTGCCAAGGTTTCTGGGGGCCCAGGCAACAAGATCTGCCCCGTGCCCAGAGTGCGTGGAGGCAGTGAAGGAGGGCTGGGCTGTGGGTCCGAGGGGCCCAGGGGGAGCTCGTCTGGCACAGCTGGGGAAAGGCACCCACAGAGAGATGATGTCCCTGCTGTAAGAACTGGCACCTGACAGGTGCCTGAGTGGCTCAGTCGGTTGAGCGTCTGACCCTTGATTTTGGCTCAGGTCACAATCCCAGGGTCATGAGATTGAGCCCTGTGTTAGGCTCTGCGCAGGGCATAGAGGCTGCTTTGGATTCTCTCTCTCTCTCTGCCCCTCCCCCACTTGCGTGGGTGCACATGTGCACTCTCTCTCTCAAAATAAATAAACAGACAAAAAAAAAGAGCTGGCCCTGGAGGGCTGGCTGGTAGGGAATCACGGGAGGGGAAGGCAGTGGGGGGTTCCTCACACCCTGGGACATCTACCTCCCTATGGGCCAGGCCTTCTGCTATCCGTGGCTTCCCCTTGTTTTCCCATGGATGAGGTGGCACAGGTCGCATTGAAATCACCGTCGACACCATCATGGCTTGGTTAGCACAGGACAGACCTTCCCGGTGTACTAACTAGGTGTGTGTCCGGCAGTGTGAACCCAGGGCTGTTTGGTGCCCTGGCGCCTAGCACGGTGCCTGGCACACAGTAGGTGGGCTCGAGGCCAAGTCCAGCTGACAGCAGTCTTCTGGGGAAACACCTGCCTGGCTCTCTAGGTCCTTCCAACCAGAGCAGTAAAACACCTGGCTGCCCAGACACAAGGCGCTGTGGACACCAGCCCTCAGCCTCCTCCCTGCACACAGGCTCTCCCTGTTCCTTGGAGCCTGGAGAGAAGAGAAGGCCACAGGGGATTAATGGGCCCACCATAAGCAAGGCTAACACCCTTCCCGAAGGCAGGCGGCCATAAAATTTCAGTCTCTGGAGAATTGGGTTTTAGTTCCTATTACAGCTTTTCCTTAATCACAGGCGCTATTTCTCACACTGACTTGAACTCGATGAGACACTCATAAAACCATCAGCACCCTCTCAAGCAGGATTCTGGTGCTTCACAGCAACAGAAATTAAATTTCTCAAATTATTGTCAAGTCCGCATTCGTTTTCTTATGTTAGAAATGCACTAATGGAACACATTCCTACCTGGACTTTTGCCATTTTTCAAATGATGCTCTTGGTGGAAAGACTCTGTCAAAAGCTCAATCAACCTGCCTGCATGTCGAAATACCCTCGAAAGGCCAACCCAGGCTCAGAAGCCTACTTGGGAATCAGGATAACCTGGAGAGACCCCCGGCCAGGCGCTTAGACACATCTCTGTAGCTGCAGCTTCTTCTCACCCTGTTCTCCTCGTAAAATAATGTGCTTCTGGTAAGAGCCCCTCAGGTGACCTGGGAGCCACCACAGTAGGTGTGGCACCTGTTTGGCAAACTCTGTTGACCTGGTCTCATTCCTGAGACCAGGGTCACACCGTGAAGTGGGGGGGGGTGGAACAGAAACAAAGGGAGAGGGTGCATACCCCATGTCTCCTGAACGCGTAGGGGACAGGCAACATCTCAGCACCTCCTGGACCGGATAGCTTCACAGGCGTGTACAGGGTAGGGCTGTTTTGGCTTGCCCTGTGGGAAGGTGCTCTGGGGTGCTGTGTCCTCTGTTTCCCTCCACCAGAGCCTGCTGCTCGGAGCTCTTGGCCCGAATCTGCTGAAACTGTGTGGCCGGGGCCTGGGAACTGGTTGCCTATTTAGGGCCTTTCATTCTGACATGCACATTTTGAGCACTGGAGCATGTCTGGCCTGCACAGGTGGCTCTGGACCGGCCAGACCTGCATGCGTCCAAAATATCCTGTTTCTTCAGGCATAATCTGATTCAATTTTTCTGTCATTGTCATATCCCCTCCTGCTTGCTTAATTTTGGGAATGGCAATAAACTTGTTAATTACCGGCAGATCTGTGTATAATTTACTTTTTCAATTGACTTACATTGCTTGGTGTTGCTGCAACCACTGTTTACAGTTTAGTTATTAACTCTGCTCTTGGGTGTAAACAAACACCTTGGTAAGCTGCAGACAAAGATCATACCTCTATTATCTCTTTTGGATCCTCAGAGGGCCTAATATAATCCCTGGCACAAAGAAGGGACTTGATAAGTAGTTTTAAGCAAGTGAACCATTCGGGTGGTGCTCAGTCAATAATTGTTTATTGAGCACCTACTATGTGCCAGGATATAGTGGGAACATACTGGCAAGCAGAACAGGCTCAGTGCCCGCTAACCTGGAGCTTGTGGCATAGCAGGGAGGACAAGTGTTAGGAGTGGGGTGGGGAGAGAAGGTACCTGAAGCCTGCCCACAGACACCCATGGAGAGACCTTGGCTCCTGCACAGCGTGACTGCCCTCTCTTGGTAGAGCCCTTCCTGTGTGCCCAGAGCAGGAGACAGACCCATGACTCACTCCCAAGGAGCCCCTGTGTGATGTGACCTTCTCCTTTTTTTTCTTTTTAATTAATGTTTATTTATTTTTAAGAGAGAGGGAGACAGAGTGGGGGAGGGGCAGAGAGAGAGGGACACACAGAACCTGAAGCAGGCCCCAGGCTCTGAGCTGACAGCACAGAGCCCGACACGGGGCTCGAACTCACGAACTATGAGATCATGACCTGAGCCGAAGTCGGACGCTCAACCAACTGAGCCACCCAGGCGCCCCAAAATGTTTATTTATTTTTGAAGGAGAGAGAGACAGAGCATGAGTGGGGGTGGGGCAGAGAGAGAGGGAGACACAGAATGTGAAGCAGGCTCCAGGCTCCGAGCTGTCAGCACAGAGCCCGACACAAGGCTCGAACTCATGAGCTATGAGCTCATGTGAAGTTGGACGCTTAACTGACTGAGCCACCCAGGCACCCCATGGTTCTGACCAGAGGGATGTGAACATGCTTCATCAAGCAACCCCCCAAATGACTGTGATGGCTAACTGTATCACATGATTGGGCCATGGGAAACCCAGAGAGTTGGTTAAACATTCTGGGTGTGTCTGTGAGAATGTTTCTGGTTGAAATTAGCATTTGAATCAGTTGACTGACTAAAGCAGACTGCCCTTCCTAAGGTCCATGGGCCTCATCCAATCAAATGAAGACCTAAGTAGAACAAAAAGACTGAGTGTTCTTATATTCATTTACTATTACTAGTATTAGTGCTTAGTGTTTTGAGTTCCTTCTCCCTGACTGCCTTCAAGATGGGACATGGGTCTTTTCCTGCCTTTGGACTTGAACTGAAGTATTTTCTTTTCCTGGGTCTTGAGCCTTCTGGCTTTTAGACTGGGCCTTAACGCACCGGCTCTCCTGGGTCTCCAGTTCACCAATTGCAGACGCTGGGATGTTAGCCTCCACAATCTTGTGAGCCAATTCTTTATAATACTGTCTTTCTCCATGCATCCATGCATCCATCCATGCATCCATCCATGCATCCTGTTGGTTTCTGGTTCTCTGGAGCGCTCTGATTCATGCAGTCATTACCCACACTCTCTTCTCTCACGGAGATCATGTGGTCGTGCATTTTGTGAAAGCAAATAACACAGTCTCTTTGTTGCTGCCTGAGCCCACCAGATCTGATGAGCATGAGAAATCGGTCTTCACTCCATCATGCTACTAAGATGTTGGGTCTCTACAGCATTTGGTGTTGAGGGACCTAATACACCCCTTCAGAAGACAAAGAAATGTAAGTTAATGTATTTCCACAGAAGAAATTGTCATGAGACATGGAAGGGGCCTTGGAGAGGTTGTCATTCAGGTCAGGAACCCTCAAAATCCTCTGACAGGAGGAGATCCGATTCCTGTTCCAATGCTCGAAACAGCTTCTGTCCAGAGACCTTATTCTCTCCTCCCACAGCTGTTTCTACTGCTTTCGCTATTAGTGTCCAAGGGAGAGGGGTTTCGCGGTAGGCTGGGAGAGAATGTGTAAATAAATGACCCAGGATAATATGTGCTGTGCCTGGGAAGGAAGGATGCCAAGAGAGAGAAGAGCAAGGAGGCCTTATAAGATGTGAGTGGGAGTGGTGGGAGAAGTCTGGGTGGGAGCCATTTCAGTGGATATCCCTGAGAGGAGAAACCAGAGAGACCAAGAATAGGAGAAAGGGCAACGTAGTCGGAGACACAGCTCATGCAAAGGCCCTGAGGTAGGACGGGGCTTACAGTGCTCTGGGAACTAAAGAAGGCCAGTGTGTCTGAAGCACAGGGAACAATGTGGGGGTGTGTGGCACCCCTGTAGTGAGAGAGGTGCTGCACAGCCAGGCAGAACAGGCAGGGCCACGGTTTCTTAGCAGGAGACCTGAGGATTTTCATTTAAGGCAATGGAAGGTAATTCGAGGATTTTGAGTCAGGGAGGGATGTGATCTGCTTTGCATACTAGAAGGATCACTCCAGGCCAATGGGCCGCTGCGAGGGAGGAAAGGATGCAGAGACCCCATTTAGGAAGCTGGGGCTGTAGTTGAGGGAGAGGCAGGTGGTGAGTGTGGGGAAGGAGGGTAGAGGAAGGGACGGGGCTCGGACACCATTCACATGAAGAGCCCTGCGAAAGGGGTGTCACCATTCAGATGAAGAACCCTGCGAAAGGGGTGTCGGGACTGACTCCCTCCTGTGCTCCTCGCTTGACCTCTTGCGTAATACAATGATATTTCCTGAGGTGGGGTGGGCTGGAGCCTTGATGTGCTGTTTCTGTCTTGACTGATAACCCTCTAACCCTTCCTCAGGCATTTGCTCTGAAATGTAGACTATGATCATATCCTTGGCCCCTTCAGTGAAAAAGGCTTGAAGGGGATTTCTTAACAATTGCATTCCTGTTACTAAAAAGCCTCAGGAAGAGGGACAGACAGGAGTCTCCATTGTCCAGGCTGCTCTCCCTACGGCCCTGAAGGCCGAGGAGTGTTCAGCAGGCAGTCCAAGCGGCTGAAGCCAGACAGAGGCGGGGGGGGGGGGGGGGGGGGGGGGGGTGCCCAACCCTGATGTGTGCCTTACCCACCTCCACCCTGCGGTGTGGGCCACGGCCTCTGAGCATAAACCCGGCTTCACACGCTCAACAGGGAGAAGCCATTGGGTCTTGTGAGAGCGTAAATAAGTATAGTGCGTTTTCTGTTTAATTATCCAGTCTCCGGAGAACGCTAAGTCATGGCTGCATTGGGTAAACAGGCACAAGCAAGCCATTTTGGAGAACAGCTTACATCAGTGTATTTGTTTTGTTTCAATTCCAATCTTCCTGAGTGTGCCACAGCTCTGATGAATTCCTGATTGGGGGGGGGTCCCTGAGCCTGGCCGAGGGCTCTGCCGCTCCCAGCACCCATGGAGCTCCTGGCAGTTTCTGCCTTTAAAGGAAATATGACTCGGGGCACCTGGGTGGCTCAGTCAGTTAAGTGTTCGACTTCAGCTCAGGTCATGATCTCGCGGTTCATGGGTTTGAGCCCTGCGTCAGGTTTTGTGCTGACAGCTCAGAGCCTGGTACCTGCTTCCGATTCTTTGTCTCCCTCTCTCTCTGCCCCTTTCCCACTCATGCATGCTCTCTCTCTCAAAAATAAAAACATTAACAAAAAATTTTTTAAAGGAAACATGGCTCACAGCCTCTGTTCCTGACCAGCAGGCCTCCTGAGGACCTTGGCCCACCACTTCCTGGTCCAGGGTGAACTATAGACAGACTCTGTCCTCCCCCTGGGTAACCCCCTGTGTTCTAGTTTTAAGGCCCATCTGAGAAGCAGCAGCCATAGTTTTGGTCACTGAGTATTAACATGGCAGAGAGCTCAGTGAATCCATCTGTTGGAAGGAAAGGAGGTCAGTGGGGTGGGGGCGTGTTGGCCCCTAGCAGCCTGGTTTGGGCCTTGGCACAGGGGGTGCAGGGCTGGAATTTGGAGGAGCCCTGCCCCTCACTGGATGGTGATGCTATGGGCACAGGCAGGGAAAGGGAAGCACAGAGAGAGGAGGCCTCAGGGGGCAGTGGTACGAGGTGAGGCTGAAGGTCAGGAGCCAGGCCGGCAGGACCTCACGGCAATGGGGGGGACTTTGGGTTTTATTGCACGAGAAGCCCTTGGAGCATCTTAAGCAGGAGACTCAAGTGGTCTGATTTATGTTTTTTCTTTTTTTTAATTTATTTTGAGAGAGAGAGAGAGAAAATGATGCGGGGAGGGGCAGAGAGAGAGGGAGACAGAGGATCTGAAGCAGGCTCTGTGCCCTCAGCACAGAGCCCTATGTGGGGCTCAAACTCACCAACTGTGAGAGAGTGACCTGAGCCAAAGTCAGCTGCTCAATGGACTGAGCCACCCAGGGCCCTGATGTATGCTTGTAAAGACAACCTGTGCATAGGCTGAGACATCTTCAACTACGTTAACCCTGAGTGGAAACGGGGCTGACTGATAAGGAAAGACTGTCATCTCCCTAAGGGGGAGGCCCTGGGTAGGTTCATTCGTGTGTCCAGGATGTCATCAGGCCCTTGGGCTCTCTTTCTTCTGCCCCACAGCCCACAGTGTGCAGCCATACTGGACAGTTCTGGGCATCGCAGGCCGGCACTACATCGTACAGTGGGAGGAGGGCCTCTTCCTGGTGTGTGAGCTGTAAGGACAAGGAAGGTCCCGTGCGGACTTCCCCTCAGGTTTCATTAGCCAGATTTGAGTCTCGTGCTCACCCCTAGAGCACATACTGGCAAGAAACTGCTGTGACTGGCTGGGGGAGGCCTGGTGCTGGGGGAGGAGGTGGGCCAGCTGGGACTCAGGAAGGGGTGGAGGGTGGACAGAACAGGCAGCAGAGGAAGCAGGGAGATCTGTTAGGGGCCTGTGGTCTGGGGGTTGGTGGCTTGGGTCACAGCAGTGGCCGCAGAGGTGCTGAGAGACAGACGGATTTGGGACACATGTTGGGGGGCAGGGCCAACAGATCTGCCAACTGACTGGATGGAGGGATCGAGGATGATTATTACTGGGGTTTTGGCCTGAAAAAGTGGGCAGCTGTTGGTTCCATTTGCTGAAAGGCTGAGGGAGAAAGAGCAGACCTTTTAGGTACAACCCAGGTTCTGTTTTATGGTGGTTGGTAGACGGAGGGGTGGGCAGTTGGCTGCATGAGTCTGGGGCTCAGAAGAGTGGTCCAGCCCAGGGATAAGATGTTGGGATCCATCGATGTCTAAGTGATATTTAAAACCACGGGACCAAGAGAGATCACAGGGGACTATGCGGAGAGGGGAGGGGCCTGAGAAGTAAGGCCTGGGACCCACCAAGGTTTCATGGAGGAGGATGAGCAGAGTCATACAGACCCTGAGCAGGAACCTGTGGGTTCCCTGTGTCTGGTGCTGTCAGGAGCTCTGGTCAGACCAGGACTCAGGTTTGATCACGGGCTGTGGTGACAGGGAGGGCCTTTGGGACCTGGACATATGGAATCACTAAAATTTCATTAGAGCACTAGGGAATAAAGTCATCTCTGGAATGGACTGGGAGCGAACAGGAGTTCTTTACAAGAGTTCTGTCAAGAAGGGGAGCAGAGAAATGGAAAGAATTTTTTTTTCCCCAGGTGTCATGTTTGTGAGCCCAGGGGAAGATACAAATGGAGAGGGAGAAATGCATGATGCAGAAGAGAGGAGGGGCGCTTTTAGAAGAAAAGCCTCTGAGTGAGTGAGAGCAGGGAGCCCCCAGAGAGTAAGTGGGGGGGGGGACTGGCTTCTGAAAAGGCAGAGGCTTTGTGCTTCTGAACAGAAGGGGGCTGCAGAAGGAGATGAGAGGAAGTGCTCTTCATGGCAGAAGGACAAGAGAAAGCCCATTTGGCACAGGTTTGCAGTTCTCAACCTAAGGCGATTTTGCAAACCCTGCCCTGGGACATTTGGTAATGTCTGGAGATAATTTTGGTTGTTAGGACTGAGGGAGGTGGTGTTTCCCTGCTGGCGTCTAGTGTGGTTACTAGCTAGGGATGCTACTAAATAAACATCCTACAACGCACAGAATAGTCCTCACAATAAAGAATTATCCGGCCCCATATGTCAAAAGTGGCCCCACATGTCAAAAGTTACGTTAGCAATAACGACGGGATTGGTACAGCCCTCAAATATTTTATCTATTGACAATGCATGTCTTCCCACTGGCCCGTCCTAGGCAGGGCCTGTAGGCACATGAGGATACAGCCTTGTCTGAATCCGCACCTGAGTGGTTATACCACGGGATTAGAGGAAGCTCTTCTTCCCTTGCCCTGGCCCGACAAGGCCAAACCTTACACAGGGCCTCGGCCATCATGCTCTCCTGTCAACGCCAGCCTTGGTGGACCTGCCTGCTGCGCCCGGTGGTGGTGGTGGGGTCTTGATGCAGGCAGGTGAGGGGGGAGGGGAAACCCTTAAAAGAGTGGCTGTTATGATCATTGTAGTTGTGACACAGAAACCAACTCATTTGCCTTTGCTGGAACCTTCCTTGTGTCAGGCAAGATGCATGGCACCAAAATATCTGGATGTGAGAAATCTCTTTTCCTTACATAGGATATTTATCTCTCTCTTTGTCTTGGGTAGGTTCTTTAAATTATCTTTCAGAGAGAACCCTATAATATATGCTTTGTCCAAGGACAGATCTCGGTAAGAAAAATGCCTCTGGTTTCCCCTCCAAAGACTCCTCTGCCATCTGTCAGTTTGGAAATCTCCACATCTTGACCCACGGCAAATTGCTTCTCGCCGCGCCCGACATCGCGCCTGCCTTGCCAGGCACATGCGGAGGCTGCAGGCTGGCTGAGTGAACGGTCCATTTTAGGGATGAATGAGCCAAAATCTCATTCACCTCTCCTCTCTTTACAGTTACAGCCAAACTGCCCCCGGAGCCCCTCTGCGTCCCCTGCTTTCTCTTTGTCTCCTTCGGGACTGCTTCCACATAGGACCTCATTGTTGGTGGAAACAGCAGCCTCTTCCCGGGAAAGGTCTCCACGTGCAGGCCCCCTTCCCTCCCACCTGCCTGGCATTTAAGCCCCACCGGCACCTGACTTCCAGCCTTCTCTTCCAGAGCCCACACTTAGCTTGAGCCCAAAGGAACTCCTTGCCATGCTCCACCAGCGTCCTGGCTTTCTCATGTTTGCCGGCCGTGTTGGCACCACCTCACGGGGGAGTTCAGCCTTATGCAAATACATCTCTGGTGTCTGAGGGTGAAACGGGTGTGGCCGTTGCCCGGGACCCAGAGGAGGTCCCTGAGAGCCTCAGAGGCAGAGCTGCCTCAGCACACAAACCCTCGAAAATGGAGAGGTTCCAACAAGGAATCATAAGGATAGCAAATAAATGAAAGGTTTAACATATTACCTTCTGCAACTTAAGAAAAACATCGTTCGCTGGGCTAAAATCGGAGAACTGGCCTGCAGTCCCCATGTAGGGGAGCCGTCCCCTGGCAGAAGATGCCTGGCGGGTAAGCCACCCAGCATTTCTGTAGGGTGGGCAGCCCTGGGTCTCAGGCCCCTGGCAGAGCCGTCCTCATGTAAAGGACAGGGAAACCGAGGCCCAGAGACTTAACGGTGGCAGGACTGACACCCTGCAGTTCAGTGCACTGTTTTTTACTTCCTGGTGCCCCGTTTTAGTGCACTGGGGTTAGAGAGAGAGAGGGGAGCAGTTATAAATACAAGAAGAAAATCTAGCAGCTAACAGGTCAGAGAAAGGTAATTTAAGAATTAAACGTGGGGCCCAAGGGTGGCTCAGTTGGTTAAGCATCTGACTTTGGCTCAGGTCATGATGTTACTCATGGTTCGTGAGTTCGAGCCCGGCTTCAGGCTCTGTGCTGACAGCTCAGAGCCTGGGGCCTGCTTCGGTTCCTCTGCGTCCCCTCTCTCTGCCCCCTCCGCTCTAGAGCTCTATCTCTCTCTCTCAAAAATAAATAAACATTAAGAGTTAGTGTCTCTGCACCCTTCTGCGGAGCCCTTCAGCCAGGCTGGGGGAGGCGGGCAAGAGAAGCCTCTGGGATTCGGTCCTGGCACCAGTGCTCCTAGCAGCGGTAGGGACCCCTTGATGTCCGTCTCATGTGTGTTCTGATTGTGGCTACAGCACCGAATGACTTTACACTTACAACTGAACAGTTTCATGCAGGCTGCAGCTGCTGCAGTGGTCCCTGCACCCCTGGCTCAGGGGTGGGGGGACACTACAGCAGAAGCCAGCACGCTGACACTTGGCTCCCATGTCAGGAGGCCTGCAAGCCCAGTGTGGAGACGTGTTTGGGTTGTCCCTGGGACGCAGCCCACGTCAGGAACCTGCAGCCAAAGCTGTGCAAGGCCGGGCAAGGTTTCTTTTTTGTGCATTGCAAAAACAGGCCCAGGTTCAGGTTCAAAGGTGGAAGTCTTTGGGATAAAATAATCATCTGGGTTCTAGGGAGTCGAGACTGTGTCTCTTATGCCAAACAGATGAACAAACCACGCAGATACCCCAGGACCAGCACTGCCCCGTCGCCACTTCTCCATCTCCAGACACCCCAGTTTCACCCCCCAGGTGTCTTGCTTTATGCTGACATTGGCTGCCTGAAGCACCCCTGTGAGGCAGCCCTTCCTGCCCACTATAAACCCATCTGTAGCAAGATGACCCTGCACAGCCTCACCTCCCACCTCCCCTTCAGCCCATGAGGAAGGGGAGGGTTTGGAGAAACTAGTTCATGCCAAGCAGCTGACAGCAGGTCCTGGTCCCAGCTGTTTCTGGTTGCACCCCTGCCGGTGTGCACCAGAGCCCTCATCTGCAGGGGTCTCAGGAAGGCCGGAGGTGGGGATGTGACCCTGACACCAGGAGGCCTTCACCGGCCCTCAGGCCCACGGACGCCGCACACCACGGTTTCCCTGCAGACCACGGGGACAGCACAGCAGTCCCTGAGAAGCACTGGGAGTCATCGGTGGCCACGAGTTCCTTTTGTTAAGCCCACGGTGCTTCAGGAGAGTGGAATTTCTGTCTCAGAACCCAGCTAAGTGCTCAGCTACACTGATACAGTGTGGCTGGAAAGCAAACCTGAATATGGAAATCCATCCACCTCTTCTTACGGTGGCTCACACTAGCCTGCAGCCTCAGTGCCTGTGGGGAGCCAGACCTCGTGCAGTCCCAGGTTGTGGCCTGACCCCTGGCTCTTCCTGGCTGGGGCTAGCCTGAGCTCTTGTGGTCCTGGTACAATGATCACTACGGGACCTCCAGCCTAGATGGCCTGGACCGTCCCTCACCTTCCCTGGCCAGTCCCCCCTCCTGGGCCCAACCCTCACCGTCCTTTCTCCTTCCTTCAGCCTCTTGTCCCCAGGGTATGGTCACCTCCTTTTCCTCAAGCCTTTTAGCTTGGCTGTCCCTCCACCCCCCTAGCCACAGGCCAGAGCCACGCCAGAAGCCTGTTCCAGACCCGTGTTGTAGGCACTCACCGACACCTGGGGATAGTCTGGAGCCCCCAGGGGAGCTGACACAGCCCCTTGCCCTTCTGCCTGCCACACCTGCCTGAAGTTTCCCAGGCTGCCCATGTGGTCATATCTTCTTGCAGCTCATGTTCGAAACAAAGCACGATCGCAAGCCCCGTGCCACGTTCTGTGGAGACCAGGTCAACGGGCCCCCACATGCGCCGATGTCAGCTGAGAAGGAGGCACCAATTGGGGTGCGGTGGTGTAGGGGTGAGGGTAGGCAGGTCAAGAGCGGTGGGAACTCTGTCTGCCTGGTTTTCACCTGCATCCCACACAGACCCATCCATCCCAGTAAACATCAGCTGAGTCAAGAGGTAATGAGCTTGCTGACTGAAGCAGGGAGAAGAGGCAGGCTAGATGCAGAGAGACAGGAGAAGGCCATGGACCGTGGCCGCCTGGATTTTCCAGGCCCCTGTGCATGGGCCCCACAGGAGGGAGCCCATCCTCAGCTACACACCTGGTAGGGTAGGAGCCTGATCCTGTGGCTCAGAGACCTGAAGGGAATGGCTCAGGGCTGCAGGGCGGCTGAGCTCTGGTTTATCCATGGCAGGACCACGCTGCCCCCAACAGTGAGGTGGAGACACGCCGCCGAGCAGCCTCATTTTGCTGTAGCTCCCTCCCCCTTCATGTCCACTCCTGCAAGGGGGATTGTTGAATGACTCCGGCCAAAATGTGCTCTCCCCAGAGGCTGCCAGCAGCCCTGCCAATCCTGGTCATGCGGCCCCCACCCAGGCCCACAATGAGGCACGTGACCTCTTGTTAAGGGTGTGACTACACAGCACCGTGGGCCTGCCGGATGCTGGATGGAACTGTCTGAGCATGTGGCCGGGGGAGGAGGCTTCTGTGTGCAAACACAGATTTCACAGACCACAGCACGTGCGGTCAATGTGGCTGCTGAGCATGGTTTCCAGGGCACTGACTGTGGGGGCTGAAGATGAGTTTCATTTGTTACGGCAGTACTGCAGATAGGCTGGGAGTCGTGGGCTGAATGGCTTTGTCTTATCCTGAAATAACCCGGTCTAATGAGCTCCTGCCCACGAGGGGCGGGAACCAGGGAAATGTGCCCATTAAATGTATGTGGTTCCGGAGGAGGCCTGGCCCGCTCCTGGCTGAAGAGCAGCCAGGAAGAGGCAGCTGCCTGGTGGGCCACAGGCCTGGCTGGCTTGGACAGGGTCCACTTAGCAGCCCGGCCTCAGCCCCCTCCCCCAGAGCTACCCTCCACACTGGCTCCCCTCACAGAGAAGGCAGTGGGCCAGCAATGGTGTCAGCAGAGCCCGGGAAATTCAGTAGGGCCAGGCCTTCAGGACTGTCCTTCTGTGAGAAGGAGGGGTGGGGCCCACCTCTTCCTGGCCCCTCACTGACCAAGAAGTAGGGGGTCCCTGGTGACGGAAAGCAAAGGACACCATCTATCCTTGTCCTTTGCTTGCCTGGGAGCTGGGCATGTTCCCTTCTGGAGCAGGCCCAGGACCCTCCCATGGTCAGCCTGTGGCAGCTGAAGTCGTAGTGGTGGTGGTGGGGGGTCGCTGGTGCAGAGTAATGGCTAGAGGAAGGCCATGACCTTGCTCACCCCGTAGGAATGAGAAAGGGGTAGGCGTGTCACCTCCCCCAGTGCCCTTGGAGAGCACGGAGGAAGGTGCCGTAAGTCCCAAAGGTGAAGGGTCTGATCCGCTGGCTGGGCAGGGTGAGTTCCTGTCCTTGCATTGGCTCTAGCCCTGGGGTCTCTGTGACCCCATTGCAGGACCACTGTCCTTGGAAGATGGACAGTAGTAGCAGGAAACCCGGTGATTCTGGTTCAACAGGTCCTGCTAGGGAGGGGCGGGAAAGGAGTGAAAGGCAAGGGAGCAGGTGTGGAGGAGAACAGGCTTAGGTACCCCAGAGCTTAACGGGGTGGCTGACAGGGCCTCTCCCAGGCCAGGCTCCAGAGGGCCACAGGCCAGGTGATAATGCTGCACCGCATAGCATCTCCACACCCACAGCCATGTAAGCCCCATGAAGTGGCTGGTAGGGAGCACATGCTTATCTCACAGGGGAGGTAACTGAGGCCCAAAGAGGAGCTACTACTAGGAAAAGGTTTCAGAGTGGATCCTCTCTCTGACGCTTCAGCCAATCAGCACAAGGGAGGCAGCAGGGCCGCAGTGAGGCCTTGGGCACCTGTGGTCGGGCAGGGCTTTCCTGCCAACAGATGTCTGAGTCTATCACTGAAGGCTCGCTTCATAGTTGAAGTGAGCCTGGGAAAGTAAAGCCTACCGTGGCTATCAGTCATTAACACTCAGGATGCTGCTAGATTATGCTAGCTGGTGGGGGCATGGTTTGCTTGGGGCAGGGGAGGGGGTCCAGAGAACAGAATGGAAGCTTCCAGGAAGGTCACTAGACACAGGAGATGCCTTCCCAAACTTTCAAACTTCACCGGCTTGGCAGGGGTGCGAAGGGCTGTGGCTCCTTTGGGCAAGCACGTGCAACCACGACTCCTGGGGAGGGTAGCTCACACCCCACACTTGTGCCAATGGGCACCTCAAGCCCCGTGAGCCAGGTGTTCAGGGCTGTGGAACCCCAAACGCAGCTCCGAATGATGTCAAGGGTATTTGCTTTTCTAGATTAGGTCCTGGCCTCTCGAAGCTTTGCCTGTATTTCTAAAAGCTATCTTTGTTTGCTGACTGTTGTAAACCACCCGATAGAATGCTTGAATTCAATCAAAACATGCTCTAACCCTCCAGAAAGCACCTGCATGGCTCCAACATGTGTGTCTCAGGGGCTCTCCTTACTGTTGTAAAGGTCACAGTGCACAGTCCTAACTCACTGGCCAGCTCACCTGCCCTCTCTGCAGCCACCCGCAGCTGTGCAAAGTGATGGGGCCACACTGAGAGGCCAGACACTCGAGGCAGGAGACAAAGCTGGCTGGGCCAGGCGATGCCTTCCCCTCCACTAACCAAACCAGCAGGCCCAACGGTGTGTGTGTGTGTGTGTGTGTGCGCGAGTGCTTTTCCTTTAGTCTGAAATTATTTCCTTTCTAACTTACACCTTTTTATGAGGTTTTGGTAATAGTAAAAGCTACTTGTCCTTACTTGGCCAAATGAAAAAGTGGCAACCCTAAAGTAGGTCTCAGGGTTATTTTTTTAATTAAAATAATTAAAAATACATTATTATTTTTTTAATTAAGAAAGTTGGTTTGTGAAACATGGACTGTAGGTGTTGGTATGACATTGGGACACCAGCATTCACCTCTTAGCTCACTGTGCCTTCGGTGGCAGGGATGGCCAGTGGTTCAACGTGTGCACCAAACTGCATTGTGTTGAGAAGGCGTCTGGGCCACACCCAGGCCCAGAACAAAAGAACAGTGTCACTGATGTGCTGTGTCTGCCAGCTATGTGGGCGGGGGGTGGGGAATGGGGGAGGGGGACTTCTTTTCACTAGGACCAACTGTCTAGTTGAGAGTGAACAAGTTTGCATTAAAAAAAAAAAAAGCACCAAAATCAGTTTAGTGGACTCAAATCAAATCTTAGTCAATACGCAGCAGTTTCTGACAAATCCAGTTGGTCTTAAGTCAAGTTTTTTAAAGGGGGCTTTGCTTTGGGAACAGATGCCAGAAACACTGGTATTGATAATCAGATGATTGGAACAAAAGGGTATTTCAGGAAAAATCCACTCAGTGGGCCTAGAATGAGCATAGTTTACCAAGAATGGAGGCTGGATTCACTGTTCCTGGGAGTTTCATCTGCTGTGGCCTGAGCTCTGGGCTGTGAGATCATCAGGCTACAGTGCAGAAAATGGATTTTAAACACAGAGTCGGTCAAAGCTGTGCCTTCCCTACACCACGTGGGGGTTTACAATCAGCTGGATGCCCTGGTCCAAGCCGTCCCTAGAAGTCAGGCCTTTGCCCTGATGGACCTCATAACACCATTTGCCTGAGAGCTGCCTTTGGGATCTGCAGAGTTCTATAAGGCACAGTGGTTCCTCTCCCATCTTGCTAGGCTGCTGGCTGCAGAGGGGGAGTGCAGCTTGGATGTTTATAAATAGTGGCTTGGTGAACACTGTGCTTGTAAAGCTGATGGAGAAAGGAGGCTGCATTTGATGCCATCAGTCACTCACTAGCGACTTCGGGACGGAAATCTCACTGCCCACACACCTGGTCTTCTTCTCTCTCTCCTTCCCTCTCCAAGTCTTTAAATCAGGTCAACCTTCCTTGCAAGCGCCCAACTCAACAGAGTGTACACGCCTCACATGGCCCTTCCTGCAGGGTTCCACTTCATTATCTCCGTGATCCAACATGGATGTGGGGAGGAAGAACGCGGACACTCTCTGAGTGATTTAACAGGATGCTTTAATGATGTATTGAAAATGAACATTGACCCCAGGTAAGAGGTGCTAAACGGGTACTTTAAAAGCCCACCATCCATTTCACACTGATGGGCTCTCCTCCTTAAATCACTGTGTTGTCATTTTTACGACGCAGACCTAGCTGTGGAGGCTACGGGACTGTGAAATGTCATATAAAAAGCCAATAAGAAAAAAATAAAATTAAGTTGCGGGAGCGTGCATTAGCATTTCAAAAATGTTCTGTTGCATTATGCTACATTCTTCTCTCTCTGTCAAGGGGCACCAGGATCCTGTCCTCCCCATAAAGAGACTATGCCGCAGAATGTATTAGTGCTCCATTCCTGAAACTGTGTGGCAGCTGAAGGGCATAGTTACGATAATGGCGAAATACATTCTGGACTAAATTTGATAGGACACTGGGGCCGTCTGCCTCCTCTGATGAGAAAGTCTTGATTGCTTCTCTCCTTGTTGGCTCAGGTCCGTAGCTTTCAGAGTTTTGACAAATTAATGTTTTCAGCATTTCTGCACCGGAGAAAAGTAAGGAATGAAATCTGTTGAGGTGAGGGTGTGACTCTTGCACTTGAGGTGACGATGGGGTCGCCTGGCATTCTGTGAGGCACAGGCCACCACCACCCCAAACTCCCCTGCCTGGCAGCCCGTAAAATACCCCAAATTACCCAACACCCAGACTACCTGAATGGCTGGATCTAGGATTGGGTAGGTGTGGCCCGCTGTGCCATCTGGAAAGTATGAGTTTAGGAATGCACCCTGGGCCTGGGTCTTCAGGGAGCCTCTGGAGAAACTGAAACCCTTGGCACTCTGAGGGGTGTCTTAAATTCTAACTTGGAGTCTGGTTGGTGCTGTTTTGTAAACTGGGCTTTCAGATCTGAGCTGGGCCAGATGGAGGGATGGTGGCTGCAGAGGGAGGAAGCCTTGCCAGTATTGGCCTTGAAGAGCCCCCTGGTCTCCCGGGTCGTTATGGGAATGCGATTCCTTTTTAGGGCTCGGAATTTGCCAAATTGGGGAAGATAAATCCAGCGCCCCTAATAGTCGATGACGCTAAGCCATTGAAACAATTGCAGTGCTTTATCTGGAACTTTTCAGAAAGCTGACTTGTTCGTTAGGAGCCATCCACTTGATAGGATTCCACTGTATTGTTTTCCAGCGTGATGTGCTGCAGAACGGGTTTCGTCAGCACTTTGGTTTGGGGAATATATTTTCATTTGAGAAGATGCTTCTGCTGGGGTTCTTGCAACATTGCATTAGCAAGTACTGGACTCCCAACCCCGCTGAGGGAAGGAGCCTGGGGGATGCCGTCACGGCATTGCAGGGTGTGGGCAAGCACAGAGTGGTATGTTGTTGTTTCTTCTTCTTCTTCTTCTTCTTCTTCTTCTTCTTCTTCTTCTTCTTCTTCTTCTTCTCCTCTTCCTCCTCCTCCTCCTCCCCCTCCTCTTCCTCCTCCCCCTCCTCCTCCTTCTCCTCCTCTTCCTCCTCCCCCTCCTCCTCCTCCTCCTCCTCCCCTTCCCCCTCCCCCTCCTTCTTCTTCTTTTTTAAAATATATTCATCATCAAGTCCAGCCCATGAGAACCTGATCTGAATTGAATTTTACCCCTAATGAGATGCCATGTCCCTTCTGTTCTCTCAAAAAGAGACCTTGAGAGTTTGTATTAGAGAGCGAAACAAAACTTTTCACTGTTTTCATGTTTCCTAATAACAGCCTGAGTCATAACCTGAATTTTTATGCAACTAATTATGAGTGTGACTCGGGCATGAAAGATTTATATGATCAGAAAAGAAATTACCTGCGTTATCTCTGGGCAGGCGGGGGATGAGTCGAGGAGGCGAGTTAATCAGTTTTCTAGGTCATGCCGAAGGCACCTGCACGGTGCTGGCTGGCTGGTCTGTCCTTTCACCAAGCTGAGCGAGGGAAGGACTGGGAGACATCCTCCTGGGACACTCCCAGAGCTGCCCATTCCCCCTCCAGCCTGGGAACATCCAGCTTTGGCCACGGGGCCTCTGCAATCAGCATTTTCTCCCAATATGACATTTCTATCCTCTGCTTCCTAAGACCAACGTGCCCAACTAACCTAACAGTCCCAGGGAAACAAAATCAAAGCCTGAGAGGTGACTGGCTTAACAGGAAATGAGAGACACGTACAACAGGGAGACGGTCCGGGAGGTTGATTCCTATTATCAGAATGGAAGCTGGAATTCTATCCGTTGTTTGCTCCTTAAAGTTTCATTTCAGTTACAGAGACTGAAAATTAATTACAGGTCCGTACCCTGAAGCATGTGACCAAAGGAATAAGTATTTGCCAAGAAGCAATAGCTCTTACAGCCATCATGCTCACTAAATTACCCGCATATTGTTTATCTGTGAAAGGAGCGGCTGGCCCAGCGTGGCGGTAAGGAGTGCATGATGGAGAGCCAGTGCGGGGCGAGCGGGAAGTCATGCGTGTTTAGGGCTGTAATGCGCATTTAGTTACACGGCCATTTGCTGAGGCCCACCACTGATTAATATACACAGGCTTGTTCATTTACTCAGCATTACGTTTAATCATTTAATTTTCGTGAGAGTTTTCGGATCTTTTAATCATCCTAATATTCTTCTTATTGCAACATATTACTAAGCTGTTAGTTCAATTCAATTAAAAAGTGTCATCTCCAAAAGTAATTTATTCCATGTGCATCGTTAAGCGGATACCCCAGATATGTCTGCATTTTAAAGGAATAATAACTCTTCCGATTTATTAGTCTGCAAACCACTGCGCTGCGTTAGCACTAAAGACGGTGCCGCGAGTGGTCAATGTCTGTGGGCGCTGGTGGGGTGGTGGCAGATCTGTGACTGTTTCTCCAGATTTTGTACTAAGGCTCAGAAGCGAGTATGAAAGTGTGGGCCATCTGTTAGTAGTCGGGTGGCCCCTGAAAACCCAGTGTGACTTTCTGATCCTGACAGTATTTGTAATAGCGTGGCCTCGGAGTTCCCCCTTTGGGGGCCCCTTGGCAGAAGTTTCTATCTCCACCGCCTCTTACTTCAAGCAGGTGCTAAAGGAAGCACCTGCTGTGGGTCTGCTAGGGGAGAGTTTAGTGTCTTCTCTCCTTGTCAGGATTCTGGACCTTCCTGGTTGACTTTTGACTTACTTCCTCTGTTCTCTCTGGAGCAGCGCTATCCAGGATGAAATGTGAGGCAAGGAAACGCCAGTGTGATACAATGTAATACAAGCCACATATCTGGTTTAAATTTCCTAATAGTCACAGAAAGTAAAAAGAAACAGGTGACACTGATTCTAATAATATACTTTAACTCCACAGATCCAAAATATCATTTCAGCGTGTAATCAATGTAAAAGTCAGTCAATGAGATATTTGTACTTTCTTTTGTTTTTCCATTGAAGGCGTCCAAACATAGTGTGCGCATCTCACTCCAGAGTAGCCTCATTTCAGGGGCTCCGTGGCCACACACAGCTACTGGCTACTGCCTTGGACGGGGCAGCTCCATACCCTGAAGCCTGGGCCCCGTGCAACCAGGCTGTGGCTTCCCTGCGCCTGTGGCTCCCCTAAACTGAGGACAGAACTGCTTGGGGTCAGGATTCGCTGGGGGTCTGTCTGCAGAAGTTGGTGATGCTCCCACAGGGGACAGATGCTCTCATAGGGGACAGTAGCCACTGATGACCTCTGAGGCTCATCTTACCCTGAGGTTGCAGGAACCCAGCAGGCCCAGGAAGGGGTGACTGGTGGGAAGAAACAGCTTCCCCTGACCACATGAACTTGTCCCCGGGCCTTTGTGTGGCCAAAGGGAAACCCAGGTTTGTGGGTGGAAGGAAGAGAACCACGTTAGGGCTTGTGGACAGGGAAGGATCCACATCGACTTTTTAGCCCCTGTGCCCGGCCAAGCATGAGCCCAGGTGCATACAAGGGGAGCTCCTCCCAGGGGAGTCCCCCTGCTGAAGGAGCAAGCCTTGTCCTCAGCCTGCTGTGTCCCACAGGAGAGATTTACTTTCCCTGGGGAACAAAGTCCTCCATGATGATGCCACTTAGGATATTAATGTCTGCGCTTCAAGGCCTAAGTGTTCCTCTTTCTTTGGCAGACTCCTCACGGCCAGGGCGGCGAACGGGTGCTGATAGAGTGTTGTTTTCGGAGATGTGCTCTGGACAGGCGGGATGTTACTTGAGTCTTGTGACAGCGGTCAAGTGCCATTTCCACATGCTAGAACCTTGAGCAGTTAATCCTGTGGGTCTGTCCCTTATATGAGCCAGCCGAGGAGCCTTGAGAAGTCAGGGACAAATAGAGAGACGGTGCAACATCTTAACGCCCTTTCCTGTTCTTGCAGAATGCTGTGATTATTAATATCTCTCTCTCAGAAAAGGGCTATGTGTGCTGTTTTTTTAGGAGAACAGCAATAAAAAAGGGAAATTAAATTAGCAACTCGGTGTGAACCTCTAATCCATTAAAGTGTCTTCAGCTCCATAACCTGTTACCTTAAACTCTGGCTACCTCCTTAAGTGGTTGCAGGGAAATAGCAGTATGCTGCCTGGCCCCGTTTTGTACCCGTTATGATAGAAGTGATTGAATGTCAGCAAAGCCTGGGCTTCTGTTCCTGGGCGAGAGGGCTCTGCACGGGGTTGGTGTGCTCAGACTGCACGTGACTAAGGATGAAAATGCTCCCTGTCGAGACACCCGTGCCCTCACCCCAGCATGCACATGGAGCTCCGAGAATTAACCAAACACACATACCCCCTATCTCCAATCCGTACTAAATAATGTGAAGATGAAACTGGCTTTGGAGGAAAATGTCACGAAGAAACTGAACACAGTAACAAGCTCAGGGCACTGATAATAGCAGCTAGCGGGTACTGAGTGCCAACAGTGTGCCTCGTTCTATGCTGTGACGAGGTCCTGCTACATCATTTGGGGGCCCAGTGCGAAATGAAGACGCAGCCCCTTGTTCACAAAAGCACTAAGGATTCCAAGATGGTGATGGCAGGGCATGAAACCAACGCAGCCCTACCGAGCACAGAGGCCTGCCTAGGTCACCTGCCCCCGCGGCCGGCCCCGGCTGTGTGCTGTCTGTATACGAACTGGCAGTAACCTCTCAACAAACACTACTGCTCTCTCCATGCTACAGATGAGCAGACAGAGGCTCAAAGAGGTTCGGAGACTACCAGGACTGACACAGGTTTCGAGGCGGTCTGAAGGGAGGGCTCAGTCATGACCCAGCACATGGTGAAGCAGCAGAAAACACCAGAGAAGGGCAGCAGGCTACCCCAGAATCATGCTGTGAGTGCTGATGTGGTTTCAGGAACACAATGTCATTTGTGCCATTAAATTAATGTAGTTAATTTGAAGTGTATTGGTTTTGCAGTTTGTTTTTATTTCATTTATAAATTTGTTTTGGCTTTATGGTTGTAAAAGAGCCCTACACATAAGGGACGTGTACCTAGTTTTATGTTTGTACGTATTTAACTAACGTTATACTAAATGTAATTTAAGTCAGCAGAGAGAAACCACAACATTTCCCCTCGAAGTGGGGTCTGTGCATCCCTCCAGCAGGGAAACGCATCTCTTGTCCCCCGAGGGAGGAGGCACAGAAGGTGTTCCCAGCCCTGCCCCTTCAGTGCTGCCAATAAAGCCCATCCAGGATAGATGCTGGACCCCAGGGGACAGGGAGGGGAGGGAAGGCAGGTACAGGGGACAGGAGGGCAGGTGGCGCCCACAAGCAGGTAGCTGACTAAAGGCTGGCAGTTGAAGGCCCCAGAGCTCAGTCTGAGCCTGGCTCCCCTCCTGGCTCCTGCTCCACATCCCTTTGCCTGGTTCCCAGAGAACTGTCACATTTACAATACAGATTCCAGGAGAGTGGCCCTGGCCCCAAGGCAGGGAGAGGCCTATAGGAACACCCAGGGTCTTCTCAGGGGCCATTGTGTGGGGGTGTGGGAATAGTAATGACCCCTTCAGGCTGTGTCCTGGCTGACCCTGAACAGGTACCTTGGGCTAAAGCCAGCCTCCCCGCATCTAAGTCCCTAATGTCACAGCAGGAGCACATTTCAGACTAGCAGGTCCTTTTAGTTTATGCAGACAGCAACTTTACATCACGATGTATTTCCAACAGAAGGCACGTCAAAGACTTACACAAGAATGCTCACAGAAGCAGTCTTCCTAATTATCCCAAACCGGAAACAACCCAGGTCTGTCAGCTGTGGCATATTCGTACAATGGAGTATTAGATGCCAGTGAAAGGGTAAGATCTCTGCTGTAGACAAAATTACAATGGAGGAAACTCACCAACAGAGTTTGGAGGAAGTAGACCATTACAAAAGGGTCATGCTAGATGCTTCTACTGATAAAAAGTTAAAAAACGGGCAAAATGGCTTTACGGTATTAGAAAGACAGGTTAATAGTTACACATCGGGGGAGGATGTCTGGGCTGGGATGCTCTTTTTGTTTCTGGGAATAGTAGTCAACGGGGCTGTCCGTGGCTCCTGCACCGAACTTGTGCACTTAGGATTTGTGCACATTCTGTGTGGAGCATGCCGATTACAGTGGGAAAAAAAACCCCGACAGAAACTTTACCACGTGAATCAGTAAATATAATATATAAAGAGAAAAAAAATATACTGTTACTCTCTGCCAGCTGCCACCTACCTTCCCCTGGGAAAGTCCTAAGAGGAGCCTGCCTGGAGGTGAGGACCCTCCGGGGCCTGACTTGTCCCTTGGGGTGAACTCCGATGTTCTGGGTAAAGCAGCCCGTGAACATGGCTGAGTCCCTGGAGGGTTCTAGAGACTGTGACTGGAGTGAAGCCCTGTTATGAACTGTTACTCGCGGTTTGTACCAAGGACACTTGGTGCTCTGTGAAGCAAAAGATGGACAGCTAGCCTGGGTAAGGCAGGGCCCTCTTTGCGAAGATGCCGATGTGACAAGAGATTTCATCACCCCCCGCCCATCCCTGTGACCAGAGCTGTGCACCCCCCTGAGCTCAGTCCCATGGCCAAGACCACATGGCCCTCCACAACAGTGGGAAGGTGTGTCTATTTTACAGACGGGAAAACTCTTTCCAGGGACCTTAAGAGATTTGCGTGGCTCCCCCGGGGCATCCCCAGCATATGGGAGGAGACCTGGTCTCACAATCTGTCCAAAGTGCCCCTGGGCTGATGCCATTAGTGCAGTGATGTCCAGAAGCATTGAGAGGTCTCCATCTGCCGGCTACAAGGTGGCAGTCCACCGGAGGGTCGGGTGCACACACCCTGTCCAAAGGTCTGCCCCCCTGAGCTCCGGGGTCTGACATGTCATGTGTGTTTGGAGCAAAAGGGATTTTGTAACTGTGTAACTCTTGCACTGGTTCCCACCCCCCACCCCGGCTCACCAGGACTTCTGTGATGCCTCGGCTGTAATCTTGGCTCTAGTTCCCAGCCCCACCTGCCTGCCAGCCACATGGGCAGTCTCTCTGTTCTCAGGTGTTCCAGGAGGGCTCTGCCTCTACTGGAACCTTCTTCCCCACATTCCATCAAGGCTGGCACAAGCTTATCCTCCCTGCGTTGTCACAATACACATGTGTTTTAATGACGCCTTGCCTCCAATACAGTCTAAGGGAGGCCCGGACCTGTTCTCCTGTCTGTCCTAGGAGGCCATCCAGCAGAGGTGGCATCAGGAGATGCCTGGGGAACATCAGAAATATGAGGAAGTTCTTAGGAAAAGACTGGGCCCTAGGTGTGGGGCTCAGAGGGGCATGCTGCAGAGGAGTGGCCCTCCCTGGAAGGTGGTTCTGACAGGTCTGTGGGTCACTCTGACCTTGAAAACACCAATGATCCCCTGACAGCAGGGCAAGGGCACTGCTACCCTGTAGACCCAGGACCATGAGGGAGGGAAATGCCCTTGAATGCCACTTGGCCCCCTGCTCTTCTGATGGATAAGTAAAACAAGGGATCCTCAGGTATACAGGGCACCAACAGCCTTGCTGAGTGTGAGATTCAGGTCTCTGGGCTCCCAGACCAGGGAGGAGGTGCCGGGCACTGTCTCCTGAAGATGTAGCCATACAAGGGTCTGACCCCCATGGGCCACGAGGCCCTTCGGCTGCTCTGGCCAACCCACTCATACTGTGTGGGTGTAATTCAAGTGCTGCCGTGATCCTGGGGGTTCATGCAGAAAGGTGCTAACTTCTGTGGAGATGTTCTTTAGGGCTGTGTGTTCTCTGGACTTCCAGTATCCTAAACTGTAACCACCACTTGGCTTCCTAAGAGCCTGGTGAGGAGGTGTAGACTGAATGTGGGTAGGTGGCCACATCACACATCTCCTAGGAAGCCTGGGGGGGGGGGCGCTGAATGGACCCAATATGGCGGCAGAGTGGGAGCCACAGAGCATAGGAGCGGTCAGCGGTGAGGCTAGCCTGTATGGCTAGCATGGCTAGCATGTATCTGTGAGGGCCAAACTGGCCCACGGCACGCATCCCACAACAGCTCTCTGCCACGGCCATCGTCCTTGGGGCCAGAGTGGGATGATAGTGTCCTCCCCAAATTCACATCCACTGGAACCTCAGAAGATAACCTTATTTGAGAATTGGATCTTTGCAGATGTAATTACTTGATGATCTCGAGATGACATCATCCTGGATTTAGGGTGGGCTCTAAACCAAGTGACTGGTGTCCTTATAAGAAGGGGACGTGGAAAAACTAGGCAAAAGGCTGTGCGAAGATGGAGGTAGAGACTGGAGTTGTACCGCTATGATCCAAGGAGCGGCAGGAGGCAGCAGAAGGTGGAAGAGGCAAGGGAGGGTCCTGTCTTCAAGCCTTTACATGGAGCATGGCCCTCCAGACACCTCGAACGCTGACTTCTGGCCTCCTGGACTATGAGAAAGTAAATTTACATCATCTCGAGCCACCTTGCAGGAGTTTGTCATGAGAGTCCTATGAGACTTCTACAGGGCCTGTGTTGAGTTCAGGGGGCAAATCAAGCCGTGACACCTTCCAGGCCTGTATGTAGCCACAGGCTCTGAGCCCTGGCCAATCATTTCCTTGCCCTCGGCCTCCGGCGGCCACATGACCTACAGTGGCACAGGTGGGAAGTGGCAAGCGTGCCTGGGGAGAACGCACAGGAAGGAGACCTTGAACTCTCAAGCCACTGGCTCAGTCCAGCCACTCAGTGCAGATGCAGTTAGCTCACAGGTCTCTAGGTTGGAGCCCAGACATGACTATTCATGAGCCACGTTCCTGAAAGCACCCCAAACTCCCAGCCACGGCCCATGCCACTCAGAAGGTAAACTGAGCCTGGTGGTACAAACAAGACATTAAAGTCATCCTCCACCTGCTGTGAAAACTCCAGAAACATTAAAACACATGTGAATTGTGATAAAGCGGGGAGGATAAGCTTGTGCCAGCCTTGATGGTATGTGGGGAAGAAGGTTCCAGTAGAGGCAGAGCCCTCCTGGAACACCTGCGAACAGAAAGACTGCCCATGTGGCTGGCAGGCAGGTGGGGCTGGGAACTAGAGCCAAGATTACAGCTGAGCCCCCAGCCCCCAAAGAGAACTTTTTTTTTTTTTTAATTTTTTTTTTTTTTTTTCTAAAGAGAACTTCAAGACAGTCCCCATTAGGTGGGAGGTTCCCCAGGGCAGGGACCTCAGCTGCCTGGTCTCACAGGGCCTGGCACCTTACACTCCCAAATCGGGGCACTTAATAAGCAGCTGGCCACTGTAGGCGGAGTAAAATCTACCCTCCTTGCTTCCCCGCTGACAGTTCCCCTCAGCACCACGTTCCAGCCCCGAGGGCCTGCCTGAGTCTCCCAGAGTGCGGCAAGATTATCCTACCTCTGGGGTCTTCGTGAGAGCTGTGTCCTCTCCCCAGGACTCACAGCTGGCTCCTTCCTTCAGCTCTCTTCTCTTATGTTATGCTTTACGGGGGCGCCCCCTCCCCACAACTGCCCCACTTCGAGGGGATCGCCACTGTTTTCCTGTTTCTCTCCTCAAAGACTGTAAGTTCCCTGAGGGCAGGAATCACATATGGTTTTGCTCACCACTGGATCCCAGCAGCCTGCCCTGTGTGTGGCACACGGAACATGCTGGGAAAACCCTCGGTGGATGAGCAGTGAGGCCTGCACACCGGATACTTCAGGGATGCTCTGAAGGGGGGACATCACTTGCGTCCTGCTTCTTCCACCAGCCCCTCCTGCCCCTCTCCCCCACTCTAAAGCCTTGAGCCAGCCAGTGCTCCCATTTGCCTGGTGTTTGTGAGCTGTGTTCACGGCCCTGAGGGCCACTGAAGGCCATGAGTTCAGTGTCTCCAAACAACCCCTGTTGACTGTTGTGTGGACTCTCCTTTCCAGGAAAACACCCCCAAATAGGTTGGATCCAGAAGGCCAATATTGGTAGTAATAAAAGCTATTATCCCTGAGCGTTCTATCTTGCGCTCGGCTAAGCCCTTCACACACAATTCCCTGAGCCCTCAGAACAATCTTACCAAGCAGGTGCTCTTATGACTCCCACTGTACAGACAAGAAAACCAAGGCTCAGAGAGGACCGGAAAACCAGCTCCACAGGACTCCCCATCTGGGCTCCCTAAAGGCTGCTGCAGACCCGTTCCAGGGCTCTCCCGAGGGTTGAGCTGAATGACTGTAACAACACAATAAAATTGAAGGAGCGTGTTGGGCCTGAAGACTGAGGGGGAAATGGTTAGGGAGGAGTTTTCTTTCTCATGAGAGACTAAGAGCAGTGAGGAAACACAGGCAGGGCATCTGTTCTGTGTACTCAGAGGCTACTTTGAGCAGGGGACAACCGAGCTGAGTCTTAAAGGAGTTTGACCAGAGGATGGGGGAGAGTGGGGCCAGGGGAGGGGTTCCAAGCAGAGGAAACAGTATGTGCAAAGGCCCAGTGCTTTGCTATGAGTGTAGAAGAGCAGTGGCAGGAGCACCAAGCCATGTGCTGAGGGCAAGGTGGACATTCCTTAAACATCTGGGGCCTAAGAGATGTTGCCTGATGCATCTGTGCATGTCCCGGGGCAGGGAACTTGTAGCGGTTGGGAGAGAAGCTGCCATTTCTGATTTTCTGCCAACTCACAGTTGCATTGTCAAGTTCCAATTAACATTCATGGAATAACTGAAATATGTAATTGGAAAACTCATAATGCGTTTTAACCCCATTAGCAGCAGGTGTGTTTTCTCCTCATATGACTCCTCTTGTGAGAGAAGACTGGAGGCTCGGCAGTGGTTCCCAACGGGCAGAAATAGAGCCTTCTAACCAGTTGATGTCCCCTCTTCATGCCCCAGGGCTAGGGCAGCCGTGTGGTCCCCCAAGCAGACACCTGGGTCACTTGGCCCATGGGTGCAGCCTGCTGATTCTGCCCGGTGGGCGGGGCCAGCCCTGAACCCTCACCTGGGCTCAGCCTACTGAACCAGGCATCTGTCACACTCACTCAGGTCCTCTGGGGCCCTGAATCTTGCTCTGGAAGGCTCCATACTGATATAGTTACCACACAGAACAAATAGCCCCTTTGCCAGGAAGATAATTGTCTTTAAATAAACACCACGGTCTTGCCAGGCTCATCTGACATTTGCCTCTTCTCAAAGAGACAGCTGATGACACTCATCAAGTTCTGAGAAGTAATTAGGGAGCAGAGGGGCATGGAATGCCTATTAGCACAAGCTTGGGGCCCTGGGTGGGCGAGGTGCACCCCGTCAAAGCAAAGGTGCCATATTCTCACCTGCCACCTGCCTCTGAGGACTGCTCCCCGTCGACAGATGTTGAAGGAGGGGTGAAAAATCCCAAACCATTTGCCCCCTAAAGGCGTGTTCCACTTGCCCTTCCTGGAGGCCTTTGGACTCTGAGCCCAGCTTGTGGGGTTGTGTGTGTGTGTATGAGGGAGCTCTTTAAGGCTCTAACAGGGCCATGGGGTGCCCTGAAGATCCAGCTGTGGGGCTGGCCCTTGGCTGTCCTGGTGGTAGACAGCGATGTAGGCTCTGTCTTGGAAAGCTGTGGCCGGTGGGAGGGGATGGATAAGACAGACAAGCCACAGCAGCTCCACGTGAGAGAACCCTACTGTACACTCCAGATCCAGGCAGGCAGCCTGCCTCCAACTTCCCTCTCCGCTCCTCGCTCAAATGATGTCAGATGTCACGCGGCCCATACAGACCCTGGGTGACAGATGATCAGGCAAGCAAATCTTAGGTGTTGCTGGGAGGGAAATGAGAGCAGGCCTTTGAGGTGTTTGGCCAGAGGGTGCAGAGTGGAGCCGGTAGACATTTGTGCAGACTACTGCAGAGAGTGTGCACGAGGCAGGGGGGCGGGGGGTGCTGGCTCACGGCGCTGTATGAGCACGTCTGTGCGAGTCCCATCTGCACGGCAGTGGTGGAGGCCACCGGTGATGGCCTGTGTCCTACCCTGATCCACTCGCATCCTGGGGGAGACCATCTGCGCCTGCTGCACTTCAAGCACACTTCGGGTCCATGCTCCCAGGTCAGGCTGCTGCTAATCAAAGTGTTGTTTCCTTTGATTAGAACAGACTCAAGCAATTAAAAAGACCATTCTTCCATTGTTGTAGTGTGACATTCCCTCTTGATCCTAAGACTTGTATCTCTTGGGGCAGAAGCTGGGGGAAGGATGGGGGGAGTGGGCGCTGTGAGATGAGCAGACCTGCTTTTGGAGGGTGTGGCTGAAGTCCCTGCAGATCTGCAGGGCTGCCCACCCGTTGGACCTCCCCCTGCCACTCTGCCTGGCCTGTGCAGACACAGCACTGGACACGGTTCTGCCTGGCATGTATGGCTCTATAACCACACAGAGTCGGGGTCCTGACTCTACTTTGGGCACAAGATCTTTTTCTAAGTCCTTGGCCCGTGCTCTTGGAGAAGACTCAGGCATCCAACACCTGGATAAGCCCCCCACCCACCAATCTCCATCCCTCTGCCTGCTTTGAAAAGATTAATAAAGTAACACTTAAAATCTGAGAGGCTGTCCAGTGTCAGATGCAAGGGAGACAACTAAATCAGACACAGTTCCTTCCGCTGAACAAATAAGCTTTTCTTGGGCGGGTGCCAGAGGGGATGCAAAAAGACCGATGGGAAGACATAGGCCGAGGAGAGTCAGGGCACTGTGAACAGAGCTGCCTGGGGCATGAGACCCAAGAAGCAGGCAGAGGCATTCAGACTCAGTGAGGCAGGAAAAAGGGAGCCATTGAAGGCTCTGGAGTGGGTGAGTGCAAGGTGATGGGTGACGCTTGGGGAGCCCTGCCAGGGAGCTGTGGAAGTGTTCAGAGCACGGCACCTCGATGCTGCCCCCCGCCATGCCAACCAGACATGGCGGGACAGGGAGGTCTGCGTGGGTTCTTGTGCCCTCTTATTATAAACAGGAAGAGCTCTGAGAGAAGAGAGAGAAACCAAGAAACGTTTATGAATGAAAGAAATGAGAAAACAGGGGCACCTGGGTGGCTCAGTTGGTTAAGCATCCGACTTCGGCTCAGGTCATGATCTTGCGGTTTGTTGGTTTGAGCCCTGGGCCAGGTTCTGTGCTGACAGCTTAGAGCCTGGATCCTGCTTCAGATTCTGTGTCTCCCTCTCTGCCTCTGCCCCTCCCTCCCTCTCGCTCTCTCTCTCTCTCTCAAAAATAAATAAACAGTAAAAAAAAAAAAAAAAGAAATGAGAAAACAAAAGAGTGCTCATGATGGAGATGGGATTGAGTTAAATCCTGCAATGGGGAGTATTTCAGTTTTGAACAGTGTCTTGGCAAAATGAGGGGAAATGAGTAAGGTTCAGGTCACGTCCAGCCAGGGGTCAGCCTCCAGCCCTTTCCCCAAAGCTGTCACTAGCACCATGGTCTCTCGCCGACCTGGGCAGGAGAGACGCGCCCCCTTCCCTGGCTGTGAAATGTCATCTTTAGAACTACCACGGGGTGGGGTCTTGAACTCTCCCACTTCCCCCTCCATGGCTCCAAAGGAATCATTTCCCAGTGTCCCCCAAGTCCCAGGGATGCATGTGCTGTCACTGCAGGGAGCCACCCTGACCTCCAGCTCATCTGGTCTCTCTCCTCCAGACAGGGCCTGGCTGGTTGGAGCTCAGCACCACTGGACACAGCTTGGGGCTGGGACGCCCCTGGGGCAGCAGAAACAGGAAGTGACAACAAGCTTTCCATAGACCCTGGGATGGCCCGTGGGTACAGCTACGTCCAAGAGCAGACTCTGTGAAGACCTGGCTTGAGTTCTCAGGGCTGACAGCATTGACCACCAGCACAGTGGCTGCATCACCCCAGGCACCAATAAATCCACTCCTCCCCAGGCCCTCTCCTGGTGCTAGGGCACAGCAGAACGCACCCTGGCCCGCCTACATGGAGCCTGCAGCCTGCGGGTGTGTGTGACAGGTCATTAATGAGACCGACTGCTGAGTGTCCTAGGGTGTGGGCTCAAGCAGTCCTTTGGAGCCTGAGTTCTAATCCCAGCTCTACCATATACTGACTCTGCAGCCTTGGACGGATTCCTTTACCTCTCTGGCCCTTGGTATCCTCTTCTAAGAAATGGGAATCGGAGTGGGATCTGCCTCAGACATCCTGTGAGGGTTTACCATGTGAAAAGTAGTGAGCATTGTGCCAGGCTCGTGGTGCACACCTGTTAGCTTGTATGGCCGTCACAGAGGAACGGCAGACCCTAGAGCTCTGGGAGACCTTCCCAGGTCTCCAAAGTCACGTACATAAAGACACGTGGACTGAGGTCCGGTGTTTTCCCAAAGAGATCTCGTTTCTATGAAGCACATTCTAGATACATATCCACCCACTACCAATTAATCCCCTCTTCAGTCTTGACAGAAAACTTTCTTACCCATAGGTAGGCCATAATTCAAAAGGGCTTTTTAATTTTTTCTATTAAAAAAAATCAACTCAGAAGCTGCTTTTTGTGCGGAAAGAGAAACACAGCCTGGTGAGTTATGGCTGCAGGAGGTAAAGCCGTGTGGCTGCTCTGGGGCCTGGAGACAGTGTCCCAGCTCAAGGCCGTGTCACGGCACTGGGGATGAGATCAAAGCAAGGAAGGGCGAGAGAGAGGCCACCGAGGGACATCTCCTTGGAGGATATGACATTTGAGCTGGCCCACGGTGACTGGGCAGATCCTAACGAGCAGGTGGGCCTTCTTGGCTCTTTGTAGAAGCAATTGTGGTTCTCTTGGTTTTTACTCAAAGCGTCTGTGAGCGTCTGAAAGTTATAAGACACACTAATCACCTTGATGCTGCCCACAGACCACATTCCTCCTCTGGGCTTCGGTGGAGCATTTTTAATCCTATAAAAGGAAAACCTAATTTCAGAAGTATTGATTTTAAATTTCTTTCCATCTCTTTCACTTAAAAACAATCCCTCGACTCTGGGCGGCCCCCGCTTTTCCAGGTTGTGTCGACTGGCAATCACATCTTCACATGCACGAGGCCAAACACCAGGGCTTCTCAGCCAGAAACCCTCAGCTTCAAGTGTATGGAGGCTTTACAGAGTAACTGTTTTGCAGAGGAAGGGATCAGTGCTGCAGGGGTTGGAGACTTAACAAACCCAACCACCTTCCTTAAATCAGTGTTGGCTGGGAGATGCTACGGGGGCCCCAGCCTATGATGGGGGAAGCTGTGTGGCTCATTTCCTTTTCTCAGACATGGCACAGGAGGCCACCCGGCTCAGCCCTCACCCCGCTTCTCTTCTGCCCAGAGCTTTGGATGGCTTTCCCTGGCCCGGTACTCGAGACCTGTATGCCCTGGCTGACCTCACCGCTATGACTCCCACCGCCCCCTACGGCCTGCATCCTGCACTCCAGGATACGGCAGGGAACACGTTCTGGGCCCGCTAGCCTCCCTGTCTTTGCTCACGCTGTTCTGCCTGCCATTTACTTCAATCACACATATCTTCTGGAGCCATTCAAATGCCAAAAGTCACCTCTTCCAAGGAGCCTTCCATGACTGCCACACCACAAGCACTCTGGGTCTCTCCCCAGGAAGCAGAATAGAGTAGTGTAAAGCCCTGTGTTGTGGAGTTGAATTTGCTTAGTTTTAGTGCCACCTCTGCTACGGCCTGACCGCAGTTGCTTCATCTGTAAAATGGGGTTAACAACAGTACCTGTCCGCGGTATGAACAACATAAAACGTATGAAGTATTTAGTGCAGTGCCTGGCACAGAGGAATGGCTCAGTAAAGAAGAGTTATTGCCCTTTTCAAAAATCACTGACATACGTTCAGTATCCCAGCTCCACCTCTCACTGGCTGCATAGCCCTGAGAACAAGTGACTTCGCCTCTCTGAGGCTGGAGCCTTGTGGAGTCTGTGGACCCTAAATGAAAGTCTTGGGGACAGGCACCTCTGGGGACCGGCACTGCCTGCCCCTCCCAGGGCCCGTCTGGGTCTGCCCAGGCCCCACTCCGGCCTACTCCCTATAGAGAGCTGTCCATGGCAATGCTGTTACTTCTCTGGAAATTGGCCCATTTAGTATTCACAAGACCAAACACAGAAACTGTCCAGCCAGCAGTTGCTTAAAACCTGGCTCAGAGCCCTGTAGCAAGAAACTTAAAACAAAGCAGGCTTTTTGGGCGCCTGGGTGGCTCAGTCAGTTAAGCATCTGACTTCAGCTCAGGTCATGATCTCACGGTTCATGAGTTCGAGCCCCGCGTTGGGCTCTGTGCTGACAGCTCAGAGCCTGGAGCCTGCTTTGGATTCTGTGTTCCCTTCTCTCTCCGCCCCACCCCTGCTTGTGCTCTGTCTCTCTCTGTCTTTCAAAAATGAATAAACATAAAAAAAAAAAAGCAGGCTTTTGACAAGCCCCTACCTTGTGCCCTATGGCCCTGGATGCTGGGACAGAAGCTTCTTGGAGGGTCCCTTGTTCCTGAAGAGCTGAGGTGCAACCAAGGTCTGGTGGTATCTATGGGAAGGACTGTGGCCCAGCTCTGCTGACTTACCCATGCAGCATGCCCATCAGGACAGCTAGACAGCACTGAAGGAGGCATCTGAGGACTGAGGGGCACCCAGCCTCTCTGGGTCTCATTGTCAACTAGCTAATAGCGCCCTGCCCTCCCTCCAAAGACAAATATGAGGTCCTGCAGTAGCTGTTCTCCATGTCTGAGAGGTGGTGTTTTGCCCTCCCCTTCCGTCCCGGAAGCCCAGGCTCGGGGAAGCGCACCAAGGCCTGGAAGAGGCCCTTTGCTCAAGGGAGCTCCAGGTACTGCCCCTCTTTGAGGGAACACCTGACAGGACAATGTCAGCTCAGTGGCACTGGCCTTCCTGCTATTCTGCCAACACGTTGATGGTCCCAGAAGGCCCAGCACAGTCAGGCATGGGACACCCAGCTCCCTCTCTGCCCATGGGGTGAGCACCTTCTCTGCCACCTTGGGGGCTGGGGTCACAGTGGGGACCTTGGATGCTGCCAGCTCCAAGGGTAGACTAGGGCAGAGATGGAGGCTGTCCCAGCCTGGCCTTGGAGGCCCAGCTCCGACTGTCCCACCACGGAGCTGCCCAGCTTCAGTCCTGTATCACGGAGGCTGGGAACACGGTAAGCACTCAATTAACGTTCAATATATATTCTTCAACCCTGTCTCCTAATGCCTCCTCTGAACCTTTCTCTCACCTCAAGGAAGAGCCCTTTCCTTCTCTCTCTAGTTACATCTACCTCATCTGCATTCATCAAGCCCATCCTCTTCCAGGAAGTCAGCTGATATTCAAGATATTCCAAAGCACCTAGCACTCAGACCCCGTGGCTTTGCATTCTACACTCCTGCACTTCCTTCTTTTTTTTTTTTTTTTTTTTTTTTTTTTTAATTTATTTTTGGGACAGAGAGAGACAGAGCATGAACAGGGGAGGGGCAGAGAGAGAGGGAGACACAGAATCGGAAACAGGCTCCAGGCTCCGAGCCATCAGCCCAGAGCCTGACGCGGGGCTCGAACTCACGGACCGCGAGATCGTGACCTGGCTGAAGTCGGCCGCTTAACCGACTGCGCCACCCAGGCGCCCCTCCTGCACTTCCTTCTGCCCATGGGCCTCATCTCCATAGCTGGGGTGGGAGGCCCAAAGTGCAGGGCCCTGTGCCATCACTTCCTCCCCTCCCAAATGAATGACTGGGCATGGCTCCCTTCCCCAGAATCTCTCCTGGAGGAAAATCCCTCTAAGACTGTGTTTTAGATTCCAGGAATGAGTGAGAGACCACAGGGCGGTGGGGCAGGTGTCCCACAGCTGGGGACACCTGTCTCCTGGCTTTCCCAACTCCTGGGCCATCCAAAAGCCTGTCCTGGTGCACATATAGTCCAAGTCTGCTGTTCCGCCTCCAGAGCTGCCCAAAGCTCAGCACCAGCCATAGGCTGGTAAGGCAACATGACCACAGTACGGCATGGGGGACTTAGCTCACCTGCACACTGAGCACAGGTTTGTTTATTCCTACACTCCTTGGCCATCAGTTCACTAGATGAGAAACACAAATGGAGCAATGGCTTCTGAAACAAGAAGAATTTTGTCTCCACTGCATTTGTATTCAAATGGGCAAAATAAATTTCAGTGTTTCCCGAGGGTTCCAAGAGTGGGGCCTGCGTACCTAGGGGTGATGATGGCGTTCCTTCCCCGAGAGAGAAGCCAGGATGAAAAATGAGGCCTAAAACAAACCTTCGCAGTCGATCTGTTAGCAGTGGCACAGGCGCAGCATTGGCCGGGGGGGACCTGTCCTCTGGGCTGGGTGTGCCCCCTTGCAAAGGCAGCTCAGTGATTAATTATCACATGCACCCACCCGGAATTGTGAGGAGCAGGGTGAATGAGTATGACAGAATTTTATCTCTGAACGCACGGGGTGGGAAGCCGGTCAAAGTATGTGGTGCTCTAAATGAACGGAATGTTTAGAGCTGCATCAATCAGAGGGCATGTTCTACGCCTACACCTGCCACTTAACTCCTCCTGCACCAGCATCCGGCTGAGCTCCTGCAAAGCCTTTGGGAAGCCTACCACCTTCCTCTATGTGGAAACAGAAAAAAGCCTCAAGCCTGAATCTTCTCTGAGCCCAACACCCAGGCTTCCTGGCAAGTCGGTAGCCCTGGGAGAGGAGGGCCCACAAGGGATCTTGATGTGGATATCTGAATTTCAGCAGCAGACATTATGGCTGGGCCTCGGTCACATTGGCTCACTGGGGCGAGGCAAGGCACAAACCACAGGAAGGGTGGCCTGTGGCTTTAAATAGTCCTCCCTGGAGCACTCACAGATGGCTCAGAGAAGCAGGAACCATCACACCTGAGATGAGCAGGCTGTGAGAGGCGTCCACGGCTCCAGGATACGCGCCCTTCACCTGTCTTGCTTGCGCCTGGCAAATGCGTTCAAGGACTTCTTTTCCTTCAACGTGACTCTGTGGAACCCCGTGGAGATGCCAAGACCCTGGCTTGTTGGTTGGCTTCAGCAGCCACCAGGCAGCAGCCGGGCCCAGCAAACCCTGCTTCTCACTCTATAGTGCCATGTGTCCCTGAACATCAGTCTCTCTGCCGGGCCCTCGGTCTCCCCTCCGCCTCCAAACCTTCTCCCACTGACTCACAGTGCAGCCTCTCAGAGACCTGGCCAACCCACTCCGCGGCATGTAGCAATCATGTCACAGATGAGGTGGGTTTAAGGGAGAAGGTGAGTGTGCGTGAGGAAGAGAGGTGAGGTGGGGCTTGGGGGAGGACAGAGAGTTTGGGCACACGCAGAGTGTGATGTCCGTAGGTAGTGACCAGGAGGACAAGAGGGCTGCTGAAGTGGGGTCTGGAGGCGTGGCTGGGACAAGACCTTCTGCCCCCCCATCGGGGGGCGTGTGACTGAAGAGAGAAGCTCAGGTAAGCCTCTGTGCAAAGTTTTGCTGTAACCCGACCACACTCCTTGGTCTACGGCTGCTTCTACGCCACAATGTCAGCATTCAGCAGTTGGGGGAGAGACTGTAGGTACTGTATGGCTACAATACCTGCTACCTGGCCCTCTACAGAAAAGGTTCAAGGGGCTGGCAGAGCACAGGAGTGCAGGGGGGAGATGGTGAAGAGGTGGCTGAAGAGGGGGAAGGCAAATGAATGTGTCAAGGAGAGGTCAGCAGAGCCTGATGGAGCAGAGAAGCCAAATCTGCTGAAGACTGAGGCATATCCATTGGATATGTCACGGTAACCTTTAGCAGCTTCAGTTTCCTCGTCTGTACATGTGTGTAGGGGAGGTGCTGAGGGAACTAGAAAAGCTGCAGGAGAGCCAGGAGTGGGGCCATAGTGTTGATGAGAGAGAGAAGGCCCCTTTAAGGTGATTGGCTGCTTCAGGGAGGAGAGGGGGCCCGCAGGGAGTAGGGTGCCTGGGGCCATCAGCAAACCCTTGTATCTCAGACCCCAGCCTTGAAAACTTCTCCGAAATACCTGAGTCTGCTTTCCTACGTTGGTTACAACGGCCCAGCTGCCTTCCCAGACGCAGCCTTGCCGGGCCTTATAGTCCCTGCGCAGGCCCGTGGAAATGAGAGACGGAGGGGAGAGCGAGGAGAGAAGCAGACCGAACGCTGCAGGTTCTGCCGTCCTGGCACTTGCTTGGGTCAGCTTGATGCTTCTTTTCCCATCACTCACCCCTTTTCTGCACCAGGACCCAGAAGACAAGTCCACATGGTGGAGGCTTTGCATGCAGGGTTTTCTGACCTGTGGCTCCCATCCTTTCCTCCCAGGGCTGTGCTGGCTTCTGGGTTCTCTGCGTGACCCAGGAGCTTAGCCTGCAGGGCCTCAGCCCAGCTCCCTGCCTCTAGCCCTTCCCTCCGAAGGCTGTGCCTGCCTGCACCACATGGGCTCTGGGGTCTCCGGGCGCCTGGTGCAGGAGGGGTCCAGCTGCCTGCCAGCCGTCTAGAACATGCCATCGCGATTCATCACAATGGTGCCACAGCCAGGCCTGGGGGCCAGCGTGTGAATCCAAAAAAAAAAAAAAAAAAAAAAAAAAAAAAAAAGAAAAGAGTGTGAAGTTAAGTAGCAAACTCATCACTGAAACTCTCACGTTTCCCGAGATGAGATGATTCCCATTAACAAAACACCTTCATTTTCAGAGAATCCATGTTCACAGCTTGCTCTGTAGAGCCTGCCCCCACAAGTTATGATTTATATTTTATTACAAGGTGAAAAGAGACAAAAAAAATCCTCACAAGGGGGGAAAAAAAAAGCCCGCTGACTTTTTACAGCAACTCCCAGGGCATTTGATTTAAAGGGACATTGTCATCTTTAATGTTTTCATCCAGAGGAATTAGAGAGCACCACCATGATAATTTAGAGGCTCCTGATTTAAGGGGCAGCCGCCGTGGTCTGGCTTCACTGTATTTCCCTTTTTATGGTTCCAGAGAGTATTTTCTGAGAGATAATAATGTTGGGTGATATTTCTCCTTTGTCATATGGAGGCCCAAGAAGAAAATTAAAATAGGTCCTTTTGTCCCCTCTCTCTGAGGCCAGGCTGTGGATCCAGGAGGACTGTCACGGGCCACCTACAGCCACTTTATCTTCCCAGGGCTGGGGCCTGCCTTTCGGTGCCCTGGTTGTGGTGACGGGGAAGCGGGAGGCCATGCTGGCCCCGCCGGGAAGCATCTGAGCGATCTTTCACGGGTCAGCCCCTTTGCGCCCCGGACACCCTCCCCAGCGAGAGGTCACAGCGGCCTCTCAACAGCAACCCTTTCTGCTCCCAGTCCTGCCCCCTTGTACACCTATTGCCTTGAGAGTTCTCTAGTCTGCAGTCTCCCCTGTGGGCGTCCTTCTCAAGCCAGCTTTGATCATGGTCCTCCCTGCCTCCCTAGTTTCCATGACTTCCGTGACAAGCCCAAACTCTAGGGCCTGGATCTGGGGGCCTGTGGCAGGAACTGCTCTGTGTTCACTGAACTGGATTCTTTTCCCAGCTGCAGACATAGCTCGATTACATTTTCCAGCTGGCCCTGCCATCAGGGGTGGCCATGTGACTGAGTTCTGGCCCATGTCAGATGTCAGAAGGAACGCTCACCAATCCTGGCTGTCCTCTCCCCCACCAAAAAAATTCCTACGCAATTTGCCCTCTACTCTCTCTGTCCCTCTATATTGATCAGGTACAGGGCATCCAGGAAAAGAATCTGAGGCCCTAGGAGATGACAGAACCACAAAGCTGAAGATGCCTGGGCCCCCGTGTCACTGTGTGGCCTGTGGCCATAGACCGAGCCTCAGCACTCCACCGTTACGTGGAAGGGAATAAATCTGTATCATGTTAAGGCCCTGAGATCTGGGGTGTGTCTGTGACTGCATTTAGCCTCCCTGACCAACACACGTCTTTGCTGCTCTGGTTCTAATCTTTCCTTCCAGCATCATTTTCTGCTTCTCTCTTGCTCCTCTGTGACACAAGGGAGAAACTGGCCATGCTAGGTGGCCCGGGGCCTTCCCATGTCTGGCTGGGATGTCTTTCCCTACTCCCATATCTGCCTATGACAGCCCAGCCAGCCTTCTCGGAAGACTTGTGGCATTTTTGTGATTAGAGGTGTTAACACCCTTCTCACTTTCTAAGATAGCTTTTCGGCCTGTCTTTGCACATGTATTCATTTCCCATAGGAGAGTGAACCCCCTGGGGCACAGGCCACACCTCACTCATATCCAACTTGCTGACATTGGAGGGTATGCCATGCAGTGGCCAGGGTGCCAACTCTGGAGGTCCATCCCCTGATTTGAGTTTCAGCTCTACCTCCCTTTACTGACTCTTTGGTACCTCAGCTCCTCTTCCGTAAAACGAGGATAAAGACAGGACAGCACCTCAAAGAACCTGCTACCAGAGAGAGGCGGAAACACCCTTGCATGCTCCGTGGACCACCCACCATCCCTCTTTGCTGCAGTCGACTGGCCATTTCAGAGGGGTGTGGCCCCGGGCTGACAATAGCCTATCCGATGCTCCTGTTGTGTTAACACCAGGGGTTGTAAACAGCCGAGATGATTATACCACCAACTCTCCACCTCATCTGCCCTCACTCCCATGACTGTCCTGGAATCTAGACATTGTCCTTACAATAACAGCAGCCTGAAACATCTTATCTTCAGGCACCCTACTCTCTGATCACTTCCCGCCTCTTCTAGTTTATTCCTTTGGTGTCCAGACTCCAAAAATTCCTCAATTCCACTGGGACCCACAATATACTGACCAACTGAACCATCCATCACCCCCTTCCTGATGTCACTTCCTTCTCACCAGCTTTAATTCCATGGAATTTAAACCACTGGAACCATACATTGCCCACACCCTCAGTTCCCTGCCTGCCCTTGGCACTACCCCGGCCCTGGTTAAACTTATCTGCCTACTTTGTGCTTTGTGCATCTGTGTGGGCAAGCATGGCTGGGAAAAGCACATGTCCTGCTCACTGGTTTCCCTTTAATTCATGACTATGAGCCACAAAGGGGCCTTTTACGTTGCCAGGGGCCATACAACCTTCTCTCCATCTGTTCACCCTCCCACTGTCCTTGACAATTGTTCCACGCTTTCCTTCTCCTCAAACCGCTTCCCAATGCACTGAAAAAACAGACATCTACACACGTTCCCATCACATCCACCTACCTGTACCTGTGCTCACATGCCCAGGCTTTTCTCCCATTAATATGGACCTACCAGCCACTCTCTGAGGCTCCCCTCCACCTGGGCACTAGATTGCACCTGCCCTGCTCACTCAAGAAACCCGATTCAGGCATATCACCTCTTCCTTCCACAGCATCAATATTCCCCTTTCTACTTGATTATTTCCAGCAACATACAAATACGCTGTCACCACCCCTACCTTACTGTTCCTCCAGCTACCACCCTATTCCTCTGTTCTTTGCCACAGCAAAACTCCACAGAAGAGTGCTCTGTACCTTGTTTCTCCAGTTTCTCTCTTCCCATGTGCTCTTGCAACCTTCCCCTGCCACTCCATGGAGACTGCTCTGCACCGTTGCCACAGATCTCCAAACTAACACAGGTACGCCTCATTTTCTTGTGTTTTGCTTTATTATTTTGTAGATGCTGTATTTTTTTTTTTTTTGGTACAAACTGAAGATTCGTGGCAACCTGTGCCAAGCAAGCCTACAGGCACCATTTTTCCAACTGCATTTGCTCACTTTGTGTCTCTGGGTTACGTATTGGTAATTCTTGCAATGTTTCAAGCTTTTTCATTATTGTATTTGCTCTGGTGATCTCTGAGCAGTGATTATGTCTTGCTGAAAACTCAGATGACGGTTGGCATTTTTTTTTTAGCAATAAAGTATTTTTTAATTAAGGTATGTATCTTTTTGGACATAATGCTATATAGCACATTTAATAGACTACAGTATAGTGTGAACATAACTTTTATATATACTGGGAAACCAAAAAATTGCTTTGATTCACTTTCGTTGTGATAATCTCCTTCCTGTGGTAATCTGGAACCAATCCCCAGTGTCTCCAAGGTATACCTGTTGTCCAGCAAGGTCTTTTTTTTTTTTTTTCAAGCTTGTTTACTTATTTTGAGAGAGACAGAGACAGCACAAGCCGGGGAGGGGTAGACAGAGAAGGAGAGAAAGAGAATCCCAAGCAGGCTCTGCACTGTGAGCACATAGCCCGATACAGGGCTCAAACCCACGAAGCTGTGAAATCATGACCTGAACCGAAACCAAGAGTCAGACGGACGCTTAACCAACTGAGCCATCCTGGTGCTCCCAGGGATGCATTTGGCACAACCCACCACTTCCTGACTCATTCTTCTCTTGGCTTCTAGGACATCACCTTGCCTGTTTCCCCTCCTCCCTCTCTAGCATCTTCTTACTCTCTTTGGCTAGCTTCCCTGGTCTACTGACCTCTTCACACTGGAGACTCTTTGGGCTTAGTCTTGGATATCCTTCTCCACCTCCCCTTACCCACTCAGTGACCTCATCCGACCTCATGGCTTCCAACACTGTCAACATGCTGAGGACTTCTACGTTTCCATCTCTAGCCTGAACCTCTCCCCTGAACTCAGTCTTGTATGTTTAACTGCCTAGTCAACATCGCCACTGGGATGTCTGACAGGCACCCCAAACTCGGTATGCTCCCATGTGAACTGCTGCTCTTCCCTGCCTAATCCTACATCACCCACAGTTAGTGGCAACCCTAGTCTTCCAGTCCCCATGCCAACCCCCCCGCCCTTTTTCTCATTAACACCTCCAGCCTCTCAGCGAATATCTTTGGTGCTGCCCTTCAAAATATCCCTATAATCCGACCATTCTCACCACTGTCCTGCCCATCACCTCCATCCTAGCCACCGTATCTCCCTCCTGGATTGTTGCAACAGCCTCACTAACCTGTCTGCTTGCCTCTACCCTTGCCCTGCCAGTCTTTTCAAAGAACAGCAGCCAGAGTGATTCTTTTCAAATATAAAGTCACTCCTCAACTTGAACCTCCCCCACCAAAGGCTTTCCATTTCACCCAGGTAAAAACAAATCCTTATGCTATCTTCTGGGGTCCCTCAGGATCTCTGACCTCACTTCCTCCTTCCCATGCCACCCTAGTCTCCAGACCTGTTCTTACCTGGGAGGGGCTAGGATGTGTCTTCTGCAGGTGACCTCATGCCTAGTGTCCTCCCCACCCCCTCACCGCCCCCCCCAACCCCCGAGTGAGGATTTTTGTCTCTTTTGAAACCTGCAGAATCTGAATGGCCTAGAACAGTGTCTGCTGGGAAGTAGCTATTGTGTGAATGCGCTCTGCCTCTAGGGCTGAGCATTTTTCACCTGCAGGCCAACCTTGGGGGCTAGGGGTGGTGGCAGCGTCATGCCAGCTCAGCTGTAGATTCTTCAGGGGCACCTCTGAGGTCACACGGGTGGGATGAGCCTGCCTGTCTCCACCATGGCAGGCTGCCCTCCTGAATCAGTAATTGCACCCTTTGATGGAAAACATTGTGGAAAAAAAAAAAAGGCTCTATACAAGAGACAAGAGTACAAGTTTTCATGCCAAACAGCATCACCAAAAACTGTTTTGCACTAATGTGTCCTATTCCACATGCCAGATCTCAAAAGCGTTGTGCAAAATGTCTTAATTGATTTTTATAACATCTCTGCCAGACAGAAGAGAAATCAGTCCCCTGATGAAAGAAAGAAAACTGAGTTTTTGTGGTTAAATTGGGCACAAAGACAGAGTGGGGGAGCCTTAGGTTGCCAGGAGTGGAGTTGGGGACTCAAATCTGTCCTCAAGCCAAAGCGTCAACTCAGGCGCACGCAACTTTGTCAGAGATGTGCTGGTGGGGGGGCTAGAGCCAGAGTGCCTGGTTTTCAATTCCTGACCTACTGACTCCCAGGTGGGTGACTTGAGCTTTCTATGTCTCAGTTTCCTCAGCTCTAAAATAGGGATGAATGGTATTCTTTTCATTAGGACCATTGTCACTAGATACTGATGAACTGATTAACAATAAATGTTATTAGTAATAACAAATGTCATAGCAGAGCCACTGGTCACAGCTTCTGACCGCCTGCCTCCTACATGTGACTACTGTGTGCCCCAATGGCCCCAGCTCCTTGTCCACTCAGACCCACACAAGCCTGGGACTGGACACATGGAGCCTCAGAAACTGCTTTCCAAATCAGTCCTGGCCCCACTGAGGTTTGGGCCCCTAAAGCCCCACTGCAGTCCTGTGCAGACTCTGCTGGGTAGGGCAGACTCTATAAATAAGGGTGTTTCTCATGGGCTGGCCTTTGTGGGCCGACAGTGTCCCCTTCTCTGGATACACTCCCCCTCTTTAACCACCTGTACATGCAGGGCCAACAATGGCCCAATTTGAGATGCCACAGGGAGCCTGCTGAAGCATATGCTGGGGACCACAAATGTCCCCACAAATGAGTGCCAGGATAGCTTAGTTTGGTTCCTAAAGCCAGACTCCCAGGTTCACATCCTGGACTGCAACTCTCGAGCTCTGACATGCAGGCAAATTACTCCAGCACTTGGTGCCTTTGGGTTTTTTCTGCGAAGAGGGGCTAATGACAGTTCCTCCTCCTAGACTGCCGTAAGGATTAATGACTTCGCTTAGACGGCACCATGGCACATAGTAAGCACTCAGTACTTATCAGCTATTAATGCTCTTATTAGGCAAGATGAATCATGGCTTTAGAAGCAAGCTCTGCCCCACATCGTGGGTTCTGTAATGCTCTGCTTCGAAGCCCCGTGCCTCTGCACCACATGCTGGCTGCCATAGCCTGCCCACACATCATGGGACGGCTTCCCTGTCGCGAGGCCTCAGCTATTTCCTGAGTAAGCAACTTACAGACAAAGTAAGAGGGCCAGGCCTGTCAGGGTCACTACTGTGTTCCCAGAGTGCATCCCAGAACTCGCCTGGAGCAGGCACTAGGCATGAACGAAGACCTGAGAGCAAGCATTCGTCTGTTGCTTCAACGTGGGGCATTTCCTTAAAATCACGTTTCCTAAGAGTTTCCCAACCTGTTGGTTTTGTGACTTCCAACGCCAGGGCTGTCACATCTGAAAGCTTTCTCCAGTAACCGAAGCCACGGTACTGATGCATGTGACACTTGCTGGGGTGGCTCGGTCCACTCTGGAAGGTTATTGTCCTCTGCAGGGACGGCAGGGGCAGCTGCTTGCCAGGCCACCCACCCTGCAAATGCCCGGGCATTGGAGCTTCTCTGACCAAGCATTAGGAACATGCCTGCTAGGCCATCCCTGTACAGTGGCGAGACTGAGGCCTTGGCCAAGGCTCTCGTGGCTATGCTGTTGTAAGGACCATGCTGCTCTCCTGTGATAAAGGTCACCTCCCACACCCCAGGCACGCTGGCACACATTCTGTTTGCAGACATCACAGGTCCTCTGCTCTTCAAAGGGCCAGGCTTGGTGCAGCCAGTCTAGTCCAACACAAGCCTTTGAAAGTCAAATCACCTAGGCTCTGGGTTTGTGAATATTTCATCTACCCAACTGCCCAGCAAGGGCTGCCCACAGAGGGGCTGGGGCTGCCTTCTGGAGGCCAGGGATCATGGGCTGGGTCTGGGTCTGTGCCCTTCACCCCAAGCAAGATCCAAACCCTCTACTGACCTCAAAGGGAAACAGGCACACCAGTGCACAGGGATGGGTGGGTCCACATGGTTGGATAAGCCCGGCCCTCCTCCTATGTCCATTTAACCCTGGGTTCCTCCTCTTATCTAAAACCTCCACTGCCCAGAGCCATTAATCCTCAGCACGTCCAGCTGCTGTGACTGTTCCTTCCTCCTGTCTCTGCTTCCCCTTCTCAAGGGCTGCTTTTGAAATCTAACCAGGAGGTGGCTGGCAGGGGGTAGGCAGGGAGGCTGGGAGGCTGCTGGGAGTCTGGGCATGAATAATCCAAAGTGGGCAATCAGCCTCTGAATGATGGAGAGCTGACTCCAGGGGTTTAGGAGCTCTGCTCAGCCCATACCTTCCTTGTTAACTTAAAGTATGCAAGAAACACATCCAAAGTGGATGAACACTGACATGCCCCTCCAATTAGGTACAGGTGACAACCACTTCTCTGTCCAGCAGAAACTGCTGCTGCCTTGAAGACTATGCCACCAGCACCTGGATGGTCTCCCTGGCCCCCGCCCTGCCTCTCCTGGCGGGGAAGGTGTGTGCGCATCCTTGACTGGCAGCCAGGGGAGGGAGGTGCTCGGTGACGGTGGGGCTGGGAAGTTGAGGTCCCAGGAAATGTGAACGGAACTCTGAGCCATGTAGGGTGCAGTCAGAACATCTACAGGGCAGATCTTTGCATAGGTTAGGGCATACTGGTTGCCTCCAAGGCTCCTTTTAGGTGTTTCTGCTGCTGCTCTCTTTCCAAACCCCCATCTTCCTTGCAACCAACCCCCTGATGCTGGGGAACATTCCCATTTTCTGCCTCCTTCAGCTGAGCTCCATCAGGAAGTGCTAGCCATCAACTGTGCACTATTCTGCAGGATGAGGATTCTGTATATGCCCCATGCCCTCCATCATCCAGGGTCCCTGGGAAGACAGCTTCAGACATGGTCACAACACGGCAGGATGCCTGATTCAGCCCACATGTCACATGCACCCCATTCTCTCCAGGTGGGGACATGGCACAGGAGACAAGACAACCACCATCTCCATGGAGACTCTGAGTGTCACTGGGTCTACTTGTCCACTCAGCATCTCCAGGTGTCAGGAGTTAGCTTGGGAACTTTCCTGATGCCCTTGTTTGATCTCTGGTTCCTCTGGGTCCAGCTCTCGACCCACTCTCATTTGTCACATCTGAGCTGGCCATGGGTGGCCTCCATGGACCTGTTCAGTTCCCCCCATGCCCCGTGTGCTGAGCGATGGCACCCCCTCCAGGTGGACCGATGTGCCACTGGCCGGAGAGTACTCAGCCTGGAGCTTCCTGCCAGCGGCTCCTTGGCTGTCAGCCTTCCGTGGCCTGTCAGCCGGTTTCCCTGAGGGAGGGGCGGTCTGAACACACACGAAAGGCACCGTGTGACTCCTGTTTCCAAGCTGTCCTCTCCCTGACTTTGAACCTGCTGTCAGGTGTCAGCGCATTTCTAAGCATTGTTGCACAGAGGCAGACTTTTGAAGTTGGGACCAACGCTAGGGCTGGATGGGGCTAAAAAGAGGAGTCTCTGGGAGTGCATTTATCTGTGAGAGCTGAGAAGGGATGGGTGTTTGGTGGGCTTTGTGTTTAAGAGGAAAACATCCCTCCATGGGGGACCTGATCACTCAGGGAGCATGGGGATGCCTGTTCTGTGTGACAGGGAGGCTCCTGGGGGTCCTGTTTCCCTGCAGAGCTAAAGCTCACTGGTCCTAAGGGATCTGGGTCAATGTGTCTGAAACACCTGCGGCACACGGGCTTGGATGTGGGGACCCACACTGGGCATGCAGGTGCAGAGACCTTGGCCTCTGTAACAGCACAAGGTGAAGGCCTTCAGAGAGGGTTTTGCCTCAGTGATCCCGCACTCTGTCCTCCCCCTCAGTCACAGATGACTGTGGTCTCTCCGGAACTGGGTCTCTAGGGGAAGAAATGGAGACTCCAAAGGGTCCCGGTTACAGCAGGGCGTGTAGCCAGCACCCTGGAGTTGGCAGGCCTCAGTCTCCCTGGGCCTCAGTTTCCTTACCTTTAGGACTCAGGGGATGAGGAGGGAGACCTGCCAGGTGCCTGGTGCAATGTCTGGCATGTGGCCAGCACTCAGCTCAGGAATGGCCCTGTCTGGAGGGCTTGAGAGCTTTTGGGAAGACAAGAGAACCCAGAGTAGCTACTCTGATGAGCCACCTGCCAGCCCGCACTACCCCTCCTGCTACCCATGGAGGGGGTGGAGTCCTTTGGGCCCCATTTCCGTCCCACCCGGATGCGATTTGCAATCCCGACAAGTGTACAAACAGTTGTTGCGCCCGAAGCACCTGTCTGAAGACAAAACGCCCATGCCATCTGGAGAAAAATAGTTCTCTAAGGGCCCACCTTGCCGGCTGCCTGGGGCAGCTCACACACCAGGCTCCTTCCCACCTTCCCTGGGCAGATCACAAGTGTGGAGCTGGACAAGGAAAGGGACGGTGCCAGATGGCTAGAATCCCGGCCAAAGCTGGACGTGGGAAACCGTGGCCAAGTAGCCCCGTGTTTTAAAGGGCGACAGTAAGGCTGCTTTGTGTGGCAGCCACACATGGGGGTGGTCCTAGCTCATCCCCCGCCTCAGCCCCACAGGCAACAGAAACTTCGGGATTCACGGGAGAGTCTGCACAGATGAGAACGAAACTGATTTTCCTTCCCGTGTCCCTGCTGAGTCCAGCCCAAGTTTAACCAACTAGTTATGCATGTTTGCTCGTCCCAGTACCAACCTGGATCCCACCGGGCCAACGACGGCAGCAGCCTTCCTAAGCAGAGGCCCAAGTCTGCAGCCCCCAGCACCCTACCAAACCCTATGAGAGCCAGAACAGGAACTCGGGGCTCTGAGCAGATGGTTGTCAGCAGACTTGCCTTCTATCCAGAATCGGAACGTGTCCTCCTTCTTCAGTGGACAACACCTCCCCTGTTCCTGATTTACTGCAAAGAGTGCTTAAATCCCAGTCCCCCCTTTGGCCCTGGGACCCCTTACAGTGTCTAGCCTGGGAGCCTCTGGGAGGCATTTGGTGAGGGTTTGTCAGATGCCAGAGTTATAAGGGGATCTGAAGGTGGCTTGGCACGGTCAGGGGGAAGGCTAGCTTTTGGGGAGAGACAAGTCCCATCAGGACAGCAGTGAGTGGAAGGGAGCACGAGTGGGGGCCTTCCAGACTGAGGGAGGGGCTGCAGATCACACAGCATATCTCTTTTCTCTGCCAACCCACCACCACTGTGGAGTTGTGGGCAGCTAACCAGGTGTGGGGGATAGGATGGCCTCTACCACCTGTCTGGGAACTGCTACAACCACTCTGAACCTTTTCTCTTTATTACCAGTAAAACAAACAAACAAATCCATCATGGTCTTTAATCCTTTCCGCGAATGTTTATCAAGCACCTACTATATACCAGGCTGAACATCCACCTTCTGGAAAGCTCCAGGCTCCTCTCTCTCTTGCTCCTGCCTTGTTCTCCAGCTAGAACAAAATGCCTCAGGCAACAACTTCACCTTCTCTCAGACGCAGCCCTTCCTTTCCTTCCCTCTCTTCTGCCTTCTGGGTTTGTGGCTGTCCTGACCCTCCTGCTGCGACCTTTGCTCAGGAGCTTTTGGTCTTTTGGCGTCTGCCCATATTTCAACTGTTTACCATCTTTCCTGCCCAGAGGGAGAACCTGGGAGGGGCTGGGCCCTGGGCCAGGATGAGGAACAGTCAGCCTTTGGGGCTGGAGGGTTGATGAGTAATAGTCACCATAAGGTAGGGACCAACAAGCCAGCGGGTGTTGCTGACGCAGAAGAGACCCAAGGTGGGTCACTGGCTGTGGTCTGAGGTCTCCAACTAGCCCTTCGGTTGCCACTTGAAGGCCTGCTTCTGGCAGTCAGCAGCAGCTTGGGCATCTCCTGCCCTTTTTTCCTCTCCCGGAAGAAGACACCTCTGTCTCTCCAGGTCCTGCCTGTCACCAGGGCCTAATTCTCCAGCTACGTCCTGCCAGGAGCCACGCTGGTGCTGGGGCTTGTGAGTAATCCCACGCCTGAGTGTGGGCCACATGCTGCTGACACACTCAGTCACTATGCACGTGTGAGCAGAGCCCTCATGCACCCCTCCACTCCCCAGCATGGCTCATGAGCTGGGCCTGCATAGTGGTGGTGATAAAGGGTTTTGAGGAGCATCATCACAGAGTCTGAAAACAGGCGGCTAGAGAGAAGGGAAGCCAGAGGCAGAGGCCAAGGGATTTGTGCTCCAAGTGTACAGCCTTGGGGAGAGCCCTTTTTTCAGAAACACAGGGGGTGAGCCTTCTCCACACCTCAGAGCACTAAGGGTCCCTGAGTGTTAAGAGAGCTTACACCTGCCACCCGGGCCACCCCCACACTGAGACTCCGGCGCGGATGGCAGGCCCAGGAGGCAGCAGGCTGGGATGCACCCCTGCATTGGCCTCAGCTTGCTATCTGGGCCCTTGCCTGGAGCCTGGGAAGAGGCCTCGGCATCCAAGGAGCCCCTTTGAGATCCAGGCTCTGGGCGGCTCAGCCATTCACACACATCCCTAGGCTTCTCCACACTCCAGGGCTATGGAGCAAGCTTAGAAATCGGTAATGTGACCTTGAGTGCTTAATTGCATGTTGAAGTCCTTTGAAGTCCTCGCAAATGCTTTGTAGAAACAGTGACATTTATGAGGACGATAGGGTGCTATCCTGGTAAGAAGCTGACATTAAAATTGTTCTCATTTTATATCTTTGTAATGAAATTCTTTGTTTCCTCTGCAGCCATTTCTGAGTATTTACTAACATTCAGAGAACTCTCTGTACCATGCAAAATTTCAGGTTTCTCGGTAGTGCCTAATGTCAGGCTGGGCTGTGTGACAGGAGGCCAGAGCCTGATCTGCAGACCTGCTGGGAATTGTTACTCTGGGACATGAGGAACATGTATCCAGCCATCTTGCCCCTGCATCTTCCTCCAAGAGGAGGGTTTTTTTTTTTTTTTTTTTAAAGCACCAAAGTATCATGTTTTAATGAGTTTTCTTTGCAATTTGTATATAATAGATTTTCAATAACAACCTGTAATTAGTTCATTTTCTACTATTCAATTGCTCTGCACTGAGGCCATTGACAGCTTCCAGCTGAGATCTTTAAAAATGGAAAGTGCTTGAAGACTCAGCTCCAGACAATGCGGGAAACTGCAGGCCGACAATGCAACTGGTAGGAGCAAACCTGAGCAAGAGGCGTCTGGGTCCGAAACTCCCAAGAGGCAGAAATTGGCCAGCAAACAGCAGTTCTGATTCAGAGCCAACTCTTCCATGGCATGATGAGGGCGAGATGGCCCCACCCCAGAGCCCTGGTAGATGTACGGGGGTCCCCATTCCACCAGCCCTGCTCCCCAGGGAGGAGGCACTCACTGAGCATCGCCCCCAGCCCAGCAGCTGCCGATGGCTTTTTGGGCACAGCTGGGGCAGAGGGAGGGCTGCTCATGTGCCCCCTGAGAAGAGGCACCTGGGAGGACAGAGCTCAGGCACTGGGGCAGCTCCTTACACAGCAGCCCTGCTTGCTTTTCTGTCCTGACCATCATTAGTGGAAACTAGAAGGCTCTAGTGGCCACAGGGGTTTTCCAGGGCTGAGTGCATGGCTCTAGCTGATACTCAGGATCCTCCCTGGGGACTTGCTGGGCCAGCACACCTGCAGGTGCCTCACAGGCCGGGCGCCGGCTCGAGAGGCTTGCACAGATCCAGGCCAGGTGGCCTCTCTCCTGTCCCGGCTCCTACTTTATTTGCCGTGTGCCAGCCTGCAAGCTCCCTGCGGGCAAGGCCCGCTCACAGCTATGTTGCCTGCCAGAGAGCAGGCTCTGTGCATGTTTCCCGACCTGATGCTTTCCTCCTCCTTCCCCTTCTGGTCTCTGCTTCTGAACCTGTCCCCATGTGTGGTCTTCCTACCCTGGCCTGGTGTCCCTGAAATGTTCTAGTCAGCTGGCCTGCTCCTTACATGGGCACTGCCCTCCAACTGTGCCTGAGCGGGGAGAGTAGGCCTGCACCCCCGGCCCAGGTGCTGTCCCTCCTTTCCTGGAGCCCGGCTCACACCAGCTTCAGGGCACACTTGCCCTGTCTTCCCACAGTGATCCAGTCATAGTATTGCTTCCTTTGATATTTTTGGCATTGACCTGAGTCAGGGAGCTTGGGTGTCTGTGCTCAGGGGTTTTGCTCAAGAGGCCTGCCTTCCTATTCTGCCAGGGCCCAGCTTCGGGGAGGCGGGGGCGGTTCCTCGAGAGGCCAGGGTCTCCAGTTTTCAGGAGGGCATGCTGTGTGGGTGTTGCCTTTGCCATTGTGATGTGGCCACAGGAGGGAGGGAGGTGGCCCTGGGGGCCCAGCCGGGGCTGAGCTGGCGGGTCCTTCAGGTTCCCAGGAGCTACACTCAGAGGAAGTACAACCCCATGTTGTATGCTGATGAATTAAGTCCCAAGGTACATGGATTTGCACAGAGACGAGAGCCACTCTCCTGGTGGGAATGGCAGGAGCCAGAGGGCCTGTGCCTGGTCCTCTCACAGCCAGGGTCTGAGGGGGGTGGGGGTGGGGGTGTGGGCTGCGGGCTCCTTCCATGGCAGCCCTGAGAGGAAGCCCTTATCTCCACACACAGTTGTCAGAGGTAGAGGTAATTAAGCAGCGGGCAGGTAGCCTAACAGCCTAACAGAACACTTATCCTGAGGAGGGCTGAATGGCCAATTAGTGGCCCCAGGAGCAGGATGGGAGCTTTATGGGACAAGCAGCTTTCGTCTTCATTAAGGAAGCATTAGGCCCATGTGGGCATCAGGGCTCACCTCCCACCCCGGTCACTCATGCAGGTGATCAGAGATGTCTGGGGCTGCTAGGGAAGCCACAGGGGTGCCCTTGCTGGCTGGGTCCAACCTGGCCGGTGCTTCCTCAGTGGGGGTTCTGGCTGTGGGCTCCAACAAGGTGCTTCCTCTGCTCCCCTGGAGACATGCAAAGACCCTCTGGGACCTTTAGTGACAGTTACATTGTGTTTGGACCTCTGGCAAGCAGAGAGGTCTGCTTCATCCCCTCAGTAAACAAACATGGGCCAAGGGTTTCCTGGGTGCCAGACCCCATGATAGGCATGGGGAGCAAAACAGCCTCTGGCATCCTGGAGCCTATACACTAATTTGGGGCAGGATAATAATGACAACAGCACAGGGTGACGGGGCTGGGAGCAGTGGGGGCTGCGGGGAAAACACGCAAAAATCTTCACGTCCGTCCCTGACCTACTTGGTTCATGATTACTCAGCACTTAGCATTTACTAGTGCTGAGTACACGTCTGTGATGGTCATGAAGCCATTTTACAGACGAGCAACGTGAAGCTCAGGTTTAGTTCTGGTAAAGGATTGTTCAAGGTCATGTAGCTAGTAAGCGGCGGAAGGAGGATTTGAACCAGCTTTGACACTGAACCATCAGGCCACAGCCTTGTTACTGTGGAGAGGTGAACTCAGGGATGTGAGCACACACAGGAAGATGTGTGGGGCTCTGTGGAAGGAAGAAAAACCGAGGAAGACTTCCTAGAGGAGGAGAGCAGTGAGCTGAGACGTGAAATTTAGGGAAACACGCTGTGGGGACAGTGAGACTCTCGTTACTGGAGAATGCCGATGAGTCGTAAAGTGTGTTGAAATGCACGAGGAGTTTCTGGAACTAGATATTTGCGTTCAATCATGGTTCTGCTGTGTGACTATGGGTTAGCCACATAAGTTCGCTGAGTTTTTGTCTCTTCATCTGTAAAACTGGGTCATAATACACAGTGCTGACACATGATTAATGTGAGGTGTCATTTTATAGGACTCGATGTTAAGAATCCACTATTAACTCCAGTGTTGTTAACAAGCAAAATCATTCAGATGGCACACTGGCTTTGGCTTCAGGGGCACATAGCAAGCTCACATGGAGGCCGTCTCTCTATGCCTGAGGGGAGGAGAAAGCACCCTCACTTCTGTCCTTGGGAGGGACACCTCTCAGCCCCTCTTGTCTCCCGATTGTCAATTCCTCCTTTGGCCGAGCCAGGTTAGCTATTTTATACCCTTGAGTGCAGGAGGGACCAAGGGCAGTGAATCCGATTTTTTGGACACGTGATTTGCAAGTCCTCTGTGAGGCAACCAGTTTCTCCATTTGGGGTTAAGGGTGTCATGTCAACAGTGGTCTTGGCATCCACCGGCACTGAGGCCCGTGCACACATATCTCTTGCTCTCCAAAGCCAAGAATGAAAGAGATAAAGTTTTGCTCTCTGAAATGTTGGTTCTCACGACTGAAAACTCAGGGACCAAACGGAGGAGGGTAAAGCGGCATTCTCACCCTGTGAAGTGAGCCTGAACTCCCCTTACACAGATAAGGAGCCAGATGGATTTGGGGGTTTAGCTTTAGCACCGTGCCCAGCACAGGCTGGCTTGAGGGCTGCCTGACGTACCGTGTCTGACACGGTGTCAGGCCTGTGCCGGGCACCCCTTTTCCCAGAGGATGAGGGCATGGAAGGTAAAGCTGCACCTTCCTTCCATTTTGTAGCAGTGACAGCAGAAACGCAGCGGTAAATTCGCCAGGTGACCATCTCCTCTGTTTCACAGAGTTGCCCTGGATACAGAGGTAGTATGATAATCTGATGAAACCACTGTGTTCTGTCTTGCTTGCCTGGAGTGCAGGGAGGGTGTCCTGCTCCCACACAGGCCTCTCCCTGCAGTTCTCCTCCGTGACATGGTGCATCTGTGACCCCAGAACATTAGCATGTGAAGCCCTGCATCCTGCCCGGCTCGCCGCTCAAACCTTTCCTTCCCAGCCGACACGTTGCCCTCACAGGATCAATGAAAAGGACAAGTATCTTTCCAAAAAGCAGAAGAAGCTTGTAAAGAATTGAAAGCGAAAGAAAAATCCCCATTTAAACAATATGTTTTCCCCATGATCCCAATCTAAACGTTCAGAAAAGTGCAGAAACATGCATTATTGGAAAGCTTTTTAAACGAGCAACTTTGAGATTAATTTATTGTGATGCATGGACATCTGGCTCACCAAGGACCCTGGGGCCTGGGCCTCTGCCTCAAGGAGAGGAGCAGTGGCTCTGCGGCCGGTGTGGCCGGGGAGGGGGAGGGGGTGGTGGTGCTGGGGAGGGTGGAGGGCACCTGGCGAGAGAACACTGTACCCTTAGTTCCGAGATCAGGCCATGATATGGAAAGCCAAAAGCCACTCGGAGAGAATGTTCAGGTGATAGATGGAGAAAGAGAGGGAGGCCACCCTTATATTTCACGCCCGCCAGTGTACAGAGACGGATGAGTAGGAGGTTTAGCTCCATCTGACAGTCAGGCACAGGACTGACTCCCATGGCTGAGGTACCTGGCCTCTGCCCTCCTTCCTGGGAGGGGTCACCTGTTCCGCAGAGACAGGAAGAGGGTGCAGCCCCAGCATGAACCAGCTCAGCGGAGCACGGCAGCTGCCAGCCTTGGGGTTGCTGGCAATGCCCCCAGCCAGCTGCAGACAATGGCACACACCGGCCCAGCCTGAGCTAAGCCAGCTGCATGAGAAGATGCAATTTAGGAGACCCCACCCCCCTCCACCAACCCACTGCCCAACACAACACCAAAAACTTAATACAACCCCCTTCTCAGGCAGAGGTCCTGCAGACCCATCCTTTAACAGAGTGGCCAAGTCTTGCCAGGAGGTACCCCACAGACCCCGTCCTGCCTGGTGCCCAAGGACCCTGGCAAAAAAAGAAAAATATAATGTCAAAGTCTCAACCCATGCCAGCCCATTGGCTCCAGTTTTTAAATTAAATCCAAAATGTTGTTGCTGAAGTGCTTGAGATATTACTTTCTTAGTTTTAGTGAGGTTTCTTTAATGTCCATTGATTTCTGGGTAATAAGTTGTACCTATATGTCTCATTTCAATTACCTATTTAACATTCACTGAACCATAAATTCATTCCCACAGCTATGGGAATTTCATATAGAGTCCCTATGACTTTGAAAAACCATTGATGCCTCATGCTCCGAGTGGCCGCGTGTCAGGCCTTTATGGCTGGGTTAACTCGTTTTGTGGCTTCCTTAATGGCTGTGAGTTTACGTTTTATTGCATATCTATTTTTGGGCCTGGGCTGTGATGAATGGTTTGGCTGCCTGGTTCAAAACAAGTCCAAGGCAACAGCAGATTCTAATTTGCTTTAAAAATGATGATTATAAAGCTTTTCAAATAATAATCCAGGAACGAAGGAAACACATCCCACATTGCTCTGCATGAGACATATGGCTGGAGGTGAAGTAATGACATCCCTCCTTTTCCACAGGTAGCTCATGTTTATAATGACCTTCATTAGGGAGGCCAGGGAGGCCTTTTTCATCATGGGCAATCAGCATGCTTGCATTTCCTCAAGAGTAAAGCCAGTTTTCTCCTTGGCCCCGACTGATTCTCAGAAACAGAACTCACGGAGCAGAGGCTTCTGCAGTACCAGGTACCAGGATGGTTCTAAGTGGTGCCATTCTCTGGTTAATGATGTCATCGTGGGACATCTCAGTAGTGATGCCTGGTGCATCCTCCAAGTCCCTGAAGTCAAGTCTGGGTCCCTGGCTCTATGCATTGACCTCTTCCTTCCTCCCATCTTTTGCAGAGAGGCCTGAGCACAGAAAGTATTGCTGGGAATGTCTCAGAGCTGTGCCCAGGACACTGGTTGCTCCTCTCCTGACATGCAGGGATGCTCTCCCTGTCATCTGCCTTGACATCTGCTCTTTTCTTGTTCATGTTCTATGAGATTAGAATCACCAGGGGGTCCCTATGTGGGGAAGGTGGAGAGAATATTGTAGGAGGGGACACTGAGGACAGGAGGGAGGGTCTTGTCCAGTGACATGCAGGTCAATGCTTAACAGTTGGCTCTCCAGAGGAAGAAAGTGCCCCCCCTTTTGTACCATTTGTGTGGTATGAATTTCTGTGGTGTAGATACTCCCATCATGGCTGATTTAAAGCTATCAAGTGTTTCCCTGCAAAATTGCTGAAAATCTAGTCATTGGCTCTCATGAGCTAGGTCTAGGGAGTTGCTGATATTGCCACACATTCTAAAATGTAGAGATTTATTTATTAAAAAAGTTTTTTTTAATGTTTATTTATTTTTGAGAGAGAGACAGACAGGACAGGAGCAGGGGAGGAGCAAAGAGAGAGGGAGACACAGAATCCGAAACAGGCTCTATCCGGGCTCTGAGCTGTCAGCACAGAGCCCGACATGGGGCTCGAACTCACAAACTGTGAGATCATGACCTGAGCCGAAGCTGGACGCTCAACCGACTGAGCCACCCAGGTGCCCCTAAAATGTAGAGATTTATTTCAAGGCATAAATTTCTCTACAAGGCGAACACCTCCCACAGCAGGTTAAGCCTACCAGTCATTCGCACCTTATTATAAACTACGTCGATAGGAGTTTCAGTAGTGGGCAGGGAGAAGGACGATGGGTACCTATCACAGTACATTAGGCAGAGCCCTGTAATTGGGGGTTGGACTTTGAGCCTCGGCAACAGGGATGTTGTGAACCAGAAAGGCACCCTTCCTGCCCTCTCTGCCCCCGTGTCAAGCTCATGGACTTTCCCCAGGGAAGAGTCCCACTCGTTTCTCTCCTCATGTCATATGAGTACCTCCTCTATCTGCCACAAGAGCCCTTCCTGCCAGTGAATCATGACTGCTTCTCAGGCCTTGTGAATGTTTGCATTAACAGCAATGAAATGTCAACACAAAGCAGGAATACTTTTCTGAGAAGCCGAACTCCAGGTAGAGGTTGAGGCTGGGGAGAGGATGTGAGGATCTGTGCTTGAGAGTACTCAATGCACCTTGGCGGTGGGTGGGGGGAGGGGGTGTCTCACACCTATTCCCCAAATTCTAGGGCATGCTGGTAGGAGCAGTGAGCTCGTAGGTCATGTCCAAGGGTGTCTCACACAGGATGCACATATCACCTGCTTTAAGCAGGGGCTGAATGTTTAAGAAACATAAAGGGGTTCCATCTCTTTGAGGCCAAGAATGTTCCTTCTTGTCTCAAGTTTGGGGTCAGCACTGCCCTCCCCTCTCCTCCCTGCTGAATTCTGTGAGCTCTCTACCGGAGCTCATTCCTCCTGCCCGGCCAAGCCTCCAGAACGCTCCTGCAGAATCTGCCTCCTGGAGTCATAGACTCCCTTGGGTATCTGGCAGTGCCCTCCCAGCCACACTTAAATCACAGTCCTGGGTTCCTCCAGTGACACCAAGAAGGGCCTTTACCCAAAAGGAACAGATTGCGTGTTCCCTCTTCCCACCCACACTCCTTTACCCTTTTCTTAAAGCTCAGGCTTGTTGCAAAACAAATTCAACTGATTTCACGTATGAAAGAAACCAATGATGGAGACAACCGACGACAGACTCCAGAGCCCCGCAAGCGGGAGGCGCAAGCCCGCCTGTGGAAACAAGCCCATTCGCGCACACACCCCTCATTGGGGCTGACTTACGGAAAGCTGTGTAGAGCTCGTGGAGGGTCAGGGAGCCATCGTTGTTGTAGTCATCAAATCGGAGGAGGTCGCCCGGTGAGCATCCCAGGAAGCCCTCCTCCAGGTCCTGCTCCTTCAGCACGTGCTGTGGGTGAGGAAAGGGATGAGGCCAGAGCAGGGAGTGAGTTCAGGGCTGTGGGCATGGCTGGAGCCAAGAGGGGCTGTGGTCACCGCCCAAGGGAGGGGTGAAGACTCCAGTGACAGCTCAGTGGGCCATGGGGAGCACCCAAAGCTCTTTGGTTTTGTCTTGCCTCACCCTCTCATTCTATAGATGAGAAAACTGAGGCTCAGGGAGGGCAGGGACTTTCCCAGGGTCACGCAATGGTCGGGTCAGAGTTGGGATGAGGGTTCAGGTGGACAGATCCCAGACGGTCTCAGTTGGGAATGATCTTTGCAGGTCCTGGTCTACCCCTTCATGCTACAGATGGGGAAACAGGGAGGAGAAGGGGCCTGATCAGATTAACTCAGCAAAGAAACAGTGGCTGAGCGCAGCCGAGGTCCCTCAGGCTCCTAGTTTCGTAGAGCTGGAAGGTCACTTCTCCATCAGTGCATGCCTGCCTGACCCCCACACTCCAAAAGCCCTCACAGATCTCAGGGCAGCACCTGCTAGTCACAGCACCCGTCCCCCCAGAAAGGGGCAGCTGCCATTCTACTGACTTGGCCTGAGCTCCATGGCTCTGCCTGCCTCGTTCTGCCAGGGGCACAAACGTCTGCCTTTGGGATTCTGGCATGGTGCTACGGATGGGCCTTTATGAACTTTTCTCTGGCCATGGCCTCGCCAGCATGACCAGCCAGGTGCCAAAAGGTGACTAAGGGTGGAAATTCCAGGCACCCTCACACAGCTGGAGCCAGAGGCTGGGTTTTCCGGGACTAAAGTCTTGCAAGGAAAATGCTGAGAACGAAATCTCAGAAGAAAGGAAGTGATTTCATTTTATTTTGTGGGGAGAGGGGGACAGAGACATTTTCTCTTTATTTAACAGTTTTAGCTTGGCCTGCTACGTTAAAGGCAATTTAATGTGATAACGTTAAAAAAAAAAATGACCCTTCACCTAGCAAGTAAGTGTTCAATAAAAGGGAGATCAACCAGAACGCCGGAAATCAATCTTCCAAAGATGGAAATTTCCCCTTGTCTATTTCTACATTGGAAATTGATTAACTTTTCATAGGACTGACAAGTTTTTCCCTAACACCTTTGATTCAGTGTCAAGGAAAGGCCCACTTTAGCTGGGCTCTGCTTGGCAGTTTTATGAAATGGACTTTAAATACATTAAGTTTTAAAGAGGAAATCATAATCCGATTACCATACTTGTTAACGGCTTCAGGTGCCTCGGGGCATGTGCCTGCCAGGTTAGAGCAACATGCCTAGGAAGGTTCTGTTTACTTCTCAGCCACCTGGGAGCCACATGGGGCTGGGGCGGCGAGAGCTCACAGGCGCTTCTGTCTAAGACAAGCCAAATCCACCTGTTCTCAGTGCTCCCTGAACGGCCAGTAGTGCAGGGAACTGCCAGATGGTTGTTCTTGCAAGGTAACTGTAACTGACAGGACCTGGGCTTTTCCCAGAGTGGCTCAGGTCATCTGTGGGTGGCTGGCCCTGCTCCTTGGGGTCTTAGCCATAGCTGGGAGCCGAGTACTCCCGGAGATAGTTACATGATGGCTGGCAGGGCTGGGATGGTGTGTGCCTGGGAGGCCATGGGCCGCAAGCCTCCTGGGAGACAGGCTACATACGGATGGACCAGCACGTGTTGCCCAGGAGAGTGAGCATAGCAGGGTTTTGCACGTGCCTTACAATCTGCTTCCCAACGTACTCTCTGCAAACAGCCTCTGGACTGGCTGGAGTAGAGGGCCTTGAGAGGGGGACCCTGCGTGGCAAAGCCTCCAGGTGACTGCTCTGTACTTGGGTTTTGTGGGCACCTGCTGGCCTCACAGACCTTAGGAGAACAAAGTGGAGCCTTCTTGTGGGAGCCCTTCTCCCCCAGGGAGACCCTCATGCTGTGAGGAGAGCAGGTGCATATGCATCAGCCCACCTGGGTTTGTTTTTTTTTTTTTTGAGAGAGAGAGGGCACAAGTGAGTGAAGGGAAGAGAGAGAGAGAGAGAGAGAGAGAGAGAGAGAGAGAATGAATCTCATGAAGGGCAGAGGGGGGGCGGGGAAGCAGGACTCATGCTCACCCGATGAGGGACTTGAACTCACGAACCATGAGATGATGACCCGAGCTGAAGTCAGATGCTTCACTGACTGGGCCACCCAGCTGCCCCAGCCCACCTGGGTTTTGCCTGAGTTCATCATGTTCTTGACAGTGACCACAACTCAGGCAAGTTACTTGATTTCTTGGAACCTTGGTTTCCTCATCTAAAAATATCTGTAGAGTGGGGATAACAGGAATATCTCCCAGCTTAGAGGATGGCCAAAAGGTTGAAGGGGGAAATGATAATAACAAGGCAGTGATGATGGCATGGATGTTGAGCACCTATCACCTACCGAGAGGATACCATGTGCTAGGCACCATGTCGAACACTTCACACGCCTTAGCTCCTTTCATCCACCTGCTGATGCTGTGATGGTCATGGACAAGAAACAGAAGCCCAGAGAGGTGAGGTTTTCTCCTAAGAACCACTAGCTAGTGGATATGGGAGGCAAGGCTTGAACTCAGGAAGCTTGACCAGAATGTCTGAGTTCCTAGCTACTACACAGCACAGAAAGGGACTCTCTTATGTTTCTTATGTCATTAGTAAAGGGCCTTGCTTACTGCCATGGACACAGTGGATGCACACAGAGTGCCAGGGCAGTCTGCAGCCCAGTTCTTCCTAGTGACCTGGCCACAGCTTTGATAAGGTCATTGTGCCGTGTGAAGGATGTCTTTAAAGTGGTATCGAAGGTGGGGACTCATCTATATTGTCTGTCCTCCAGGTGGGCACTCTGTGGGCTCTGAGGAACAGCTGCCCCCGCCCCACCAGCCTACACGGAGAGGCTGACCTCACCCTCCTTGCATATCTCTGCACCTGCCCGGTGAGGCTCCAGGCCCTTCGAGGGAGACCAGCAGAGCGGGAGTAGGAACGCAGGCCCTTCTGGCCTACCTGGCCTGCCTGTCTGCCACCAGCATCCTAGAGGCCCTCTCAGCAGCTGGCAGGGGCTGGTGCTCTGCGTTACTCCTTCACTTTCTGCTGCAGACAATAACTGCCCGGGCACCACCTCGGAGCTGGAGAAAGGGACATGTGTGCTGTGCTTGCGGAGGGAGGCAGGGCTTCCTGCAAAGCAAAGCAGGTCGGGCCCTACAGAATGGCAAGGTCCTGGGGGCGCCTGGGTGGCTCAGTCGGTTAAGCATCTGACTCTTGATTTCGCCTCAGGTCATGATCTCACAGCTCCTGGCATGGAGCCCCGTGCCGGGCTTTGCACTGACAGGGTGCAGCCTGCTTGGGATTCTCTCTCTCCTTTTCCCTCTGCCCCTCTCCTATTCTCTCTCTCTCTCAAAACAAATTAACAAACTAAAAAATAAAAGCCACTTTTATCCTGTTTAAAAAAAAAAGAGCCCCCAAGCTGCTTGGTGGAAGCGAGACTTATTTCCTTTCAACGTTCCCGCTAAGCAAAGTAGAGGATTCCAAGAAGAGAAGACTTATTTCCTGATGAAAACATTCGAGGCTAGCCCCTCGGAAGTATGTATTTTGCCAGCTAGCTGAGAGCGTTTCGAAGCTTGTTTGTAAATATTGGCTGAAGGTGGCGGGTGGGAAAACACTGAGAGATTCTCAGAGGCACTGAACGCAAGCTCTCCGACTCCCAGGGGAAAGGCTGCTGTTGCAGGAGAGAGGCCTCCAAAGTGTCCTGTTACAGAGGCAGTTATGAACGACTGTGCTCATATGGGCCTCCCCGGTTCTCTTTATCTGCACACTGCATAGGAAACCGGACTCTTCCGTAATTCGGTTTTTCAGCATACGCTGTACCTACCTGAGCCAGTTCCGAGCTGCTGAGGTGGCCGTCACCATCTGCATCCAAGTCCGCAAATAGAGATTCCACCAGGAGGCGCTTCTGAGAGGCAGGGTCTTTTCGGCTGTCCCCATCTGGGAGTGGCCGCCGGCGGGCCTGGAGCGCCAGAAGGACATTCTTCAGGCGGGCATAGTCGGCCATGGTGCACGGGTCATCTGGAAGACAGCATGAGGTTACTGCAGCCAGGCTCCTCCGTTGGTCTCGAGAGAATCTTGTCCCTCCCACTCACTGGGGGTCTTGGGCATTTAGCATGGGCAGTGCAGGCCGCACCTGGAGTACATGGGGCCTGTCTGTCCATCGGCCTGCCAATCCATCTCATCGATATACGGGTTCAGTGAAGCACTGAATATATGCTTTGCAGAATACCCATGCTAGAAGGAGCCGGTCTGCTCATCCCACAAATATTTATTGAACACCTATTATATGCCAGACACGGAGCAACCGTGCCAGATACAACGGGGAAGCAGGGCTAGGGCAATTCACAGCGGCAGCCCCACAGCGGATTTAGGAAAACCGGCCCCAGTTCTATTTTGTAATAGCTCGTCTTTGCCTTAATCCTACCTTAAAGGCTGCTTTTGAATACTTGGCCTCATAGATTAGGGAATTTTAGTTAACAGGACTAATAAGCCCCTGCTTAAGTTAATTAGGTACATTCCCAGAGCTGGATTACTTCAGAACAAACATGTGTACACAATCTATGACCAAGAAACAAAAGGGAGCTTTAAGAAATTAAAACCGAAGCACACGGCCCATGATTCTTAGGTCTTGTATCTCAGGCATGCTTGCTGAACGGCATCAGAACCACACGGTGTTCTGGCAAATGAGGCCTGTGATGCACTGTGACAGGATGTAGTTTATCTTGTTGGGGACGGGCCCACTAGGGTGAACACCACGCAGGGCTCAGCCCATAGCTGAGGCTGTGGGGCTGTTCGAGGAGCAGGATGGCTCCTCGCGCTCCCACTTCCCCACCTCCCCGGGGAGGGAGCATTATGGCACTTGGCTTTGCTAAGTCCTGGGGAGTGGGTGTGGGCATGGGCGTGGGCTCCTCACTGTCTACCCCATCGAATGCCAGGCCAATGCATGCTGCTCGGAAGGGACTGTTGGGCCTGGGGCTCTTCCCCTCAAGTGCAAGGCCAGTTGAGGGCACCAGGTAACAGCTCAGGGTTGGAGAGTCAATATCAAGCAGTGCTGGAGAGCACTGGTTCCAGAGTCCACTGAGCGTGAGTCCTGGGTTTGCCGCTGCCTGAACATGTGCCTTGTGATTTCATCTGTGAGGTGGGGAGAACAGTGCCTTCCACATGGGGATGTTATGAAGATTAAATAAGATACGCACATGAAGGGCTCAGCACTGGCTTGGCACCGAATAAGGGCTCACAAAATGATAGCTACTGTCCCTTCCTCATGACCAAAACCACATTTGCTGAAGAGCAACAAACAAGGAAGCTACTTGGTGGGGAAAGGCTCACAGGGAAGTCCGTCTGTCTGTCTGTCTGTCTCCCTCCCTCCCTCACTAGACAAGCTTCGATGGCCCAACCACTTTTTCTCGTGCTTGTTTGCGTTTCTAGATTTTCTTCTAATTTGGGGTCAATTGATTCTCGTCAGAAACAGATGCCTGTTACCATTTTCTCCTGCATGTTTATTTAGAAAAAAATCAATTGCTGTGTTCAATATAATCAAATTTATTTGCTCTCTGGGAGTCTCCATGTTCTGACGAGAATGGCTCTCCCAACCCCCTAACCTGGCTAGTATCTCTCTCTGGTCTGAAAGGAATATCCATTCCTGGGAGCTTTCAGGGCTCCCAGCTGGCAAACCAGATTCTCAAGTCCACAGAAGTGCACGGTGTTGAAATCAGTGGCCTTGTCCCACTACAGAATCACTCCTGCCTGGGGGAAGATGTGGTAGCCTGCTGGGTTCTTCTTCCTGGGCCCGGGTAAAAGTCGGTTTTGGGCACAGAGAAGAAGAGTTTGGGCCCAATCTTTTCCCCCCAAACCCCCAGCAGGGTTGAATGGAGCAGAAGTCAGGACACGGGACACGAGCAGTGTGGATGGGAAGGAGGTTGCTGTGTGGACGGTCTGCAGGGACTGTGCAGAGCAGGGCCACCTGAGGGATGGGCCAGGCTGAGCAGGATGGGCAGGGGCATCTCATCCTTCCGGGTCCCTCCAACCTGCCTCACAGACCTCGGTGGGGCACAGATCTCCTGAGAGCCACCTGCTGCCCTAGGCAGCCCCGTGGCCCCCACCGTGAGGTTTCCCACCTCAGCAGGCCAGGGAAACCACTGAGGTGGGGCCCATCAGGCGGTCCACAGCAGGGTCTCTAGGCCCTGCTCCTCCTCCTCCGGCCGTACAGTTCACTGCGAGTTCGGAGGCTTCTGGCTTTTCCACCTTGGCACTGCCCCGCACACACCTCCTGCTCAGGACGGTAGCTACGTGTCTAGAAATGAACCTGGCGTAAGGGGTGGGGAAGGGTCCACTCCCAGAGCCCCCGAGCTTGCCCCCTGCCAGGGCCCACACAGGCCATGCCCCTCCCACCCTTTGTCGGCATTTATTTGCAAAGTCTGTGCCAGATGCCGCTGGCATGCTGGGACACAACGGGGCTTCCAGTCCTGGGTGTCAGAGGTGCCCCCAGACCGAGAGCTTACGGGGCTAGGGTGAAGGCAGCCTCCCTCGGGGAGGGATCTGCAGGATGAGCCCTGGAGGAGGAAGGACAGAAAGCAAGACCATGCCGGGCAGCAGGGAACACAGGGCAGGGGCAAGTATCCGGAGGAAGCTGGTGTGGGTCTGAGTGAGCAGCAAGGAGGGAGGGAAGCGTCGGCTGAGGCAGGATGTCAGGCACTCCTTTGTCCTTCTGTCCTTACTGAGAGCCCTCACTGTGCCCGGGCTGTGGGGGACCGGGCTCTCAAGATGAAGTGGTGTGCTGCTGGGAGAGAATCTTATCCTCCTTTACCCCAGAAGCAGTTGCCCTTGACATGAGTCTTAGCCTCGGATAACGAAACCATTGGCCCAATGTTCCTGACCTCCTCTAGTGTCCCTAGAACTTTGAGGAGTTGTGAGAACCAGAGGGAAGATGCCCAATGGTGCCATTTTTGCACCCATGGAGATGGTCATTTTAGTTGAAGTCCAAACCCTCTCACCGGGATGCCCTCTGACCCTCTATCTCCAGCAAGGACGGCCCCCTGACAAGCTCCCCCCACCCTAGGCAGGCCTTGCTTTCCAGAATGCAGAGGCTAGCAAGGTTGGCAGGAGTGCCAGCTTACCAAGTCTCAGTTGTATTTGTTTTTCTTCCCGCCCCTGGTGTCACCATGGGAGCAGACAGGAGTGGCTCACAGGGGGAGCCCCGGGCATTTGTGGATCTGCCAGACCTGGCCTTTAGCTAAAGGCTCCCCACCCTGCTGCCGGTTTTGAACAATTATCTTATTAGAAAAGAAATATGTGTCTATCAAATAATGTCTGGAAAGTGCAGATGAATATAAAGAAAGGAAAGACATCCTCCAAATCTCCCTCCCAAGGGTTGGCAGGAGGTCAAGCAGGGCCCTCTGCAAAGGAGATGCTGAGCCCCGGGCTGGCCCACCTCTGCCTCACGGGGACCCCGAGGGCCTGGCCCACACAGCCTCTGTTTTCTGACTTTCCTCTTCCTCTTACTCAGTTTGGACAAGAGAGGGCCAATACTCAAGGGTTGGGTTCTTCTTCACTTCAGCTGGGTCACCCCCGACCCCACCCAGCAAACCCACGCAGGGGACATGAAGCAGTGGGGGTGTGGAAGGAGAGACTGGACCCTACAGTGTGCTCCTGCCCGGGGCTCGGCATTCACTGCCCCCTCCATCTGGAATGCTCTTGACCCAAATCTCCATGTGGCTTACTCTTGACTTCATTCAGGGCCCTGCTGAGACATCACTGAGTCTAAACTAGCATCCCTGCCCCTATTTGGAGTGGGCCTGGGTCCCAGGGGGAGAGAGGGATCACCTGCCTAGACTTTATCTTTGGCCCTCTGGATGCTCGGCCCTTTGGAGAGAAGGTCTGTGGAGGGGGCGTGGCTGAGGCCTGGGGACCACAACCCCCCTCCCTGGGTCCCTATGGGTGCTGGCCATGATGATGGTGAGAATGGCAATGGTCAGCCCTTCCTGGGAGCCTCGAATCAGGGCCTGTGTGACTCAGCCCCAAGTAAAGTGAAGCTTCCTCACTAACAGATCCACAGCTGGTGGGATTTCCACCGAGACCTCTGGAGAGTGGGAGGCTTGCACAACCCCTGAGACAAGGATCTAGGGTGAGGGGTATGTTTGGAGATGGCCCCAAGAACTGAAGGGAAGGAAGAGGGAGGTGAGCCTGGGGTGGGGGAAAGCCAATAAAGGGGGGGTGGCCACTGTGGGCAACCGGGGCGCAGTTCCACGGAACCTTGGAGAGACTACATCCAGCAGGCCTCAGAGTCGCTCCGCTTAGGTCGGAGGGTGCGGGACACTCTTCCACCAACTTCCGTCCCTTGTTGACTGAGGGTTGCTTTTGGGGGCATTAACTACTGCCCTGTCTGGCACTTCTGGACTTCCCAAATGAGGACTGAGCACACTCTTGAGGCCCGAAAGTGCCTTCAGGCTGACGATGCGGGTCCCCGAGGTTGGAGGCTATCAGCCAGCGTTATGGGCAATGGTCCACCAAAGCTTCACACAACCTGTGGGGTTGAATGAGGGAATCTGGATGGGGTATTAAGCATCTGCCATATCCCCTCCATGGGATGGCAAGTTCCAGGCAGGTGGGACCAGACTGGACACTTACACAGGCAACACTACAGTGCGAAATGCGTGGGGAATGAGTTACTTAGGGAATATGGCTGAGTACCGAGTCTTGTGGCTCCAGGGTAGACTGTCTCATAGAGAAGCCAGGGGTGATGGGACCACCCTGTAACAACCCTGCCCATGACTTCATCACAGGCTGCTGTGTCTACCTGATACCAACCCCTGTTAATGATAATCCACAAGACTGGACGGAGCACTGGACAGGGAGTCAGGAGACAATCTGGTTCTGCCTTGATGAGCTGTGAGACCCCAGGAAAGGCATTCATTCCCTTGCCCTTCCAGCCTCCACTTCCTACCTTAGAACGGGGGCAATGACAATCCCTCACTAGCTTCTGTGGCCCTGAGAGTTGCAAAGTCCCAAGGAGTCAGCCAGGCCTGAGGGCTTCTCTGGATGAAGTAGGGCTGATGCCCCAAGCGGGCCAGGCTGCAGCTCGTTTGTCATCATCCCCTTCGCCAACGCCCAGTGCCTGGCACAGGTGGCCATGAACTTGGTATTCGTAGATAAACCTCCCTCCCTTTCCACTGCCCACAGACGCTCCCACTCTGGGGCCTCTCAGGGAGGGAGGCTCATGTCCTGGTTGGCCCGACACAGACGAACATCCTGACAGGCCGTTGGAAGGACCCAGCTACCTTCCTGCCAGCCTGGGTGCCCTCTGTGCACAGTGGCCCCCTGGGCACCGGTCTCAGGCTTCCTGCCAGCGCATGTGTACGGGGCTCCTCCTGCTGCTTTGGCAGATAAAATATTGATCAGCCTGCTGAGGAGCCCGGAGTGTGATCCTATTTTCATGTCAGAACTTGGTAATGAACTACATTTATCAAGCCCATTCTCCATGAGAAAGGTCAGCCACAGATCTGGCTAAGTTGTTATGACACCTCATTAATCTAGTTCCCTCAATAATTGTCCCTCTGTGAAGATTCTAATGTTCTCCCATCCCAGCCGCGCTCCCACCACGCCGAGGGACATTATTATAGCAGGAGCACGGGCACATCCGCATTTAATTTTTTGAGCAAAGAGAGATAGGAAGCAGGTAGCAGCCTCTGGAATTAAATGTCCATCAAAGGAACACTTTCTAGTGCAAAACAAAGGGAAGCAAGGGAGACATTGTGAATATTCCATTAGCCACACGTGCCCCTGCCGGACTGGGCCTCAAAGGATCCGTCTTCACTCTGAGGCAGGTGAGGCTTCCTGTTCCAGATGTGGGTAGGGCTGGCAGCCCCCGAGAGGCAAGGGAGGGGGGTTTGTATAGGAGGGCAGGGCGGAGATGCCATCCGGGCAGCGGGGAGCTCAGATTCTAATGGAGTGTGAGGCCGTGCACGGTCAAGACCCCTGCAGGAAGCCCAGGTTCCGGATACAGGAGGCACCTGCAGGCGGGCGAAGGGTGGGCTGGAGATACCAGGCACAGGGAAGGGCGGGTGGTGAGGGGCCATCCCGGGCTGTCTCTCCTTCTCCCTCACCCTCAGCCATCTCTTCACCGAGTCCTTTGGTCTGTCTCCCCAACACGCCGCTCTGGGTACAGAGGTGCCCCACAGGCTAGTCCCCTTTCCCTACTGCTACACTTTGCCAGCCTCACTCTCTGCTCCTATTCGCTCCCTGCTGACTGCCAGGTGGCCCTGTGGGACTGAAGGCCCCCCAGGGCCAGGGGCAGGCCTTGGTGCAGGTCTGGCATATAGAAGGCACTGTCTGAATGTCTGCTCACTGGACAGCTGTGGAATCCTAGGTGGAGGGGGCGGCAGATGGGCTCAGATGAAGGCTGTAGCCCTGCCCAGAGGAGGGGACAATCTCAGCCACTTTGAGCCACAGTGACCAAGGTCTGGAACTCTGGAGGGGGCTGGGAGGTGTGTCCTGACTCACGCCAGCTCCTGTGGAAGGACAGCGTGTGTGACGTGGGTGTGGCATGGGCAGCTCCAGCGTATGGTACGTGGGGTCACTGGGGGGCTTGGACCCTATCTCATCCACTGGGGTCCCCCCCAAACCTGCAATGGTGGTGCCACAGAATGGAGTTTGGCATGGCCAGCCTTGGGGTGGGTGGTCAGGTGGTGAGCCACAGAGGGATTGTTGCCCCTCTGGACACTAGGTTGCATAGACGTGGCTCCTCTGAGTCCCCTCTGGTGGGCATACACAGCTCCCTAGATACTGCCTCCGGAGAGGAGGAAAATGTGAGCGTCTGCCCTCTTGTTCTGCCACTGCTGGTCAGGACGGGCCTGGATAGCCCTGTGAAGAGGCCAGCAGGGCGGGGGGACCCATGCTTTGGAGCAGCAGCTCAGGTGGGGAGGCCTGGGGGTGAATTCAGCCACAGCAGACTTTGGGAAGGATCCAATTCCACACTAGGGTTCTGGTCAGCAAATGAGCACAAAGCTGACACTGGGGACCCTGGTGGTTTGGCGGGTAGTGGTAGGTGGGGGCAATCCCAAGGCCACCATGAAGACCCCAATCCCTGATAGCCATCCCGCACGGTGGCAGCCCTGTACTCTGGGAGTCCCCAACAAAGCCTAAGTTTACTGGACAGGGGACTGCAGGACACAGATTACTCGACATGAAGGCCACTGCTCTGCCGCTGGCAGGAGCAATCCCTTTGGGGACGGGTGTGGGTTAAGGGACAGGGAGATGGGAAGGAAGCACTGGGGAGGGGCCTGGTGGGTCGTGCTCAGAGATGCCAGCGTGTGGACTGTGACATCTCCCTTCCAAAACCACACCTAGGCCATCCCTTTAGAAACTGCGTGGTAGTCAGTCATGCCCTTGAGCCACACCCACTGGACTCCAGCCCTTCCCCGACCTGGCAGCGTGCCCCAGACCCTAGGCTCAGATCCTGACACCCTCACCCAGGAACCCCCCGAGGGGCCCAAGGGAGAGATTGGATGTGCCCACAAGCTCTTGGTCGCTGTTGGGTCTGCTCATGGGCAGACTCTCCCCCACCCCCAATGCAAACATTAGCAGCCCTAGTTCTCACACTGTCCCCATCCCGCCTGATAAGTAATGTCACTGCCGTCTGATAAAGCTGCAATCTTTACCACCAAAGCAAAAACCTGGCTTAATCGTCTGGCACCGACATCACGGCTGAACGTGGTTGTGTGACACGGGCCTCAGTTGCAATGTGTCATTCTGAGGTCTATTTGGAAACCACTAAGCTGTGCAAAGAGCAGGAAGCATTTTACTCCCAGATCTAATTTATGAGCTGCCATAACTTTACTGGAGTTTAGCTTAAGAGGAACAGATGTTTAACTTGATGTAAATTCATGAACATTAACAATCTTTCTGCTGCCGTTTCTGAGAAAACTCAATTAACAATAAATGCCAAAATCAATGGGTTTATCTTCAGGACGCTTTTTTGCTAACACGATGTAGTTTTGCTGTGACCAAGCCACAAAGCTCTGGAAAGTCTAGCAGACTGTGAAGCACACATGATACAGTCTCCTCACAATCCCCAACATGAACAGGTGCGCTCTAAGTCATGCCATGTGCTGACCCCCTCCTGGCTGTGACTGCTGAGCACATGGGTCACAGTCACCCACACTCTAGCACCCTGGGGAGATCCTTCCGCCATGACCTGAGCTACAGCTGCTGGCCACTCCCCTACCTTCCAGAAGCAGGCCTACAGACTTTGCTCCCACGTACCCCCTTCCTGAAAAGCCCTTTCTCTAAATTTGGCTTTTCTGCCAAAGCCCACCTCTAAGGGGCTGCTTTTGTTTCTGCCCCAAGCCACACACTCTTGCCGTGTCCTCGCCCCCAGTCTGCCTCCTCCTTAGACAGCATTCCAGTGCCTCTGTGTCTTCTGGGTGAACGTCACTGTCTTAGAGAGCTTGGCCATGGCACCCCGTGGTGTGCATGATCACTGGGCACGAACTCACTGGTGAGCTGCCTGCCCGTGGTTTGGAGGCACTCTTCAGGCCTCCTGTCCCTTTCATCACCCCAAACTCCACCTGGGTCTCCTCCTCACCCACTAGTCCCAACTCCAGAGTCAGCAACGGGCTTACCACACTCATAGCAACCCTGCATCCTTTCAGGCCCTAAAGGGGGCCTGGCATCACATTGGCCAACGGTCCTTGGTCAATATCCTCTCTTCTTTTCTCCGGAGTGCCCTATTAGTCATCCCAACTGCCTTTGAACATCATGGGTTCAAGGTACACGGCCCACTTTGGGTCCACAAACAGAATCTGCAGGTCTGAGACTGCCAATGGCCTTTGGCCCTGCCTGAGCTCGACCTACACACCATGCAGACCACGGGGTTCCTTCCCCGGCCACTGCAGCAGCACAGACCAAGCCCTCTCCAGCACTGGGGAAGTACCCACCTCCATGTGTGCCTGAATTGTGGACAAGTCCTCATCTCAATTTTCGCCCCAGAATCAGGTAATTTAAATTAACAAAACCACCCAGAACTTTGTTAGATAAATGGTACATTTCCTCATTAATGCCCGGTTCAATTGATGTTGCCATACAATCTGCTATTTGACATTTACAATCCTCTCTTCTATTCCTATTAAAGAAAGCAAAATTGGTTGGATTCCTGGGAGAGGGATCCACAGGCACTTTCTATGGCTGACTGGCACATCTATCAGGTGGCCCGGGAGTGAAAGAGTAACGTTTGAAAACTTGAATAAATGCTAAAGCTCTTCTGGCGTGAAGAGCTTGAGTTTTTACTCTTGTGTTAGTGAGAAACCCACACCCAACCGGGATCCTTAACAAGCCACCAATTCCTTCTGGAAGGACGACACGGACTCCCGACAAGCTCCAGGTCCCCCACAGCCCTGTCCAGAGCTCAGCGCCTGTGCACTCCCACCCCACCCCTCACGTGCACCTAGAGGAGAAGCAGGACAGCTGAATGAGGCCATGGCCACCAGGCCGGAAATCTGGAGTGGATGAGGAGGAAGAGAGTGGGCATCACCCTTGGCCTGGGACAATTCCATTTATTTGTTCCTGAGACTCCATCCCCCCAAACACCTAACCAAAGGGAAGGGTCCTGTTGTTGGGATGGCGAAAATGTAGCTTCTCTGGAGTCAGTGATGTCCAGGAATGTTGCTGCTTTGAGCTTTGAGATGCTATGGCCTTTGAGGGGTTACCAAGCTGAGGGGGACCTCAGCCCGGGACACGGCAGGGCCTGAGGCTGTCTCTGGCTCTCTCACTGGCCAGGACTAGGGCTGCATGCCGCAGAAGGAGTACTTTGCTCTCATGTGGACTCACAATGCATGCAGGGGGCTCCATCAGACATCTCAAGAGGGGCAGTGCTGTCCCTGGGAGGTGAGCTGGACTCTTGTAGGGAGCATCTTTGTTTTCACAATGACTGGGGGGCCTAAGTGGCCCTTAATGAGTGGGGCCAGGGACCCTAGGGATCCTATCTATCATTTGGAGCAGAGTCCTGTACAACAAACTTCTGCGGGCCTGGCATCTCCTACAAGTTTTCAAACATCTCAGTGGACAGTCACTGAAGTGAGATATTCTATTACTAGAGGCCTAGAGTCTAATGCAATGTTATTTATACAAACATTGCATATGTTTATTGTATACAAAGTATTTTGTGCCCTGGGTTTGCAAGGATTTTCCAAGGAGGCAGCTAGGCTGGGTATTGTTAACTCTTTACAACTTTATCAAGAAGTATTCACCATTTTGGAGAATTACACCTCCAAAAGCAACATCACTTAAGTACTCAAAGTGTTAACATAACATGCCCGTCACAGGGTCTGTCTGTAGCTGTTGTGTTCACAGGATCCGTGGGTGGGTGCTGACATCTGACCACTATGACTCAGTATATGCAGCTGGTGTCCAAACATTTACATACTGAAAGGCAGACTTTATTGCTACTACTTTTCTTATATTTCTCCTTTACATCCCAGTTTGAATAAGACACATATTCATTTCAAAATTATATGGGGGTTCTACAAAATATTTGCTATGAAAAGGTGGCTTTGGGTCTGACAGGATTAAAATAAAGTGATCTATGTGACAACTAGAATCCGTGGCCTTCTTTTTTACCCATTTATTTTTATCATGGTCAAATATACATAGTGTAAAATTTACTATTTTAACCATTAAATTTTTTTTCAATGTTTGTTTATTTTTGAGAGAGAGACAGAGAGCGCACAAGTGTGAGTGGGGGAGGGGCAGAGAGAGAGGGAGACAATCTGAAGCAGGTTCCAGGCTCTGAGCTGTCAGCACAGAGCCCGACATGGGGCTCGAACCCGTGAATCATGAGATCATGACCTGAGCCGAAGTCGGACGCTTAACCGACTGAGCCACCTAGGCACCCCTCTATCTTAGGCATTTTTTAAGTACACACTTCAGTGGCATTAAATATATTCATAATTTGGTGCAACTATCACCACTATTCATCGCCATAACCCTTTCCATCTTGTAAAAGTGAAACTCTGTACCCATGAAACAACAGCCCCTATTCTCTCCATCCACTGCCTGCAGCCACCACTGCACTTTCGGTCTCTACGATTTTGACTAAGTATCTCATGCAAGTGGAGTCCTGCAGGATCTTTCTGTGAGTGGTTTATTTCACTCAACAGGATGGCTTCAGAGTTCAACCATGTTGTCACCTGTCGGAATTTCCTTCTTCTTTAAGCCTGAACAATATCCCCCTGTATGCATATACCACATTTTGCTTATTCATCCATTGGTCCATAGACCCCAGATGCTTCCAGGTTTTTAGCTATGACGAAGAACGCTGCTATAAACACGCATGTACAAATATCTCCTCGAGATCCAGCTTTCGTTTTTTTGGGGGGGTCTATATCTAGAAGTAGAATTGCTGGCTCATGTCGTAGTTCTATTTTTATTTATTTATTTATTTATTTATTTATTTATTTATTTATTTATTTATTTTTTTGAGGAACCACCAAACCATTTGCCAAAGTGGCCGGTACCATTTTACATGTGCACCAACAAGGTACAAAGGTTCAAATTTTTTTCACGTCTTGGTTGGCATTTATTATTTTCTGACAGGGTCCACCCTGGTGTGTGTAAAAGTAGTGGCCTTCTTTTGAGCCTCCTCAGTCCCGGGAGTTTTAAGACACTGGGAATACTATGGGGGTGCATCTGGGCGTATGTGGCCCTGTGGATATGCTTTGTACACGTGCATACCTGCGTGCAAGCCCAGCCTTTGAAGGCTAAGCATGGGGAGGCAGAAGGCCCAGAGACACACCCTTGGGCTCTAGAGCCCGCCTGGCCCCAGGAAGGCAGCTGGCGGCAGCCCCTGAGGAAGATGGCGGATGCCCCAATGAAGGAGACAGGGGCCAGGACATGTGTCCCTCCCCCCTTCTGCAGAACTGGGCTCTTTTCTGTATCTACTCTTTCAGGACACCCCTGGACAGGGTATGAGAGCTCTGGGCCAGCAGGTGAGGAGACCGGGGCAAGGGAGCATTCCGATCCCCTGTCTCACATGCCTGGTGAGGCCTGTGGTGTTTCTCTCACCGTGGTGTTGTCTCAGGGGTGTTTGCTCAGCCCCTGAGGTGAGCCAAAGAGCCACTGAGTTTTAGAGGCAGCAAGCGCAGATGGTCCTCTTCTGTAAGAGGGGCATGTGGATTGCAAATCAATGCCACCGAGCGAAGGTCTCCAGGAAAGAACTGCTCAAATGTTAACACACTCCACATCCCTACCTGTACAAGCTTTGCTGGGCTCGAGGGGACATTTACTTTAGAAGGAAAGGTATTACAGGAAAACTGCCTGAGAATGGTCTCAGAAAACAGGGTCTGCTCTAAGCCAGGGATTCGTGCCTTTACACAGGCTTGGCAGGAAATAGCATTTGAGAGAAGAATTGCCTGACCAGAGATTTTGAGACCTGAGATGACTCAGAGAAGTTTTCTGACGTTTGAAGATTTATCTGAACCCCTCTGACTAGTATGATTGGCAGTAAATCCCAGGTCAACACGAAACAAAAGACAACAACTCTGAAGGAAAAGCACAGTCTTTGGGGTCGGGGGGGGGGGAGCGTCTGGATTATTTCCAGAGCTTGAGCTGCTGGGAGGAGAATGGGATGGCTCTTCCCTGCATCTGGTTCAGGGGATTAACCATACTGGAAATTTATCAAAATTCAGGCGCTCCCTGTGGAGGGAACAGCAGAAACTCATCTCGATGAAAGCTGGCCCCAGGCTGGCTGAGTCTGAGCTGATGCGCGGCGGCCCGGTATCCGTGTCCGGAACCCAGAGCCTGGCAATGAGAGGAGCCAGGTGGGCAATGGACCCTAAGGGGAGACCAGGGTGTGGCCCTCAGAACACTCAGAAGGCCCCTCCGCCCGCAGCAAACTGACTCACTGCAGACACAGTTGAGCCTCACGGCTGGTGGTTGAGCTCAGTCTGCAGCACGCCGAGAGATGGGAATCTGTGGAGGTGCTGCATCTCATTAGATGCCCACGCTGGGAGATCACTACGTCCTCTGTGACCTCCTTATTCTTAAGTTCTCGGATCCCAGGAATGGCCTTGGCATTGCCTCGCCTGCCATGAAAATGGATACACGTGCTTTCAGAGGGTTTGGGACCCACAGGGTATGGGAGCGACAGGAATCTCCCAAGGAGAATGTATACAGCTGAGAGCACACCTGAGGGCGGACAGGTGGGGCCAGCGGCCCATAGCTTGAGGCTCTCCACCCTGAGACCTGAGCCCAGCTGTCACTTGCCTGGCACGTTGTGCTCACACTCTTTGGGTGCCTTTCCTGCTCCTGCTCTGGCTCCCTTCTCTTCAAATTCTAGCCTTCCACTCTCACAAAGAGCCCCCACAAGCCATATTCATGGAAAGAACAGGCTATTCTATAACATGCCCAGACGTGAGGGCCTCTTCCTGCCAGAAGCCTTGCCTAGAGACCGAGGGTCTGAGCTGATCCTCTCACCCAGTGCCAGGAAAAATAGGCAAGCCACAAAGATGGGGATTTCCGGGGACTCCAGCTGAGAGGGGTGACCGGCAGTCACTTCCCAGGGCTGGCATCCCTTCAGGGGGACCACAGCCACGCTCAGTAAGGGCATTTCCATGTGACCCAAAGCTGACCTAGGTCAGGTGGGGGCTGGTGCCTAAGCGTGATAGGAAAGAAAATCTAGAAAGATCTCATTGCAAGATGCTCTTCAGGGCTTTCAGACACAGAGCTACCAGAGTCCAGCCGCTCTCAGGGAGGGCAGAGCGGCTGGACCCTGGCCTGAGGCAGCCCCACCTCTGACCTCTGGGGCAGAAAGAAGCCTGAAGGCCAATAGATCTTTATTTTCTACTCCACTAACAATTTCTACCGCTTTCATTCCAAAGCCTCTTCTTTCTGTGCAGAGTCTAGAAATGGTCCAAGCTCCAAGCTGACGTTGCAACCATACCCTTCAGTTCTTAGAGAGTGGCTTTGTGCTCCAAGTGCTGGGCTCACATGCCAGTTGGTCTGTGCCTGCCACACTGACAAGGTCATTTCCTTCTACGCTCACGTGGAGCTTTTCTTAACCCGCTGGTCTCCTCCCTCTTCTTCCAAAGTGTCCTCCCTCTTCTTGGGGCCTCCTGTAAGTGACCGTGCTGGCTCTCACCACCTCTCTGATTTGCCACAACCTCTCCTCTTCCAAAAGGCAACCTGAACAGCAGTTACGCTTGCGTGGGGACTTGAGTGAGGCCGAGTGGGTGACACTCCCGGGTGCTGGTAAGATTCTCTTTCTTGCCCCGGGAGCCGGTCACAAGATGCGTTCTCTCCGGAAATGCTCTGAGCTATATTCTTGTGATTTATTCATTTTCTGTGTGTGTTATACTTCAATAATATGTTTATTTAAAAGAGGCAGCCTGGTGCTTCTCAGCATCTGAAAGATATTAGTTGCTTTGGGTAGGAGCTTCGTCCTTGGCCAGGCCCAGGGCTGGGCACGCGGAAGAGGGACTGGAGGGGCTGGCAGTTCACAGGCGGGGGTCACTGACCTGGAGCAGCAGCGTGTCTGGTCTCTGGTCAAATCGCCCTGGACTGGGCATCCCTTTGGCCAGGCACCAAGTCATCTATCTTCCCTGGGGATGCTGCTTGTTAGCTCAGACCTGGGTTTCTGGGGAGGAGGATGGGTGTAGGGTGTGCTTTGCTGAACAGCTTGAGGAGAAGGAATGGAAGAGGCTGAGGGTCAGGGGGTCCTCGCTGGCCTGGGGTGTCCTGCCTCCCCTTCACACTCAGCTCCCGTGAGGTGTGTGATGCATGCTGAGTCCAGAGCTAAGGTGCCCTCCTAGAAATGTCCTCCCATGGAACACTGCCCCATGTTGCAGGCCTGGCTGGCAGTGGGTGACTCTTGGCAAAGCGGTATTGGTGTGGAGGTAGCTGGCCAGTTGATGTGTTCTCAGTGAGAGTGTGCCATGGGCCCTGGCACCCAGGGGACCTCTGTGGAGCCCCAGGATCGGGGTCTGGGAGTAAGGTCCTAGAACCTCTCACGGACCATGCCCTGGCCTGTTCTGCCTCAGTTTTCTCTTCCTGCTCTCCAAGGTTGTGAGGACTGAAATGAGGGCTCAGGCCCAGGTGCAATTCAGACTCCACGGCCCTGGCTGCTTGGCTTGTGTGGCCCAGAAATGAGCATCAAGGGTCATGTGCTCAGAGGGGACAAGATGGACCCTTCTGCAGCCACACCTCATGCTCCAGTGATGCCTGACTGGCCAGCCAGGACAGACGGCAAAGTTGAGCCCGCAGGCCTTGCGGCCCATAACTCTGAACCGAAGTAGTGTCCTGGCCTATCCTTCTGGGCACAGCTCAATCGTGCACTCCTAGAAAGCCGTCTGCCTTTCTGTGGCAATTAGGGTCCAGACTCTGCACTTGATTTTCAACATTAACTGCCCTGTGGTGCTAACTTGCTTTCCAACATGTGGTACATGCCCGCCAAACAGAGGGGCCCTAATGTGCCAACAATAGGAGCCTCAGGGACAGGAAGCATATGGACCTTTCCTGTGGTTACTACACTTGCCACGACCGCATTGTTACCCACACTTGGTGCCTGGGGACAGACTAATTGATCCTAGGCGACCTGACTTTCGGATAACACACAGAAGGAGCGGAGGGCGTTTTACTCCAAGGCAGGAGATAATTTATAACCAGTCTGAACACCTGGCTTGGCAGAGATGGGAGACTCTGAAGCTCACCCCTGCTCTGTGAACTCACAAGCGCATGAATTACTGCCAGGCTTACCGTAACTGTAGATCGCAGGATGAACACAGGCCAAAGAGGCAGGGGGTGAAGAACTCCATCATCTGGAGGCTCCAGAAAACACACTTACATCCTCCCCAGCAAAGCTGGGCTGTCCAGCTGAGGGAGGAGGTGGGAATGGGGGGAGGGGGGAATGAGCACAGCCAGCCCTGAATGGTGCTTAGGTCCTATCCCCACTCAATCAGAAGAGGCACACTGACACCTGATGTACCTGGGGGCGCAGGTGCAACAAGCCCTGGGCCAGGCATTGGGGCACAGAGCGGACAAGAGGCCAATCCTCCCGGACATGAGAATGTGGGCACTGCTAGGCTGTGTCCTTCCTTCCCTCTTGCAGCTGGAGCAGGCTTGCACTCAGGGAGGTGTGGGGTGGGGGGGCTCCAGGCCCACATTGCTCAGCTCTGGGAAGCGTCCTTCCCAGTATGCCCTAGAGCCCGCCCTTACTCGAGTGTGAGGCTGGGATGGGCACACTGGGCCCTGTCTCTGGACTAGCTGTGCATGCTTATCAAGCAGACCATCAAGGGAAATCAAGCTTGCATCCTTAGGTGGGGGCTTCTGTCCCCGTGAGCCAAACAACAGAGCCAAATTTACATCTGCCAACTAAGAAGCAGGCTGTAAAGAATCCCCTGCAACTAAAGTGGGCACACTCTACACCTCGATTTCAAAAGGAGAAGGTAAAACAGGATGCAGGCGGCTGTGCTGGTGTGGCTGGGGGGCACTGACGCTGAATCAAAGCCCATGGCGAATTCACGGAGTGGGTCTGGGTCCACTTATCAGGATCAAATCCCCCGGAGCAAATGGCTGTGATTATGGCTTTCAAATAACGTGGAAGAGCTATTGGATCACAGAAAATGGTGTGGGACTAAAAGTAAATACAAAATGAGGGAGTCTGCTGGCTTGGAGGTGGGGCTGCTGCATGGGAACACCGGCAATAATTACATTCAAAACGCCACTCAAGTCTTAGGAGATTCTTCTCCCAGCTCAGATCTTTAGTTTTCAGACCGCATGTTACACACTGGAGACTGTCCACCTCTCAGAGCTTTAAATACACACCACCAGCGAAGGATCATCATCCCATTTATCAGAAAGCAAACCTAAGAGCCGGAGAAGAGTCCTTTTCCAGATCACCTGGCTCGGTGGAGTTGATTTAACGTCTAAGTGACATGTACTAAACATCCTGGGGGTTTGAAGCAACAGAGATTGTTGAAAACAGTCATGGTGCTTGTCTAGAAGTCATTCATACCTGTATGGCCCTAGAGAGTGTTTGGGTGGTTAGCACGTGTGTGGAAGGCATTTGGCAGGGGAGGGTGTTTGTGTATCACAGGCTGTGTATGAGTGCGAGACTGAATCCCTGGTGTGTCTGCCTCCTGGGTCACCCCTGGGGAAATGTCTGGCTGGCAGGTGAGCTCCATGGGGGTCTGGGCTGAATGGAGCCGGAGACTTCTGGTGTCCCTGCCTGCATTGGGCATGGCATGATGGAGCGCCGGGCGAGCCATACTTCCACAGGGGTCTGGTTTACGCTTTCTGCCTCTGTTGCCCCAGGCCACCGCACCACGTACGCTCTGAAAAGTGCCAACTGCCCAGGGATGGGGCACCTCACTGGCTCTGCCTGTGAGTGGCCCTCAGATGGAGGCCCAGGTGCTCTCTCGGGAGCAGCTCCTGTGGGTGGGACATGAGCGGGACCCCCAGGATGGCCTCTTTACCATGCTCCATCTTCCTGCTCTGGCATCCACATGCACTGTCACATCTCATCACTGATGACAGTATCTGGCTGCTCCTCCTGCCACTGCCCTTCTGGCTTTCTAGAGCTTCTGGTTCTTTGGTTAAAGGGGAGACAGAAGCTGGATGGAGCGGATGGAGCTTCTGGCTGCTCCCCGTAGCGTCTCCTGTCAATCAAGGGCTGGAGCAGGGGAAGACTGGAGAGGTGTCCATGCACTGCCCAGTCCAGACCCTCTCCTAAGCTCCAGACCTCATACCCCACTGCTGGCCTGACATCGCCCCACATTGTCCTGCAGGAACCTCAGACTCAACGTGGCCCACACTGAACCTACCAGCGAGATTGCCTCTTCTTTTACATCCCGACCCAGCCAGTGGCCCTGCACCAAAGCCCCCAGCTGTCCAAACCACACATCACACATTGCCCCTGAAATCCCACCCATCCCTGGCCCATTGATCCTGGCTCAGGCCATTTCTGCCTCTTGAGTGTTTCCTGATGGCTCCAGTTTCCCTCACTGCTACCGACTCTATTTCAGTTCAAGGAAACCATTGACACTACTTGGATGATTATTTCACCATGGTTAGCCCTCAGACTTGAATCTTGTCCCAGTAGAATCCCCTCTACTCAGCACCTGGAGGAATCTTTGGGGGACTCCCAATTGCCCTCAGGGTAAAGTCAAGCTGCTCCCTTTGGCCTGCAGCTCTCCGGCCTCACCTGGCCTCTCCACACTCACAAACCTGAGCCCCCTTCATCATCTCGAACTGGCCCGGCATCACCTCTGGGCAAATTCCTTATCATCTCTGGGTCTCAGGTGGCACACTGCTTCCCTGTACCTCCCTTCCCCACTGCTCCTGGCCGGGTTCACGTGCCCATGTGTCCTCACAGTGCCCTGGGCACCCCCTTCCCAACATTTATCATTTCTGCTTCCTCTCCCTGTCCACCACACCCTTCTTGTCATGGCCTGGGAGCCAGCGGGCACTGTAGCAGGTGATTAGCACACAGCCAGCATATGACAAACAAAGGAAGGACCAAATGGATGGACATGTGACTTTTGTCCACAGTTGCTTCTATTGAGACATACATACGTTTCCTTCTGACCCCAGGTCCAGGATGCCACAGAACAACCAATGGGTCAGTCCTTGAGATGGCTGGGTTAAATGAATGTAGATAGTCCATGCCTTCTGCCTCTACCTGGAACCTTCTCTGGTCAAACCCAACTTCTTGACATAAGTGGGGGCAAGAGGAGAGAATCAGTATGACTAACGAGGTCCATGCATGAGATGCTCAGACCTTCTCTCCCTGAGCCCCATTTCCTCATCTGGGCAAAGGGGATCTCTGTCCTCGGGGCTGTTGCAGGGGTCAGTGGCCCAGGACAGCATCTCACCTGACACAGAGGAGAAGCATCCTGGATGGCAGGGAAATCTTCTTTCCATTGTTCATGGGTAAGATTCCTGAGACCTGTGCAGTGTGGGGTGAGTGTGGGATCCATGGAAGGTTCTGGAATGTGACTTCTTTCCAAAGAAAACACCTCCAGGGCAACATCCCTTTCCCTTATGGCACTGAGGAGGGCACCCATGAAATGACTGTAATGGAAATATAAACTGTCCTACTTCAAAGCACTTTGATATTTTATAATGACCATTATAAACCTGTTCTCTGCATATCACATAAATACCTCAGCCACACACCACATTTCCTGGTATCTCTAAAGACACCAGGAGAAAAGCAGGGGAGCCATAAAAGAAACATAAAAAATACAGTTGCAGATGAGCCTAAAACTCATTTCTTTGAAGCTTAATTGATGGGAAAAGCTTCTGGCCCCAGAGAACTTAAAGGCCCATCACGCAGATATGTGATTAAGTGTCCCCGTATCGCAGACCACACTAAACTGGAAGTCATTACCCGGTAATTGCAAATACATTAATAAAATGATGATGTGGGTTTGCTCAGGACATAAAGAAAGAATGAAATAATTCACTCAGATAACTGGACAAAAATGTAGGGTCAGTCCCTGAGACGGCTGGAAACAAGGGCTGTTTGGGTCTCAGTCCGACCGGCCCTCTGGAGAGGGGGCCCAGGCCTCTGTTTAGAGGAGCTCTCAGGTCGATGGAAACACAGTCAGCTTTTGGACCCACTGTGAGGCTTCCTGAAGGTTCATGTGTGACATGTGAAGGTCCTCTGAAATTACTGTCCAGGGGACCTCCAGCCACTGATGTCACACAGCCAGAGAGGGAGGCTTAGGGCTCTTCCAACAGGGCTCCCTGGGCGGCTTCTCCAGCCCCTGTCCTAAACAACCAGAGGAGAAAAACAAAAACAAAAACAAAAACCCACACATGTGCGGGAATGCAGACGCATTTGCTTTCAGTGCCCACAGTCTGAGACGAAGCCTAGAGGACCATCCTGCACTGACAGCCAGCTTCCCAGTGGACACTAGCCGGGTTCAGCCTCTGGCTCTCAGACCTCAGAGCACAGCCAAAGTTCACCAGCCTCTTCCAGCACTTCACATACACGTGGACTCCCTGCCAAGCCCCCGTGAGGGTGGGTGTGTGTGAGTATGGGGGGAGAGGAGGAGAAGGGGGTGAGGCAGGCGTCATGGAGGGCTTTCAGTGGGAACCTCCTTCCTCTCTTCCCTCTTCTTATCAGCAGGTGGAGCACACCCACCTCCCAACACTTTAGCACCGACTTCAGATCCCATTACCTCCCTGCACCTCTACCCCAAGCCCTGCTCTCTGCTCATCTGTGATGCTTGTGTCCTGCCAGCACCCACTGTGAAACATTCTTCCTCTAAGAAACCCTAGCTATGAACCCTGGATGTACCACCTACAAGCTGTGTGATCTCAGGTAAGTTGCCTAACCTCTCTGAAGGCCATCCATAATGCAAGAACAGTAAGAGTACTTATCTTACTGACATATCAGAAGTCTTTAGCATATTGCAGTCAACCTCCGGCCCTGGGTCTACCAAAGTGCAGGTACCTGGACCAGGTACATGAGAGGGCCTAGGAGCTGCTCCAGCACTGTCTGTCAGGCACCCACGGCTTCCCATGTGACCTTCCCAGCACCTGAGCTGCTTGTCCACAGTGCTGTCCCAGAGAGGGCCCATCAGATCCCAGGAACTGACAGGGAGCTGGGACCGGACATTGAGCAGACAGGAAGGACTAATGGCAGGGACTGCCCCAGGGGAGGCGGGTCTGGAGAGTCTGAGGCAGGATCACTTGAAGCTCAGGGAACAGCAGGCTTAGAACCAGGAGGAAAGAAGGTACCAGGCCCTCACGTGACCAGAGAGATTGGCAGGAGCGGGAATGTGAGGAGAGGCCTGTGAGGGTCAGAGAGTGCAGGGAAGGGGATGGAGCAAAGACAGCTTGGAGCCAGAGGAACCTTACGGTGCCATCGCCGAGCAAAGCACACTGTCAGGAAAAGTGTGGCATCTTGCGTAACTCATCCCTGAGCGAGCAGCATCCTTCGTCTTTCACTTACACTACCCCAGGAAGGAGGCAAGCTGTCGACTTGCTCATTTGCTATATTATCACTCCACACACCCAAGGAGGAAAAACACTGGGAGTTGGCTCCTGCTTGTGGGCTCTGGCAGGGGTGGTGTGTGTGGGACCAGGCACACGGGAGAACCCTGACTGGGAGCCGCCTGCGACTTTCTCTGGAAGGCCTGCCGGGCAGGCCCCGCTCAACAAGATGCTGCTGGAGGGCTGGGGCACCTCAGGGCCTCTGGGCTTCCACAGCACGCACATGCACACACAAACATGTACACATATGCAAGCACATGCACACACATGCATGCACACGCACATGAATACACACATGCAAACACCACACGTGCACACCCATGTACACACATACACACACAATGCGCGCATACAAACATGAAAACACACACATACACATACGCACACACATGCATACTCACATGCAAACACCACACACACATGTGCACACCCATGCACACACATGCATGCACACATGCACACACATGTGCGCACACATACACGCAAGCACAAACATGCACACACCATGCACACAACACATGTACACACGTGCACACACACATACACACATACACATGCAGGTGCACACACACATGTACACACAGAACAAGAAGAGGGCAGTGATACAGGGATAACATGTGGGCATGGGCTGGTGGGCACAGGAAGGGGTGGGATTGTTCTTCTGTGGCCTTCACACCTGCAGTAGCTAGAATAGATGGGACATCAGGCAGAGCTACTCAGGGCCCGGGATGGGGTGGCTGATGGGCCCCAAGGAAACCTGTACCTTCATGGATGCCTGCCTTCGAGGCTTGTGTGCTTGTGTCTGCTGGTAGCCCCCTACTGAATTGGAAGTGTCCTGGGGCACCTGGGTGGCTCAGTCAGTTAAGCATCTGACTCTTGGTTTTGCCTCAGGTCACGACCTCATGGTTTATGAGTTCAGCCCTGTGTTGGGCTCTGCTCTGACTGTGTGAAGCCTGCTTGGGATTCTCTCTCTGCCCCTCCCACACGCTCTCTCTCTCAAAAATAATAAATTAAAAAAATGTATTAAAAAAAAAAGAAATGGAAGTGTCCCTGGCATAGCTCACTGTTGGAGACAGAAGAGTGAAAGGGTCCTTTTTGCTGAGCCTGTTGGTAGTGGGGGTGTTTTCCCCTGATGGAGAAGGGAAGGGAAGGGAAGGGAAGGGAAGGGAAGGGAAGGGAAGGGAAGGGAAGGGAAGGGAAGGGAAGGGAAGGGAAGGGAAGGGAAGGGAGGGGAAGGGAAGGGAGGGGAAAGGAAGGGAAGGGAAGGGAAGGGAAGGGAAGGGAAGGGAAGGGAAGGGAAGGGAAGGGAAGGGAAGGGAAGGGAAGGGAAGGGAAGAAGGGTTCAAACCCAGGCAATGGGGCTGAATCTCATCCCTATGCTGCACTGTGGCTCATTTATAAAATTAGAAAGAGCCCAAGGTGCCGGAAAAACTTCTATTAAATTCGAACAACTAAATCATAGCCCTCAAAGTTGTTGCTTCATGAGGATCATGAGACAATATGGAAAAAGGAAAAAATAATCATCAGAAATACTCAAACCTCAAACCACAAGGCCATCTCTATCCCTTCAGTCCTTTGCCTTCAAGCTGCACGTTTTTGTGTCACAGCAATCACGGCACGCAAAGCACCCCAAATTCTGCCTTTTTAACTGTCTCCCAGAAGACTCTTGTTTCTGGGTGCTCACAGATCCTGACCTTCCAAGGAGAGCTGCTTCCCACTCTCCTTGGAAAAGCCCAGTGTCTATCATCATCCTACTGACCATGAGGGTTGGGGCATTTCCTTCGTTCTGAGGAAAAACAGTCCGGGGAGCACCCTGCCAGCCCTTCAGGATGACGGCTATATCGTGTGATATATGCGTTACAATGAAGGCTCAGACCATAAGGTCCTGGAAAAGTCTGTTGCATTTCAATTAGCAAGAAGCAAAGCAGAAGGCATAGATTTTCCTAGCAACTCTGGAAAAACACAGAAGGTTTATGGATTTACCCTCTGAGTCCTCTGTGAGCAGGACAGAGGGACAGTTGAAGCTGGCTCTGATGGGGAATGTCTTCTCTGGGCCACTAGCTGTGCCAGCAGAGGACTGGGGGCTGGGCACAGACGTGGAGGCCGCACGAGGCTGGCCAGCGACTGGGCTCCCTTCGAGGTTGGCTCAGAGCCATCTCTCCGTCTGAGGAACACGTGAGCAGGCCCAGAGTGTCCCACAGAACATGGAATATAGAGAACTTTTCCAATACGCTCTCATCTTTCTGAATCCTGGGGTCTGAGAATTTCAGATCTTCTAAAACCACAGGTGGCAAAAAATACACGTTTTGGTCAAACTGCTTAGCACAAATGAAAGAAACTCTGACCCTATAGTTGAAATATAAAGTGTTTATCACTGGGGGCCACAGTTTGGTGATATTTGTTTTGATGTGTTCAAGGCAGTAAGAGATATTTTTATTAGGGGTACAGTTTCCATTTACTGGGCTTCTATTTACTCTACGAGACCTAATTCTGTATTGTTATTCTGAAAGCAACACCACTTGAATTCAATCGCTAGGTTGTGAATTTCCTCCCGCAACTTCTATTTAGTCAAGGCCAGAATCTCAGTGGGTGGTAATAAATATCAAAGTACAAGATGGTTGAAGGAAGCAAAGTAAAAAACCTAAATCAAATATGATTATTGATCAACACTGAACTGCCTTAATCATCTCTATGCTAATTCCAGATATATACATACATATTGGCATTTTTATTACAGAAATACATTGACATTTTCAGCTGAGAAACTATATTGAGCCATTCAAAATTACAATCTTCGGAGAACAGCAAATAAATAAAAATACAGTAAAAGGCACAGAACAGAAAATGCAGTGAATTCTTACAGGCATGAGATAGCCTGTGAAAATTAGCTGGAATGAAACTTTTCAGATGTGTAATGCGGCATGACTTTTCACAAAGGTTTGAAAGCAATATATGCATATCATAAAAACAAGACGCCCAAACCTTAGATCAATTAGGCAGTCTTTCTTGCCCCTTTCCTGAGGGAGAAATCCAACCCCAGATCCCTTCCTGTTATTTCTGACCTAAAGGTTCTATAACATTAATTTTTACCTTGTTGCATTCTGTAACTATAGGTAATAAGCCTAAATTTCTATACATTGACACTCAAAATGCAAAAGAATACAGAGATTACCAATACTCTGATGACGTAACCATCCTCCACAGGAAGACACAACGAACCACACCTCAGGGAGGGAAGGAAGGCCCAGGGGACCCACCTGTGCTGCCTGAAGGAGACTGTGCTATAGGCTTCATGGGCATAGTTCTCTTGTTTCCCTTTCCTCCGATAATGCAACATTGTGACCCATCTTAGATTGCCATATATTTATCCAGGCCTTTCTTGTTGGCAATTTGATTTTCCCAGAATTTTGAACTGCCTTGAAAAATGTATAAAGATTCATTTTTTTTTTTATCACATCACTAAGGTCTTTTAGAGCTACTTAATCTTATTTCTGTGAAATGGAATCCGTTTTCTGGTTGAGGACTGTGTTCTCAGGACCTTGTGCCTTCCTCTTCTTACGTGATGATGTGCCTCCGTATCCTAGGTGGTTGGCCCACCTGTCCTAGCTGGGATTTCCTTTCATGACACACGTGAATTAATTCTGCGGTTTCTTGGACCAGCTCTTCTTTTCAGATTACTTTTCTGTTTTACTACATTATGCTCCCCTGCCCCACCCCATCCCTGCTCTTTGTCAGTCAAGAGGAAGGTAATTTTTGATGTCCTTCTTGTCTGAGAATGTCTTTATGTGGTATAGGATTCTAGGGAGAAACTGTTTTCCCTCAGAAATTGGAAGGCAATCGCTTCACTGCTTTCTAGTGTCTACAAGGCCTATGTGATAACAGTGGTTCTTGAGTATTTGTGGATGACATGTCTTTTCTCTCTGGAAGCCTTTAGAATCTTCTCTCCATCCTTGATGTTCTTAGATTTCAAGGAGATACGCAGCTGTGGATCTTCTTTTTTTAAAAGTTTATTTGTTTAAGGGTGCCTGGGTGGCTTAGTTGGTTGAGCCTCTCTGGCTTTGGCTCAGGTCACAATCTCACGGTCCATGGGTTTGAGCCCCACGTTGGGCTCTGTGCCGACAGCTCAGAGCCTGGAGCGTGCCTCGGATTCTGTGTCTTCCTCTCTCTCTCTCTGCCCCTCTTCTGCTTGTGCTCTTTCTCTCTCTCAAAAATAAATAAAAAAATTTAAAAAAATAAAGTTTATTTATTTTTGAGGTGGGGGGAGAGGCAGAGGGAGAGGGAGAGAGAATCCCAGGCAGCCTCCATGCTTAGCTTGGAGCCCCATGTGTGGCTCAAGTCCATGACCGTGAGATTATGACCTAAGCTGATATCAAGAGTTGGATGCTTCAATGACTGAGCCACCCAAGTGGTCCTCGAACTTCTTTCATTCCCTCTGCTCGGTTCTCAGTGGGTCTTTCCATCTGAAGGTCTATGTCAGTTCAGCTCTCGGAACTTTTCTTCTGTTATTCTTTCCCTAATTTTCCCCCTCAAGTCTCTCTGTGACTAGTCTGACTGATTCCATGGATATTGGTGCCCTTGGCTTGACTGTCCATATCTCTCAGTTTTTCTGTCTCCTTCTCTTTTAAAATGTGCATTATGTGATACTTCCTTTGACTTTTTCTTTGACTCCTTCTACTGAAGTTTAGATTTTAGCAACTGTATTTTAATTTCCAAAATTTATTTCTTGTTCTAGTCTTCTTTTTCCTAGCAGCGCTTTCTCATTTTATAGAAACATTATCTTCTAAAGTCTAAGGGTTTATTAGATGAACCTATTTTGGGGCGCCTGGGTGGCTCAGTTGGTAAAGTGTCTGACCTTGGCTCAGGTCATGATTTCATGGTTTGTGAGTTCAAGCCCTGCGTCAGGCTCTGTGCTGACAGCTCAGAGCCTGAAGCCTGCTTCTGATTCTGTGTCTTCCTCTCTCTCTCTGCCCCTCCCATGCTCATGCTCTGTCTCTATCTGTCAATAATAAACATTAAAAAAATTAAAAAGAAAAAGATTAATCTATTTTGCTTTTGTTCCATATCCCCCATGGATTTTTTTTAAGTTTATTTATTTATTTTGAGAGAGAGAGAGAGAGAGGAGAGAGGGAGAGAGAGAATCTCAAGAAGGCTCTGTACTTTCAATGTGGAGCCTAATGCAGGGCTTGAACTCATGAACCTCAAGGTCATGACCTGAGCTGAAACCAAGAGTCAGTCACTTAACTGAGCCCCCCAGGTACCCTGCCCCAGAGTTAGTTGTTTCATTCACCTTGGCTCTTCTCTTTTATGCTCTTGGTTTTCCCCACATGTCTCATGATCCCTGTTGGCCTGTTCCATCTGCATGTGACTAGGCTGACTGGCACAGCCGGCTGGAACGGGTCTCCCTGTGGCCGGGCAGGCCTCTTTCCTGAGGAGGGCTGGCCGTGAACTCTGTGCGCATGGCCAGGGCTCACTTTAGGATGCACAGGGAGGGTGGAGGTGGTGCAGGCTACCCGGCACAACCTTCCCGGACTCTTACTTCCTGGAGGCCAGGTCAGCCCCATGCAGTTTCCTCTTCTTAGTCCTCAAGAGGATCTTGAACGAGACAACGATTAACTAATAAAGATGGAACCGCCTCTGCTGTTCATTGAGGGCTTACTCTGAGCCAGGAATTTTACAGCTGCCTTATTTCCATTTATCATCTTACTTCATTCCCCACACAGCCCTATTCTCCATTTGAGAGATGAGGAAACACTCATAACATAAGACACCTGCCCAAATTAATACACGTGGGATGTGGCAGAGACGAAGAACCCCGTTCTTGGCAGCCCCAGAGCCTTGTTCCTTCCAGCACGCTGAACCCCTGTCTGGGGCCACACAGGCCAACCATGATAACGTCCAGGCATCTACAGTCCTACAAACTGCCTTCTCACATTATCACTTCTAAGCTGTGCATTTTATAAATTCAGAGCATAGAGAATTATATGCAATAGAATCACCAGGTCTGATCTTGAACAGAAATAGCCTCCTTTTTGGAAGTGTAGCCCTGTGGCAAAGCCTCCCTACATCATGGCCAGGGAGAGGGTGCACTAATTAACCCCATACTCTTCTGGTTAGCCAAGAGCTCCCAAGGTTGGCCATATTAGAAAGAACTGAGACTCCATCCATGGGCCGCTCACAAACAGGACTCAAGGCTTCAGAGCCAGGAGCTATGTGCAGACACGCTGGCTCTGAGAGGCTGGTCAGCCAGTATCCTAGAGCACCGAGCCTGATTGTGCCCTTTGGTCAAAGGCCCTGGAGCTCCTGGAGCAAACAGGCCATTCGAGGCTAAAACGTATCCAGCACGGTCGGCCCCCACCCCTACCGGGGACAAAGCCTGCAGACCCCATCTCTGTTGTGAAACTTGCAGGAGGTGGTTCCGGGAACTTCCTGCTCAGCAACAAACAGCACCTTGTAGACCAAGGAATTAATGCGGAAAACAAAAGAAGGCTTAGCAGGCTTTCTCACGGATACAGAGCTATCTACATATAGAGAGCTATATATCAGTTCATGCATGGATTTACTGAGAATCACAGCAGCCTCGGGAGGCAAAGAGAGCATGAGGCATTACCCCCATCTTATAGATAAGCAAAGCAAGGCTTGGAAGTGAGTATATTAGTCAAATTCTTCCAAGGGCATTAAAGGGTAGCTTAGAAAACTAATTTCCTTTACTAATTCAGTTTTTAAATTTAAATTACACTTTGATCCAGAAAGTTGCCCTAGGCGGCATCAGAAGTGTAATGGCTGTTTGAGAGAAAAAAAACCTTGTTTCAGAAAAGATCTGAGATGCCTTCAGCTCCCTTAAAATGTGCTGTGACTTGAGTTGAACCTGGTCAAACTTTCTAGCTCCTCTTTGGTGGTCCCAACCCTTCCCTACCACTGCCTTGGCACCCAGGGCTCCAGTCCTCTTCCCAGCACTGTGCTCACAGTACTTGGGGCCCCTTCAGAAGGCCTCTCTCTGACCAGTCCCAAAAACTGAGGATACATGGAGGCAGGCAGACGAGGGCAAAGGTGCAGACCAGGGTTCAGGTGCAAAATTCCCTTTGCTTTTAAAACTCTATGAATGGGGAGCCACCCCCTCCCCCACCCCTCCCCCACAGGTCTGAGGAAATCCCTTTGAGGGTTTTGCCAGGATAAAGCAGGCAAGAGCAGACCCTGGTGTTAGGCAGTGGGAGGTGAATGGCAGGTTCCCAGTGTGGTGCCCACGGTTCTCCCCGAGCCCACCCCATCGTCCTGCCCCCACCCGTCATACACCGCCCCTTCGTCCACCGTCCACCGTATTTTATGAATGCATGGAATGTGAAATCCCTGATTCCGAGGAGATGGAAGATGGAAGGTGTTAGCTGCAGCCAGAGACAGCAATGAATTCCACAAATAGCTTTCTAGAAGCCCTCATTCAAGTTCACAAATCAGGCCCCAAACAACCCCAATTCTACATCCTCGCAGATTGAGACGGCCGGCTTCTCATTTCAGGTGAAACCATTTGTCTTGTGCCCAATCTTGTTCGGGAGGTGTGGACGCCTCAGAATGATCCTGGATTTCCCAAATTGCCTCAAATTGCAGGACAGACAGACCCTTCCTCACAAATGTCCATTTCGAAAGGACTCCACCAATATCCTGCTGGAACGCCAGAGTCACGGGTCGCCGCAGCTGGTGAGGACCGAGGGATGGTGGCATTACCTCCTGACTCAAAAGACAAGGACACCGAGGCCCTGTCTTATCCAAAGCCATCGCCAGGGGAACAGGAGAGTATTTCAAAAATGACAGCGAGTGGTTTTTCATTTTCAGCAAAGTATTTTTTCTCCTAAGTTCTTCCGCCATTAAAACTAGACGTGAGGCTGAGTGTTAGGGCCTCAGGGGAGAGTATGGTGCACTGAACACAGAGGGGTAAAATTCTTGGCTTTTAAAACTCACAGCAGAGACAATTTTCTGGAAAGAAGGCTTTCAATTTGCAGAAGACAGGCTTTTTGAAAAATAATTTATTTCTAAAGCTCTAAAATCTTGGTTTTAATAGCAAGAAATAAAGCCATGGAGTCCATAAACTTTAGGGCATCAGCAGTGGAGCTGGGGAGAAAGGATGGGATTTAAGAGCTTGTTCCCTCCGTACCCTGCCCCCAGCACCCCCGCCCCCGCCCCCCCAAGTAGGAGATCAAGTCATGTGGCTGGGAGGGGAGAGGAACGGAGAACAGTGAAGGCAATAGCTAGTGCCCTTTTCCAGATGGAACCCTACGGCCACTTTCCTCAAAGGAGGTGATCAAAGCCCCACAAAAGTTGGTGGGGGCCCCAGAAGAGAGGAGATGTGTGCCATAGGAGAGGGGCTGTAAACCTCTAGTTTAGGGGGACCCTAAGTCTAAGTCTGGGAGCCAGAGGGCAGAAAGGGCTATGGGGTCTCCCAGAGGGTCTGTGGGAAGAAGCAGGACAGCTGCGGCCCTGTGTCCTCACCTGGTCTTCCAGGACTTTGGAGTCCCATAGATCAGAACTCACCCAGGGTCTGCCTCCTCCACTTCCTTGTGGAGGGACAGTGGACTAGTTACTTGTCAGTGTCCCCATCTGAAAAACTGGGATAATGGGAGAGCTCGCCTCATGGGGCAATCATGAGGATTAAGTGGGATGACGCATGGAAGTCCTTAGCGTGGAGCTTGCCACAGGGAAACTGTCTGAATGATTGGGCTCCTATCATCGCTGCTAATGACGACACGCTGGCTTTGAAATCAACTCACTCAAATGAGCAGAACCACGGTGCTCCTACACACAGGCTAATTAAAACATCTAAGTCATCATCATCTTTTCAATAACTGCCAGTTAGAGTTAGGACACGAGGGCTTGTGGGGTTTGTAATTGTATTCGGTGAAATCTTAGAAGACTTCTCTCAAGTCCAGAGGCCAAAAGAATGAAACACATCCTGGGACAACCTCACTCTGTAGAGGGAAGGCTGGGGTGCAGGCCCCTGCCTCTGTGGGAGACTCACACCCCCAGGGGGGAGCAGCCTGTGGTCCTGAAGGGAAAAGAAACACAGGCTCTTGTGATTGCTACAAAATCAACTGCAAGGTTGCTCCCCTTCTTGGGAGCCTGTGTGTGTGTGTGTGTGTGTGTGTGTGTGTGTGTGTGTGTGTCTCCCCCTCCCTGCAGCCCCCCACTCTCTAAGGAGCTTCAAACAGTCAAAAACCACTGACTTGTAGGGACACATCCCCACTGTGCCAAAGACGCTAAGAACATAGCCAGCTCACCTCAGCTCTGTGACAACTCTAAATTGTCATGCGGTAAAGAACCCACAGGGTGGTCTCTGTCTGCTCCTGGAGAGGGTGTCACACAACTGCCAAGGGTGATGGTTATTAGAGGCCTTGAGGTAGGACCCTCTGGGGGGTGTCTCCCATTGTGCCCTGCCCTGTGAGAACTCTCTGTAGCAGGAAGGGTCCACACTCTGCACACAGGCAGGTCCTCCCTCCTGCCCAGGCTTTCAGGCTTGAGCACCTGCCTTTGTTCCTCCCCATCTCCTCCTTCTCAAGGTCTCTCTCAAGTCTGGGTTCCTGTTTTGTTTTTGCAGTTAAAAGCTCTTCAGCATTAGGTAAGATTAAATTTGCAGTAACAGGCAGTCCCCAAAGGGTGACTTTAACAAATTCTAAGGTTTTGCTATCTTTTCATGTAAAAGAATCCAGAGGGAAGAAATTCAGAGCTGGCATGGTGTCTCTACCAACTTGTCATAGACCTGGGGTCAACCCATTCTCCATTCTGCCATTTCCTGGATCCAAGATGGAGCTACAGCACCAGCCAAAATATCCTCCTTCCAGGCGGCAATATGGAGGAAGGGAAGAAGTAGGGCAGTAAGATGGCTTCCTAGAAATTTCACGTAACAGTTCTGTTTCATCTCACTTGGCAGATTTATCTGCAAGGCCAACTTAGTAATACTGAAGTCTAGGGAATGTGGTCTTTTGTCAGAATGTCAATGTGTCCAGGGGGCACCTGGGTGGCTCAGTTGGTTAAGCGTCCGACTTCAGCTCAGGTCATGATCTCATAATTCATGGGGTCGAGCCCTGTGTCAGTGACAGCTCAGAGGCTTGGAGCCTGCTTCTGATTCTGTGTCTCCCTCTCCCTCTGCCTCTCCCCACTCACACTCTGTCTCTCTCAGAAATGAATAAACATTAAAAACTTAAAAGAAAAAAAGAATGGCAATGTGTCCAGATAACTTTGAGATTTTGTTACTTAAGGGGGTGGGGAGATGGATATTAGAGGCAACTACCAGTACCTGCCCTATGTCAATCTTTTATTTTATTGTGTACAGTTCTCTCTACTGCCCCCCCTCCCCCTGCATTTCTCCTCCCTACATCTGAGGCCACTTGCAGTTTCCAGTATTATTCCACTGTGTTTCAGTATTGGCTTGCTGGCTGTTGTTTTCTGTCAGTCTAACCGTTGTCTCTTTGTAGGTAATATGTTTGGTTGCTTTCAAACTTTTCTCATTGTCTTTGATGTTCAACAGTTTTGCTGTTATTTGTTTAATCGTGGGTCTGCATATATCAGGTTTCCTGGAACTTACTATACTTTCTCAATCTGAAGACTAACATATTTCTTTAGTTCTGGACAATTCCCAGGTGTTGTCTTCAAACACTGCCCTCTTGCATTCTTGTGACTGTCACCTTCTTTAACTCCTACTGGATGTTGGATCCTCTTGTTCTGGCATCCATCTTTTAGCTGCCCTTCCCTAGTTTCCTTTTCTTTCTCTCTCTATGCTGCTCTCCGGGTTAGTTCTTTAGCTGTCTTCCAAATCGTGGATTCTCTCTTCAGCTAATCTGTATTTTGAATTCTTATCATGGCAATTACTTTTTTTCTGTAAGTTCCATTTTACTCTTTTTTTAAAAGGGTATTTAGTTCTTTCAGGATGATTTTTACTCTTATATCTTTAAACTTTTAAGATACTTCAAAAAGTTATGTGTTTTATTGGAAATATATTTTTTAATTTAACTTTATTTATTTTGAGAGAGAGAGAGAAAAAGAGAGCACAAGCAGGGGAAGAATAGAAAGAAAGGGAGAGGGAATCCCAAGCAGACTCTGCCCTGCCTGTGCAGAGCCTGATATGGGGCTTGAACTCACAAACCATGAGATCATGGCCTGAGCCGATATCAAGAGTTGGCTACTTAACCCACTGAGCTACCCAGGCACCCTTTAAAAAGTTATATTTTAAACAAACTTACATTAGCTCATAACTTAAGTTTGTTTGTTTATTTTGAGAGACAGCAGGGGAGAGGCAGAGAGAGAGAGGGAGAGGGGGAGTCCCAAGCAGGCTCCGTGCTGTCAGTGCTGAGCCCAATGTGAGGCTCGAACCCATGAACTGTGAGAGCATGACCTGAGCTGAAATCAAGAGTTGGGTGCTTAACTGACTGAGCCACCCAGGTGCCCCCATAAGCTCATAATTTAAAGAGTCTAACAGTTAAGACTTTTTATAAAAAATGGCAAGCCTTTCCTCCCTTACTCCCATTTCTATTCCCTGGAGGCAATCTCTCTCACTATTTCTACTTGATTATTTCTGAATTTACCTAAAAAGCATTCTACTTCCTGTTTCTTTGGAGTGAGGCTTTATCTACGAACTTCCCAGTGGAGGGAAGAATTCAGCTCTCTCTCACACAATCCCTCCCCGCCTCCCCACTGCAAACAGGCACCCTCCTGTCCACCGCAGTGGAAATATAATGCATTTTGGTTAGCTCAGTGTTTGAAGTTTATGTTTCTAGGCTTCATAAATGCTATTCACAGCCAAGCCAGGTAGTGCAGAATGTTTGCACTCTGGTCTGTGGGAGGAAGCATAGGAACTCTTCTGGAACATCATTTTTTCAGTTTGGAGGTAATTTGGGGGATAAACAACCCCTCTGCAGAGGAGAAAGCAAAGGTCTTCAGGTGGGCTGGAGCCGGACTGTCTCCCCAGTCTGGGGAGTGGGCACGACGGGTCCCTTCCACACCCAGAAGGGGGCAAAGCTCTGTCCCACCCTCTCCAGGGTCTGGTGAGAGTGTCTGGAGGGGGGCATCACTCCTTAAATGGCGATAGGCTGGAATGGAGTGGGGGCAGCCGAAGCCACAAAATGATATATCAAGCCTTTCTGGAAGGGTTTCCTTAACAATTTGCCACCTGACAGGGTTACAGTGGAGGCTGTGAGGAGCTGTACTCACAAACACTCACACATGCAGATGCGCGCACGCGCGTGCGCACACACACACACACACACACACACACACACGCCTGAAATAACAATTTCAGATGCAGGAAGGGAGCTTGCTGCCTGCACAGACTTTGCTCACCACAGGGCCTCAGGGTTTACACTGTCAGACTTCACTCTTTTGAGCAGTGGCAGGAACCCCAAGCATGCTGGGAAGTGTGGGGGGCACCATCCTTCTTGGCTGTCCTCCTGCTGAGGATCAGCCAGGACCAGAGCTACCGAGTGACAGGGGTGGAGGCCAAGGTGTGGACTTTGGAGAACAGGGAGTTGATGCTATTCTGTGCTGTGGGCAGGCTCAGCAGCCTGGGTCTGGTCTGGGCCCCACTCCTGCTGGGTGCCCTCATGCCGGTCATGTAGCCTTTCAGAGCCAGGCTTTATTGGGCCATCTGTAAATGACCCCAATTATGTAGGGCTGTCCTAATGAATGAGAAAAGTGATACTGAGGCATGGCAGGGGGGAGGTGGGGGGAACATGGCAAGTACCCTGGATTGGGTGGGCGGCCCTTACTAGGGTAGAAAGGAAGGAGTTAGAACAACATACCCGCAAGTGGGCCTCACTTGGCTCTGGAACAAAGAAGAGTAAAACTCTTGTTGGTGAAACGGAAACACGATCAACTGTTGCTCAAAAGGGTTCCCGTGAATGTTTTCAGAGTAGGATGGATTCTGTAGAATAGACCTGGGCGTCCCACCTTAGCCCTCCTGGCTGAGTGTGTGTCAATGTTTTGGAATGGAGAGGACATCATGGAGAGCCTTAGTGACCCAGGCGGTGGTCTCTCTGCCTTCTGCCCCCAGCAGCTCTGTGGTCGCTTAGCAACGGGCCCTCCCGGGTACCACTGTGTGTGGATCCTCTTTCCCTTCCCACCGAGACCACACAAACCCCTGTGCACAGAGGCCAGACTCATCCCTTCTGTGGTCCAGGATGGAGCCCTGGAGAATGGGCCAGCAAAGGGCTGGGCACTGAGCAGCTAATCAAGGGGACCACTTAGACGTAGCGGGGATGGCACCAGCTTCCCGACTGATGGCTTTGTGACACTCTTGTAATCCAAAGGCCCTGGCTGTGCCCATGCAGGCTTCTTGTCTCTGCAGCCCCAGGAGCGCTATTTTTCCACCCCATGGTGAACAGACTGATGGCAGCCAAGTGATGGCAGCAATTCGTGTGCCTGCACAGGTGTGGGAAATGTCACTGCCCATGCTGGCACACGCCTCATGCCTGCCCGGTGCCTGCTGGCTCCTGTCAGGCTGACGTGGGCTCTGTTGGCTGCTAATTGAATTTAGGAAGCCCCAGCTGCCAGCAGCAGTCCCTGGTCCTGAGCAGCTGTTAGTGAGAGTCCAAATATGAGAAGACTGGAAATACGGAATGCATAGTTGCAGGTGGGAACAGCCTGCTCTAGATGTGTATCCAGAACAGTGGAGGGAGCAGTGCTCCAGATGCCTGAGCATTCCAGTTAACCAACAGCTGACTTACCAAGGTTTGAAGATGGAAAACAAATGGGCAATACTTAGCATGGAACTAAATTGAATATGACCGACTTTGCCTCAGGAGGCACGCCAAGCTCTCGTGGAAACTCAGAACCAGCACTTGGCAAAGCCAAATTTCACTGTAAAGAAGGTCACAGATAAACCCTCTAGCTATTCTGGCTTTAATGGCCAAGAAAGGGTTTCTCATCCTTTATGTTAGACTCAGCATTCACTTTTTTGTGCTGGTCTGAGATCCCCTTTGCATTCCCGAGACCCTGAAACCAGCACACGTGGCTGTGCCTGGGTCTGTGGGAGGAAGCGCTGGGAGCCCTCTGATACTCAGTGAGGGAGATGTCCGGGCCTCTTCAGCAACCCTAGTGTGGGGCATTTTATCTTTTAAGAGGGGGGATTTCAAGGCCTTTCACAGAGGCACAGGGCCTGAGTCTCAAGGTGACTTCAGGTCACGAAGGGCAGTTAAGACTCACTCTCCAGATCCTCACTGCCGCCAAGAAGCGAGGCGGCCCTGCTATGAGTGGTCTTCAATTAAAAGGCAAAGCAGACATGTGGGGGAGGGCTATTTGCCTTGCAAAATATTTCTTATCGAGCACAAACACGTACTGAGTGTCTACTCTGTGCCGGGCCCTGGGGTCATCACCAGCCACAGCCCCTCTGGGCGCTGTGGGAATGCCCAGGGGGGGAACCAGACCTGGATTTGGGATGAGGTTACGATTTAGAGGAAGAAGCATGTTATGGAGAGTCTTGGTGACCAAGGCCAGGCCCCTGACCTGAGGTCCAGCCACTTCTGGTGGGGAGAAACTAGGCCAGAGAGGACAGGAGGGAGGCCCCTCGGCAATTTCAGGAGACTTCCCGATCATCTCCAGGTGGGAACAGGTGCCAGAGAGGCCAACGGGGAACCTGTTGATGGGTCGCTGGTGGTAACTAGGCAGCAGGAGACCAGAAAACACTTTGTGAGCAGCAAGCGTAGGGCAGCCCTGGCTCTGCCTTCCATGCTGCCTTGCAGGGATCCTTGGGCTCATGCAGCCTTTAGGACTTCTGTGAGGAGGCTGGGCATGCAAACGACACCACGCAGGCACGTCACAGAGACCCCTGTCTCTAGCAGTCCATCCTCAAGTACACTCACAGCTGCGTGAATAAAAAGGGGCATTTAGTCCCCCTTTTCCATTTCAGGTCAGCTTTACAGTCCAGGGCAAGCCTGCAGCTGCATTAGCCCCGGAGTCCGGGAAGCCCACCGGGCCGGAGTGTGGCACTGCGGTGCACCAGGAACCGGCGGACAGACCTCGGGCAGGGACCTGCCTGCCAGCTGCTGGTCAGTGTGGCCAGATCAGATCACGGGCGAGTCAGGGAAGAAAGAGAGCATATCTGATGTTGGCATCATTAGCCTCCGAACAGAGCAAAGCAGAGTAAATGTGATGATTTGGCAGTTTGTCACTCGCTTCCAGTTCGTGCTCTCGGGGCCCCGCCCCTCCCCCTCTGAGAGTCCCCTGCTTGCTCGGCCCCTCCAGGCTGGGCAGCCCTGGGGCAGCGCCGTGTGTCCTCCCCTCTCCTGGCTGGATCCTCAATGCCTGTTCCCAAGACATACCAATGAGTAAGTATACAAACGACAAACTGGCAGTAAATAAAAAAGGCACATGGACCTGGTTGGGAGCCAGGAAATGGATTTCTAGCTATGTGTGGCCTTCCGCTATTTTACAAAATGCAGTTTAGAAGGTGCTGATTTCAGCTAAGGCTTCAAAGTCTGACATTACCCGCTGTTAAGCAAAAAGGAATTCTTCCTTCAGACTTGCCTTCCCAGGCAACCACCCAGTAAGAACTGCTCCTCCCTCCCCCTGCAACCACAGTGCCTTCACACTGCTTCGTCCAGGCTTCACAGACTCAACTGCCATCCCGAGGCTTCCTGCCTGGCTCATTTCTGAAGACCAGCCTCCTGGGGCCTCACTCGCTTGCACCTGCTTCCCAGGACATGGCAGAGGGGGTGACTTGGGCACGGAGGCCCTCACATGGAAGTCCCCAAAGAAGAAGTGTGCCGGGACCACACCTTGCCCCTGGGCCTTGCGGAGGATGCTTCTACTGCTACTGTCTCCCTGCTGCTGGCCTCGTGTGGGCAGAGGCAGCACACCCAGGGCCAGCTCCCAGGCAGGGAGACCAGTCAGCCCTGACTCCGGCCTTGGCTGGGCACAGTGTGCCGCTGACCCAGAGTCACCTCCTGTCTGCCTGGCGTGCCACATCGCCCCCACAGGACATGACCTCGCCCTGCTGCTCTTGGCCATGTCCTCCCTCAGGGTGACGTGGCCACCTGTAGTAGCTTCCTGCGGCTGCCTGAAGAGACTGCCACACACTAAGTGGCTTAAAACAATGCAGACTTATTATGTGACAGATCTGGGGTCAGAAGTCCAAAATGGGCCTTACTGGGCCACAATTAAGGCACAGGTACTTCTCTCCACCTCTTTCACTTGGAAGCACCTTTGTGAGGAGACTGGGCCCACCTGGAGAGTCTCCCCATCTCAAAAGGCTGAACTTAATCACAACGACAAAGTTCCTGTTGGCATGTAAGGTGATAGAGTCACAGGTTTGGGGAGGGGACTCATTCTGCCTACCACACGGCCCAATCCAACCCATCAGCTCCAACATTAACCAGGGAAGGCCGATTAGAGCAGTCACTCTGCACACGTCATCTCCCCACAGGATCACACGGCAGGGGCTGGACTCTGAGAGCAAGGAGGCTGCACAAGGGAGGGGGTATGTTGGAGGACGAGGGTGCCCCAGGCTGGCTGTGCCGAGGGCCCTGTCCCCTCCACCTCCATCCCTCATCCCCTCCAGACACTTTGGGCTCACTCTGGTGACGGTGCCTGTCCTGCTGGGTTGCATCCCTTGTCAGGGCTTGGCCTGACCTGGCTCGCCTTCTGTGAGAAGAAGCCTGCAGCTGGGGGATGGATTTGCAAACACTCTCAAGGCCGCCCCCCCACCCCACCTTTTTTTTCCAGATGAGAGAATTTTCCCGGAACAATTCTTTTTAATGAGATGTTACAAAATAACACAGCCCTTGAAGACAAGTTGGAATGTAAAGAAAAGCACTGAAAAGGAAATACGTCTCCTGTGCTTCTGATACCCAGAGCGAGTGTCCAGCTCTGGGTTACATACTGGAAATTCTTCTGGGCGGGGGACCATCCTATCCATGCTGTTCCATAACCTTTCTGGTCTTAACCTACTGTCAACATTTCCTTGTGTGATCAGATGCTCTTCTGTGTAGAACATGGTCTATAACAACGCAGTAGGATTCTGTCCTTTCTTTGCTGTAGAATACTTAGTCCGTGGTTCTGTTCTGTAAGCTTTTATCACCGATGTAAGTAGCACTACACTACCAGCTGAGCCTTTTAACAGTGTTGTGATGGTTTGAAACAGATTCCTGGCTGTGGAAAAGCTGGGTCAGAAAGTGCACAGTAAACTCCAAGGAGACAGGGACATGTCTATCTGTTTCATGGTGTGGCCACAGTGTGAAATACTACGGATATCTAATGACTGACAGACCAGGGCACTGATGAATACATGTTCTGATGAATCTTAAAAATGTTCAGCTGAGTACAAGAGGCCATCCAGGTGAGAGGACCAGTGTGTGTGTGTGTATGTGTGTGTGTGTGTGTGTGTGTGTATGTATATGTATATATATATATATATATATATATATATATATTTATTTATTTATTTATATAAATATATATTTATATATATATTTATATATATATACATATGTATATATCGGTGATAAAAGCTTACAGAACAGAACATATGATTATGCTTAGGAGTTTTAAGTTAACAAAATTTTTTTTTTTAGTTTTTATTTATTTTTGAGAGAGAGAGAGAGAGAGAGAGAGAGACAGGGTGGGAGTGGGGGAGGAGCAGAGAGAAAGAGAGAAAGAGAGAGAGAGAGAGAGAGAGAGAGAGAGAGATTGAGGGAGACGTAGAATCCAAAGCAGGCTCCAGCCTGAGCTGTCAGGATAGAGCCCGATGCTGGGCTCCAACTCAGGAACCATGAGATCATGACCTGAGCCGATGCTGGATGCTTAACCTATTGAGCCACCCAGTCATCCCAGAAGGAATTTAGAATAGGCAAAACTAAACTATGAAATCAGATTAGCAACTGCCCTGGTGGGTGAGGCGACAGACTCAGAAAGGCCCCTGGGGGCGGCGGCAACATTCTCTGTCTTAACTAGTGTGGTAGCTTTATAGGTGTGATGTATATTTGAAAATTCCCTGAATTTAGCCACTTATTAATAGCAATATTCATGTTTTTATTCTTAGAGATTCTGAATACATTTCAGTTAACCACCCCCCGCTCTGTCCCCTATTTGGCTTTTTCTAGCATCTTTACTGTTCTTTTGTTTGATTAAAACTCCTTTTTTTAAGTTTTTATTTAATTTTGAGAGGGAGAGAGAGAGAAAGCATGCACATGTGAGAGGGCAAGAGGCAGAGAGAGAGGGAGAGGGAGAATCTCAAGCAGTCTCCCTGAGTGAGCACAGAGCCCAACGTGGGGCTCGATTTCACCAACTGCACTGTGAGATCATGACCTGAGCCGAAATCAAGAGTCGGACGCTTAAACGACTGAGCCACCCAGGCGCCCGGCTTGATTAAAACCTCTTTTTCTGGGACCTTTTCCTCTCTGCTCCTCTGCTGGCTGTGGCCTCAGGATCCTTCACAGAAGCACTTCTGAAGAACTGGAGAGGGCAGGACAGGTATGGAGGAACTCTCCCGGACCCTCCTGGCTGCTGGGTCTTACATTCAAAACTGCTCCCAACAGAGAGCGAGCCAGGTGTCTAGAGCTCCAGCTGGAGCCCTGTGCTCTCTAGACCCCAGGAGGCAGGTTGCAAGATCAGATTTCCTGCAGCGCTCATAGGAAACAACCAGTCCTAATGGCGGATGAAGGTTCTGGGGCTTCCCTCTTCTATGAGGTCCAGGAGATTAGGGCACCACACGCTCCTCCCTCCTTTTTATCCCTTGTCACTTACCTACATCATACCCTCAAAGCAAAATGGTCTCTTAACTCCTTTTTTTAAAATATGAAGGAGAGCATTGGGTGATTTCCCCACTATGAGCACCTAGCTGTTCCCTGACCTTTTAAAACTGGTTTTATGGCGAGAAAGAAAGACTCCATTGTTTATTTCAAAGCTGGCTCCAAGACCTGACCTTAACACATGGAAATGGGTTTTGGTCCAGTGATCATTTTGCAGAATCTGAATCTGAAAATATTCTCGCCTCTGATCTCAAGTTAAAAAGTATAAACATTACTATTAGTGTCTCTTAGAGTTTGTTTTTCAGGCAATAAAAACTTTCTGCAATAAAGTAGCTTTCATTCTTTGTGAACAATCTTTAAACTCACTAAGTTTGATAGGTTGGAAAAGGAAACCAGACAAGGCAATAAAATCCCAATAGGAAAGTCCCCACTGATGTGATTACAGCTTGAGGGAAATAAGAGATGGCATATTTAAAAAGTAAACTTCTCTTTACATCATCTAATTATGCTCAGGAAAAATAAAACTAAGCTCAGAGAAGAGGACATGTTTTCAAAATCTGCTCTAATTTCAGGCAGTTAAGAGCAGCAATGCGTTTACCCTTCAAACCTAATAAATAAAGTTCCAGAGTAATTGAAGACACTCTTTGTTGCGAGATGACATATCCCATTCTCTGTCATGTTTCCCAATTATCACTGTGAGTAATACTCCCTAACCAGGGGTTTAACTGCCGTTGTACCTTGTGTGGCATTTTTTTTTTCCTAAAGCAAAATTTGGGGAATTAAATCTTTGAGAATAAAACTGCTCAATCACGGTAACACAATTGTGTATTAACTTTTTTTCTCTCCTTGGAGTTTATAAACCTCAAAATTCTGCTCTGAGCAAGAAACCAATTTTAGAAATGAGTTAAATGACTCAGAGTAAGACGAACATCAGATTAACTTTTCCTGCACCCTTCCAGCTGAGACGGAGTCTGAAACAAAACTCCTGACCTCTTCTTGCTCTAATAAATTTTCTAAGGAGGGGTTCAGATTCCAACCGCGCAGTGCTGGCTTCCTTCCAGAGCTTTCCAATAACTAGATGAAAGCCATGCTGGGGGTGGGGGCCCCTCACCTCCAACCCTTTATCTGTCACTTGAGATTTTACGGTTGATTACAGTAATCCTTGCTATTTACAACCCTCATGGAGAAGTATCCTCTTTTCTGTCATCTGCTGTTCCTGTCTACAACAGCAGCAAGCTATCTCAGTGAGTCCTTTGCTCCTCCTTGAGCTCGAATATTTTCCCTCTCCTCCAGTCTTCTGTCTCCATGAGGCTCATTTCACTGTTCTCTGCCCAGAAACCAACACAGTGCCCCAGAGCGTGAGACTCGTTCACCTTGGCCCAAACCCCCAGGTTTCTCTTGCTCCTACACGTCCTCCTCCACCACAAAGATGTTCCCTGCAATTTCCAAGCATTGGAATGTGTACCCAGATGGCCCTGAGAAGATCCAAGGGGGCTGTCGAATGCCTTCTTGTTGGGCCAAGCTTCTCCCTCTAAGACGATGATTCCAGGTCAGGCAGAACTGCCTCCTAGGGGTTGTCCTGGAAATTACTGGAGTATTTTGGGCTTTCACCATGACCGGGGGTGTAGTGGGTGGGGAAGGTTGCTGTTAGTACTGAATAGTATAATGAATTATCATACGTCCCTATTTGGGGGGAATGTCTTAATAGATATTCAAGTAGGTAAAATTTTATTACGTGAGCCTAGACCTAACTCTGGTTATGCACAAATGCAAGGTATCTTGTGCATGGTTTTAACATATTTGGGATTTTCCTGGATACAACTACTATCTCTCTCCAAGGGGAGAGTGTGCATCATTTTGTTTAGAACTTCATCAAGAGCTGTTCGCCAATGGCAACACATTGTTTATGGTATGAGTTGCCAGTTCAGTACACTTGCATCAGCTGCGTTTGTTAGGGTTGCTTTGAAGCCAGCATCTGGCTACCTCGTTATGAATTCTGTTGTGGTCTTGCATGAGCACCCACATGTTGAAATACATAGTATTTTACTACAAATTACTTGCTTTGTATTTCCCATTTATACTTCAATTAGGGCATCCTACTTTGAAATTATATGTGTAAGTAGATGATATTATCTATAATTTCCAGTTCAGGGCAATAAAGGGGGAATTACAAATAATTTGCTATAAAAAGGGGGCACTGGATCTGCAAGAGTTGAGAACAGTGCACGGGGAAGCCTTTGTTCATTTGTCATGTATTTGTTTGCCGGTTCTCACTCACCCAGCACACCCCACTCCAGTGCCTTCTAGGTGGGGCCGAAAGGCATTTCTGTGACGGGCCCTGGTGCTGAGGCCTCTGGGCCTGATGTATGCCTGCATGTGCTGGAAGGACAGCCCTCTCCCACCGAAAATGAAACACGCTGCCCCTCAAGTGTGGGGGAAAAGGATGGGCTGCGGGCAGGGGGCTGTGCACAGGAGGTGGTCCCAGGGCTCTGAGACCTCCTGCTCATGCTCTCCCACCTGGATACTTCTAACAGCCTCCGTCTTTCTGTTAGCAGCTGTTTCTTAACCGTTGGTACTTTATATTGTAAAGTATTGTGTTGTAAAATCTGTATTTCATATTTTTAACCTCACTGATTTCTAAGTTATTAACCTAACTCCTCTTTTAATACCTACTTTTGATACAGGGTGGGGGTGGTCTGAGAAGCCCTGGACCTCCAGCTCTAGCCATGTTTCTCCTTTGGGGCATATGAAGCACTTGGAGTGATCCACTGCACCCCCTGAATGCTTGCTTTCTTTCCCCCAGTCACCCTGGAAACCCCCACCAGAGATGATTTCCTTCTTTCACTTGGCCCTAGCCATGCATGCCCCAAGGGAAGTCAACCACAGGAAGGTGCCCAGTCCTCCATTCTTATGGCCAGCCACAACTAAAGCCTTTAACTACATTCTCTCTCTTTTCATGTTCCCTCCCTTGTGGTTTCTTTTAAAGCAACAGCATTTAGCAACCATGTAAGAGGTCCCAGGCGAGGCAGTTCCTGGACCTCCAGTGTGCTTGGTGTTACGGTCAGGATGATGGCTGTGGGGCTAGGGGCATCTGAGCAGGGGTTGTGTACCACAGGGATGAACTCCCACTCACTAGCTTGGTCCACCTGCAATTTCACACACCAAGGTGGCCTGAAACGAGGGCCGCCCCCACCCTGCTCAGCACCTCACTCTTCCATTGGTGTTCACAGCTTTGTGCAGGCTTCTCACCAGTGAGACAGCCTCACACTGAGCTAACCACAGTTTTCTCATGGCAGGTTTAATTCATAGACAGTGGTACTGAGGGCATTGAATTAACGCTCACCACCTGGCAATAACTCATGTACCTTCCTGCTAATTTTAGCCCACCTCTGGGCTTTAAATGTACTGTTAGAAACAGACCTCTTTTATTTTATTTTATTTTATTTTTTAAAATGTTTATTTATTTACTTATTTTGAGAGACAGAGACCATGCAAGCAGGGGAGGGGTAGAGAGAGGGAGGGAGAGAATCCTGACCAGGCCACGCGTTACCAGCACCTAGCCTGACGTGGGGCTCGATCCCATGAACCGAGATCATGACGTGAGCCGAAATCCAGAGTTGGTTGCTTAATGGACTGAGCCACCTGGGTGCCCTTTAAATAACTTCTACTGACCGACCAGGGCAGCCTGGCCACACACACCACATTCCAGCACCGGCAGGCAGAGTGACAGCTCAGAAATATGGAACCAATTGTACCTACAGGGTGGATGACATGATCACTGCCCAGTGGGGACATAGTCAAAATATGCTAGGCTCTGTCTCTGAGAGTTCAAGGGCCCACAGTGCTGTTGACCTCTAAAGCCGGGTTCTATTGGAGGGGTGGGTGGCCGGTGGTCACCAGTGACGTCTGCTGTCTCAAGGCCTGTGACCCCAGAGGGAACAGCACATGTGCTTCGAGTGGACAGGGAACCTGCGTATTTAGGTGGCAGAAGGGTGGCGAAGGGAAGAATCTGCAGGAGGTGCCCTGTGCCGGTGGGAGGGGGGGTGGGGGCCTCCAGCTCCTGTTGAGTCCTGATTTAAGGTCCTATAACCAAGACTCCACGGCTCTTCTGCACTAGTCACCCCTCCTGACACACATTAGCAGACAGCGTTTGGGAAATTGTGTGGTTATGAGGCAGGTGCTTAAATGAATCCTGAAGGAGATGGGACCTTTTTTTTTAGCCACTTAATTGAATCTGTGGCAGTAAATCTTTTAGTCTTCTCTTAGCATTTACAATTTCAATTTACTCCATGGATTTTTGTGCTCAACTCCCAGTGAAAATGAGCATTTGTGCCAAAAAGCTTTTAATCAACCGTTCTCAAAATGTCAGTCCCCCTTATCTCCAAAGCCCAATGAAATCTTTGTGTCTATGGTTTTAAAAATATATTCTGTGTATCCTGTTTCTCCTTTTAGTTTCTAGCATCCTTTATCATGGTCTAATCAGAGTCATTTTTGATGTTCATCCCTCTCTTAATCTTCTTAGATTTCTTTTTAAGGTGAGCTTTCCACTTTAGTCTGGATTCCCTGGTCTATTAAGATTCTCCGTGGCCACTGCCTCCAAGATGAAGATACGCTTCTGTGGAAAGCCTTCGCAGAGCCCTCTATTTTAGCACACAGAAGGTTAATTGCCCGGTCTTTAATTAAGCCAGTCATTTTTCTTTAACGTTGTTTGTGGAACTCCATAATAAATGAAACCATAAACCTGTCTTCATTTTATGAGGAGTTTGAGTTTTGAGTGTTCTTGCTTACTCTCTTTCACAGGCTGGTCTTGGGAAAAGCTAATTTCTACAAAAATCCTTAATGGAAAAAAAAAAAAACTTTAGGGATTTTAATGGCAAGGATTCTATTTTGTGTGGTTTAGGGAAAGGTGCGTCTCAATACTTTTGTGACAAAGTAGAAAAAACCTTCAGCTAATCTGGAAACCCCCCAAGACAGGACCTGCCCCCCTGAAGGCAGGATAGGTACCAGCCTCCCCTGGGCCTTCCAGCTCAGCTCTGGACACTGCTGTCATTTGAGCAGCCACCAGGGGGCAGCATACCCCCCCACGACTACTGACTCACTAATCAGCACCCCTGCTGCCCTGACCCCCTGCACAGGGCAGTGCTGTTCTCCCATCGATTTCTCCCTGGCCCTCTGATTTCCGATGAGCCTAATCAGCTGTGCAGTCTTCAGCCCTTGCTCCTTGATTTGTCAGGAGGATGAGTTATCTGAGCGGACGCTCTCTGTGATTTGTAGGTTGGAGGACTCAGCTGTACTGCTGTGACCTTTTCAATATTCTGTTATTAGATGGGTTGGCCATTTCAACTTCCTCCTGAACAAAGTGTCTTCTACATGTGCTGAAGAGGGAGAATGGCCAGTTAATCAGAACACCCAATGCTGAAAAGGTCGAACCAGGGCTGTGGGTATTAACATCCACTGTCTGCATTAGCATTCCGCAGCCTGCAGGTTCCAATGGCACCAAATATGTGGATGACATGTAGCCCTCAGACCCCAGCACAGAAGGGCTACTCCTCCCACTCTTACCCATCTTCATGGGCAACCCAGAGTCTTTACCATGGTCTACAAGGCCCCATCCATTTGGGCTCCTGGTGTCTCCCCTGCCTTCATCTTCTGCCCCCCTTTACTTCAGTTCCAATGCTCCAGCCATGGGTGGCCTTTCCGTCCTTGAGTATGCCAAGCTCCCTCCCGTCTCAGGACTTTTGCACATGCTGAGCCCTGGCTTGGATCGCTCCTTCCCCAGATTTTTGCATGACTGCCTCCTTCTCAGCATTCAGCTCTCAACTCAATGTCATCTCCTCAGGGAGGTCTTCCCCAGGATACCCTAGCCACGAAACTCCTCATTAGAACATTGCCCTATGTTTCTTAAGAATCTTTATCATTTACCATTTTTGTCAGTTCATGTGTCTCACTCTACTCATATATAAACAACTCAAGGGCAAGGACACTGTCTATCATGGTCACCACTGCATCCCCAATTCTCGGCACAGTTACAGGTACACAGCAGGTCCTCAATAAATGTTCACTGACTATGACAGACTGAATGTTCGTGACTGCCCAAAATTCATATGTTGAAGTCCTAATCCCCCAGTGTGATGGAATTTGGAGGTGAGGGCTTTGGGGAGGCCAACTAGGTCATGAGGGTGGAGCCCTCATGAATGAGATAGCTGCCCTTCTAAGAACAGGCACAAAAGCTTGCTTCCTCTCTCTGTTTGTCACCATTTGAGAATACAACGAGAAGATGGCCATCTATAAACCAGGAAGCATGCTCTCACAGACACAGGATCTGCTGGCATTTTGACCTGGGACTTCTCAGCCTCTAGAACCATAAGAAATAAAGCTCTGGTTTAACACTTAGTCTCTGGTAATTTGTTACAGCTACCTGTGCTAAAACAGAAGGAAAGTAACAGCGCAGTTTATTAAAAATTAATCCCAGGGGCACCCGGGTGGCTCAGTTGGTTAAGTATCTGACTTCGGCTGAGGTCATGATCTCACAGTTCGTGGGTTCAAGCCCGGTGTTGGGCTCTGTGCTGACAGCTCAAAGCCTGGAGCCTGCTTTGGATTCTGTGTCTCCTCTCTCTCTGCCTCTCCCCCACTCATGCTGTCTCTCTGTCTCTCAAAAATAAACAAACATTAAAAAAATAATCCCAGAATTTAGACTCCTCAATGGTCACTGAGTAATTTTTTCTGCCTGCTTCCCCAAGCCCCCCACCTCACCCATTTTTGGGAAGTCACACAACACATGCTCTTGTGACATGAAAGCCAGGTGAGTCCCAGCACCCAGAATTTTAACTCACTGCAGCTGTTCATTCAAAGTATCAGCAAGTGCCTAATCTAAAATAGAAATTTCTTAAACAAGCACAAGGCAGCAGCAGCATCTGCACCAATGAAACCATTTTCAAGATCCAAGTTTTGAACTTAGGCCTACTTAAAATACACATTCTAGCGCGAAACCTCCCTCCCACCGCCAAAGAAATCCTACAAGTTCCTTTTGCTTAATTTTTTGGTGAAGGGCCTTCTAATGCTGTTCAATGATACATTTAAAATTGGATTTGTAATGAAATGCTGAAGCCAAAGAGTACCAGGATGAGAGGAAACCACTCTGGTCATTCAACGCCCGGCCCTTGAAGGCCTGTCCTGAGGGTGACTCTGTTTGATTCTTTGGGCAGACTCTGGTAGAGCACAGACATCCCACTTTTCTGGAAGAGCTCAGCTCAAGGCTGGCGAGGGATAAGCAAACCTCCTTGCACACCTGCGTAAGACAGCACGGGAAGAGCAGGCGCCAAGATGCCCAGAATCAGGTGCCCTATGGCGAGAGTAGACTCAATCTGGCACACATCGCCAGTTCCAACAGCCTGAGATACGTGTCTCGATCCCTGCAGGGTGCAGTGAGACTGTTTTTAACACCACCTAAAAATGTGTAAGTTGGAAGTGTTGTCTCTGAAACAACGTGGAAGCTTTTGGCCCGGAATATCTCCCTTCAGCCCTCGGGTAAACACAGAAACAGTCACACAGTGTGTTTTATTCTTAGAAGTTTTTTTTTTTTTTTTTTTTTTTTTTTTTTTTTTTTTTTTAAGGAATCCAACCAAAGCATCTCAGAAAGGCTGGTGCTGTTTTAATTCCACCGAAATCAGATGTGGGTTTTCAGGAGTGTACTGTGAAGGGGCTCGGCCGCCTGGCACGTTGCATCTCTCTGTGAGCACCGTGCACGCACAAACATCTGAACGGCCACAGCTCGGCCATCTTTTGCCTCCCAGCTCCCCCTTGCTATAGAATGAAAGATGTAATGAAGGGCAAGGAATCAGGCTTCCCTGCCACTGCGGGGTTTTCTGCACTGGGACACACCAGGAGTTTAGCATCTAAGATCGGGAGAGCAGAAAAGGAAATTAAAGCTAATGGTTTTAAAGGGCCCGCCAGCTCTGATCCTTGGGAGAGAACAAATCAAACGCAATTCCACAGGTGCCACGGGAGGTACCTGAAAAGAAACCTAACACAATCTCACATTGCATTCGGCTGGTTGGCTGCACTTTGTTCTCCAGGATCTGCTGTAGATAAACCTGGGCGCGCAGGCAGGATCAAGACCCCAAATCTGAGACCCCAAAGGAGCCACGAAACCCCTCATTGAGCAGCTGGAAACTGCAGTCAAGGATTAACCTTGTCTTGAGGAGAGTCTGGCCTTTGCCTCCTGGCTTCTGGGAGGTGATCTCTAAGCCCTTGCAACGTCCTGCCTGATAAATATCTTTGTGGACCTGAGAGCTTTGGGCCACGTCAGATAGTCTATGCTGGCAATGAGATTCAGGGTGAGGCAGGAAGGGGGAGGGTAGCTAAACATCTATCAGTTCAGCCTGTGAAAAGGCTGGAGACCAAGGTCAGCCGTGTGGGCAGTCAACCATGCGTATGTGACCGAGCCTCAATAAAAAAATGTTGGGTACCAAGGCTCATCAGGTGTGCTCTCTTGGTGGCAGTATTTGATGTGTCTCCCACAGCACAGCTGGGAGAAGCAAGCACCACGTACATAAGTCCCCTGCAAGAGGGCAGTTGGGAGTTCTGTAGCTGGAGCTCTCCTGCGCCCCTGCTCTACACACCTCTTCCCTCTGCTGATTTCAGTATGTATCTTTCTGCTGTAATAAACCACAACTGTGAGCATAATGTTTTTTTTTTCTGAGTTCTAGGAGGCCTTGCAGCAAATTATCAAACAATGAGGGTGGTCTTGGGGACTCCTAAACTTGCAGTTGGTGTCAGAAGTTAGGGAGGTCATGAGGACTACCTAACTCTGTAGAAATTGGGGTCCAGGGAACAGAAGGGAGTGTGAGGGGAGAACTCAGGCCTCCCGATGCCCAGGCCAGTTCCCCAGGGTGTGGATCACATGCAGATACCCGAGCCAGAAAGCAAACACACTCTACAACAGAGCCATGGCCGGGAGTCCCTATAATCTGGCCCTGTGGGCAGCTATGCCCTGGCCTTGCCGTCAGATGTACCTGGACTCTCTAAGCCAAAGTCCCCTAGATCCATTCCTTGTGCCCCAATTGTGGATGCATTGTTGGGGCTCATCACCCGGCCCATTGTAATCATTTTATTTCACTGAGTGAATATCAGTTGGCAGGCCAGGATTTTTCCTGGCGCCAACTGGCTTTTTCTGTAAAAGGGGATTTTCTGGCAGACGGTGCTTTAGCAATCGAGTTGTTCTCTAGCAGGGAAAGCAATCTTGAACCAAATATAGGTAATCACCCCAATAGATGGAGAAGCTGAGGACACTGGCTTCCAGGCTCACTTAGGCTCCACATGGGGATCTGGCAAGCACACCTGTGTGTGACCTGCCAAACACCACCAGCCTCCAAGCTCCCCAAGTCTGCCCTTTCCTCGTTAATGTTAATCTCGTTATATTTTCCCAAGCTCAGTGCTCACCTGGCATTTGAGGATTGGCTCAAGGAAACCATGCCTCTTAAAAAAAAAACAAAACCAGAAGCCATATATGCAAGTTGTTGCCTATGGCAGTGGCATCTTGCTCATGTGGAGTGAGAACCAGTGCTCTGTCGGCTGCCTCCCTGGCGCTCAGGGCCCCCGGGCTCCTCAGCAGGACCTGGTTGAGACCCACACTGAGATGTCAAACACCACTCACAGCAGAGTCACAGAAGGTCACAGAGGGAAGTAGATGCACCAGACAGGACAGTCTCTCATTGCACAGAAGGAGAAAGTGATGCCACATGCCAGGAGAAGGGTGGGCGACCGGGTTTGTTCAAAATCACGACCCTGTGAGGTGAGAACGTCAAGTCTCAGTCTCTAGCCTAGCTCAGCACTTCCCACCATCCTGGAGCCTGATTTCTTATTCTCCACAAAAACCTCAGCCTAGGTGCTCCCATTCTGACAGGTGTGTGCCTCCTGCGTGACAAGATTTTGGAGACTCTCATCAACACACTGGGCCTGAAATGGCACCATGAGATGGTACTCATGCCATGAGGTTTCCTCTCTCTCAGTCACCAGGTTACTTGACATCAGCAGGGCTTTGTGAACCCATTAGATACATGTGATAGACTGAACCCCCCCCCCAACTTCCTGATCCCCAGAGAGTCTCAGAGCTGAGGCAGAGCTGCAGAGGTGAGGACACAGGACACCTAACTTTTGAGACGTGGAAGAACACTGCTTCTATTTCCAGATGACAGTGAGGCCCTGCTGATCAGTCCTCTTTGTCGAGGCTGGTCCTGCCAGGACCATCCTGCTGGGTTCCAACCCCAGCTCCTTGGGGCAGCTTCCCTAGACCTCCCAGGGCTCACTGTTCCATATCCTTTGAACTCTCTCTGTGTGTATGGTTAGTGCCCTACAACCCTCTCTTGGAAAGTATCATCTTGATTCATGCCTTAATTATTTTCTGTCTGCCCCAGTGAGACTCTGAGCTCTTCGTGCAGAGAAGGAAACTGGTTTCTGCCAAAAGTTCTCAGCTTGAGGCCAAGGGAATGACAAGATAACTTGGCCAATGCAGCTGTGGTTGGCAGTTAGGGCAGTGGGCAGCCGGACAGGGCTGAGGCTAACTTTCCCAGCCCAGCCACTTTGCCAGAGACTGCCCCATCACTTGGCATCTGACCCCCACACCAGTCCCACTAGACTGAACAATCCGGATGATTTAAGGAGCCTGCACCTGGGATGGAGTTTTCATTTTTTGGAACATTAGCTATGGGCCTCACAGGAAGCCTCCTGGAGGACACCCAAAGGAAAACAGGGTGTGTCCTAGCCCTGGAGAGAGACAGGAGAGGTCTGTGTCCTGGGCAACTTGGGGTAGTCAAGACTGCCTGGTCCGACTTCCCAGGCAAGGGTGTATGAGGACAGGCTGGGGAGGGAGTCTCATGGGCCCAGGAAGCCTGGTCTGTAGGCAGCGTCAGGGTTTGGATCGTGTAGTTTCACTAGCTCCAGATGGGGGAATGTGAAATAAGGGGTGCCGGGGGAGGCTGGAGAGACTGGAGGTGGGCACGTGCTGAGGCAGGGAGCCAGAGAGGGGCTCCGAGCTAGCCTCGGCCCTCAGAGATGGCAGGGGTGGCTCTTGGAAAGAGCAGAGGAGAGAATGCCAGAGGGTTCAAAGGAAGACCCATCAAAGTCCTAAGTGACTGGCTCTACACAGTGACAGGGAGGGACATGTGAGGAGTGGCTGAGAGGAGCCTAAGTCAACCCGGCAGTAAGAGGCTGCTCTCTCAGGTGACATGACTGGGTGCAAACTGGGAGCCCAGCATGGAGGATGCTTCCCTGGCCCAGCACCACACCAGCCCCTCAGGACTCCTGGGTAGCCTCAGGCAATGTTAGCAGGCTGGGCCCTTGGAGGAATGGGGCAGTGGCTTGAGCATTCTGAGGCACTCAGAAGAGTGCCTCTCCCTAATCCGTCAATATGGCCTAGTGCTGGGGGACCTAGTGAGGTGAGCCCACCAGGCCTGGGCCTCTGCACCTACTGACCGGGTAAGCCCTGCCCATTTCAGGGCTCCCCACAAGCTGGCTATGCTTTCCCTCTGCCCTCACAGCAGGTGGCGCTCTTGGCATTGAACACATCTGCTCTGGGAAACCCGTCATGGAGTTCTCATGGAATTTAAAGCCAGGGCTCCTTAGTGTCCTGAAAGCCCCATGACCAAAAAAAAACAGTTCGACTGAACAGGGCCTCAGGTCTGGGGAGGGAACAGGAATCTCGGTGGCAGAGTGAGGCCCGCCTGGGAGGGGAGAAGCTGCCCAGGTGTCCCAGTGGCCCTGGGGGAGGGGAGAAGCCTCCTGCCCATTGGAGGAGCTGCGGGATAATACAGAAGGTGGCGGCTGATTCATGTGCATGAACAGCAGGGGAAGACAAGGGAGTGTCCTCTTCCTCTTTGTTCCCAGACCCCTTTGAAGTGCAAGGGGAAAAGACAGTCACACCTGACACCAGGGTTTTGTTTTCTTTTGTGGAGCACAGTTTCAATAGACTAATTTGGGCTTAAGAAACAGTGAGGTCCAGCAGTGCCTGTGTGAGCAGACACCTGTGCACTAGGCTTGTGGCCACTCCAGGCGACACTGGCGGCCCTTCTTCCTGGGCCAGATATCCTTCCCCTCCCTCCCTGACAGGTGCAGCCTCTCAGCCTCCACTGGAGCCTTCCCAGGGACAGGAGGCCCATTCCTGTTGCACAGTGAGCCTCAGCTGTAGGAAGGCTCACCATTTTATGGTGGAAAACTGCTTCCAGGGAGTAAGAGAGGAGATTCATGATACTGACAAACAGGGCATTTGAAATGTGCCTCCCTGCCACCACCCACAGGTCCAAGGTCTGCCTGCCAGGGGCCCAACACCCTGCACCAAACTTCCATGTGAAGGCCCTTCACACCTGGAGACAGTTTTGTTTCTCCTATGGGGGAGGCCATGCTTCCTGCTGAGGTTCTGGGGACTATTGGGGAAACTCTATAGTGCTGCTTTTACTGTCCCGTGGGATGAGGTTTCTAGAATGCATGCTACCCTAGTCTTCCCTCCTGGAGGCCACCTACTTGGCAGAATCCTCCTAGACATGAGTCCCACCTGGCACTCAGTGGGGTGTCCCTGCCTTCCCTCGAGGTCTCCATGAGGAGGGGGTCATTGTCAGGCTTCCTAGTTAGCATCGACTAGGTGTTCCAACAACCTCTCTGGGAGCCAGCAGGAACCTAACCTCCAGGCTTCCATGGAGGGACTTTGAGAGGTGGGAAAAAGCCAAGGGCAATTATAGAAATGCCACTTTACTTTGGATCTGTTCCAAGTAACACAGTGGGAATAATAAACTAGCCAGGATCAAAGTCAGGTGTTGTAGCATTAACATCACTTACACTAATGGATGGGGGAGCCTCCCAGACCTCTGGAGGGTTCCAGGAATCTGCGTTTCAAATGTGATGTGTTATGGCAGGAACTGGGCTTCTAGTGGGGAGAAATGAAAATTCATGACAATGACAAGTGGGGCACTGTCTCTAATCGTGTCCAGAGGGAGAGTGAGTCCTTGCTTCACATTCTCCCACAGCTGCCCCCTCATGGAAGCAGTGTGGCTGGCCTTCCAAGAAGGGACGCAGGTTGTAGAAGAGCCACTGGGGCTCTGAGACCAGCGACTGCCTTGCTGCATTTACAACGTCATGCAGGGGGTTCTCTGCACCTTAAATTCTGGGTCTTGGGACGTTATGGGGAAAGAGAGGATTTGTTCCAGTAGATAACTTGTCCCTGAATCACATCTTGAATGATAATATGATGTCCATGATTAATGGTGCCATGCGGGGTGGGGGTTCTATGATGAGCTGTCTGTAGAATAAGAGACCTACTGTGTGTACACACAGCCGGGAGCCAGCATGAACAAGCAGCAGCAGCAATGTGAGAAGGGGTGAGCTGGAAGATTCTGCTACTGCGGCCAAGCCAATTTACACAGTAACACCCCACTGCACTGGCTTTCCTGCTGTGTCTCCACACAGCAGAAACCAAGACGTCTGAGTGGTCTCAGTGTTACACAAAGACCAATATCACCTGGTCTTAATGACTTTGCTCATGAGCAGGCAAGAGTCTGTGAGGTCGGCCCCATGCTGAGTGACCATTTGGGGTAGACTGCACAACTACCATGCTCTCTGCTTGAGGAGCCCTGGTCACAACCTATGCCATGCCATTGGGGATGGGGACAGTGCCCCTCAGTCCCCATGGAGGTGGGGGACGGCAAGCCCGGTGGCCAGCACCTGAACCGCAGATGGTCCCCAAAACATCAGCATTAAGTTTCACCTGGCTCTGCCTACAATGCAATATTCTTCTTCATGTTGGCTTAAATAAGGCTGTTCATAGAGCTTCAGAATGATCCCTCACCCTTTGGGAAACTTGAGAAGTCTCTCCCCAGCAAGCATATCAGCAGCACAGACAGAAGGGGCTGACTCCTCTGCCAGACCTGACTTGGAGGTCCTCAGACAAGGGTGAACCTACCCCTGGGTGGTAACTTGGGATATTTCACAGGTGCTGGGAAGGTCCTCTTGCCCTCTCCCCTGCCCCCAATTGTCCCACGCTCAGGCTTACCGGCCTGGGCACAAAGGACTTTATCTTATAATTAAAGGCAGTTGTGCAAATTTCTCCCACTCAGTCATTACGGAGACCATTTATTCACACTAAATCCTCTGTGGAGGAAAGTTCCTATAAGCAGGAGAGCTGAAGCGAGGCATCCAGGGCACACAGACAATTTACCAGAGACGAACTCTGAATCAACAACTCCTCTCTATAGACATGAGTTGTGCAGAGGGAATGGCCTTTTAGTATTTTCCCTTCCAGATGGAAATAGTGACAGCACCACAATCCTGGTTAAATATGAAACTTTCCAATCATGTTATTGGTGCAAATTTAAATAAAAGATCCTCATTTCAACTATTCAGGCCTGCGGCAGGGCTGGGTGGCATGGTGCCAGATATTTTAGATTCAGAAGAAACTCAGAGGCTATGAGAGTCACAAGTCAATCATCAAAAAAATGAGTAGGATAAGTTTCATGAGTGAGCTGGCACATAAGCTAACTAAGCACATTTTAAAATGTTTATATGGGGGGCACCTGGGTAGCTCAGTCGGTTAAGCTTTTGACCTTGGCTCAGGTCATGATCTCACAGCTTGTGGGTTTGAGCCCCATGTTGCACTCTTGCTCATGTGCTCTCTCTCTCTCTCTCTCTCTCAAAATAAATAAACTTAAAAAAATTTTTTTAATGTTTTTTTTTTCTTTTTCTTTTGAGAGACAGAGGCAGAGCATGAGCAGGGTAGGGGAAGAAAGAGGGGGAGACACAAAATCCAAAGCAGGCTCCTGGCGTTGAGCTGTCCGCACAGAGCCCAACGCGGGGCTCGAACTCACGAACCTCTAGATCATGACCTGAGCCAAAGTCGGATGCTTAACCAGCTGAGCCACCCAGGCGCCCCCTTAAAGTTTTTGTTTTAAAAATTAAATGTTTATATGAAGCAGAACTTCAGGGATGTTTTGATTTCAACATCTCTGCCTCTTCTGAATGAATTCTCTGTTTACTTAACTTGCAGTGAACTCCTCCATATCACGCCCTGCCCTGCCTGGGCTAGGAGCCCTTTCCCAAGAAAGTGATGACTTGACTTATTGTTGAGTCAAGAGATCAGGTTACAAAGTACTGTCCTAGAAAGAAAAAGTGTGTGCATATATACACATACACAAAGAAAAAGCTGTAAAGTTATATACCAAAATATTATCCATGATCCTCTCTTGTGGTAAACACATTTTATTTTTCTCTTTTGTACTTTTATTTCTTAAATTTTCTGCAAATAATACATAATACCTTTGTAATCAGAAAAACAACGATAAAATGAAAGCAATAATGGTTACTTAACAAAACAAAACCCAATCAAGGTTCCCCTGTCTTGATTGAAAGAGCAAAGCCTCAAGCTATTTCCCTATTGTCAGAAATAGCTGGATTATTGGTGAAAGCATGAAAGGAAACAAACTGGTTAATAAAAAGTGGCAGAGGAGCTTCAAAGTAGATGCTCCCCTGTGGCAAAAATGTACCTTTTTCTATTCTTGCTCCTGTTGGGTAGAGTTGATCCATTAGAAACAACTACTGAAAACATCTAGCTGTCTGGAAATGTGGCTTGTTGTCACTTCTGGATCAATAATAGACTCTAAGGTTAATTTCTTCCTCTCACATTGACACAATTTAAAGTTGAGATCAACCCTGGTGAGAAGGGAGTGGAGACAGTAGAAAAGTTACAAGTTTCTGAGAGATCCATGGCCTGGGGAACGGAGTACTACTCATGTCAATTGATATTCAGACCTAAACAACTGGAGAGAGATAACGATTTGGGCACGTTAAAAGATATAGTTGTGTAGAGATACCAGTTCACCCCAAACTGACCCACAGATTCAAGGCAGCGCAAATCAAATTTCCAACAGAGTGTGTGCACGCGTCTTTATGTGTATGCACACAGTAGGCACACACTTGATAAGTCCATTACACAATTTATATATAGGTGCAAGGGCCAAGGACACCCAAAACGCTCTTGAAGAGGATGAACAGGGGCTTTCCCTATGAGGCATCAAAACTTATTATAAAGCCCCAGTAATTAAGACAGTGGTTATTAGTTTAGGACTAGCACAACTGAACATAAGAAAGAGCTCCACAATAGGTTCCTTAAAATATGAGCATTTGCCATAGGAAAATGTTATTGTAGATCCCTGGGGGAATAGATCAATCTTTTAATAAATGATACTACCACAAGTTGGGATCCACGTGGATAAAAAAAAAAAAAAAGGCTTGTGCTTTACACCATTCACCAAAAAATGACTTCCAAGTAGATTAAAAAAATAAATAAATAAACAGGATTCTACTTCTGAAGGACAGCATAAGGAGATCTGTAGACATGCTTCCCAGAGAAACAACCGTAACTGGTAAAGCGATTAAAAAACCCAAACACCAGCCATTTAGAGTATCTGGAAACTGTCCTATAAGGCATACGATACATGAAGAAACTTATTTTTTTCAAGACTATCCACTAAATCTCAGTACGAACAGTGAGAATTTTACTTGAGCCATGACTTGCATACCCTCCCCTCCCTACTGTGGATGGGAGACAAACCTCCTGTGCTCCTAGCTCTCAGTGATGGTCTAGACTATCTCCCTGGGAGGGTGGGACATGAGCATTTCTCATCCCTCCTGGGTTCATGTTGCATAGGCTACGTCCCAAGAAAAGGCAGCTAAAGAATCTGGGGGTCTCTGTTTATATCCAGCCCCAACTGAGGATAGAAGCTTGACTGCTGGCATGGCAGAGGCTGGAGGTACTGGGGCCTTGGCTGCCTTCACTCTAGCTCACTTGTAGGACAGAGGTTTCAGTCCTGGAGAGGCAAACTGAGCAAATCAGAAGCTGCCATCCCCACCTACTACTCTGCTATTAAACCGGGGATATCACTCTGAGACAACTGGGTCACAGTCTCTGCCCCAAGCTCCGGAGCAGTGGTTCAGAAATTTTGTGCAAGGGAGAGGCAAGCCATAAAGATGGAGAGCTCTGACTGAGAGGAACTGACTTTATTTGGAACAACACGGAGGAGTTCAAGCCTATTATAACAATGGATACTGTGGTGGTAAGTGATTAAAAGGAGACTCATAGCTCTACAAAGGTGACAAGCTAGACTGTAGACCAGCCAGCTTACCGGAGGGAGAGCATAAATAAAATGAAAATGAACACAGCCTCAGAGAAATATGGAATAGCACTAAGAAGAATGCATATAATGGGAATACCCAGAAGCAGGAAACAGAGAAGGAAGAGAAACAATATTTAAAGAACTAAAGACTGAAAACTTCCCAAACTGGGTGAAAAACATCAATCTACACATCCAAGAAACTCAACAAACTTCAAATAAGGTAAGTGCAAAGAGATCCACAGTTGGACTCATCAGAGTCAAAATGCCGAAAGACATAGAGAAAAATTTGAAGGCATCAAGAAAAAATAACTGGTCAGTCACAACAGAACCCTAAATATGATGAACAGCTGACTTCTCATCAGAAGCAATGGAGGCCAGAAGGTAGTGGGGGTGACATGTTCAAAGTGTTAAAAGAAAAAAGAAACCGTCAACAAAGAATGTTAAAGCCAACAAAATTATTTTTCAAAAATGAAGGGAAAGTAAGGACGTTCCTAGATAAACAAAAATTGACATAACTTGTTGCTAGTACATCTACCTTACAATGAGTACTAAAGTGAACTCTTCAGACTGAAAGCAAGTGACCATAGACGGGAATCTGAATGCACACAAAAAGCAAAGAGCACTGATGAGAGTAATCATGTTATTATACAAGACAGTATAAATGTATATTGCCTCTCCTTTCTGGTCTTAGTGGATTTTAAAAGCAACTGTATGAAACAACATGTATATAATTGTATCATTGGGCCTATACCACATAGAAATTTAATATATTTGACAACAATAGCACAAGGGGGGTAGGTGGGTGTAAAACTTTATAGGAGTAAGAATACTAAATGGTAACTTGAATCCATACAAACAATGAAGAGAACGAGAAATGACAAATAAAAGGTTTATGTAACAAGTTCTATGAATATATATTTGCTCTCCTTTTTTTCCCTCTCAGTTTATTTAAATGAAAAAATTATATAAAGTAATAATTATGACAATGTATTGTTGGGTTTGTAGCATATATAGAAGTAATATGTACAACAGTAACAGAAAAATCGGAAGAAGAAATAGAGGTATATAGGAGTAATGTTTCTGTATCTTACTAGAATTTAGTATAAATCTCAAGTATATTCAGATAAATTAAGATGTATACCGTTAACCCTAGAACAACCAGTACGACAGTAGCTACAGAAAAATAGTAACATTTAATTAAAGAACTTAAAATATTACACTAGAATATTCACTTAATGCAAAAGAAAGCAATAAGAGATGAAGAGAGGAACAAAATGATATGAGACATACAGAAAACAAAGTAAAATGGTAGATGTATATATATAAATGATAATATTAGATGTCATGGATTAAACAATTCAATCAAAAGCAGCACTTGTTAGAATGTATGAAAAAAACAAGATCCAAATATATGTTGCCTACAGGAGACATTCTTTAGCATTAAATATATGAATAGGTTGAAAGAAGAAGGATGGAAAAAGAAACTATAAGAAAGACAAGTGGTTATACGAATATCAGAGAAAATAAACTCAAACAAAAAAACGTTACTAGAGATAAAGAAGGACATTTCATAACGATAAAAGGATCAATTCATTTGTAAGCTTTAACAGTTGTAAACATATGCACCTAACAACAGAGCCCCCAAATACAAGAAGCAAAAACTGACAGAAATGAAGGGGGAATTCACCAATAACAGTTGGTAGCTTCAAAATTCACTTTTAATAATGCATGGAGCCATAAGGCAAAAGATACACAAAGAAATAGAACACGTGGACAACACTGTAAACCAATTAGACCCAGGAGAGCTCTATAAAACATTCCATCCCAAACCAGCAGAATACATATTTTTCTCAAGTGGATATGGACATTCTAGGGGAGACCGCATTCTAGACCATAAAAAAGGCTTAATACAGTTAAAATGACTGAAATAATATATGTTCTCCCACCACAACAGAATGTAATTACACATTGATATAAAAAATTAAATTTGGGAAAGTCACAGGTACGTAAAAATTAAATAACACACTCATGAATAACCAACAGGTCACAGAAGAAATCACGGAGGAAAACTAGAAAATACTCTGAGATGAATGAAAATGAAGATACAACATAACAAAACTTGTGGATGCAGCAAACAGAGAGCTTAGAGGGGAAGGACTTCACAACTGTGAGTGTCCATGTTGGAAGAGAAATGAATCTCAAATTAATAGCCTAACCTTCTAGCTCAACACAGTGGAAAAAGAAAAGCCAATGGAACCTAAAGCAAGTGGGGAAGGAAAGAGTCAAGATGAAAGCAGAAATTAGTGGAAAAAAGAAGAGAAATAGAGAAAATCAACAAGACCAAAAGTTGTTTCCTAAAAAACAATCAACAAAACTGACAAAACTTTTAGCTAGACTGATGAGAAATAATACAGAAGTCTCCAATTACTAAAAACAGGAATAAAAGAGGGGACACTTCTACAGACTCTACTGAATACAAAGAATAATGAGGTAATAATATGAACGTCTGTATGCCATCAAACTAGGTAACTCTGATGGATTGGATAAATTTGTACAAAAACACAAACTACTAAAACTAGCTTAAGGAGAAATAGAAAATCTATACAAGATATTTGATTATTTAAAAAAATTTCTCAAAGCAATGCCCAGGTTCACGTGGATTCACTGGTGAAATCCACCAACATTTAAGAAGAACTGATATGAATTCTTCATAAACTCATTCACACAAAAGAAGAGGAGAAGACACTTTCCAACTCATTGTGTGAAACCAGTGTCACCCTGACACCCAAACTAGACACAAGAAAACAAAATTATTGACCAATATCTCTTATAATTAATAGACACAAAAAAACTTCAACAAAATATTAATAGATCAAATCCAGCAACATGTAGGGATTATACATCATGACCACACACATACCAAGGAATTTAACAGTGGTTTAATATATGAATATCAATTAATGTAATATACAGTATCAGTAGATAAAAAAACAAAAACAGGGGCGCCTGGGTGGCTCAGTCAGTTAAGCCTCTGACTTCGGCTCAGGTCATGATCTTGCACTCTGTGAGTTTGAGCCCCACATCAGGCTCTGTGTTGACAGCTCAGAGCCTGGAGCCTGCTTCGGATTCTGTGTCTCCTTCTCTATCTGCCCCTCTGCCTCTCATGCTCTCTCTAGCTCTCTCTCTCTGTCTCTCACTCAAAAATAAATAAACATTAAAAATTAAAAAAAAAATAAAACAACAAAAACAGGGGTGCCTGGGTGGCTCAGCCAGTGAGGCTTCTGACTCTTTATTTCAGGTCAGGTCATGATCTCACAGTGGTGAGACTGAGCCCTGCATACGGCTCAGAGCTGAGTATGGAGCCTGCTTAGGAGTCTCTCTCTGGCCTTCCTCAGCACGAGCGCTCTCTTTTTCTCTTGTGTTCTCTCTCTCTCTCTCTCTCTCTCTCAAAAAAAAAAAAAAATACCCAAAAACCATATGATCATCTCAACAGTTGCAGAAAAAGTAGTTGATAAAATGTAACATTCCCTTTTGATAAATACACAAAACAAAGTAAAAGAGAGCTTCTCAACCGGATAAGGGGCATCTATGGATAACTCAGGGCTAACATCATATTAGTGGTAGAAAACTGAATGAATGCTTTCCCCTGAGATCAGGAACAAGACAAGTATGTCTGTTTTTGTCACTGTACTGGAGGTTCTGGCCAGGGCAGTTAGGTAAGAAAATGAAATATAAGGCATTCAGATTAAGGAAGAAGTAAATCCATCTCTACTTATACCTGCATTATCTTTATATAATCATAAATTATCTAATACAAAAAGCTATATTAGAACTAAGAAATGAATTTAGCAAGGTTGAAAGGTACAAGTTCAGGGTATAAAAATTAATTATATTTCTATACCTTGGCAATAAGCATCCTGGAAATGAAAATATGAAAACAATTCCACTTACAACAAATTCAAAATAAATGAAACACTTAGGGATGAATTTAACCAAAGAAGTGTAAAAGTTATACTGCCAAAACTATAAAAAAAATGTTCAAAGAAATGAAAGAAGGCCAAAATAAATGGAAGGACATCCCATGGTCATGGATCAGAGGACTTAATACTGTTTAGATAGCAACACTTCCCAAAGTAATCTATTTAGTCAAAGCAATGCCTATCAGAATCTCAGCTGGCTGCTTTGCAGAAATTAACAAGCTGATCCAAAAATCCATATGGAAACAAAGGACAGAGAAGAGCCTAAACAGTGCTGCAGAGGATCCACAAAGTTGGAGGACACATTTCCTGAGGGCAAAACTTGTTACAATGATACACTAATCAAGAAAGTGTGGTACCAGCATATGGATAGACATATAGATCGATGGAGTAGGATTGAGAGTTTAGCAATAAACCTTTACAATTATGGTTAATTTATTTTCAACAGGTGTGCCAAAATAATTCAAAGGGGGAAAGAGTAGTCTTTAAAATAAATGGTGCTGGGACAACTGGATATTCACATGTAAAAGCAGGACACTGGGGCCTTCTATCACATCATATGCAAAAATTTAACTCAATGATTTAAGTGTATGTAAGATCTAAATGTAAATGCTAAAACTATAAGTCTCTTAGAAAAAAAAATAGGAGTAATCTTTGTGATCTCAGGCTAGGTAAAGCCTTCTTAAATATGACACCAAAAACACAAGTGACAAATGAAAAAACAGATACATTGTGCTTCATCAAAATTAAAACTTTTGTGCTTTTTAAAGTATAACATAGAGTGAAGAGAACCCATAGAATGGCAGAAAATATTTGCAAAGTGTATACATAAGAGACTTGTGTTCAGAATATATAATGAGCTCTTACAACTCAATGAGAAGAAGACAAATTGTCCAATTAAAAAATGGGTAAAGGTGACAAATAGTTTTCAGAAGAAGATATACAAATGACCAATAATCACGTGAGAAGATGTTCACTCAACATCATTATCCACCTAGGAAATGTAAATAAATCAAAACCATATGAGATACTTTTTTATATCTGTCTGGATGACTAATTAAAAAGACAGATAATAACAACTGCTGGCAAAGATATGGAGAAGTTGTAACCCTCATATACTGCTAGTGGGAATGTAAAATGGTACACCGCTTTGGAAAACAGTTCCTCAAAAGGTTGAACACAGAGTTAACATATGACTCAGCAACACTACTCCTATATAAATAGCTAAGAGAAATGATGATATATATCCACACAAAAACTTGTACACAAATGTTTATAGCACCATATTCATAACAGCCCAAAGTGGAAATTTTGGCTGAAATGTCCCTCAACTGATGAATGGATAAAATTTGGTACGTCTATGCAAAACAGTCTTATTTTGTAAATAAGAATGGGGTACTGATATATGCTAAACATGGATGAATCTTGAAAACATTATGGTAAGTGAAAGAAGTCAATCACAAAAGACTCCATATTGCCTGAAATGTCTAGTATAGGCAAATGTATAGGAACAGAAGGTAAATTAGTGCTCGCTAGGGCTGTAGGGCTGTAGTTGGGGATGACAAATGAATGAGGAATTGTCTGTTAATGTGTGCAGGGTTTCTTTTTGTAGGTAAAGAAGAGGTTTTAAAATTGTTTATCATGGTGGTGGCAAAACTCTCTGGATGTACTAAAAGACTTGAATTGTACATTTTAGATGGGTGAACTGAATGGTATGTGAGTGATACCTCAAAAAAGCTATTATGTTAAAGAAAATCCAATGTGAAAAGCAACACTGTAGAGTAGAAGATGATGTAGAATAATGTTGGGCTTTGGAAGCAGGGAAGATTTTCTTTAAAAGGGAGCAAAATTGAGGCACCTGGGTGGCTCAGTCAGTTAAGCCTCCAATTCTTGACTTCAGTTCAGGTCATAATCTCATGGTTTGTGGGGTTGAGCCCCATGCTGGGCTCTGTACTGGCAGTGTGGAGCCTGCTTGGGATTCTCTCTCTCTCCCTCTCTCTGCCCCTCCCCAGCTTGTGTGCTCACTGTCTCTCTCTCAAAATAAATAAACTTAAAAATAAATAAATAAACCAAAAGGGGCAAAATCCACTAACCATAAGAGAAGCGTTTTTTAAATTGAGATAGAGTTGACATAGAACATTGTGTAAGGTCAAGGTGTACAACATGTTGATTTTATATTTATATATTTAATATAAAGGAAAATTTTGATAAATCCAACTATATTAAAATTTAGAACTTCTATCCTTAAAAAGAAACCAAGACAGAATGAAAAGTTGAGCCACCATTGGAAAAATATGTTTCTAATAAATGTAATCAACAAAGAATAAGTATCCTGAATATATAAAGAACTCCTACCAATGAAGTAAAAAAAGACAAACAATTGAATAGGAAAAAGGGCAAAAGACCTGGGAAGGTACCTCAGAAAAGGGGAAATCAAAATGGTCAATAAACCAATGAAATGATGCTTAGTCTCAGTATGCAGGAAAATACCAATGAAAACTGCAAAAGGATACCATATCATAGTCAATTGACTAGCAAAACTTAAAAATGTTTAGCTGTCGCAAGTATTACTAATGCGAGCTGCAGGAGCTCTAATACACTGCTACTTTCAGGGTAAACTGGCCGACAATTTTGGAAAATAGTATGCTGATATCGATTAAGGCTAAAGCGGCACGCTGCCCAGGGACATAAACCAGAGAAACAGTTGCATGTGTACAGCAGAAGGCATCTAGGAAAATGATTCTAGCGGCATCACTTGGAATAGCCCCAAATGGGAACTGATGCTGGCTGTCAGAAGTAGAACGGATACAGTGTGGTATATTCACACAAGGGGATTTTCGGCAACACAAACCAACAAGCTACAGTTATACTCTCTATGGATGAGTCTCCCGAATATGAAAGCAGCGAATCAGAAAAGAACATCTACCGGCACAATTCCGTTTAATATGACTTTCAAAACTAGGGAAAAAAATCAACCATGTTTCAACATGTATTTAGGTGAGACAACTATAAAGAAAAGCCAGAACATAATGATTGGAGAAGTCAGAGCAGACAGTGGTCACCTCCAGGGCAGGAGGAAGAGAGTGTTTCTAAAGCATGGCCTAATTCCTAAAACATGGTTCTTCTCTTAATGGTTATTCTTCTCACTGCACATATACATTTTGTATTCCCTTCTGTCGGTACGTCATCTTTTCTAATTAAAAAAATGAAGAAAAAGGCGGTTTTCAACAGGTGGCCTCCTTTCTTTGGAATGTGCTTGTGGGTCAGCCCTGCATGCGGGCACACCTCTGTGCAGGCAATCGCGGAGACTCACAGAGCCCCATCTTGGAGGAAGAGCTGAACATAGATGGGGAATACTTCCATGACACCCGGGCACCTCCTGCTGAGGGGATGCTGCATGTGAGCAACAGAGCCAAGCCCACCCCTTAGGGTCTTCTCCGTCCCTTCTGGGCTCTGCATTGTCGACTGCTTTCTGTTCTGCGGACCCAGGTGACAACCAGGCTTGCTTACATCCAGTCCTTTCCCTGCTCTCCCTCCCTCTCCTAAGCAAGTGTTTATTGCATTCTTACTCCACATGAAGCCCAGGCTACTGCAATGAGCAAGGCAGCCCTGGTCCCTACAGTTCACTGCAGGGATGATGTTACCTATCATCTCCCAACTAATGGATTACTGTTGTGCCAAGGGGACAACACAGGCTTCTGCACACTCACACTTGTGGAACCAGGCCCATACCCATGCCCAGCGCAGAAACCTTGGAAACCAATGCAGTCTTTTTAGTCTTGTCCGTAAAATATTAATTCTGTGGATATTCTTAAACACTTGGAGGCCTCAGGATGCAAAATAGGGTTGTTAGGAAGCAATCTGTGTATGATTGACATAACTGCTTTTGTTACGCTAAAAATTTCAAATTGCTCTGATGGAAACTTTAAAAGAACTGCTTCTTTGTGTGACTTCTTCATTCCTGTTTGCGTATACAGGATACCTGGTAGGCAAAAAGTTAAATGTAGATATGATAACCAGGAGGTACTGAAATGATATGAAAGGAGATGGTTTTCTTCTGAAGTACAGAGAGAGATGTGGAATTTTAGCCTTAAACTCACTAGCTCTTAGAGTCTGTTTTCAGGACTTCCAGACTCCATAGGAATTTTTCTTTTCTTTTTTAAAAATAGTTTATTTACTTATTTTGAGAGACAGAGAAAGCGAGCAGGAGAGGGGCAGAGAGAGAGGGATGGAGAGAATCCCAAGTAGACTCTGCATCATCGGTGCCGAGCTTGATGTAGGGTTCGAACTTCACAGACCGAGAGATCATGACGCGAGCCAAAATCAGGAGTTTGAGGCCCAGCCAACCGAGCCACCCAGGCGTCCCCATGGGAATTTTTCTTAGCCTGAGAGAAGGACCTTGATGGAAAACGTGTTTTGATGAAGCACGCATGTCTGTTTGTGGACGTGACCTTATGTGTGACTTTGACGGACGTGTGATTGGGAACCGCAGAGCACCGCACAACACAGCACAGGGGTACTCGCTCACCACCCCTCCCCATCAGCGATGGCGGTGAAGAGCAGTGTACAAGTGGCAAAGTGGGTGTATGTGAGCCACCGAGCTGAGGGGCTACGGACCCACACTGGACGGTAGCATGAGGGAGAAGTCTACCCTTAGTGGGTCACTGAGAGTTTGCTCTCGCCACACAACCAAGGCGCTTCTGGGGCCTCGGCCTCCTCCTCATGGACGGAGGAAGAGTTCCCTCCTACTGCCCGAGGACTGCTAGTTCTCATCACCCCCTCCTCCTCCCACTTTAAATGGGAGGCAAGAACACAGAGAACTAGCTCTTTGTGAGTCAGTCATTGAATTCAAGATCCAGACTTGTGAGTGAAACAGCGGGGAGAGCGATTCCCGTAACCCAGGACAACCTCGCAAGCTAAGAGAATGGACACGGTTCACACAGCCTTGAAGAGTTGAAGCGGAGGGGGTTCTGTCCCCTGCCTCACACCAGGGACGATGCCCAGGGCACCACGGACAATTACTATTTCAACCAAGTCTAACATTAGAGAAACTGGTTAAGTAGTTAAAAAGTCAAAACTAGGGGCGCCTGAATGGCTCAGTCTGTTAAGCGTCTGACTCTTGCTTTCGGCTCAGGTCATAATCTCATGGTTCCTGAGTTCGAGCCCCATGACAGGCTCTGTGCTGTTAGCACTTGGGATCCTCTGTCTTTCTCTCTCTCTCTCTCTCTCTCTCTCTGCCCCTCCCCTACTGGTGCTGTCTCTGTCTCTGTCTCTCTCAAAATAAATAAATAAACTTAAAAAAATAAAGCAAAACTAGTGGGGTGTGCCACTCCCCGTTCACTGAGAAACATGTTACTTTCCAGCCACTTGTTTCAGATACTTGCAGGCACACTCCAGGCAGGCGTCCTGGGAATAGTGGACAGGGAAGGGGATGGGGGGAGGAGAGCAGCAGGGAGGGGGCAGCAGGAAGGAGACTGGGGTGTATGCAGTTGGATATGCAGTCAGCTTTCCCCACTCCTGTTCCCACTAGATGAGGCTGAGGGAGCCCCACATGGGCTGTGCTGACACATTACCCTCTGCCCCCTTCAAAAAAACCGACCCTTACTGTTAGTGCGACCACCTCCTCCCATCGGAGCAAGCCCAGCTCACCTTGACTTTGCCCTACCCTGGGCTTCCCATGGCCCCCAGTCACAGCCTCTCTTGTGGTCCGAGTCCTATATTCCTTCCTAATCAGCCCTGGATTCCGGGTCCTGCAGGCTCCTAGTTTGGCTCAGCAGACACCATGGAAGGGAAAAAGAGCCACCTTCTTCTGGACCGTGGACGAGGCTTGACCGATACAGCTCCTCCTGCCAAAATTCTCCTGGGTCCTCAGATTCCCAGACTTGCCCTTTGGCTCTGAGGTACCCTGGGAAAAACCCCACCAGCAGAGGGGTGGGAAGCAGAGAGGACATGTCCTTTCTTGGGACGGATACTTGTCAAAAGCAAACCTTGGTCCCTTTAAATGACAAGCCAGTGCCCACTTCCCTGGAAGGAGCTTTTCTGCAATTAACTTAAGTCATTGTACCTGCCTGTCTGAATGACCAGCGCCTGGGGGCTCTGGGAGAAGACTAGACATCACATCCCTTGGCGGGGACACCTCAAACATTTGCTCTGTTAATTGGCCTCTGCCTTATTAGGAGGCAGGTCTCCTGCTGGAGTCTCTGTTACCAATTTCCAGGAGGAACCACATGTGTCCTGTTCTCTCTCCCCCACGCTCTAGTCAGCCAAGGCTGCTGATCAAATACTCTGATTCCTGTCTCTGTGAACCGCTGGAAGCGTGCAGCTCCCAGACAAAGGTTTCCTAGGAACGGAGCTGCCTTAGGATCTAATCAGCAGCCTCTGTGCCCTGCCACTGTCTCCTGCCATTTGTGTATCTTTCTTGTGTCCTGAGTAATCTCATGTCTTGGTTCTGCTTTGATCTTTTCCCCCTCCAGTTTGCATCTTCTATCATTTGAGTGTTTAAGTATAATTTCAAGCAGTTACTGTTTAAACTATTAGGCTTGAGGAAGAAAACAACTTTACTGGAAAACAGCCATTGGCAGAAAGCCACCTCTAAGGCTGCTGGGTGAGGTGGGTGGGGGTTTCTGGGGTCAGGAGTTGCTCCTCCCACCCTCCTGTGTAACTCCTGGGTGCTCGGTGGGGGATCGGGTTTGGTGGTTTGCGATTCAGGGCAGGCAGGGGTGATGATGTCAAGAGCCCCCCTCCCCCCACATACAGCCCAGGGACACAGACTGAACGAACCCCGGTGTGAAGGATGCACACCTCCATCCAACTGAACATCCAAGCACTTTCCTTCTGGGTCAGCATCCTGCCCTCTAGATGGGGTAGGAGTGGGAGCCCCCTGACAAAGCGGAGTTAGACGGGGCCTGGCCAAGGACTAAGCAAGGCATTCAGAGCAATCCTGGGTTAAGGAGGTGTCAACCTGCTAGGCCACCAGTGCCTAGATATGTGCTCAAATATTATTCTGGGTGTTTTATGTGATAGTGTTTTAGATGCAATTAACATCTAAGTGGGTGGACTCAGAATAAAGCAGATTGCCTTCCAGGATATGGGTGGGCCTCATCTGGGCAGTTTCAGGTCTGAATAGAACAAAAAAACCAATCCTCCCTCAACTAAGAATTCTCCAGTAGATGGTTTCCAGACTCAAACAGGAACATTGGTCCCTTCTGGGTCTCCAGCCTGCTGGCCTACCTGCAGATTTAGGACTTCCTAGCCAACATTATCACGTGAGCCAATCCTTATAATAAATCTCCTTACACAGAATACACGCCCCCTTCCCCTACTGGTTCTGCTTTTCTGGAGAACCCTTACTCATACAACAGGGGTAGGAGGCAAGGCTGAGTTGCCAAACCAAAGTATTTGAAAACCTCTTTAGGTAGGAATGTCTGGGGTCTAGAGGTATAGGCTCTTTAGACAAAGCTAACTCCTCTCTACCAGATGTCCTACAGAGCCTCGGACCCTCACCTCTAAAATCGAGGGCAAATGCTAACTTTTCCCACCAACCTCTAGACTCTCATTCCTGGGTCTCCACCTCAGTGAGAAAGGCACCCATATCCATCCAGACCAGGAGCCTGGACATCTCCTGACCCCAATCTCCTCCCTTTCCTCCTTCCCAGTCAGTCCCTTGTCCTGTCAAATTTACTCTTCCTGAATAGTTCTCAACTTTGTCCACTCCCCTAGTTCTGGCTTCCATATCTTTCTGCTGAATGCCTGGAACACTTCCTTGTTGGGCTCCCTGACTCCAGGGTTACACCACCACTAGCCACTCCCACGCTGGCGACACTGTGTGATCTTTCTAAAGACCAGCCAGACTGTTGCAAACCCTAGAGCCCTGCCCGCAGGACAGAGCCTGTGCTCCATAACCTGACTTTCGAGGTCTAGCCCTGGTTTGGCCAAAGGTCCTTCTCAAACTCAGCTCTTGCTGAATTTCCCTGCCTCAAGCTCCATGCTGGGCAAAGCAGTTGTTGGCTTGAGCTTCCCATTTTGGATTCATACCTTAACCCTTGGCCCAGAAGGCCCTTCCCCTTACTCTTTGTCTAACCCATTCTACTTATCATTTAATACTCAGCCAGGATGGTACCTCCCCCAGAAGGCCTCCCTGGTTCCTTCTGTAATGGACTCATTACCCTGGTTTACATGCTCCCTCTCCTTACAAGCTCTTTATGAGCTTCCCAAGGGTAGGGACCACATCACACTCTTCTTGAATCCCCAGCCCCTGAAATAAGACTGGCACACAGTAGGTGCTCAGTGGTATTTCTCGAATAAATGAAAGGCTCTGTTAAAACTGGCCAAGTTATGAATAGCCCAGACATAAGAATCCCAGGTTTTTCTAACAAATCCTGAAACATAACCCTGACGCACAAAATGCTGAGGACAGGATCTCCACTTTACTTGCCCTGGGAATGTGAACAAACAGGTAGAGGGAAGTTCAGGACATACCTTGGTGTTGGCTCACGGGTTCCTGACTGAGAGGCCCTGTCCCCGATCACACCAGTCTGAGCCCTTTCTCTAGGGCTCCCCTCTTGGGCTGCCCCACAGGCTCCCAGACCCCCCAGAACCCAACCGGTCACGGGGTGAGGCTAGCTGTCCCCTGGCTCCTCTGAGGTGAGCCACACACAGTTCCCAGCCAAGCCCGACAAAGACGGAGACCAGGTGCTGCTTACTGTGAGGTCTCTCGCCTTTTTTACCTAGAAGGCGTGGCATAGAATGAGCAAAGGCAACAAAAGAATAAAGGTTTCCAGAAAACATCACCATTCTTTTGTTGAGGCAAGAGTGGCCAAAAGCAAGGTGACCATCAGCTGCACGTACAAAAAAGCTGCCTTCATAAAAGAAATGTGAACACAGACACAATCTGCCAGGTTGCTGAACAACAATCATGGAGCGCTTTCACAATCAGATGATTTCCAAGGCTTGCTTTCGTCTGTTAATTACACAAATCATGATACACACGAGAGATGTAACAGAGCAGGAGAAGCAAAGAGCACATGTTAAATAAGACAGGCGTGAATATGAGTGACAGCTCTCCCCTCCTTGTTCCTGGGCAAGTCGCTAAACCTCTCTGATCTTGGTGTCCACCTCTGCCAAGTTGGGATAATAAAAGTCCTTGTTCTGAAAGGCTGCCGTACGACTGAATGGGATCCAATGTATACAGTACCCAGCACTGGGCCTGGCAGGTAGCATGGGCTTTTTTTTTTTTAGTGTTTATTTCTGAGAGGCAGAGAGAGACAGAGCACGAGCAGGGGAGGGGCAGAGAGAGGGAGACACAGAATCCGAAGCAGGCTCCAGGCTGTGAGCTGTGAGCACAGAGCCCGAGGTGGGATTCGAACTCACAAACTGTGAGATCATGACCTGAGCTGAAGTCGGACACTTAACTGACTGAGCCACCCAGGCGCCTCTAGCATGGGTGTTTAACATGAGTTCTTACCCTATTCTCTGTTCCCATGTGATCTCTGGTCTCTGAAAAAGGGTGACATGCGTAACATCACAATAAATGCTGCAAATACTGAATTATAATTGTAGCCAACTGAGTCCCTGTGAAGCTATACCCAAAGGAAGCCTGGAGGTGCCCCTGCGTGGGGGTTATTTTTTCCCCAACCTTCTAGATAGACTCGTTCAAGGGTGTGTCTTGCTTCCTGTTAACTGTTTCTCTAAATTAGTGTGTGCTCTCCCGCTGTCATTTCTCATAGGAGAGAAACCCCATTTCCCTGCAGTGGGCCTTGTCCACCTTTTTTAGAGATCCCTCTCTTCATTAGGTCTTCCTGAAACCCACAAAGGTTTTGCCCTGAGATCCACAAGACTTTTTAAAATGGAACGTTTGTTCTTTTAAAATTGTGAGGAGTGTTTCTTGAGACAAGCCTGGCGTGTAAATAAGGTCTTTGTGCAGCTAAAATGCGGCAGGGGATGGGGTGGGGACACCAGTAAGAAGGAACAGAGACGGAGGTAGAGACACAGAATGGAGCAATCAGGAAGCATGGCAGGTTGCCTGTCCCCGCCTGTCCCTTGGCGGGGAGTGGGCACTCCCTTTGTGGGGCGGTCACCTCCCACATCCACGTGGTGCCGGTCACTGGGGTTTACAGACTGAATGTGTGTGAATATGATTCACTTCATTAAAAGGACTGGCCGTGACAGTCTTTGATGTCTGTGGGAAAGCGACATTCTATCCTTTTCCTTTTAGGGGAAGATCACTTTTACACACGCATTGTCTGGTAGTCGCATGTGGCGAGTGTGAGGAGAGGAGGAAGGAGCGCAGCCGCTAACAGTGAAGCTGCATTAAGTCTTTCCACCTGCTGCTGCCCTCCCCCACACCTTGTTGGCTGAGTCTCGCGCATACTGCCAACTTCACATCAAGCCCTCTGCCCCCCATAGAGGCCCTTCCACCTGCGGGAGGGGCCACTGGCTCACAGTGACAGAGGAAGGCAGGTCACAGGTCTCATTTAGCAGCTCGGTAACTGGGCAAGTTATTTGGCCTCTCTTTGCCCCTGAGTGAAACGCCAACTGAGAGAATTATAGGAGTTAATGCCCATAAAGCATCTGGTATGGGCTAGGAGACTGGCAGGCACTCAATGAATGGTGGCCACCATAATCGTGAGCCCACCCTGATTGCCTCTCCCTTGCTCCTGTGCATGGCTACATCATGGTAGCCCCGCCTGTCTTAGGGGTCCAATCTCTACTTCTACCTACCAACAGGCAGACCTTTTGCCTTCTTGGCCTTTTTCTGTCAACGTGGGTCAGCTCTTATCCAGTCCTTGCTTGTCAAGCAACCACATATTTCGATCAGGACCTCAGAATCAACAGTCCAGGCCACATCACTGGCACAGTGACATGTGCCATTAGTAAGAGCATCGCTGCTCGAGGAGGACGCCCTATAACATGTTGGAGTTTTCTTCTATTCCAGTTACAAACCCAAGCAAGCTTCCTGGAAGCAGGGGGCACATTCACCCACCACGATGAAGGCATGGGAGGCCCAATCTTAGGGTAGGTCACCTCACTCAAGGCTGATCCTACCCACAGTCTCTGGACAAAATAGCAAAGGCAGAGGAGTAAAGGCTCCCAGGTGTGGCTGGCAACAACCCAGGACACTTGTTTGGGGCCAGCATTGGGTTCGTTCCAGGCAAGAAGGATGGAGTTAATGGAAAATTTCCTAGTTGAGCTGATGTATGCTTTTTAACACACTAAGGCAAGAATTATGCAGGATCTGTTGAAGTCCCCACAAGGGAGTCAAAGAAATTAGCTGCATTTAACTTCTTTTCTCTTTGCCATTTTGGGTAACCATGTTTGAAACAACCATTTAGACAACTTTTCATGTGAGGAGTCCCTAGCTCACCTCTAGGCTGTGAGTACCATGACTTTCCTCTTTCCCAAATTTGATTTGTCCCTAGATTATTGGGGATTCATCTTTCAGTATGTTTTTTTCCAGCCAAGAATACATGGTGGTATGTTATCTGAGCCTCTGCCCATCAGAGAATCCTTTCTGTTCTTTCCACACAGAGATCATTATTTGAAGAGTGTAGAATTATCACCCCATAACTCTACAGATGTTCTCCATTGCCTTCTTGCTTCTTAATGTTGCAGAAAAGCCTAAGACCAGTTGGTTTTCTTTTTTCATTTATAGAAGACCAGCTTTTTCTCTCTGCCTGATCACTTCAAATGTCTTTGAAAAATTTTTTGAAATCCTGAAATTTTAGCAGTTTCATTTGGGCTTATTTTAGGAATCTTTCGGCTCAGGGCAATTTAAAAAACAATCTTTCCTCACTTACTGTGTCCCTTTGATTTGCTCTGGGGTCTTTAAGATGACCGATGACCAAGAGCTAAACTTTTATCCCTGTCCTACCTATCTAGGTAGGACATCTTTTCTCACATTATTATTATTATTCTTTACTTTTTTCTTTCCTTTTTCTATGCATTCTGAGAGAGGTTTTCAAGTTTGTGCTCTCCCTGTGGGGAACAACTGTTTGATTTCTGCATTGTTAATCCTCCCCTTCACTGCATGAAACATAGGGGCGCTTCAGCTCCAGCATTCTAGATGCCATATAGTCTTTCCTTACCTCCTCCAGCTTCCATTTCACTTTTGGCTGCGGCTCAGCCAATTTATAATCCCATTTTTCATCCCATTTCAGGGTTCATGTTTTCTTGAATTGAGAGAACACAGTTGCTGTCTCCTGGGCTTTTGTTTTGTTTTTTGTAATAATTTCCCTTTCCTTGCATCCTGAGAGAGCTATGCCTCTCCTGTGTTCTCTTTCGTTCTTGTTCAGGCAGGTCTGTCCAGCTTCACCTCCCTTCCCTCTTGCCTCAGCTTTGGAAAGACTGCCCAGGTTGTTCACGGTCATTGCTGCAAAGTGTCGGCACTGGGGGACTGGGGGCTGGTCACCACTTCCCTGTAACCAGCACTTGTGGCTAAACAGTTGAGAGAGAGACTCCCTTGAAAGTCTGGAGTTTTGAGTGGAAAGGACAACTAACAAACTCTGCATGTAACTGGGACGATGTGTTGCTGATCCTTCTGGCTACTGTGCCCGCTGCTGCCCCATGTCCTGGCATGTCCCCTTTCAATTCTTTTCCTCACTCTGGTGTATTCCTCCTTCTACAGCTTTGCGCAGACCTCTTCCTCAGTCCCGTTTTCCTGATCACCACCCCCATCAGGAAAGATTCAGCTACCAGACACACCATACCTTCCCCCATGTGCCTCTCATTTAGGCTTCCTGAAATCCCTGGATAGGCTCGGAAGGGGACAGGCTCAGCTACAAGGGTGCACACAGAACTGGGTATAAGTGAAGTGCTTTGTAAAACCCCATGAAAAAGACCTCGGTTTGTTATATTTCAATGGAAACATGAATCACTGGGTGAGCCACATAGCATGGTCAGCAGAATGAGTGGGTGGGCTTGGGCTCACAGAGGCACTTACTGGACCACTGGGGACCAGGTCTGCTGGTCACACCTCTGCAATCAAAATGGGTGGGAATGGGGTGCCTGGGTGTCTCGTTGGTTGAGCGTCTGACTTCAGCTCATATCATGACCTCATGGTTTGTAGGTTTGAGCCCCACATCAGGCTCTGTGCTGACAGCTCAGAGCCTGGAGCCTGCTTCGGATTCTGTGTCTCCCTGTCTCTTGGCCTCTCCACCACTCATGCTCTGTCCTCTCTTTCTCAAAAATAAATAAGCACTAAATAAATTTTTTAAAATGGGTGGGAATGGACTAAAAGACAAGCAGTAGAGGAGGAAACAGAAGTTCCCTAAGGAAGACAAGTAGACAGATGTGCCTCCCAGGTCACTGGATGCACCCCTCCTTCAGCTACAAAGAGAAAGGCACCATTCTGACCCCCTGCTTCTAATAAGTGGGCAGAGTTCATCGTGTCTGGTGATTTTAATTTCCCGCAAGCAAAGCAATTTTACTAGTTTCATTTAGAAAGGCTTTTCCAAAGTAGTTTCATTGTGATTACCTTCATTAATGAGCGATCAAAATGCTTCAAAGCAGAAGAGAACACGAGAAGAAGAGAGGCACAGGACAGGACTTACCAGGACAAAGGTGCCCAAACCTGTCATTGCGAAGCTCTGTCTTCCTTCACTAGCTACCCTCATTAGTGTTCTAGACATGGCTCTCCCGTGACATCTGGCAAAGGGCTGGGCACCAGTCCACCCGCGATGGGAACCATGGGTGGCTCCCCAGCCCCAGGATGTGGCAGAGGGCTGAGCCTCAGCTTTCTGTAGCTCCATCCCTTGGCTCTCCTGGCTGAGGACTCAACTCCACAGGAGTGTTGGGTCATTGGTGTGGGCATGCATTCAGTGACATGATTCCCATTCTCTCACTTGGGGACCTCTAAGTGGTTGCATTCATGCACATACTCTGTGCTGATGGAGATCAGCAGTCACCTACCTCTTCCTGGGTCACTGTGTGCACCTGCCCCCCAACCCCTTGATTTATTTCAGTTAATGTGATACAATGGTAAATGCTCTTCCCTCTCTGTGGAGAAAAAAAATGGTCCGATTTGGGCCAATGCCTCCCTCTTCAGAAGAGCAGGCAGAGAGGCTGGACGTGCATGACAGCAGCAGGGGCTAGGGGGGAGGCAGGGAGGGTTGAGAACTGAGAGGGACTGACCCCAGGCCTCTGCTCAACTCCTACACCATCCTCCCCAGCAATGGCTCCCTCAGCAACTTCCATCATCAGGCAAGAGAAGAACCTGAAAGGGATTCCACATGCACAGAAGAGCGCATAAGCCCTTCCCTTCAGCCTGTTAGTAAGCAGAAAACACTTGCAGCCGGGGGGCCCAGAGTCAACATATTTGAGTTGTGGCTGGTGTGACAGCTGCTGAGTTTGTCACACAGATAATTAGATAAACTGCTTGAGCACAGAGATTCAATATGCAGTGTCATTTAGCGGCTGCTACACAGGGTCTTGATCTTAATTGAAGGCGCAATAGGCGAGACCCTTAAAGAAGTCCCAAATCAACTTCTTCTTGCTCCAGTAATTAAACATTTGACTCCTGATCATCATCCAGAGCCTCCCCAGTGTTGGCCATGGGCTCCATTACATGGTTCTAAGCAGCTAGAGAGCCAAAGGCACCTCTTCTCTCTATGCAAGGCCTTCCCCAAGCAGCCTGCTGGAGAGAAGCTTGGGGGAACAGGAGGTTCCATGTCACCCCCTCCTCTGCCTCCTTCTGTGCCCTTCTTTCCTTGTGTTCCTTCAATACTCTTGATGCTCCACCCCCCACCAGAGAGAATCCAACCTGTCTTTGGGCATGTAAATAAATCCAGCTTTTCCTTTGCTGGGACCCTCTGATGCATACGGCACAGGCCTCTAATGGGGCTTCCCATTCTCTCACTTGGGGACCTCTAAGGGATTGCATATATCCTATTTAACACATAATCATCAATTTGTGTGTTCATCCAAAAAAAATGAATGGAACATCTCCAAGTGCTAGGGCTAAAAGTATAAATCATATTTCCTCACTCAAAGGATACTCAGTAGAGTGGGAAGATGGGCAGGCTGACAAGAAGTTACAAGAGAGGGAGGCCTCTACTCTTGGAAGAAGTTCTGATGGCACCTTGGTCAGCTTGGGGCTCACAGGAAATCCCCAGGCCCCGTGGGTTTAACTCAGGTAAAGAAGGAACTTGGAGATGTTTGGCAGCCCCTGGGCAGGTTGTCTCTTCCAGCCACAGCACAAACCACACAGCTTTCCAGGGTGGTGGTGAACAGGACGGTGCCCTCCAGGCCACCCACTAGTGGATATGGCAAAATAATGAGAAAGGAAACAAGAGAACAGCGGTTAAGAGCTTAGGCTTCCAATGGCCAACGAGGCTCCTTTGACTTCCACTTAGATCTCTCTCACCTTCCTCACTCTGCTCCAGTTACCCTGGCCTCCTTGTTGATCCCCAAATATGCTGGGTGAGCTCTCGCCTCAGGGTCTTTGCACTGGCCACCTCTTCCCCCAGATTTTCAAACAGCTCACTCCCTAACCTCCCAATTTCCTTCAGGGATCTGCTCAGATGTCTCTTCTCATATTAGAAGCTCTCACCAACCCCTGTGCATGCTTTATTCTCCTCCAGAGCACTTGTTATGGCTTGAAACTCTTCATCTCTTAGGACAAGAGACCACTTGTGCCATCAGGGAAGGAATCATGTGCATTTTGTGCACTACTGTATCCCCAGGGCCTGGAATACACCTTACTCACAAGGGGTGTATGTTTGCTAAATGAATGCATGGAAAGGTGAAGGTAGGGGAGGGCCATGGTCAAAGTCACCTCTTGGAAAGCTCGCTTTTAAAGCCATATAGAAGGTGGGCAAGAAGGAGGAGGTGGCTAGGAGCTGGGAGAACAGCTAGGGGATCCCAGAGGTTGTGCGGGTGGGGATAGGTATGTGTGGCAGCAGAAGAGGTAGAGACTAAGGGGCAGAGCTAAGAAATTATAGAGAAGTTGGGGCACCTGCGTGGCTCAGTTGGTTAAACACCTGACTCCTGATCTCAGTTCGGGTCACGATCTCGCAGTTTGTGGGATTAAGCCCTGCGTCAGGCTCTGTGATGATAGTGTGGAGCCTGGTTGGGATTCTTTCTCTGCCTCTCTCTCTGCCCCTCCCCCACTCCCTCTCTCTCAAAATAAATAAACAACGTAAAAAGAGAAATTATAAAGAAGTAAGCTTGGCGGGGTTTTATGGTGTGGGGATTCAGCTGCAAGGAGGCAGCAGTCTCTTGGGGTCCATTCCCCTGGAAAGTGAAGAGCTTGTTGCTATCACTGAGAGAGATGCTCTGTGAGGAATGGGAATGTCAGGGACGGAGGGAGCAGAGAGGGGTGGGGAGTTCATTCAGGACGCACTGAACTGGAGGTGAAATGTGGAGGAGAGATCAGGGGTGAAGATACAGTTGGGTTTTAATGGCATGGGAGGCATGGCAAGAACAGTGAGGGGGTGAAAAGGAAAGAGGAGAGCACTGAGGGGGGCGCAGAGAGAACCCACATGTGGAAAGCTAGTGTGGGGGGCAGGAGCCTGCTGGGAATGGCAGGAGCAAGAGTTGGGGCCACCTGAACACTGATGCCACTGCGGGATGGATGCAGTAAGAGCAGGCCTGGAAAGTGCCATCTGGACATGGTGTCTAGGACATGCTGATCTTAATGGGGATGGGAGTCGGTGTGGACCCTGCCAGGCAGAGTGTGGGGGAGCTGGGGCAGTGGAGGCACCCACCCAGTGCGGGGAGCATCTTGGGTGAGTGGGAGAGAAGGGAGGAGGGGGAACATGAACTGGTGCCTAGAGGGAGGCTGGGATAGGAGGAGACACCCAGAGCTGGCCGAGGTGACCGAGGAGGGGTTGGACATATGAGGGAGGGGTGTCAGGAAAGGGCAGGAAACAGTGCGAGGGCCTCAGAGGCTGTGGCTTGTTTCCATAAGTGAAATCCACGCGGTGCGAGACTTTCTCAGCTCAGTAACTTATTAGCAATTTTTAATTACTGGAATGTAATTAATTCATCGAAAGCACAGCAGTTCTGTGAAGCACACAGTACATGCTGCACTGATAACATTCTTGCACATTTGTGGGGTGCACACACCAAGTCGTTTTCTTGCATAAAACCTAGAGGAAATCTCCCGAGAACATACTCGTTTGTGTGAAGTTGTGTTTCTTGATGGTGGAAGCAGATAGGAGAAACGGATGACTGAGCTCCAACGGCCGCTGCCCTGGGGAAGGGCTGCAGTGAACCTGCAGCTCAGTCACCCCCAGGTGCTTGCACTGGTGAGAGCAGAATCTACGGGGGAGGCTCCGAAACAGGGGACAGTCCATGAAGATCCCTACTTGTCCTTGATGTCTTGCGGGGGGGGGGTCTCTGGCTAGAGCGGCCCCCATATACTGGCCCCGAGAATGCTGGGGACTGGAGGTGGACCCCTCTTTTGGCTGTCAATTCCACAAGGTCAGACCTGGAGTCCTGATCATACGGGTGTCCTCAGGTCCAGCACAGCCTGGCACCCAGGAGACACTCGATAACGCCTGTGAAGCTGGGTGGCTTGGCAGGGAATGGCCACACTCTCCTGTGTGGAGCTCAAAGCGAAGGCCAGGAAGGGCACTTGGCGCACGGAGATTGCTCTGCAGGATTGGAGGAGCAGTGGCGGCCTCTGGGCACAATGTGGGTGGGGCCAGGAGTGGAAGTGCAACTTGAAGAAATTGGAAACAGGAAAGAGGCTTTGAAGAGAAAGTGGAGGCCAGTGCCAAAAAGCCAGGAAGGGCCTTCAGGTTGGGGTTAGAGGCTTTGCTGGTTTGTCCTGGGGCTCCTTCCAGCAGCCTCTGGGTGATCCTGAGTTCTTAACCCTTCCTCTCAGGGGAGAGAGTGGTCTGGTGCTGTGATGTCAGAGGCCCCACGAGTTTGGCATGACTGAACCAGCTTTCCTGGGGCAGCTCCCACCTGGGCTTCTTGATAACCTGGGCAGTAGGCCCCAGTCCAGTAGTGCCCAGGCCTTCCCCATGGACCAAGGCTCCTGAGCCCTCCACCTCTGCACCAGGAGGTCTCTCGGGGAAAAGGATAAAGCAAGTGCGTGTGCTGTGAATGTGCCTTGCTGGGACAAACGGTGCGGAAGCTGTGGGCGCTTCTGAAGGGCGGGCTGCAGAGGTGAGGCAGAGCCCACGTAACCCCGGCCCTCTCTGGGCCTCAGCATCCCTGTCTGGGGAATGGGCAAGTTGGACTGGCTCATCAGACACGCAGTCCGCTTGGGCGCAAACTGCCTGGCCTGGTGCGAGGGCCTTTCTCAGTGCACCTTCCTCCCATGCCTGCCTTTATCCGGCATGGACGTGTGCTCCCCAGGATCTGCATTTCAGTCACTTCCTCTTCTCTCAGTCTACAGGTACCTTCCTGACTGTACCCCTAGGATACCCTCGCGCCCTCAATCACCCTTGGAGACGCACCTCACTGTCTCTTCCCTAGACGTGCCCCTTCTCACCCTCAGCTGGCAGTTCCCAAAAGCCTTTCCAGAAACTTCCTCTAGACCCAGAATTAGGGACTATTGGATCTTCTTTTGCATCTCTAACTCTCTAGGTGAACTTAAAGGATTCATTACATTTCTTTCTAGAACAGCAAGGCAGCTGGAGAAGCTGAATTTAGTGTGGATGTTTGGAGATCAAATTCTAGCCACTCATTAAATAAATATGGAGAACCAATGATCTTCTCTCTCCTCATTCACAGAAGCACCCACCTCCTGGAGCTCTCAGCTCATACACAGCGCTGCACGAGGGCGGCACCAGCCCCTCAGTTGTATCCCTAAGTTTGCAACAGCATCCCCATCATCCTGATGCTGCTTAGAGAAGAGAGCGCACTATGGGTCAGGCACTGCTGCTTTCTTGCTCACGGCACCGTCTGAGGTAGGTGCTACGGGCATTCACGTTTGACAGATGCGGTAAGTGAGGCACAGAGAGCTCACCTGCCTCGTCCAGCGAGGTGTGGTATGGCCCCATGACTGATCTCAGGCCAGTACCTTTGAGCCTGTGCCACACTGCCCCCCAGTCTGGGCCTCCCTGGGATGCTGTCACCATGCTTTTGCTCAGGCCTTAGCACGTCCCTGGCTGCAGGGGCCTGCTCCAACAGAGCGAGACCAAAGGCTGGGCCCCCACATGGGAATGTGAGTAGCTCTCCCTGGCAGGGCAGAAAAGACTTGCAAAAAGTATGAAAACGGCCTCAAGGTAGTGAGACCTAATTTAAGTTCCTAAGGCAACAACATTCAAAGTAACAGCAATAATGCAACAACAAGAAGAAAAGAAGAAGGAAGTCCTTTGGCAGCACGACCTATCTGTTGTGCCTGGCAACAAAAGGGTGGGTTTTTATGGCCCTGTTGTGTAGTAACACTTAAAGATTTGTTAGTGACCCTGTTTAAATTTACACATGTTTAGATGTTTGGTTAAAATTTTTGGTTACATTTTTAAATTTAAAAATTAAAAATTTTTAAATGTATGTTTAAATTTTGGGTTAAAAATGGAAATCATTTCCTCCGATTTCACGAGCCTGGGAACTCTCCTCTGAAGCACCAAAATGCACCTAAAACACCATACGGGATGAGGAATCTCAAGATCCATTTAGAACTGTAGCCCTAACAGGCTTCTTTCTTCCATAATTTCATGGTTTGTTTGGAAAACTGCCCAACTATGACACTGTATCATCTGGGATAATACAACCCTGGTGTAGTGAGTGACGGCTGAAAGGCAAGCTTGTCTTCTGGAAGAATACGAGAGATACAGCGTGCATTCAAATCCGAGACAGAAAAACAATTTTAAAAGTGCCAACGGGTACACAATACCATGTCACAAGGTAACTTTTAAAACACAAAGTCTAAAGAAGTTAAAGTTACAGAGAATTCCACCCACTATCTTGGTGTTCTCTGGTGGTATTTGGGGCTGACGACAAATGTGACTCTGATTTTGCCACCAGAAGAGAGAGAGAGGACATCCTATATCCCACTGTCCCCCTGATTTTTGGCGACAGAGACCCTGCCTGGGATGTCCAGAAAGCTGGTATCAAAAGCTACAAATATGAGCTGAAGCAATGCTTTTGAGTTCAGTTTTGCTTTTCTCAAATGCTAATGATCTCTAAAATGATGTTATATTTCATTTCACATTCACAAGGAATTCTATTGCCATAGCAACTGGAATGTGATACCACAAGTTTTCTTGAAAATGGGGCTTAGAATATCGCCTCTCCTCCCCTGCGGGGCACAAGGGCCATGGTACCCACGCAGTGCTCAGGAGAACCTACCCCCCCCCACCCTCCTCCCCACCAAGGGCACAAGGGCCTGGCCGCGGAGGGTGCGCTCTAAACTGAGGCCCCTTGGAATCCACCACCACGTTCCCCTTTCTCTCCACACTCCGGCCCCATAAGGAGTGTCCTAAGAGAGACTCTGGGGCGCAAATCAAACTGGGAAATGAAGTCAGAACTTCTTTTTGTAAAGACTGGTAGAAAAAGAGAATGGAACATGGATGAATTTAGAATTTTTGTTTGCATGAAAAAAGAAGGTGTTTTTCAGTTTCCTCTATCAATAACTCCCCGGAAATTAGGGACAAAAGACAAATTGTCATCGGTGGGGCTGAAGATGCCATTAAATATTCTGCTCTCTTGAGGTGGGGTTGTACTATAGTGTCCTTTACCCCCTCTCCTTTCTTCTAAGACCCTACCCCCCAGCCCTCTGTCACTCTGTTTCTTCCTGCTCCCCGTTGGAACCATGGCTCTGGTGAAGGTGGAGAGGTGCTCACCCAAAGCCCCCTCCCTAGGGCTGGCCTGCCTCCCATCCCTGCCAAGGCCCTGGGGTCAGTGAATAGGTCCTCACTGTTTGCTGGGCACTCCCTGTGGGAATGCTGGAGGAGAGAGTCGGGCCGGCCTTCCCATTGCCTAGGACTTGAGCTGACCTGAGCAGGAAGCAGAGAAGGCTCCTCCATGGGATCCAGACCCACCGGGGTAGGTCTGTAAAAAGGGGAGTCCTGGTTCCAGTTAGGCATCTCCAGGATCTCACAGGACCTGACCCTCAGCACCTTACTCCCCAATCCCACCCACCAACAAGCCATGGAGGCCCCATACCTGCTAGGCAGGGCCCTTGTTCCTGCCTCTGTGGTCCCTGCATGATCTCCTCTCCTCCCTGCTCTACATCTGAGGCCACGTTAGATTAAAGATGAGTACAGGTGTCATTAATACACAACACTTGCGACGTGCTTGCCACATGCTAGGTGGTTTCTGTGCGGCATCTCATTTACTTTTCTCCACAGAGCAAGTTGTACTGCCAATAAGCCCCGTTTTATAGCAAAGGGAAAGGCCCAGAGAAGCGGAGTGATGTGCCCAAGATCACACAGCTGGAAAGTGGCAGAGCCGGGCTGCCCCAAGTCTCTCTGGGAGCTTGTGGGTACTGCTGTTCAGTAGGTGGGCATTCACAAAATCTGTATAAAACCTCAATGAATCAGAAGGATTCGGTGGATAAATTCAATCAGCATGAAGCAGAACTGAGCCCTAATCTGCTTGCACCAGCAGCCCCCATCCTCTCCAGCTCTCCCCCATCATCCCTCACTGAGGCAGGTTTCACGGTGGTGGTTTTTCCCTGGCCTGACATGAGAAATGCTGTTTGAATAACCGATGGTGAGGGAGGCTGGGCACACTCTGATGCAGAAATAAAAACCTTTAGAAAGATGCAATTTGGGGGATATTGGAAACTGGAGAACGGAACATCAGTCTATAAAATTCAACATGGCCAATAAAGCTGGAGCAAGTGGTCAAGTGTTTTAGTGCTCACAGGGCTGGGGAATCAGCAGGCATGAGGCTGGGCAGAGCTTTCAGACCAGGGACATTTTTCCTGGACTCATTTTGGCCTCATTTCCATAATGTGCCTCATGATTTCTGAAGCACCTCAGCATTAGTGTCATAAGCACAGCCATGAAAGTGTCCAAGACTATTCCCATCACAGGAGAAACTCAACCTAGCAGAGCACTGTCGGTTCTAGGACACGTCCCTCCTGTGCTCCCGCTGCCACAGCCCACGCATGGAAGTGGGAAAGTGGCCCTTCACGGGGCAGCAGGCAGCACTGGTAGTGGCTGCTTCAGGTCAACAGACCTGTGCTTTGCTGCTGAGAATGCCCTGATGTCCTGGTCACACCACTGTGGCCTGGGGGCCTGTAGGGAGGGGCCAGAGCTCTGTCCCTCCCCTCTGGATGCCTGGGAGACTCAGCAGCCCATTTTCTGTCTCCACTGTAGGCCCGTGCTGGGTTTTCTCCTGAGCATTCTCTTCCCCTCCCTGCCCTATCCCAAAGGTCTGCCTAGATTCTGTTCTCCAAGGAGCCCCCTCTAAAGGCTGGGGATCTCTGGAGGTGGACACACATAAAACATGCATCGCCGAAATGCTGCTGCTGCTATCCTTTGGCTAAAGCTCCAGCCTTCCTCTTTCTCTCCTGCCTTTACACATTCAACCTGCAGACTCAGCACCCAAGCCATTTGTCAAAAGGGCATTAGAAGATCCATCCTCAAATCCAAAAGCAAAGGGGCAAGGAGGCATCCTCCTACCTTTAAGGAAGCAGTCCTTGCTGCGGACGATGACGATCTTCCTCCCCAGCAAGCAAGCAGCACGGTGGAGCTCACAATGGTTCTCATAAAACCTCCCATCGGAGCCACACACAGGCATGTAGCTGGGCCTGCATGCCTCCAGGCACCGGCATTCGGGCTCCCCCGTCTCTCTGCTGAGCATGCACCTGCTCCCACGGCTGCAGAACGTCTTCCCACAGGATGCTGGCAGCCCGTCGTGGCCAGAAAGTCCTGCCAAACACAAGACACAGAGGGTCAGCTGCAAGCATTCAGTGGTGGAGGTCATGGGCTTCCTTTGTGGTTGCATTTGCCAGTGAAGCCAAAGCCTGGGGGCTCAGGGTGTCCAAAAAAGTCTGTGCCCTACTGACAGCAGGTGGCCATGGATGCCAAGAGCAGTACCCTGCTGTACAGCATTCAGGTTTTATGGCTGGCTCACACCTAGCATCTCAGGCACCACCCCTGCCCACCCTGGGAGGGAAGAGTCAACAGGGGACCACATGGCAGTAGCGAAGTGCCAGTGGACCCTGCCAACTGAGAGTAGGATGGTTTGCCAAAAGGCAGAGGCTCGAGTCACAGCTCCCATAACCACAGGGCAGGGACAGACCTGATGTGAGGAGGAGTTTTGTACAGGGGTTGGGTGGGGAGGGGAAGGATGCCAAGGTGTGATTCTGGGAGACATAGAATACCAAGCCATGGAAGTTTGGTCAGGTATGTTAGGCACTGGGGAGCTATTGAAGAGGCCAGGGAGTCAGCGTGGAGTAAGAAAGGAGAAAGTGTTCGGGATGGGGGGCAGCCAAAGCAGAGAGGCTGGAGGTTGACCTTTCTCTCTAAGGAGAATGTGGTTCTCTAGGATACACATCACCAGCGGTGGGACCAGTAGCCTTTCTCTACTGCCCATCCTTTTCTAGCACCAAGCACAAAGCTGCAGCTGGGACAGGAAGGCTGAGACCCTGGGCATGGCTGCTGCCATGCTGCTAGGCATCTGCTGCACCCAACATATGAGCACAGTGACGTGAGGCAGTGGTGCCGGAGCCCACATGCCCAAGTAGGCAGGGCAGCTGGTAGAGCATCTTATTGCTGGAAGGGTCCGCTTAGGCTAACGGCCAGGCAAGTGCCCCAAAACATCATTCCACTCCGCTAGAGGAGCCCAGAAAATGAGATGATTGCCATGTAGCATTAACGGCAGCAAGAAGAAATTGAGAATAAGAAAGGGATATCAAAATACAAATAAAACACAAATTCCGATTTTGTGGCCACAGAAGCCTTTGCTTTTAAGTTTTAGGGAAATCTTCAGAATACTCTGTGAGACAGAATGGCCCCAGAGGTCAACACTGAACCTTTGGTCCCAACTCTGATACCAGGAGATTAAAATGTCTGAGGGAAAAACAACCTTCTTTTTCTTGTTTTTGGTTAAGCCTGCTTTTCATCATTCTAGATTTGAAAGGAAAAAAAAATCAGTTATCAATAGATTAGCTGCTTGATTCAATAATTCATTTAAATTCTTCCAGCCTTGGCAAGCTAAGAATTATTGACTTTTTCTTGAATCATAATAAACTAGAAGGTCAAAATATCTCTGAGCAGTGTAAAAGTGTGGATCCTAAGCAGGCACGTGAATCTCCTTTATCCACTTGGCTGATGTTTGCATGTCACGGTGGAGGCTCGGCGGCATTCATCAGCTCCCGCGTACATCTTTCTGTCAAGGTTGACAGGCAGAGGGGAGCTGAGGGTGCGTGGCAGTAGGAGGCCAGGGGCTGGAAGCCCTCCACCAACCGTGTTGATGGCTGCTTTGCCACAGAGTGCGTTTGATTAACACTACTCTCCTGGGTGGCTGCAAAATGGGTTACCCTGGAAAATGCTGGCGGCTATTAGAAGAAACTAATACGGCTCTAAAAATACCAGCCTTTGTTTCTTTCCCAAGACAGCCAGGGCACAAATCCGTGCTGTTGTATCACTGTTTTAATAAACTTCCCCATGTGACGGGAAGGGCACTCACTAATCGCCCCAGTTTGAAGAAGCACAGCCAATGTTTCTGAGTGTCTGACCTCTCAGTTCCTGCTTTAGGGCATTTGCCCTGGCTCTACTGCCCACCCAGGCTGTACTCACTTTCCAGCTAACTCAGCTCCAACTACTCACCCCTGGGGTCCGGGGCCTCTCTGAGGTGCTTCCTGACAGTACAAGTCTGAGCACTCCTTCTCTGGATTCCCTCTTGAAAATGCCTGTGCCACTCTGTGGATGAGGGAGGCCCTACAGGTATGGGACCTTTGTCCTCATGCAGCCCCAGACACTTGGGCTTTAAGAAACACAGTAGTTTTATTTTTATACTTTTTTAATGTGTATTTATTTTTGAAAGAGAGTGTGAGCAGTGTAGGGGCAGAGAGAGAGAGAGAGAGAGAGAGAGAGAGAGAGAGAGAGAGAGAGGGAGGATGTGGAACAGCCTCTACACTGACAGCAGAGAGCCCAGCCTGATGTGGGGCTTGAATTCATGAACTGTGAGATCACGACCTGAGCCAAAGTCTGGCGCTCAACCTGCTGAGCCACCCAGCAGCCCCAGAAAGAGTAGTTTTCAAAGGTGACCTCCTTAATTCTGACTTGTGCCATGGCTCAAACCTCAGGTTAGAGGTTGAGATAGGGAGGGTAGTGGGGGCCCCATGTCCCCGAGGGGGGACCTTTTAAGGGATGCATCTCCTCTTGCCTCCTCCAGGAGGGCAGGAGGGAAGGCGGAAGGAGGGAGACACAAAGGGGAGACAAAGGTCTAGGGAGGTGGGCCTTGTGGGGTAAAGGAGACTAGAAACTGGAGTGACTGAGCAAGAAGGGACTCAGAGACCACCTAATTCAGCCTAGACAGTTAAAGCCAGCCCACAGTGGATGGCAGGGTAGAGGATGAGCAGAACCCCCTCTACCTGATCCTTTCTTCTCTGAAACACCGGCAGGCCCAGATCGCAGTGAGTGCCTCTGAATACCAGCAATGGACATTGTGCCCTCCAGTGCCCATGTAGGGGGTATGACTGAGGCCTCCCCCATAGGCTGTGCTCTGGAGAGTTAGTGTTAAGAAAACACGTGCCAACTTGTGCTTACAGAGGTCATCAAGAACACTCAGATTCTCTCTGACACGGAAATTGGTGGTCGGCAAATATTTGGCTCCTAATTATTTGCAATTAGGCAGAAAGAGCTGTACAGCCATGTACCTGCCTTTCCCAATCTGTAGCCAGCAGGCCCCTCAAAGAGCTGGGAACGCCCTGCACAGAGGTAGGTCTGGAATCCCATCCTTGGCCAAAGAGACACAGACCAAGCAGTGGGTTGTGCACTAAACAAGCCCCTTGTTACCACTTCCTCCTTGTTATTAAAACAGAATGAACTCCCCAGTCCTAGTGGGACTATGATAAAACAGTAATGGGAAAGGTAACCAAGTGAGACCATCAGCAACTGCCTACAGTATTTATGAGGACGACCATGATGCATGAAAAAGATATAATGTGCTTAATTTATAGTCATAAAGAAAGTCGTTTACCCAGGTTAGAAACTGATCATCTTACCAAATAAGCTGCTTTTAGACACTAATTAAATTTACTGAACACAGTTAGAAATGGGAATTGTTACATGAAAGTTATGGCAGCAGAGAAACAAGCCCATTTGTACCAGTTGGTGCTAGAGACCCCCCTCTGTGACTCGGACCAGGAGTCTTGATTTGAACTCACAGACTTGGGACTGCCATCACCCCCAGCAAAGGTTAAGTTGTGAAGCTTAGGGACAGAGGAAGCCGAGGCCATGGGACCCCCACCCAGGGATCAGACAGAGGAGGTGGGTCCTTCCTCATTCACCTGTTGCAGGGGGCCCCTCCCTTGTTTTCTCACCACTGACCACCCCACACGGCGCCAAAAATTCAGTGATTTTGTTTCCAAACTCTGACTCAGTCTCTGTAACTGGTTTCCTGGCACAAAGTACATCAGTGAGTGCTTCCCTCTCAGGGATGGTGTCCGGTGGCATGTGAGGGGAAAGAAGCTAGTCTTCTACTTTGGGATGCTAACTGCCTCAGGCAAGACCTCCCAGGGCAGCACTTCTGTCTCGGAACTTGTCCCAGAGAGTGCCCTCTCCATTATGCTGTCTTAGGAGGTTCACTCCTCGCCCAGCAAAGGAATAGGGCTGCAATCCTCACTACCTTATCCCACCCTGCCGTAAAGTCACAGTGAGGTCAGACGTTGGCTCTCCCACCCACGCTGTGGGGCCCAAAGCAGGCCAAGAAGAGTGGAATGTGGCTGCAGAAGGCATGTACAGAGCCATAACCCAGCGGCCCTGCAGTGACAGCCTCACTGCTGCCTGCCATGAGCCCAGCCTCGCACAGCAGTCTCCAGCTTCTGCAGACAACAGGTCCTTGTACAGGAACTAAGTTCCACCTGTCAGTAGACATAGCCCTTTAGAGATGGATTATATGCTTCCTTTTCTTTTCTTTTTAAAAAGTAATTTATTTTGAGAGATAGAAGAGAGCCAGTGGGCATGCTGGGGGAGGGGCGGAGAGACAAGGAGAGAACCTCAAGCAGGCTCCACGCTGTCAGTGCAGACCCAGATGCGGGGCTTGATCCCCCAAACCATGAGATCATAAACTGAGCTGAAATGAAGAGTCGGATGCTTAACTGACCAAGGCACCCAGGTGCCCCCAAATGCTTTATTTCCTGAGCATCTGTACACTCACCAGGGAGCTGCAGCACATGGCCAGGGTCATGGTTGGGTTTTTTAAGGACCTAGAGCTGAGAACTTGCCTTTGGGAGAGTGCCGTGTGTACAGAGGTGTGCAGCTATACATGGTGTGCCATCCAGGAGCTGTAGGTAATGGTCCCAGGTCTCCCCACCTCCACCCTCCCAAGAAAACTTACATACTCAGACATGCCCAAGGTGGTCGGGAGACAGAGTGGTGAACTTCGACTCCTTCATTGCAGAGAATGCACAAGTGCCGTGTACATGGCTGCAGAACTTGAGGCTGTGTGAGACCCAGCAGAAACCCAGCTCCCCCAGTCAGTGTGGTTCCTATGCCCCACATGGGTGGTAACATGGGGTGCTTCAGGAGTGCATGCCTGCCAGCTCTCCATCCACCTCTTCAGCCATAATAGTTCTGGAGCACCTCCTATGTGCCAGACCCTATTCTAGCTGCAGGGATACAAGGCAGACCAGGACACTGTCCTCGGGGCAGTACACAGCAGTGTAGGGAGACACACAAGTATGTGAACAGGCAAACAACAAACAGATGTGGGCAAATGACAAACAAATGCTAGGAAGGAAACAGGGCACCGCAGTGGGCCAACGCCATTGGAGTCAGAGGAGCCTCGTTGAGGGGGTGAGATTTGCCCTGAGACCTGAAAGTGAAGGGGCAGAGCCCTGGGGCCAGGGAGAGGGAGCAGCCTGTGGGCCCTGGAGCTCAGTGCACACAGCAAGGGGCAGACACAGGAAGAAGCCCACTCACATTGAGGCAAACCTTGCCTGGCAGACCCAGTCTGCAGGCAGCTGTGAGTGCAGGTGCAAAGATGCCACCTTGCCCAAGTGTACCTTTGCAAAAGTGGGGTGACTCTGGCTCTCTGGAAGTGTTTCTCAGCCCCTGAGTAATGAGTGCTGGAGACAGGCCTAATTGCTCTGATGTTCAGCACCCCAGCTCTACTCCTGCCTGAAAGGGGCCCATCCTCAAACACTCCCACCGGCCAGCCAGAAGGCTCTTTGCACCTTCTAGAGCCCTTCTGGCTCTCACCATGAGCCACCTTGGTGGGAACCGACATACTCTTGGGTGCCCTGGGTGCTGGGGTTTCAGGTCCATCTCTGCCCTGGAAAGTCTTATTCCTACTCAAGTGATGGGAAGAGAATCTGTAGTTCCCCCTAGAGAGGTGTGCATTTCCAGTACCCAGACTGAGAGGGCAATGTATGAAGTAACTACTGTTTACTGAGGCCTGTCTTGCTTAACACTTAGAACACGTGAGCTCATCTAATTCTCCTTTAGTCCTTATAAAAGCCCTACGAAAGAGACACACAGGCTTCATCCTGAGTGTGTATGTACATAGACATATGCCCATGCTACAGATGAGGAAATACAAGTCAAGAAGTGATTTGCCTATGGTCAGACAACAAATGGGCTGTAGGTAGTAGAGCCCAGATTTCAATTAGTCTCACTCCAGATCATGAGATAATCTTCTCAGCTGGGGATGTGGAATTCATGCCAGGAGGGTACACAGTCTGAGCCTCTCCATCAGCAGGACACCTCCAAACATCAGCACGACTGGCCTACGGGATCTCTGCTGCTCATGCACCAAGAGCATGCGGCTCGAAGGGCCATTTAACACCTTCTCTAAGGGCTGGATGTTTACGGAGCTATAGGAGGAAGCCCTGCTTGGGTCTCTGAACATCACAGGGCCAAACCCACTCCTCGTCATGCATTGACCCTTGGCCAGCGGCCCCGTCTCTCCATCGGGAGGGATGCCTCTCAGCTGTAGCACCTCCCTACCCCTGTCCCCAGCCCCAGCCTTTTTTTTTTCTGGAGATTGTTGAGGTCACCCCTGGGCAGATGCGATTTCCTCTCAGGGACCCCAAAGGAGAGCCTAAGCTGAGAAAATCATATGCTTCTTAAAAGCAGAGTTTTGACTAGCTCTGAAAGACGTGACCCAATTTTCTAGGTCCCATCACTTAACAGAAATATCTGGTTATCCATTTCTGGGAGTTGATGCAGCTTGTCACATGCACTGCTCACAGATAGTAAACTGAGGTTGGACAAACTGGCTTCAAAACAAACCATGACTCCAAAGTCAGAAATGCCTGGAACAAAGGGGAGGGAAGACCTTCAACCTTCAGCAGGCTCTCAGTTCTGGCCAAGGAGTCTGTATCTAACCCACCACTGGGGGCTACATACTATGCAATGTTTCCAGCCAAGGCCTTTGGAGGTGGTTATTTCTAATCACAGATGAACACTGTACCAAAGCATACTTTCCCCAAACTTAAAAACATGCCTCTCATGAGAATATAAAGTGAGCACAAGTTGACCATGTATGAAGGGACCACAGGAGTGAGAAGCTGGTTCAGGGGAGAAATGGGAGGGGTATATGAATGGGGGCTGAGTGGGCCAGGTGAGGCACACAGCTGGTGAATGACATACAGGACAAGAAGACACAATTCTGGGGCCATTTTTTCCACCAAGAAGAAACAGTCCACCTTTGTACTGGGCACAAATCTATGAGTTAGCGGCTAACTGCAGAGTAAGGGCCTCGAGACAGTAGCACCTAGTGAGATAAACAGAGTTGCATCCTCTCGTCCAGATCATAAACAACCCTTGGGTGAGCCTGTTAAATGCTGCTGAGGGTGACCTGGGAGGATGTGTCACCTGCCTTTTGCCTTATTTCCAAATTTTGGGGATTTCCCCCAGTACCACGGAGTACCTACAGCTATAGATGTCATTTGAAAAGGCCGTCATGGAGTTTCACCTTTCCCCCCTACCCTGGGCATCTCCTGTCCTTGGAGCCCCCAGCCTCAGAGAGACCCCAGAAGGGAGGACACAGAGCCCCCAATCACTGAGCTCAGCTTTGCTGTCACAGCCAAGAACTCCCATGTGGGAAGGGCACCTGGTGGTGCACAGCAAGAGTGAGCGGGGGCAGGGGTGCGCCACCAGATGCAGGGTTAAGCCTCAGCATTGACACAGCCCTGAATTCCTACCCTTGTCAGCCATGTGACCCCTGCCAAGTTCCCAACCCACTTTTCCCTCTGATTTTTTTAAAAAAGTTTTATTTAGTTTTATTTTTGAGAGACAGAGACAAAGCATGAGCGGGAGAGGAACAGAGAGACGGAGACACAGAATCCGAAGCAGGCTCCAGGCTCTGAGCTGTCAGCACAGAGCCCGATGTGGGGCTCGAACTCATGAACCAGGAGATCATGAGCTGAGCTGAAGTTGAATGCTTAACCGACTGAGCCACCCAGGAGCCCCACCTACTTTAAAAAAGAAGACAACGATGGTTTGATGCTTACAGGATTGTTTTGAGGACTAATTGAGATAATTCATAGAGAGAACTTGGCACATCATAAGTGTTCAATTCAAACAGTGACAGAGTGAACAGTACCGAAAGCTATGAAGCCATTTGGTTTTACTGACGCAAGTGGACACAAGTGTGGGCTAGTGACGGTCTTCAGGAGGCCCACCTTAATGAAAAGGAGAGCATAATTACACTGAGATATAAGTTGTACTGACTGGCTCTAAAAGGCAGACTCGAAACAGCAAGCTTCAGCATGTCTCAAGGACATGCTTCCCTTTGCAATTTCGCCCTGGGGATTCACTCGCACTGTGTAAACTCTGCCCAGCCTCCAAGGTGAGGGAGCCTGAAATCACACATTCTGAGGGCAGAGAACTGAATGGCTGCCCCAACCTCTGTGGGCTCCACTCAATATCTCAGGGCCTCTACCCTGCCAGGAGAGCCTGGAGCTCAGCTTCAAAGACAGCCCATGGCCCGCTTACCACGCTCAGGTCCTGGTGTGTTTCCTTTCCTTCTGGGAGCCCTTCATGCCGTGATGCCACCTTGATCTCTACTTTGTGTGACAACGGTGAACTGGCTTGACTCATGATTTTTAGAGCTTTCTCCCCGAGGCCTCCCGTAGGCATACTCCATCTAAGACGGGCTCCCGGGCTGCTGGCCAGCACACAGCACTTTGCACAGCACAGGTGGGGACCTCCTGCTTCTCTGGATCTTCAGACAGAACAGCTGGTCCTGGGGCAGGGCCCTCAGCAGCTGGACTTCACAGTCATTTGATGCTCTCGGGCCAGGGATGGCGATGTCTCTCTGGTATCAGGGCAAGAGCCAGGTTCTCCTTCTTATGTTTAGAGTGCAGTAACGGGCCTGACACAGAGTGGCTGTGGGAAGTGCCAGGGGAAAGACTGAATTTGATTAAGCTTGCCGGCCAGAGATCCAAGTCCTCAGAAATCAGTGGTTTTAAAGAAGCAGACACAGTGAGTAGCAGAAAGAGTGGACACCGTGGAAAGCACAGGGCGGGCAAGTCTCCTTCCTGTGTGAGCCTCAGTTTCCTCAACAGGATCACGAGGGGCTTCTACAGAGATCCCGTGAGACAGGAAAAACAACGTCATGCCAGTGAATTTAGGAATATAAAAGCCCGTGTCCTACCTCGCCTGTCTTTGGCTATAATAAAACCATCTCTTCTTTGCCTTTGTGTCTCGGTTTGCCCTTATCAAGCTACCTCAACGGGCTTCTGAAGGGTTATTTCATAGACCTTCTTAAAAAGAAAAGCTGCATGAAAATGGGAACCACAATAGGATTTTTGCCCTTGGGAGAGTTTCTTTTGCAAAATGGTTTTGTTTTAGAGCACTTCCTCCAAATGTATTCCTGTCCCCAAGTTCCCGTTCTTTGCCTAAAGCCTCTTCAGTTTGCATCTGTCTTATTCTCTGCCACCAGACCTCTCATTTTTCCTTCTGGTTCCAAGCTCTCTTGTCACTTTCTCTGGCTCCTCGGGGCTCCCTGAATCTTCGAGCCGAGGGGGCCAGATGTTGCCGCTCTCGATGGGTCTCTACTTTCCCGCTGATACCTCATTATGTGGGTTCTTTCCTGCTTCTCTACCAACTAATGATTCAAGGCCATGACACCGTGGGCTGCTTCCAATTATTTCAAGGCTTATTGCAGAGACTCTCAGCATGAGGCACCGTGGTGCTCCCCAACATTTATGCTCCAGACTTACGAGCATGGAGGGGAGGCGACTTTCTTCTAGGGCCCTTTACCTGCTGTACAAGAGCTGCCCCCAGGTCAACATCTTGCCTTGGTAGATCACTTATCACAGATGTGTGTCACAACTAGACAGAACAGCATGATCATCTCCTTGATTATTCTGTTATTTTTTTAAAAATGGAGCTCAATTAGAATATCTATTATTTGTGTAGAAAAAAAAATCAGTACTTTCTAATCAGAAGGGTGTCAATTTCTCAAAGATCTGCCCTTTTCTCTCAATGGGATTAGCAGCCATATTATCAAAACAAAGCTTAGTAACAGTATCAAATAGATAATATCATTTCTTCTCTTGTCAGCTCCCACCCTCTGACTTTCCTGAGCCAATCAGCTGTTGAGGCCTCTGACAGGTGGGTGCAAGGGCTCATGGGAGGCTGGCTGCTTTCCCGGCTCCATGGGTAGTCTGTGTGCTCTACCCCTGAGACCAAGGGAGCCCTACAACCTGTCTACTCCCACATGGAGAACCCTAAAGTCTGCCACCCACTCCTAACCAGGCACTATTTATGAGACCACTACTGCCTTAAGGTCCTTCAGCATGTGAACCTGCGCCCCAGTGAGCAGGCAGTGGGAAATAACCATTTACAGGAGGGGTCTGGTCTCCAAAAAGGGAAGAATGACCAGAACTAGACCTGCGAGAGGAGGAGGATGACAACTCAATAGAGACAGTATAGTACGAGAACTCTAGGAGACTTCAGCACAGTGCAGAGAGGGGTTTTAAAGAGAGCTATGATTTTTTTAAGTTATTTATTTATTTTGACAGAGCATGTATGAGCAGTGGAGGGCAGAGAAACAGGGAAAGAAAGAATCCCAAGCAGCCTCCACACTGTCAGCACAGAGACCAATGTGAGGCTCGAACTCACGAACCATGAGATCATGACCTGAGCTGAAATCAAGAGTTGGACGCTTAACTGACTGAACCACCCAGGTGCCCCAAGACAGCTATGATTTTTGAGCCAAAAAGAAAATCAGGGGAATGTAAGGGCAGAACGGTCACTATTGAGACTCAAATTAGTGGCCTCCATGGTCAAGGATGTATCTCAAAGTCCAGTGCAAAAATAAAAATAGGGCACCTGGGTGGCGCAGATTACGTGTCAGACTCCTGATTTCGGCTCAGGTCATGATTTCATGGTTCGTGGGTTCGAGCCCTGCACTGAATTCCCCACTAGCAGTGCAAAGCCTGATTGGGATTCTCTGCCTCTCTCTCTGTTCCTTTCCTGTTTGAGCTTGCTCTCGCTCTCTCAAAATAAACAAACATTAAAAAGAAATAAAAGTCCTAAACTATAGTAGTCATTCTAAATAAAAACTCTAAGGAAAAAGGAATAGAGGAAAACTCCTTAAATATGGCATCTTACATAGCCAACCACTGTTTCAGTTAAAAGCAGGAGCCAGACAGGGATACCTGTCTTCAGCATTTGTATTCAAAAAGGAAGTATAATAAGATAAGAACATGAAATAATCAGTAAAAATTTGGAAAAGGCAATCGACAACTATATCTTTTTGGTGACTGTATCTGTATACTTAGAAGACAAAGAGACTCCTGTGACAATATTAAAATTGCAAGAGAATTAGGATGAGGTAGTTGAACAGATGATAAATATGCCAAAATCAATCATTCTTCTCTTCATTAGCAATAAATAATTAGAAATGGAAAAGGGAAAAATAGTCCACTCATAATAATGGTAAAAACCATAAAATATTTACGAATAAATTTAACAAGAAAGCCATAAGACCAATAGGAAATGACCATAAAATCTTATTGAAGGTCATAAAATAAGATTTGAACAAATGCAAAGGCATTTATTATTCTTGGGTGGAAAGACATTACCATAAATTTACAAATTTAATGCAATCCTTTTAGAATTGGATAAAACGATCTTAAGAAGTTCATTTGGAAAAATAAGTGCCCCCAGATAACCAAGAAAAATAAAAAACAAAAGAAAGAGAGAGAAAGGATTGTTGCCTTAACCACCATCAGAACTTGAAACCAGAACGTCACCACTGCTATGATCAAATCGATGATACTGACCAAGGGAGAGACAAAGCAATGACTGCAGATGTGGCAATGAAACAGAAGAGAGGATCCAGGGGCACCTGGGTGGCTCAGTCGGGTAAGCGTCTGGTTCTGGGTTTCAGCTCAGGGCATGATCTCACGGTTCGTGGATTCAAGCTCTGTGTCGGGCTCTGCACGAACAGTGCAGAGCCTACTTGGGATTCTGTCTCCCTCTCTTTCTGCCCCTCTCCCTCCCTCTCTCTCTCTCTCTCTCTCTCTCTCTCTCTGTCTCAAGATAAATAAACTTAAAGAAAAATGAAGAGAAAATCCAGAAATAAATCCCAGTGTGTGTGTGTGTGTGTATATATATGAATATTTGGTGTATGACAGGAGCGACCACTGCACTGGGAACATGAGGGTCATTTATGTGATAGATGATTCTGAGGTATGCACCTCTTCACCTGGAATAAAAGCACACTGGGATCCTATTTCACACCACATAAACATCAAATTCAAATAGCTAAATGTTTAAATTATTTATATTAAATAATGACTAGCTATGAAAGAACATTTACACACTTGTGGACAGCATCGGGATTACAATAGAGTGAACAATTATGTACTCATTGACCCATTTCAAGGAAAGGAACTGTTTTTTGAGTTTTGAATTTCTTGGCATTGCTCTCATTTCTACTCAGAGGTAAATGTTACCCTCAATTTTGTGTTTACTATTGCTTTGCTCCTGCTTTGTCATTTGACCTCACTCTTTCCAATACATTGCTTGTTCTACATGTTTCTGAATTTTATATAAATGAGTCATTACCTGAGACATAATCCTTCTGCTCCTACACTGTGGGGCTTCACCTCCATCTTTGCATAAGCCTGCAATTCATGTATTTTCCCTTATAGTGCCTGATGTACACACATACCATTAACCACTGGGACAGTCTAGTTAGGTTGTTTATTGCCTTTCCCTACATCCCTCTTGGTCTCTTTATTTCACCTGTCATTTTCTTCCTTCTACTCACACCAAAACTAAATACCCTTCACATAAAGAACCTTCAGAACATATGAACGCCAAACACTCCTTTCCTGACCTGAATACATGACAAGAGCACCTTGCTTCTATCTTTATTTCTCATCATTCCCTTTTCTGCCTCAACTTTTCATAGTTATTTGTGTCTAAAATATCCCTGTTATCCTCATTTGGAAGAATTATTCATGCTGGGTAATTAATTCTATGTTTACTGATTTTTTTCTCTTGATTCAATTGCATTGAATCTTCCTCTCCTCTTAGGCTTTCACTGCTGTTAAGATGTCAGCTGACAGTCTTTTCAGTCCTGTGTAGGTAATTTCAGGATCCCTTTGGCTTTCTGCGGCTTCTCTGTGACGTAAGCATGCATGTTTCTCTGTGTTTATTCTGCTGGTAATTCATTGGATTTCCTGGAAGTAAGGATTCTTGTCTTTCATCAGTTTGTGATAACTCACAGGCATCTACCTTTAAAGATGATCTCTGCTCCCTTGCTCCTCTCCTTTTTCTTTTCTTTGGGTATTCTGATTAGATCCGGGCTGTAAGTTCTCTTTCTGTCTCAATCTCTCCTCTCTTGTTCAGACTTCCCATGTGGAGTTCTCCTGTGCTGCACTGGAGGAATTTTTCCAAATTCACCTTCTGGCTCCTGAATTTCCTCTTCAGCTTTTTCTAATCTGCTCTTACACTTTCCCACCAAGTCAGTAAATTGAATTTTTATTTTGAGAGATTCTATTTAGTCCTGCACAGGGTGATTGGTCATTTGTTTAACCTCTTGATTTTTTAACCTTGTTTTCAATCTTTTAAAGATATTAACCAGACATATTTTATATTCTGTGTCCTTTTGTTCTTGATGCTGATTCCTCATGGTGCTTTAGCCCATGGTGTTAAACATTTTTTTTTAAATGAGCTCCCATTTCCTGAAGGTTTATCTGTGAAAGTTTTTGAGGCACAGTTTGAAGACAGGCTCATCCTGATTGTGCCAGGTACCCAAGGATTCCATCATTCTGGGTTAAAGTAAATTTATGCTTGAGATCTTTCAGGTGCTTTTCATCTGCACTATAATTCCATGTGGAGATCAGCACGTGACTGTGCATTATCAGGCACTTTCTCTGGCTCTATCCCCTTGCTGCTTTCTAATCTCGTGCCAAGATTTGAGACAAGCACATATTCTTGTAGTTTCTTGGACAGGGTGGGTTTCTTTCTCACTCACCCTTCCACTGTAGATGTAACTCTTTGGTTTCCCACATGCATATTTTCCAAACATGTCCCCCTTGGAAGTCTCCTGGGATGTGTCCTTGGTACCCTGAATTCTGCAAGGTGTGCAAATGAAAGCTAAAACTCACCCATATGGGCAAAGGCCCTCAAGGCAAAGCCAGCTGCATGGCTACTTTACCTCTCTGGGTTCCTGATTTCACTTGGTTTTTCAGCCTCTGAGTTATTTTTATTTTCTCATCAGCACAACAATGCTTCAAAGGATTTACCAAATATTTATCTGCCATATTGCCAGAGGCAAAAGTCAGATTATAATTTTTTAAAATAGAATGCAACAATTAAACACTGATAAATACAAAGATATTATATTCAACACACCACCATTCAGCACTTTGGAGAGCAGATGAGAACAGGTTCTGTGGCAGAAAAGGCTCAGGAAAGGCTGGGGTCACTGACACATAGCCTATTTTAATTTTCCTGAGTCCACCTGCCTGTTTAAGGCAAATTTAAACTCTTCCATCAGGAGGAACTTGAACAATAAAGAAAAGCCCATTACAAGGTACTGTGGAGAATAAAAGGACACAGGTATCACCAATAACCTGTACCCCTATCTTCTACAGTGAAATCCTGACTAGGAGTCTCTCAGTACTTACCATAACATACAGATGTGCCTGGTGACAAATACAATGTCAGTGACTAATCCCTTTTGGACCACTTCTTTTTTTTTTAATGTTTATTTATTTTTAAGAGCGAGAGAGACAGAGCGTGAGTGCGAGAGAGGCAGAGAGAGGGAGATATGGAGACACAGAATCCAAGACAGGCTCCAGGCTCTGAGTTGTTAGCACAGAGCCCAACGCGGGGCTCAAACTCACGAAGTGAGATCATGACCTGAGCTGAAGTTGGACGCTTAACCGACTGAGGCCACCCAGGTGCCCCTTGGACCACTTCTGATAAAAGAAATAGCAAAGACTGAGCTGAGTTTGAAATATCTTCTAAGTAATCAAGGCTTTGCTTCAGACAGTCCCAGCACAATGTGGGTCTCTGGACTAAAATGCCATTTGATCTCTAGTTTATATTGACCAGAAGAAGCTTGTCTTTGACTGGTCCTAGTCTCCTGAGGCAGCAGCATCAGAAAGTGGGGCTTTACTCTCGCTGATGTGTTTCTACCTAAAGCTTGGGAAGAAATCACTCTGTAATAAGTAGTAGCTCAATGTTATTTATAAGTGGCAGAATCACAAAGAATTAAAAATCAAAATATCCTTCTAAGTAGGTCATATTAACCAAGACGAAATTATTTTTCATTCAGGACATAAAGTATGCTTACCATCTCAACTCTAAACATGCCGGAATGACTTTTCATTTTTTATTCCAAGGAGAGTAAATTCTAAAGATAGTTTAGTTTCAGAAATTCACAGTTCAGAGGAAGGCAGCAGAATACAGCGGTGACCAAGTCAGGCCCTCCCAAGGAAAGGGATCAAAAAGATGTGGCCTAGTGGGTTCTGACAGGCATCTCATCTGGGTTGTGGCAAGATGGGTCTAGGGCCCACACAGGAAGGTGGCTGAGTGAGGCAGCAACCTGATGGGAGTCAGGAGATAAGTTCATGTATAGGCAGATCTAGCAATAAAAAAATACACTGGGGATAGTGGGAGCCAGATTCCCTGCTGAAGAAGAGAGTTCCAAAAACAGAAAGAGGGGAAGCTAGGATAAGGCCTGTGGATGGACTGGCACTCAAGGTACTTATGTGATGGGTCATGGCTTTTGGGACACAGGTGTATATGTATATACAGTACATACATTTCCTATGTCTCTTCTCCGAGAGTTTCTGGGAGCAGCAAAATCCCAGTGGTAAAGAGCACATTTAACTCTATGTCTTGGTTTCTAAATGCAATTTACCACTAAAGGGAACCAAGGCTCTTTGAAGAAATGGTTTGTGCCAGGGAATGGGCAGGGAAAATATAAAAAGAGTGCAAATATCTTTTTGAGCCAGAAACTAAGGAAGGCACTTAAAAAATCATGAGACATATCAAAAAGACACAGAAGCCAGTTTGAAGAAGCTCTCACTGGCCAAGACTATAATACTCTGACCAAAAAATAAATAATGATAGTAACAGATAATATCCTATTGAATAAACAGAATTTACAAACTTACATTGATTTTTAAAAAGCAAGTGAATGGGGAAAAAGATAATTCTTTCTTATAGAATTTCAATTAATAAATGCAGAAGAAATTATGGAATTAGAAAATTTCAGGCAAACAAAATCAGTAAATGCTAAAACTCATGGGTGAAAGGGGATTAACAAGATATTTACAATTTCAAAATATCTCATTACAAAGCATTTAGTAGTTTTAAAGGAAAATAGAGCAACTCTACAATGGAGAAAGCTGGAAAATTTCACCTCATTCAAACGATCAGTTAACATTAGCTGTCATGGGACAAGCTGCCATCAGTTTCTACTTAATGGGATACAGGGGAAGAAAGCCTGTCATCAGTTATATTTTTGCCTCAAATTCATAACCTCAATGTAGTCATGAGGAAACATCAGACAAAGCCAAACTGATGGACATTATTAAATGACTGGCCTAAAATCTTTAAAATTTTTTTAAATGTTTATTTATTTTTGAGAGAGACACACAGAGCATGAGTAGGGGAGGGGCAGAGAGAGAAGGAGACACAGAATCCAAAGCAGGCTCCAGGCTCTGAGCTGTCAGCACAGAGCCTGACGTGGGGCTTGAACCCATAAACCATGAGATCATGTCCTGAGCCGAAATCAGACACTTAACCGACTGAGCCTCCCACATGCCCCTGGTCTATAATCTTTAAAAACATTAAGGATATGAAGAATAGGGAAGGAATGAAGCAAGCAGCCTGAGGACAGATAACAACTAAGTGTCATGGGTGATCTGGTTTCAATTCCCTTACTAAAAAAAACATGATTAGGACAGGTGGCAAAATGTGAATGCACTCTTTGGGTGAATATAGGAGAATTTTTGCACTGTCCTGAAATTTTCCAGTAATATGGGAAATATTGGGGAAAAATAGGGCATCTGAAATTTCATAGAATTCTACTTCTGTCTAGGATACAGACATTTGCAGAAGATTGTTGTTCCCATTATAACAATAAGAAAACACCCAATAAACTAAAATTCATACCTTTTTTTTAAGGCATGGGGCAATAAACAAGGAATATATGTTTAAGTGAACTAAACTCAAGAAGAACACGTCTTTTATAAAAACTGAATTCACAATATCTGAAATAAAGGATTTACTAAATAGACTTTATTAAGAATAAGCTGAATGGACACAGTGGAAAATGGATGAATAAATTAAGTCAATAATAGAAAAGCCTGGATTGAAACACAGAGACAAAAACTATTCAACAGATCATTAGAGAACTGTGGAAATAGGACTAACATACATGTTAATTGGAGTTTTACAAGGAGAAGAGAGAATAAGGTGGAAGGAATATTTGAAAAGATACTGATTAAAGTTCTACAAAACTTAAATACATCAGGGCAATATCCAAGAAGGTGAGTGAACCCCAAGTAAAATAAACACAAAGGAAACCACAAAGGCAAATCATCAAACTACTGAAAATCAAAGATAACAAGAAAATATAACAAGTAGCCAGAGGAAAAAAGATCTATCACCTTCAAGAAAATGACAATAACAATGATGTTTCACTTCTCATCAGAAATAATGGAACTCAAAAGACAATGAACTAAGCTTGCAGTTCAAGAAGAAGAAAGAATACCAAAAAGAAGTAAAAGGAGGAAAAATAAATGTAAGAAAAAAACCCCCACAATAGAAAACCTTCCCACCAGTAGTATATGAGTATTCTGCCCCCCCCACATCCTTGTCAACACCTGCTATAATCAGTCTTAAATTTTAGCCATTTGAATAGATTGTGATCTATTACAATAGATTGTAATAGTATATCATTGTATTTTTAACTGGCATTTCCCAATGACTAATAAGGTTGAACATCTTTTAATGTGTCTATTTGCCATCCATAGTATTTATTTATCTAAGGGCAATGAAAGCCTATGTCCACAAAAGGACATAAATACAAAACATTCCTAGAAGCTCTTAAAAAAAATTTAACGTTTATTTATTATTGAGAAACAGAGAGAGCATGAACATGGGAGGGGCAAAGAGACAGGGAGACACAGAATCCGAAGGAGGCTCCAGGCTCTGAGCTGTCAGCACAGAGCCCGACGCAGGGCTCGAACTCACAAACCATGAGATCATGACCTGAGCCGAAGTCGGACGCTCAACTGACTGAGCCACCCAGGTGCCCCTAAAACATTCCTAGAAGCTTTATTCTTTTTTTTTAATTTTTTTTAATGTTTTATTTGTTTTTGAGACAGGGAGAGACAGAGCATGAACAGGGGAGTGTCAGAGAGAGGGAGACATAGAATCTGAAACAGGCTCCGGGCTCTGAGCTGTCAGCACAGAGCCCAACGCGGGGCTCGAACTCACAAACCGCGAGATCATGACCTGAGCCGAAGTCGGCCGCCCAACCGACTGAGCCACCCAGGCGCCCCTAGAAGCTTTATTCTTAATAGTCCTCAAATGGAAACAAGCTTCATGTGCATCAACAGGAATGACTATGTACACTGTGATATAGTCATCCAATGAAATACTACTCAGCAATAAAAAGGAAGAAACTAATTTACCAACAATGTGGAGAAGACTCTGAAACATTATGTTGAGTGAAAGAAGCCAGAGCCACAAGATCCCTTCTGTTTAGTTCCACTTACATGAAGTCCAGGAACATGTGAACTAATCTACCTATGGTGGTTGGAATTGGAACAGTGATGACCTCTGTATCGAAGGGTTGGCTGGAAAGGGATCTGAGATTACTTGGCATGAAGATAGAAAGTTTCATGTCTTGAGTTGAGTGATGGTGTATACATTTGTCAAATAATTGTGTATTATTTGACAAATATGCAAATGTGTATACATTTGTATATTATTCACAAAGATATAGGCATCTCATTGCATGTATATTATACCTCAATTTAAAAAAAAATCCATATTCAGATTGTACTTTTTTTCTAGGACAACACTTGAGATTAAATTATCACAAGTAGAGATTTAAGAAATCTTTGGGGCGCCTGGGTGGCTCAGTCAGTTCAGCGCCCGACCTCGGCTCAGGTCATGATCTCACAGTTTGTGGGTTCGAACCCCGCGTTGGGCTCTGTGCAGACAGCTTAGAGTCTGAAGCCTGCTTCGGATTCTGTGTCTCCCTCTCTCTCTGCACCTCCCCTGCTTGTGCTCTATCTCTCAAAAATAAATAAAAATGTTAAAAAAATTAAAAAAAATCTTTATATTAAAAAAATTTTTGACATTGCATCCAAATCGCACCCAGTAATCCAGGGCTTCTCACCAGGTCCAGTTGGATAGAGGGGCCCTGGTCCACTCCAGGCTGTGGGAGGATGGTGGGGTGGGAGGTGGGGCTCAGACAGGGCTGCTGGGCAAATGCCTCGGTAGAAATGTGTGACTGCAAGTGACAGTACTGCTACAGCAGCAGGAAGTCGACAGGAGCCTGGAAGTCCCCCAGAGCTGCTCACACCGCAGAGCCACCTGGGCTGGCCTGTGGTTGCAGCATGACACACAGAGCTGACTTCACGGGTGTGTGACAGTGCGGTAATGCAGGTCTCTGCACTTGGAGGGACCCGGTGCCTGACATTAAATGCTCTGAAGTTGCTGTCCTGAAATACGGAACAATTACACCAAAGTGTGTGTTCTGTAAGAAAAGGCCAACAGGAAGGCAGAGGATGTGTCATGTGTGTTCCTCACTCACTCTGCCTCCTTGCCTCCACTGGATGGCTCTCTGCGGCCAGCTCCTTAGGCCTGGTGCCCTCCCTCGGGGGCCTTCCTCTATGTAACTTCTGTTGTTGTCCTCCACCTTTGGTGGTGAAGGGGTCATGTTGAGGGAGGGGGTCCGTATTGTTTTTTGCCCTCCACCTCTGGCAGGGGCTTGGGTGGGCATGTGGGAGGGGGATTGTTTGGACGCACACCACTGAGCATCTCAGAGGGGCCATGAGGGCGGCTGTCCCTGACCCGGGCTGACAGCACCGTGGTACCAACAGTGGGGGCCTCAGGGCTCAGCTTCAACTAAGGTTCTGAGCAGCCCCTGGTACAGAGGTTGTAAGCCCTTGGGGGAGGTCCATCTGCAGTGGGGTGGGTCAGTGGGCCTAGGGCAAGGTGAAGCTGGGGCCCCACAGTTTTATTTTGCAGTGCCCTACAAATTCTGTCGTCAGTCCTGGCCACCCCTGCCTGCTCTCGGTGCATTTCCTCCTGCACGACACAGGCCTGGGGTGCGTGTAGCTGTCTAGTCTGTTTGCTGAGCTCTTCATCTGCTTTCTTGGTGTACAACACACGAGATGGTCATGACCCTGACTTTCGGGGACACTGGCAAGTTGGCCCCAGAAGTGGAGCCATTTCTGACACCTTGGCACTCTCTTCAGAAATGGTTCCTAAATGCTATTCTTGGGAGAATCACAAGGGAGCCTATCTTGTCATCTTGAATAACTGCTCACAGGACACAGAACCAGGTGGAAAGGGGCTGCAAACTGGGGTGGGCATTCTTCTTTCTCATTCATTCATTCATTCATTCATTCATTCATTCATTCATTCTGTATTGAGCACTACTGTAGGCCAAGCTCTCTTCTACATACTGGAGATACAGCAGTGACCAAAACATAGAAAATCGCTGCCATTATGGAGCTTCAGTTTGAAAGGAGGTGACAGACAGGAAGTGACGCTGCTATGAAAGAAAAAGAGAAGCAGGAAAGGGGATAAGGAGCTGAAGGTGAAGGGATATTTGGATAAGGTGGTCAGGGAAGGCCTCTTGGAGGAGGTGGCCTTTCAGCAGGCACTTGCATGGAATGAGGGAACAAGTCAGAGAGGCTCTGAGGACAGACCAAGTGCCAAGCCCCAAGGCAGGGATGAATTTGGTGTTTTGAAGGAAGAGCAGGAAGGGGGGCTGAAGAAGAGGCCAGGGTGGGACAGAGCCTGCAGGGCATGTGGGGAGCTCTGACTGCACCCTACTGTGCCGACAAGCCACTGGAAGATTATCAGCAGGATGGTCATACAGTATGATTTCTGGTTTTTCTTTTTTAATTCATTTATTTTTTTTTGAGAGAGAGAGAGAGAGAGAGTGTGTGAGTGGGGGAGGGTAAGAGAGAGAGGGAGAATCTCAAGCAGGCTCTATAGTGTCAGCACAGAGACTGATGCGGGGCTCGAACTCATGACACCATGAGATCGTGACCTGAGCCGAAACCAAGAGTCAGAAGCTTAACCGGATGAGCCACCCAGATGCCCCCAGTATCATTTCTGTTTTTAAGATGGACTGTGGCCGCTGCATGGGGGGTTCACTGGGACGATGGCACAAGGAAAGGGAAGGGGAGCAGTTCAGGAGGTGACTGTGCTTGTTGAAGCAAGAGATGCCGGTGGCCTGGGCCAGCGGTTTATGCGCTATTTCAGGTGGGGCTGCTGATCTGGGGATGGTGCCATGAGCGAAAGACAGGGGTCACGAATGGCAGCGTGGGCTTTTACCTGAATAACCAAGTGTTGTCCCTGAGATGGGAGAACAGGGGGATGATTAGGTTTGGGCATAAAATCAGGAATGGGTTCCAAGTACACTAGGATGGAGAGGTCTATTAAGGGTCCCAGGGGAGAAAAGCAAGGGGCTTTGTGAGCCCAGGGCTGGGGAAAAGGTGTGGCAGAGGGAGGCAGGGATTCGAGATTCTAAAATCACAGGACTGGATGACATCACCCTGGGCATGGCGGGGATAAAGAAGAAAAGAATGTTTACCCGAAATAAGTGATTCTTAGACAATTCTCAAGTGTGGACATTTGTGAAACCGAGCGATCCCCCTTCTGCAATAGGAGCTTGGTGTTTAATTTGAAGATGATGCATTCAATTAGGTCATTCAGCCTAACCTTAAACTCTTGCCACACATTTTATTGTTCCTTGAGGTGCCTCCAGTGGTTACAGCTCAGAAAGAGCACCCACACTCCTGGGGCCGGAGGTTATTGTTCTAATGAACGAGGCCTTCAGTCTCCAGCTCCGAGAGCACGAAGCTGGAGGGACAGAGAGCACAGAGGAGACACACTGGCTCCCCACAGCCTTAGCTCCAGGTTTGAAGTTTCCTTTGTACAGTTGCTGCTCAGGGACAATGGAGAAGAAAGAAAAGATTTCCGTCCCCGGTATTTCCGTCACAACAGGTTGGAGCCTGGCACACTGGCTTTGTTCTCAGACTGAACAAATTAACGGGAATCTTGTTTCCTGGTCGGCGCCTCCGATTCCTCTGTGACTACTCAGCACTGCTCACCTTGATGGAGGCGGCAGCCCGGACCTGCATTCATCTACATCAGCAGAAACTTCAGTGCTAAACCCATCCAGGCGGTGCCTCCGGCTGTCCTGTTTGCATGGCAGGAGCTGAAGCATGAAGATCTTCCTTCCTGGGGAGAGCTCCCCCCACCCCCCATCTTGCTACCTTAGTTATCTCTATACCTGTGCCAAGGCACTGCACGCAGTTCTCCCTGCAGAGGAGATGCTCCACACATCTGTCCTGGAACTTTGGAGGCCGGGGTGCTGCCCGATTCTGCTACCACACAAGGAACTGAGCCCCTGCCACATGCAAACAGGAGTTTGCTGGAAAGGGTGGTGACCGTCGGGAGAGGGGCAGGTGGAAGGAGAGACTGAATGGGGATGGAATGGGAAGAGGGGGTTGGGGTGAGGATAGTGGCAGAGTGGTGAAGTCAAGTTGGCTGTGGTGACTGAGCCATGACAGAATGATGGTGGTGGCCCATGGTGGTGGGGGAGGGGATGGTGGGCGTGATGTAAAAGGGATTAGAAACACAGCTCATTTTCCTCCCCTCTGAGGCCACCCTAATGAGTTATGATGGAGACCATGTGTGCCCTGCACAGAGCAGGAAGAAGACAGATGTGACTGAGCATAAACCTTTCATAATAGAACACTGGATATGTACAGAAAGGCTGGGCGTCCACAAGCTGGCACAAGAGCCCCCCTGGGCACACAGCCCAGAGGCTACTGCTGAGGGTGGTGGTGAAGAATAACACTGTGGCTCCACTGCTAACCAACTCACCAGCAGACGTCACGCCAGGCAAAGGACCATGCCTGCCCTGTGGGGCCAGGAGGGCTCACCATGGAACAAGTGACAACATCAGAAAGAGTGCCTGTCCCCCATTTCAGGGGGGACCTGAGTCGAGCAGCAGCCCTCAGCGGGTGGCAGCGCTGAACTTTTGTGATAGAAAGTCACTGCAGAGGGATTCCATCATGTGACTTCTAGGGGCGACCCGGGGGCAGTGCAGGAGGGCAGGTGAGGAAATCTTATGAAATATCATGTCAGATGACGAAAGCACTCTCCTGGGACTGGGTGACAATTCAGGAAGTTCACTGAGAATTGAAGAATACACAGCCTGACATGACTATGGGGAGAGAAGACAGGGAATGAAATGTGGTATTTTTATCCTACACATTAGACATAAGGAAATGCGTATTTTGAGGAGTTTTCCCAACAGGCACTCGGGTTATGCTATCTAGAACATCCAGGGGCACCTGGGCTCCCTACGACTCCCCTCGGTTTGCGGGCTCATGTGGTCTCCCTGTTGGGTGATGCTGACATACTACTAATGGCTAGGTGACCGTGTCCCGTGACGGGCACCACTGCTCTTCACAGCCCGGAGGAGGGCTGGGCTGCACAGGGAAGCTGGCAGTGACTGTGTGCCCACCACTGATCATTTGGGCGCAGGGTTTACTACAGAGCATTCCCGTCGCTGGGCTCACTGCTAAACATCACAGAAAGGAAAGAACACTTTAGAGTCTGACAATCTTGAGCTCCATGGCTGGAAAATGGGAGAATAAACTGTGCCTCAAGGCCGATAGGGTGCATACATGGAGGAATGAACACAAGACACCTAGCAGTCTCTGCCCAAGTGGGTCCAGGAAAATGCTAGCTGTGTCCTCTGTTCCCGATAAAAAGAGGATTTAGCTTTTTAAAAAATTAAACTAAATTTAAATTTAATTTAATTTAGTTGTAATTAAAAGGAAATCTGTAAAAACAAAACAAAAGATCTTTTCTATAGCAAAGTTCGAAGTTTTTCTCCTGTATCAGACTGTGTCCGGATTTTAGACTGTGGATTAACCTATTTCAAGAGAATATTGATATGAAAGGCCTATGGGCTCTCATTTATTGAGCAGTTATTATGCCCCAGACACTGTAGTGCTTGATGTATAGTCTTCGTGGGTGACGTTGCTATCAATTTTAAAAAACACTTTACTACTTAGTTTTTAGTTTGTGCATCTTTTTAATATTAAGAGCTCAAAATTGAAGGAAGAGCCTAGGTGGCTCAGTTGGTTGAGCGTCCGACTTCAGCTCAGGTCATGATCTCCCAGTTCGTGGGTTCGAGCCCTGCGTCAGGCTCTGTGCCGACAGTGCAGAGCCTGGAGTCTGCTTTAGATTCTGTGTCTCCCTGTCTCTCTGCCCCTCCTCGACTCGCGCTCTGTTTCTCTTTCTCTCAAAAATAAATAAACACTTAAAAAAAAAAAAGAGCTCAGTCAAGTGACCAAAAAGCCAAGATTTATCCCAGAAGCTATTCTTAAGCTATTCAGATGGCCTGTCCCAAAGTCGTCTTCTACTTTAGCAGGAGCCCAGAGCGAGGCATCTTAACTCTGGCACACTCAAGGCCCTTCCCAGGTGGCAAAGTCATTCAACCACCAGGCCTGAGGTTTAACAACTATCCAGAGCAGGACTTGTGCTGAGATATTAAGAAACAGATATAGGGGAAAACAATTTTGAATGAGTTTAGATTGTTCAGCAGAAAACCTGGAAAAGTAATCAGCAGACTCCTATAAAGAAAAATTTAAAAATTAAAGATTCATTTCTTTGAATAGCTTTTCTGGGTTCCTCTCTGAAAAAGTACAAATCTTAACTTTAAAAAGAAGCATTAATTAATGAATCCGCTCACTGGATAATTCTGTGTACCTACTATGTGCTAAGTCCTAAGTCCTTGGGATACAGCAGAGAATAAGACAGACACAGACACTGCCCTCAAGACTTATGGTCCATTTCATGGCTGCTGTATACAGCTATGCAGTCTGTATACTGTACAAGTCCAGTGGGGAACGGAACCCAGTCCACACTCAGCTTGCCCCACTATGTTTCCTAGCAGGGGGCTGAATTTGTCTGGATGAAGGGACATCATTTTCTTTGTACAGAGATGCCATCTGTTTGCCAAGCCAAGAACCTACAAGGCTGTTTGCCCACTGGGTGCTTTTATTCTGATTTACACAAAGGCTGTCGAGCTGGCAATGGTCCTGGGGAAATGGAGCTGAACACAGTCACAGGGCAATGACTGTCTCATCAACACCTCCACAGCCTGCTGGTGCAGTGGTGATCTCCTCCTGGCCAGAGGTGACGACGCCCTGGCAGAGGGCGGGCTTCAAAGGGAGGACAGACATATGGAAAAGAGTCTATGATTGGGGCGCCTGTGTGGTTCAGGTGGTTGAGCATCCGACTTTGGCTCAGGTCATGATCTTGTGTCTGTGGGTTTGAGTCCCATGTCGGGCTCTGTGCTGACAGCTCGGAGCCTGGAGCCTGCTTTGGATTCTGGGTCTCCCTCTGTCTCTGCCCTTCCCCTGCTTGTTCTCTGTCTCTATCTCGCAAAAAGTAAAAAAAGTGATCATAAAAAATTTTTAAAAAGTCTGTGATTGAAGTAGGGGTGAGGTGAAGGGAACCAGGACCAAATCAGCTGGGCTCTAGTCCCCCTGTCTAGTGCTGAGGAGCACCTCCAGGCATGACCCTGCTCTCCCTGGCCTTGGCCCCCTGCTCTTCTGTAAGGAGGAGATAGAACTGGACTGGTTTTGATTTCCCCTGTAGCTCTCATCTTCCCTGATTGGTTCAATGTTCATAAGAGGGTCTGCTTATTTCCAAAAAAGCCATCTTTCCCAGCTGGAAATTCTTAAAACCCAGACTGTGCCACCAGAATAGCAAGTGGTGTCCTTTATGCCTGACCAAAGGGAGGTCTCCCCCATGAAGGGAAGGAGCAAAGAGTAGCCGGGAGCCTGCGGATGAGAGAGAGAGAGGTCCTGCTTCCCACCCCTCAGGGCCGTGGACTTGTGTCTCCTGCATAATGAGCCCGTCACCGCGTGGGGGCTCCGGGCAGATGAGCAGCGCCGCCTGGCTGGCTCTGCCGCTCCCTAATTACAGCATGTCCTGAAGGGGGTCTCCTGACAGAGATCATTAGGCTTGCAATTCTGATTACTCAGAACACAGCTCCCACAGCCAATTAGCAGCAGAGAAACTGGGCTGCACCGTGGGTCGGGGGGTGATCAATCCTGCCTTTTTGCTCTGGACGGGGCAGGTCAGCAGGTGGCTGGGGAGTGGAGGCGAAGCTGCCAGAAGCAGTGACCATGGTGGTACCGGGGTGTGTGTGTGTGTGTGCCCCACTCTGCTGCTCCCCAGCCCCCCCAGAGAATGACTCCCCGTTCCTTGCTTTAACAACGTATCGGCAGAACCTCCAAGTCCCTTTTCTAGTTTAGCAAACCCCACTGTCACGGTAAAGATCCCAAAGCCAGGCTAAAACGTCTCCTTCCAAAAGTCAGCACAAGTTTTGGAAAAAGTAAGCAGAGATTTCAAGTTCTAAAACAACTTCTGAGTCTCAGGCTCTCTAGTCACATTCTAACTCACACATCCCAGAAGATCCCAGCAGCAACACCACAGAAGTCAGCCAGTCCAACGTTACCACCCTACTTCTGCTCTTGCCAGCTGTGTGGCCTTGGACCAGTCACATAACTCTCTGGGCCTCAGTCTACAGCTACAGAGTACAGATAACAACCAGTACCTAGTCCAAGGAGGAGAGAGGGCTTACGAGCCGTACTCAGCGCAGTGTGGGGCCACCAGAAGGTTCTGAGTCCTTGGAAGGGCGCCTTGTCTTATCAGTTTTGGCAGCCACAGCCCATTCTCAAGGAATAGACACAGAAGCTGGAGAAAATGGAGACACTTCTGGTAGGGGCTTGTCTTCCCCATCAGCAGCAGGGTTACTGCCTTCTGCAGGCCTCCCCAAGCCCTGGGAGACACTGCACTCCTCTTGGTAGGAACGTCCTGGTGAGCTCTCTTCACCAGGGCCTGTGGCTGTGAACACGCATAACTGGGGATGAAGAGAGAACTGGGAGTAGGACTGCAGATCCCCGGACTCGGCATCCAGTCACTCTGATGTAGTCGTTCTTTGGCAGGGCCTGGGGATGTGCCTTTTTCACTGGCACCCTGGCTGAGCTTAGGTCACAAAGCTGGACCACACGTTGAGAAGCCCTCGGGGCCATAGCTGCTGCATCCAGGAAAGACACGGCTTTGGGTTCTGACAGATCCAGGCCTCTCCTTCCACTTGGGGATCAGCCCTGCTGGTTCAGAGGGTGATACATCCTTCTCAGGGGCTTCATCTGGCCACCTGGCACCAGAGAAGGGTACATGCCTAGGGCTCTCTGGGGAGGTGGACAGGACAATTGCCTTGGGTGCTGGATCCTTCTGGAAAAGTTAGGTGTACAGAAAAAGGTGAGGGATAGAGCTGGGGAGGTGGCAATTTCAAGGACTCTCCTGAAGTCCCTAATGGGGGAAGAATCACCGTCTAAAACCAGATGTCAACTTCCGTCACTCGTGAAGTTGCAAGTAATGTGTGAATAACAATACCTGAGGTGTGCCAAATTGGGAATAAGCTACTCTGAAGATAATGAATTTTGAGTGGATTTAAATTTATCCCTATGCTAATTTCATTCTCACACACCCACACCCTGATAGACTATGGTGTACATAAAAGGCAACATGTATGTAACCGGGCAGGACTTCCGGTCTCTCGTATCTGGGTGTGCTAGACCTACGCTGTGATTTGTCACATGTGTCATGGCGGAACAAGGGCCAGCTGCACCATCTGGACTGGGATCTGTGGCTCTGTGGCTTGTCCCAGGGAGCTGAGCTGGAACCTTGCTGACCTCATCCCACTACCACCTGTGACTGGGCCCCAGGGAGGAGCACTCCGCCCAGAGACAACAAAATGGGAATGACAGAAGAGGGGGTGGGGCAGGCTTGTTCTGGGTCCCAAGGTCCACACACAGTGAGGCCAGGCCAAGGACATCCTGGTGTGGGAGATGCGTAGACTGAGGACGTTGAGCCCGTGTTTGGCTTGGCAGTGGCCACAGGATGCCAAGCACCAGGGGCCTTGCACAGACAGGAAGTGAGTGCCTGGGGACCAGGGTGCCTGAGGCAGAGGCTCCTAGCTGTCCCCTCTACTAGACCAGCCCTGCCTGTGACTCCGAACTCTGGATGCCCCTTTTTCCTTGGCCATTTGCCTTAACATGACTCTTTTTAAAACAATTTTTTTTTAAGATTTATTTATTTTTGAGAGACAGAGCACGAGTGGGGGAGGAGCAGAGAGAGAGCGAGACACAGAATCTGAAGCAGGCTCCAGGCTCCAAGCTGTCAGCACAGAGCCCGACGTGGGGCTCGAACCCACAGACTGCGAGATCATGACCTGAGTCAAAGTTGCATGCTTCACTGACTGAACCACCCAGGCGCCCCTACCTTAACGTGACTCAAAAAGGTGTTGTCTTTTCTTTCCTCTATTAATTCCTAAGTCCCCAGGGTAGGTCTGGCATGCAGTGGGAACACAATAGGAGCTGTCCCTGCCCTTGGACTTAACTAAGTGGTTAAGAGAGTAAACTGAGAGACAGGCACCAGCTCTGTCACTCTGTGAAATGCAAACACCATCGTTATAGGCAGCCTCCTTAGGTCTCAGCTGTGGTTTCTAGAAACAAGTGAACAACCTCTTGCCCACATGTAGAGGTTTCAATCCTCTTGTTCTTGCTTTGAGGTGGGCTTCTAAGCATACCCACAAATGGGGAAGGGGTGGGGGTGGAGAAGCAAACATTAAAGGTTTCATAGCACATAGTCTTGTGAAAAATCTCTTCTCTGGAGTGGCCTAACTTGGGTCCTAGATGTGGTTTAACTGGTTTGCCCCTTGGTGGTCCACGTCAGTGGAGATGTGCTCCCAGGAAGCCCTAATGCTGAGGGCTGTCCCCTTAATCCTCAACTCAGACAATGGTGAGGAAGACAGCAGTGAGGGTGATGATGATGAAGGCAATGATGTGGGCTGTGCTCTTTTAGTGAAGCCCAGAGAAGATATTAAGGATGGGGGCTGAGTCCAAGCTCCTTCTTCTATAACCTGCCCTGCTCAAAGTTAGGCCTGCCCTTTGAGCATGCACCTCCAAGATCCTAAGTTTAAAGACATTTTAGGCCACTCGGGTTCACTGCATTATGGATTTCTGTACTCCCTGGTCTCCTTCAGGAGGGAGGACAGAGCATGGTAAGCTTAGGATCCATCCCCTATGAGGCATCCTCCCTCAGCATGAGGTCAGGGTCCCCTGGTGGTCTTCCAGAACCCACTGCACACCCTGAACCATGATGTAACACAATTAAAGCCCCTTCTCTCCTATTTCAGGTTAATTGGGTCTATACCATAGTTGACGCATTCTTGTTTTTGGGTCCCTGATTGTTGATTAATGGCAAGTCATTGGTTACAGACGTACAGGGCACACCAGCAGCACTTGAGACGTGAGGTGTAAATAAATGCTCATAATTAGTAATTGAGAAGGACTGGACGGCCACAAAACACACAAAGCACTCAGGAAATGCAAGGTGCAATTTCCCCTTGCTCAGGCAATTTCCACACTCTACATGTAAAGCTGTCGGGGGTGGGGTGGGTGGAACGTTAGTTGAAAGTGAGATTTTCACACTAGGGGCAAACTTTACAAGAGAAGAAACAATTGCAGAAAAACCAATTTAGTTAATTGTCTTTGTTTCACCTGCTGTTCGTAAATCCATGGAGCCAGACACTATCTGCTGAAGCCTGGGCTTGCTACCACCACGGTGGCCTGTGGGATGGGTCTCACGGCTTCTGCATACATTCTGTTATCTCCCAGGGATTGGGTATAATGGGAAAGTGGCATGTGCAAAGGTTTCGGGGAGTGGCCCTAGGACAGTGATGTTTGTTGCCATGGAAATGAATATAAAGTCTCCAGTTCATCACTGGCAACTCAGCAGGGCCCAGGAGAAGAATGGACAAGTCAGAGCCCTCACAAGTTTGGTTACAGATGCATTCATGAGCCAGCAAAAGAAGTGGAGGAATAACTGTTCAGGCATGCCTGACCTCACTGTGTGTGTGGCTTTAGCCGAACTCATATCAGAATCTTACTCTCCAGCACAAAGAGTGAAATGTCGCCCTCCAAAATAATAAGCAGGTTGGCTTCCCTTCCTCCTTCCCTCCTTCCTTCCTTCCTCCCTTCTTCCCTCCCTCCCTCCTTCCTTCCTCCCTCCCTCCTTTCTTCCCTCCTTTCTTCTTCCCTCCCTCTTTCCCTCCTTCTTCCCTCCCTCCCTCCCTCTCTTCCTCCTTCCTTCCTCCCTCCCTTCTTCCCTCCCTCCCTCCTTCCTTCCTCCCTCCCTCCTCCCTTCCCTCCTTTCTTCTTCCCTCCTTCTCTCCCTCCTTCTTCCCTCCCTCCTCTTCTTTCCCTCCCTTCCTTCCTTCCTTCCTCCCTCCCTCCCTCTCTCCCTCCTTCCTTCCTCCCTCCCTTCTTCCCTCCCTCCCTCCTTCCTTCCTCCCTCCCTCCTCCCTTCCCTCCTTTCTTCTTCCCTCCTTCTCTCCCTCCTTCTTCCCTCCCTCCTCTTCTTTCCCTCCCTTCCTTCCTTCCTTCCTCCCTCCCTCCCTCTCTCCCTCCTTCCTTCCTCCCTCCCTTCTTCCCTCCCTCCCTCTCTCCCTCCTTCCTTCCTCCCTCCCTTCTTCCCTCCCTCTTCTTCCTTCCTTCCTTCCTTCCTTCCTTCCTTCCTTCCTTCCTTCCACAAATTCCTGATGTGCATTTCAATGTGAGTCTACTTAGTAGAGTAAGAGGTAACAAAATCATTTGCGTTTTTCGCTATTTGTTGAAGGGCACACCCATAATTAGACATGCCTAGCTGGCCTTGCTCAACTCTACTTGACACAACTAGAGAGAATGGCCAGCAATGTCTTCAGAAAGGGCTCCAAGGACAAGACTCAGAGAAAAGGGCAGCTGATAAAGACACGAGACCCCAGCACAGATCTAAGGTGTCACCCTAGTGGCAGAGTGGGGGTGAACGATAAAATATCCTATAAAATTCTCTGGTGGACAATAGTTCAACGCAATCAGAATGAGCTGTTGATGGCAAGAAAACAGGGTAAGAGAGAGGAAGAAAGTTCTAAGGCAGGATGGCCAACATGGGGCACTCATGTCCCCACTCGCAGGGTGCAGAGTGGGAATCCCCCCACTCTTTCCCACTGAGCCCAGGTGTGGCCTTCTCATTTTCCGTCCCATCACCGCCAGGTCAGAGTTACCACCTGTGGTAGATGAAAGATGGCAACAAATTCTCTGGGGCCTCTGAAGACAGTCTAACTTCCTTCCCCTTGAATCTGGTCTGGCTTTAGTGACCTGCTTGACCAAAAGAATGTGACAGACCTAACTAGGACTTCCGAGGCTAAGGAGCCCTGCATCTCACACAAGGGCATCTTGGAACACTGGCTTTTGGAGCCCTGGGCCACCACGTAAAATGTCTATCTTGCAGTACAGATGGTGTAGGAATGCTCTAAGGTGACATGGGGGAGAAAGGGGTCCAGCTGAGCCAGCCTTCCAGCTGACCCTGCCAAGGTGGCAGACACGTGAGTGACACTGGCTAGGACCCTCAATTACAGCTCAGCTGGTAGCTGAACACCAACGAATGACCCCAATGAACGCCACCTAAAGCAGAAAAATCACCCAGCTGAACCTGGTCCAAATTCCTTACAAAACTGTGAGATCTAATACAAAAGCTATTTTAAGCTGCTGAGTTCTGGAGTAATTTGTACACCGCCTGAATAACCCGAGTACCAAATAACCTGAATACCAAAGTGACACTCCCTGGCCACCTTATGTACAGACAAAAATTGTGTCCAGGGCCCAGAAGAAGTGCCTGGGGGCTCTTATGATAATGTAACGGTAATACTAATATTTATTGAGTAATTACCATGTGCAAGACACTTCAACATTTTATATGGAATAACTCATTTATATGCAAAATCTCTCCAAGCACCTAAGGACACCAAACCCCCAAGAATGGGGCCAAAGACTGACAGACCGATCTCAGGTGAGTGTTAACTAACATTTCAACCTAAGAGAGCATCTGCTAGTAATCCAATCATATCTTTTCTCTCACTGGTGCCTCACTATACCAGGTATAAGCTGGGCAAGGTTGGTTTTATCATCTTTTTAAATGTTTTTAATCAAAATTTTTAAAACATTTATTCATTTTTGAGAGACAGAGAGTGAGTGGGGGAGGGTCAGACAGAGAGGGAGACACAGAATCTGAAGCAGGCTCCAGGCTCCGAGCTGTCGGCACAGAGCCCGATGCGGAGCTCAAACTCATGGACCCTGAGTGGGTGCTCAACCGACTGAGCCACCCAGGTGCCTCACATCTTTTTTATTTTTTAACAGATGAGGAAACTGAGGCTCAGATAGGTTGTGACTTGTGCAGATTCATACTGGTTAGTAAAGGAGACGAAATTTGAACCCAGAGAAAACAACTCCCTGGGTACTGGTTTTTCTGTACATTGCACTGCCTCTCTAAATATGTTAGCTCATAGAGACAGGTCCTCCTCACCTTGATATTCCTGCTTCTCCCACAGTATCAACTCAATACTGCAAGGATCAGACAAAATCCTTGCAGAGGAAACTAACCTTCAAATGGACACACACTGCATGCATGATTCATGGGGGTGGTAGGAGTTCATGTTGCTGTGAAAATGGAGCCAGGCGAGACACACAGTGAGTGCTCATTAAGTGAGGGCACATGTTATCACTCAGTCATTAACTCATGTGACAACTGTTAAGCATCTGCTAGATACATGTGCTGTTTTAGGCACCAGAGATTCAGCAGGGGACAAAACATGCAAAATCTGCCTCTTACAGATCTTATACTCTGGTGTGAAGCGGAAACCTCTGTGAGATGGGATGCTGGGGGGCTGCCCAGGTCCACTCACTAGCTCAGTGATCTGTTTCCACACAGCACCTTTGCATCACACTCATTTCAAATTTATGCCACAGTACATGACAAATGTTACTTTGTGTCCTTTGGGGACCTTTATAGCAGGGTCAAAACCACAAACAATCTGGCAACTTTGTGATATGCTCTCTTGCATGCAGGGTGAGGTCAGGGCTGAGTTCTGGTAAGCAGTCCTAGGAGGGGCAAGCAAAGAGGGGAGAATGCTTCTTGGGGCCCATCTCAATTAAAGGCACCTTGTCCTACTCTACTCTCTACCTCTGGCTTCTCAGGGTGCTGCAGGGGGAAAGAGAAATTACTGGAGTTAGGAGGCAAACACACACACACACACACACACACACACACACACACACACACACACACACACACACACACAGCTCTCTTTCAGTGAGCTAGAAGCCAGACCTAAAATCTTGCATGTTTAAAACTGGAGCTCATTGGAATTCACCAAAACCTGGATGAATTCCCCCAGAGACCTGCAAAACCCTAATAGTGCTATTTGTTTCCAAAGCAGGGGACACCACAAATCCATTCCACCTGCCCATTGACATTAATGTCATTTTCTGGTCTGGGAGGTTAGAGAGGGAAGGGATTACCCGCTCTCTGGCAATGGGGCATCCACATGAGGGCGGGACACGCCTCCAAGCCTGCAGATTTTCCAGAGTGTTTTATTTTCTGAAGACTGTTGGCCAGGCAGGCTGCAATGATTTAGCTTCTCCAGTTTTGATGAAACATGTTTGGTTTCATTTTCTAGTTCATGCATTCAGCTAGCATTTATTGCCTACTAAGACAGGGTTCTAAGTGAATGCAGCAGGCTGTGATGGAGTTTATATTCTAGTGGGAGAAGTTTAGACAATACACAAAGAAAAAAACACATAAGGAAAAAAATCAGATGGCAATGAGTGCTATGCAGAGAATTAAAATACAGTGGTGGGATCAGGAGGTCTCTCGGAGGAGGCGACGTATAAGCTGAGACCCAAATGGAAGGAATTGGCTAAGTAAAGGGCAGAGGGGAGCATCCCAGGCAGAGAGAGAGAGAGCTAGGTGCCGAGCCCAGGTGGGGCAGGTGAGGAGAGAGAAGGGACCAGAGAGGCCACAGCACAGGGGGAGGGGGGTGTGGTTGGGGATGAGGTCAGACAGGAAGGCTGGGTGGGATCTTGAGGGGCCTGAGGGCCCTGGCAAGGGAAAGAGCTTTGGATTTTATTCAAGGTGGGATGGAAAAGTCCTGGAGGGTTTTAAGTGGGAGGTAATGTGATCTGATTCACATTGCAAATAGATAACTGTGGCTATTGCACAGAGCTTGGCCTTGTAACAGGGCAAATGAGGAGGGAGGGAGGCCAATGAGAGGCTTCTGTGTTTGTCAGGGTCAAAGATGGTGGTGGCTCTGACTAAGGCACAGGAGTGGGGAAGGAGAAAATTCAGCAAGACTCAGGGCATGCTGTGGGCATGGAGACAGTAAGACTTGGTTGATGGATGACATGTGGAGGTATGGAGGATGGTTATAAAATAAGTGGAACATTTTTCAGAGAGAATAACATTTTCGTAGATTCTACCCTAGTCTCTTCCAGTTACATAAGCCAACATGTATATATTTATAAAATCGGAATCTAGATGTAGTTTTACATCACGCTTTTAAACTTAACATTCTTTTTGTGAATATTTCTATGAGTTATAATTTTTAATGACTACATAATATCTCATCGTATAGGGCCTATCATAATTTCTTTAACCAATCACTGGTTGACATTTGGGCTGCTTCCAATATTTCTGCTACTGTAAACAAAGCTATAGTAAATGTCCCTGCACATAAATCTTGAGGCAATCTATGCTTTTTTTTCTTTGCGATAAATTGCCTAGAGTGGAATTACCGAATCAAAGGCATTTTTAAAAGAGACTTGATAAATAGGTACTGTTAAATTACTGGCACGAGAGGTGGTACCATTTTATATTCCCATTGACTGCATTTGATAGTTCCCATTTCACTTTATTTTGCTCAAACTGAATTTTATCATTAAAAATGGCCAATTCAAGAGCTAAAAAAATGTATCATGCTACCATTTTCACTTGCCTTATTTTGATTATTAGTGAAATAAGCATCTAATATTTAGTGATCAGGAATATTTCATGGAGGAAAGTGTGAGTTTTTGCAGGTATGCACTCTCCTTTCATGCTCTTCACCAACTTCTCTATTTGGATGGCAATTTTCTGTTATTGATTACTAAGAGCTCTTTACATAGTGAAGTCATTCCTAACTCCAACTACTTTCCCCCCTCCCTGTTTTTCATTTGCTTAATGATATTCAGAAGACTAAAGATTTTCTGTCATCAACTACATCAACCATTTCCTTAATTGTGTCTTCCTTTTCTCTTTGGCTTAGGAGAGCCTCACTCACCTGCATACAAATATATAAATATCTGTGTATATTTATTTAAGGTCTTTTATAATCTTTACTTAAATTTTTTTTTTCTATGTTTATTCATTTTTGAGAGACAGAGAGAAAGAGTTTGAGTAGGGAAGGGGCAGAGAAAGAGGGAGACACAGAATACAAAGCAGGCTTCAGGCTCTAAGATGTCAGCACAAAACCCGATGTGGGGCTCAAACCCACAAACCAGGAGATCATGACCTGAGCTGAAGTTGGAAGCTTAACTGAACCACCCAGGGGCCCCTACTTGAAGCTACCATTTCCCAAATGATTTCTGCAGAATATATAAAACATTAGTCTTGGGATATTCTGTGGTCCAGTAATTCTGGGAACAAGATATACTACAGTTCTCTCATTATCTACTAGACAGTCCCAACAAAGACTTTTAAATGTCTGCAGTAAAGAAATCCACTTACCCTGGCTTACCATAGTGTTCCCCAAACTTACTTAACTACAGAACGCTTTCCCTGTTGTGGTTATTAATGTCCAATAAGAATGTTTTGGAACAAGCACTTTAGAAGAGCTGTTTTATCCAACTGGAGTCATGGTGCAATCCCACTTTTTCTTAAAATTTTTTTTTCTTTTTAACATTTATTTTATTTTTGAGAGACAGAGAGAGAGACAGGGTAAGCAGGGAAGGGGCAGAGAGAGAGGGAGACACAGAATCTGTAGCAGGCTCCAGGCTCTGAGCTGTCAGCACAGAGCCCAATGCTGGGCTCAAACCCACGAGCCACGAGATCGTGATGCAAGCCAAAGTCAGACACTCAACCGACTGAGCCACCCAGGCACCCCAATCCCACTTTTTCTAAACAAACACTTAATCAATTGTCCCAGTACCATCTGAAAATAATCTAGCCCTTTCTCACAGATCTGAAATACTGTCTTCCTGTTAGCATTCTGTGTCCTGAGCTTTGTTTCTGGCCTGTTTCCATTGGTGTGTTCAATCCTCAGACAAACCCTGTGCTCCTAGCTTCTCTTCTGTTTCTAACAGTAATGGCTGATGTTATGTGGTACATAAAGCTCCTTGACCATTGCATCTTCTTTATGGATTTTATCACCATAAAACAACCTCCTTATTTCTCATTTAATGTTTTTACCTTGAATTGTACTTTGCCTCTAAAATGGCTACCTTTGGGGTGTGTGTGTGTGTGTGTGTGTGTGTGTGTGTGTGTGTGTTTTAACTCATAGATCTTTGCCCACTCTTTTTTTCCTTTACCATTCCCATGCCATTTGATATGAAGCATCTGTCTTTTCATTATCTCATTCACCAGAAATATACAGAGTACTTTGTATGTACCAAGTGTTAGGCATTGGGGAAAACAATGGCAATCATAAAACAAATATGGTGCTCACCCTCGTAGAAATGAGTGTAGTATGAAAGGCAGACATGAATTGATAATTTCCTAAGCATACATAAAATGGGAATGGTGGTATATATTTTATGGTATATGGCATTATGAGCTAGTAAGGGCTACAAACATTTATAGTGGAATGACTTCATTCAGTTTGGGGCAGCGATCAGGAAAGGCTTTCTTGAGGATAAGACATTCTCTAAAGGATGTGTTTGTTAACCAGATGGTGGTGGTAGGCCCTGGGAGGACCCCAGAGGATGACCTTGTGGCCAGAAGGAGCTTGATGCCAGAGGCAGGGGGAGGATGGGGTGGGAGTGGGGGTGGAGTGGGGGGTGGTGCTAGGAGCAGAGAACAAATAGAATACACTAGGAGTTGAGGTTGGAAAGGTTCAGTGGGATCAGAGCATACAGCAGCACCTTTTAGGTGTCCTTCTGAGGATTTGGACCTTGATTCTACAAGTATGAAAAGTCAATAAGGGTTTTTAAGCAGAAGGTTTGTGAACGATGTGTCAAAGGCTTGTGCACACAAGAGCAAAACTGTACACATCTCTTCTCAATTCTGTGTGGAGGGACATCATTGAATTGGTCACCCAAAATCACCCATAGTGGGAGTGTGCACACCATGAAAATTGGCAAATGCCAACTTATCATAGCTTTCCTTCCTGGAGAACCAGTTGTTTATTTATTTTTGAGACACACACACACACACACACACACACACACACACACACAGTGTAAGCGGGGGAGGAATAGAGAGAGAGGGAGACACGGAATCCGAAGCAGGCTCCAGGCTCTGAGCTGTCAGCACAGAGCCCGATGCAGGGCTTTAACTCATAATCTATGAGATCATGACCTGAGCTGAAGTCAGTTGCTTAATCTACTGAGCCACCCAGGCACCCCCTGGAGAACCGGTTGTTAAACGTTTACTTGCATATCACTGATTGACATCATCACCAACTGCATTTTGAAAAGAAATCATTCTGGTAGCTGGGTGAAAAAGAGACTCTGGGAGAGCAAGAGGGCATATAGGGAGATTGATTAGGATATGATTACAAGAGTCTGGCTGAGAAGTAATTGTACCTTGAATGAGGATGGTTGTAGTGGAGATGAAGAGATGTGGATGTGTCTGAGGCAAAAAGATGTGGTGATGGGTTGGACTGAGAAGCCACAAGAGAAACTGGAGATGAAGAAGGTTCCCGGATCTCTGGCTCATGTAAATGGATGGATGGTGGGATCACTGACTGAGACAAAGATGTTGGCTGAGGAGTGCTCAGTATTTGTTTTTGTTTTGGCAGGAGGGTTGGTGATGGAGAAAGACCATTAGGTTGGGTTTGGATATTATGAGTTTGAGTTGCCTGTGAGACAATCAAGTCCAAGTACCAAGTAGGAAGTTGAACTTCATGGTCGTAGATATCAGAGCAGAGGTCTAAGTAGGAGCTATAAATGAGACTTGCAGCAGCTGGGCGGTGCTTGAAACTGTGGGTCTGGATGAGGTGATGTGAGAACACAGAGTCAGAAGAGAAGACTGTCTAAGGTGAGATGTCTAAGATTAGCACTTGAGGGAAGAATATTTACTACCCAACATTCAATGCAAATATTCAATAGGTCATTATTGTTTTTTTTAAACTATTTATTTTGAGTGAGAGAGAGAGCACACGAGCAAGTGTGGCACAGAGGGGCAGAGAGAGTGGAGAGAATCCCAAGCAGGCTACATGCTGTCAGCGCAGAGCCTGGTGCAGGGTTTGAACCCACAAACCAAAGGGTGAGATCATGACCTGAGTGGAAATCAAGAGTTGGATGCTTAACCGACTGAGCCACCAGTCATTATTGTCTTTCAGCCCATTTGGGAGTCTTTGCCTTTTCATTGGTAAGTTGTTCCTTTAACTTTCTTTTTAAATTTTTTTCATTATTTCTATCACTAATGTTTCCTTGTTTTGTCCTTTTCCTTTATTATTTTTTTCATCTTCTGCTCTATGGGCCAAGTTTTCCACTTTCTCTATTACTAATAAAATCTAGTATTACTCTAATTATACATACTTAATTCTGTATTTAACTCATTTGAATCTCACGACCAATTCTTTTATGACACAATTTCTCTAAGCTCTTTGTTTTGACTCATTTATCAATGGGGTGGAGTATGACTTAATGTACATTTTCTAAAATAAGAAAAAGGATGATGTCATATACATTTGAAGCCTTATATATCTGAGAATGTCTTTCTCTTGCTTTCACACATGAGTACCACCTAGGCAGAACACAACATTGGTGGACCATAATCTTTAGTTCTCAAAACTCTCTACTGTTCCAATGTCTTCTGGCATTCAATATTTACAGGAAAGAAGTCATGAATTGATTTGATTTTACTTCCAGGATGCTAGAATTCTGGTGTATGTGTGAATTTCAAAACTGTTTCCAGGATGTGTCTATGGATTGGACAGTACTGATCAGAAGAAGAATACACTGCCTTGGTGGAAAGACATGTGATGGGGTTGCGGATAGAAATCTGTGAAGTCCTCGAAGTCACAGACACATGTACAGGTCACTAACATGCTGTGGAGAAACAGACAAGCGAGTGGGAGAAAGAGGATGGTGTGGACACTGAAGAATCTTTGCATTCATGTGATCACAAACGTGAGCGGGGTGAGGAACAGAGAGGGAGTCTGACTGAGAAAACGTTTCAGTGGAGGCGGGTCTGCAAATCCATCATCCTGACTATCCCGAGAATGAGGCATTCTGAGAATGTCCTCTCGCTTCATGAGAATGACATTACCATGAGGAAAAACCACAAGCCAATTAAATGCATTAAGATGTGGGGGATGAACAGAAGTGGTCTAGTTAGCTCTGCCTTTGGGGAAGTATTTAGGCTGCAGGCAAAGAAGAGAGTTTTTTCGAGAAACAACTTATACTAAATACAAAAGGGTCAGGATGAGCTTGGATGCTCAAAGATGGCTGGGACCCCACATGGCTCTCTCAGCTCTCCTGCTCACTCTGCAGGAGGTCAGCGGAAGTAACAGATCATGTACCTGTAAGGTCACATTGTCTCTCTTTTTCCACTGACTGGTAGCACAGCCTAGAAGGAAACTTAAAGGGGGAAGTGCTAGCCTGTGATGAGAAGGACAAGGAGACAGACTCTCCTCCCAGGCTTTCCTACTGTCGGTTTGGCCACCCAAGGGTGTGGTGGGGTTGGGCGGGGATAGACGAGCAGGGACTAGAAGTGCTTTTTTCCCTTTTTCTAGAACTTTGTAAGCCCTTTCAATCTATCCGTTATTGAATAAGGCATTTTTTAAAAGAAACCTTTGGACACGACCAGGCCCAGATCTGTCATTATTTGGGTACTCTTGGGGCCATGACTTTCTACTTTCAATCAGCACAAATGTTATTTCAGGCCACAGGTGGGACTGAAGATTGATACCATATGTTACAGTTTTCATCCTGTTGCTGTCAGGGGGAAGGCTGACCGTCCTTTCTACCACCACAAACAAATAGCTCAGGACAGGAGTAGTTACAAAAGTTAGAGTAAGGGCCACCTGGGTGGTTCAGTTTGTTAAGTGTCCGACTTCGGCTCAGGTCATGATCTCGCAGTTCGTGAGTTCAAGTCCTGGGTTCGAAACCTGTGTCAGGCTCTGTGCTGACAGCTCAGAGCCTGCGGCCTGCTTTGGATTCTGTGTCTCCCTCTCTCTCTGCCCCTTCCCTGCTCATGCTCTGTCTTTCTCTCTCAAAAATAAACATTAAAAATTAAAAAAGAAAAGAAAAGTTCAAGTAAGAAGAACACCTTCTTCCTCCAGCTTCAAGAATCTCCAAGTGCTGACTGATGGGACGCCTGGGGGACATCCCTTTCCTCCTGGGGCAAGAGGTCCCTTGTCTCTGCAGCAAGGACATGGGATGATGGCTGTTCTAAGCTCTGGTGCAGATATCTATGACAGCAGAGATGGTGTCACTGTCCAAGGATGGTCTGTGCCCGATGGTATGGCAGGCTGGGAGGTGTGCATCTCAGACCAGCCATACCACGTGGAGGGCTCTACTAAAGGGGGACGGGGACAAGGGTGTTCATGTGTGTGGCCCACCCCGACCCAGCCCTAAGCCCGGCACCATACACGGTAGAGATCCTTACACTGGGAATTCAGTCCCTCAGCTGCAGGGACTGTTCTCACCAGGGTGCAGACACCTGAGAGGAGTTACATGTTGATCCATCTGTTCTAAGTAGATGTGACTTGTTCAGTCACTCTAAGGGCCAACAGTTCTGGAGAGCAGAGCTCTGCAGATGGGGAATGAGCTAGGTGGCAAGGGGGGGAAAGGAAGGACAGTCTTGTAGTGCAGGCCCTGGCCAAGGAAGAATGGCACATCCAGCTGGATACAGGAGGCTGCTCTGGACAGGTGGGGGCCTGCCTATTGGCTGAATAACTCCTGGGTTCTGGCAAGGGAGAAGGGCTCCAGGAGTGAGGTGGAGGGTGCAGAAACAGGGTCTGTCCATTTCAGTGATGGTGGGCACTCACAGATGCCTGCAAGAAGTCTCGCCAGCCCATTCAAGGGAGATGTTTGGACTTCGAGGCACCTACTTATGGAAAGGATCATAGTCTGTCTGAGGCTGCTCCACAGGCCTAGGTGAAACCCTAATCAACCAACCCACGGTGGGGCTGCACTCAGCACTTCCACCTGCCTGGTTGACAAAGCTTCTCAGGACAACGTCAGGCTTGCTCAACACAGCAACTTCATCTGGGAACCTGTTGGCGTTGGCATCAGCTTGCTGTCTGCAGAGCAGTGGTGCCCAGGGTGGCCACGCCAAGGGGTGTAATGGTTCTCCAAGTGGTGGGGTCACCTCCTTAGAGGTATAGCATCAGGGTGGTGGCCTGGGTCAGACCACTAGCAGACACAACCTCTGTGAGGGCAGGGAGAGCAGAGAAGGGAGGAAAGGACAGTGCGAATGGCAGAGAGCCCAGCAGCATGGAAGGGGGCTTCCTGCACGGTCTCAGAACCACATCTGGCCCTCACTCCTCAGTTCCCCACACGTCTACTGGCTCCAGCCCTGCACCACAGATGGGAGGCATGTTTTCTAGTGGCTCTGCATATATACAGGTGAACACTCCCTTTTGGCCCGGGCCTCCTGTCTCTGAGACAAGGTCAGCCCTCTTCCTGGAGATGGTGAGAAAAAGGAAGAAAACAGTCTCAGTGTCAAGCCCAGTGTAGCACAGAGTCCAGCTTTGGGTAACCAGTGTCTGTCCTGGTGTGGTTTCTAGAAGTCCCTGAATCAAGGACATGAATGCAAGTAGTTTAATGGGAGGTGATCCCAGGAAGCACTGGTAGAGGATGGGGAGACAAAACAAGCAAGAGATGAAGGCTGACAGAGAGGAGATGAACGAACAGGTTATCGCCATGGCCAACTGGGGCTCAAACATGCCGGGCAGGCACCTTGCAGGGATGGACATAGAGCATGCCTCTGGGTTCCACCCCAGGGGTGCAGAGCTGCTACTTATCCATCACCTCAGGTTCACTGTTGGCTAAGGGCTGCTCCTGGGGACATTAACTCCCCAGCACCTCCTGGCCTGCCCTGTGACCAGACCAAGCATGCCCCAGCATCCAGGGAAAGGCAAAGGGAGAGGCAGCACTAGATGCCTTTGGTGTGTAGGAACGGGTGAGAGCCAGGTGTCAAGGACAGGGCACTGTTGGCGTCTGCTATAGTGGCCCAAAACTGTTTAGTAAAGATATGCAATTTCAGAGAGGGAGGGTCACAGGTCGATAATCCATCCCCACAGAGGGCAGGGCAAGGGGCAGACTGTTGAGCAGGAGACCTGGGGCAAGCATCTGTGACAGACAGGGCTATTGGACCCTGGACAAGGTCCAGGACCGGGGAACCCAAATCTGCCGACTTTGAGCTCGCGACGCTGTCTCATATCCAGCCATACACAGCTCACAGGCTGGTTGATACCGTTCCACCCACCAACAGCACGGTCAGTTAAGGTCTCTGTCTCCCAGGCGAGCACAACTTCTCTCTTGCATGGATTTCAGGCCAGGTCGGCAGGTCCTTGGACACAGGAATGCTCAAGGATAAAACGTCATGTCTCTGAGTGGCTATGGGCAGCCTGTCGGTCAACAAGTGAGCTGCTGGCATTGTACCCCTGACGGTGAGCTGGGCTCATGGGGACAGGGACCTGCTTCCCATCTGTCATGCAGAGCCTAGAAGAGTCCCATTCCCTAAGTTTAAAATTCCAACAAGTGCTCTAGCCATGCCCATCAGAGGCAGGGCCATGAAGGATACTCCATGAAGAAAAAGAAGGCACCTCCATGCAACAGCCTCATTTGAAGATCTGAGGTGTGAATAACTTCCCAACAGCCAAGTGGCCAAGGACAGCTATATGTCCATGCCAGGGGGTAACGGGATCATAGCTATCTCTCCCCCTCTGGTTACAAGAAGAAGCAACAAGACCACAAAATGATAGCCCACATATCCATTTCAACTCCCTATCGCTTCTCTCTGTTGCTACTTGCACAGTTGTGATATCTTGCCAGTAAGTCATTAGAACGAAAGATGCTAAAATAAGTCCATGCTAGTACAAAGTCAGGTCCATGTTTATTGATCATCCTCTTCTGCAGCTTTTCTTGAGAGATGTGATGTTGATGGTTTTTTTTTTTCACCTACTTCTATTTATCAAGATTAAAGGGAAAAATCATCATCTGTTTTTGACCAGAGTCAATAAAAGCATGTTCAGCAAAACCAATGCAATATAGCCTGGGTGTTGCTCTTTGATTTATTTTTTTAAAAAACTCCCATGCGCTGGTACATCATCTTGAACTCTGGTAGAAGGGAGAAGAAAAAACAAACACGCATCTGTGCTGTGACCTTCATAATCACAGGGCCCCAAAACTCATGTCCTCCCGCTCCTGAGTCAGAGAGGATCAATCAAGCTTTCAGAGTCACCAAGACAAAAACCACTCACTGAGTCCTATTACACCACGGACCTAACACCACCAACATCTCCCGAGTGCACACACTACCTCACTCTTTTGCTGTACACAGTTGCATACTTTTCTTAAGCCAACATCAGTTATCTTGTATGTTATTCAATGTGAACAAAGTGCGTGAAGTCCTATCTGATGGTTTTTAGAGAGTATTTCTGAAGATGCAACTTATCAGAAAATTGTTACCTCTAAACACACCTGCGGAAATATTCTTGTTCCATATGGACCACACTTTATTTCCACCCATCCCCAAACTCCTCTGCAGAAAGTCTTCAGCACGATGGCTTGTGTTCTTAAGGGAAGTGTGACTTTCTAATTAGAAATCAAACATGGGTGGTAGTGTCTAAATGTGGAATTTAAATTCACATAAGGTCCAAAAATATACAACCATTCCTATCTGAGATTCTTCCAGGTGCAAGAAAGTGATAAGGGGAGTTTGATTCTTCTAATGGGCCTTAAAGAAGAAATGACAACATTTAAGGATTTCCATCTGGGAAAGGAAAGGAAAAGCCCAAATGTTCTAAACATCTACCTTTGAGCAGAATTCTCTTACTGTCTGATGTTGGGGCAAGGGAGAGCCCAGCAGCATGGAAGGGGGCTTCCTGCATGGTCTCAGAACCACACCTGGCCCTCACTCCTCAGTTCCCCACACGTCTGCTGGCTCCAGCCTGGCACCACAGAAGGGAGGCAGGTTTCCTAGTGGCTCTGCATATATACAGGTGAACACTCCCTTTTGGCCCGGGCCTCCTGTCTCTGAGACAAGGTCAGCCCTCTTCCTGGAGATGGTGAGAAAAAGGAAGAAAAACAGTCTCAGTATCAAGCCCTGTGCAGCACAGAGTCCAGCTGTGGGTAACCGGTGTCTGTCCTGGTGTGGTTTCTAGAAGTCTCTGAATCAAGGACATGAGTGCAAGTAGGGAGGAAGGCCAAATGCCTGACTGCTTTCATCTCTGTTCAACCTCCACTGTCTTCCAGTGCTGCCACTGACCTTGGGGCATAGTTGCAGAGCAGGAGAGGCGGCCCAGACCTGGGGCCAGAAAGAGAGCGAGAAAGCAAAGTCCCTGCCCCAATTCTGAGCCCCTCTCAAACAGCCCGGTCTGAAGGCCCAGCAATCCAGATCTGGCTCTGATCCCATTTAGTTTCTACATCCATATTAAAGAGCAAGTCTGTTTTCTTCTGACATGGGAGCACCATCTACCTTTAACGAGCAGAGAAAGGGAGGGGCAGCTGCGAGCAGCATGGTCTTGCTGGGTAAGGACCACCCTGTGGGGACGTCCATATATGTGACATGCACTTGCCATCAGATTACCACCCTGGAGCAGCTCAGGCCATGGGGTGCAGGTGCAGTCTTGTCCCTCCCAGGTACCTATAGCCAGGCTGCCACCCCACTGGCTCTGCCTGTTCTGATGCCTGACATGGTCTCAGCCAGACCCTTCTGTCCAGGGGGACTCCTGGGGAAAAATGCATCACCTAGATGCCAGGTGCCCACCCCCCCCCCTCCGCCTGCCAAAGCTCTAAGACACCAGCTAAGGCAGACTGATCTCTCCAAGTGTAGACCAGAATGGGCGTCAGCTGGGACTTTCTTCCCCCAGAGTGTATGGGCCTTCCTGGTCCCCTGGACCTGCCTGTTTGCCTGCCAGAGCTGTGACAGTTTTAAAACAGAGGGAATTTCTTGGGGATTATTTAATTGAGTTTCAAATTTATGCCTGAGTTTTGAAGGAGAGGAAAAAAAAAAGACAACCCCCTTTAAACAACTTCCATGAAAGGTTATAAAACACAGATAATTTACATGCGGGAGCAGATGGCAGGCTGGGTGCTGTTCTAGGCAAACCATGTGTCCCCTGGCAGTTCTCTGTAATGGATACTACAAGTTTATATGTGGTTTATAAACTCAAGGGCTAGCGATTTCCCCGAGGGATTGATTGTAGGGCATAAAAGTGCTTACAGTCATGACCTTCATTTCTCCACCACAGGAGACTCTCCTCCTACCCACCCCTATTCTGGGGGTGGGGAACTCAGAGCAACGTGAGCCCCATCTGGGCTCATCCACAGGCTACTTGCCCTCTTCTGTTCCTGAACCTGCTAGCGAGCGTGTGCTCCAGCTCCAGATCTACATCCCTCCTCCCAAGTTGCTTCATTCTTTTGAACAACTCCACTCCCACTCTGTCTCCCCCTATCAGCAGAGTCTTATCCCAACACGCCACGCGGGGCCTCTCCCTCCCAGGACCCCCCACACATGGGAGCCCTGGAGCTGGTCCTCTCCCAGGCAGCCTTCCCACGGCTCAGCCCCATCCAGTGTCCTTCAAGAAGTTTCTTGTCTCAGAGCATGCCCCTGGACCCCTCCTTCTGGCTGGGTCTAGGCTCCAAGCTGGTCCTCACTGGCTGTGTGTCCCAGCACATCTATCCTGTCCCCTCCCTGGCCCTTAGTCTCTAGGCACTCAGACCACCGGCGATTAGGGGTGGAGCAGCAGAGGCAGGTCAGGAAGCATGAGGTGGAAAGTTCTGGTCTAGAGCCTTGGGATCATGGCAGAGGTATAGCAGGAAAAGCAGTGATGGCCAAAGTACAAGAAAGACTTGTGTGCTAGGCATGTGACAAGCTTTACCTGTGAGGTCAGCGTCATTACCAGCCCATGTTATAGCTAGGGAGGCTGAGGCACGGGCTTAAGGGGCCACCTGGTACCCAAGATTCCCTCTCAGCCATTGTGCTATTCTGCCTATTCTCAAGGGAAACCTTCACTTGGTAAACCAAAGCAGTATACAATGCATCTTCCAGAAATTTCCAAACGTTATGCTTGAGAGAATGCCCCCCCAGAGGCAAGGCCAATATGCTTGGCAGGATCCAGGGTCAGGTTCCCAGGGCTCAGATTCCATAAAGCTCACAGAAACGCACAAGGAATAACAATGTGCCCAGGACTATTATTTTTAAAATATCATTTCAGCGTGAGCTACATAATCCCGCCATTCTGGTGGAAACTTCCTAATTTTTCAACAGAACTTTCCGTTTGTTGTTTTTTTCTTCCTTGGAACAGATGGCATGATTTTTATCTCAAATAGCTTCAATGAGGACATTGTTATTTCTACCCTTTGTCGGCATGTGCAAGCATACCACGTTTCATACATTAGCATGAAAGGAGCTGTGTGTAGTCTTTGCTCGGTCTTGAGATGCCAGGAAGACACTATCAGTGAGCAGTGGTCCTGAAGGAGCGGGAAGAGAACAACGTACTCATCTGCCCCTGCTGCAGTGGTGCTCCTCTCTCTGCCCCGCCCCTCTCTCCCCAACACCTGGGGCTGCCCCGCAGAAGGGTTTCTGGGGACTATAACAGTGGTTCAAGTGCTTTCTCTGCACGCTCTGTCTTCCCCAGGCCTGGCCACCTTCCTCAGGGACCTGGAAGGGCGCCCGGGGCCCAGCACCCACCCTGCCTGGTGTGGCTGCCAGCTCCGTTGCCCAGAGGACAGGTGTACAGATGGCTGTGGGCCGCCGGACCCTCAGGCAACACTCCTGTCCCCCCAGGGCTGCGCCCAGCGCTGTGGGGCTCATACACCTTCACGCATGGCCTCACAACACACATGGCACGCGGCAGGCACTCCCCACTCCTGTGGCTCACAGTGGGGCCACACGCAAGGTAACGGCTGTTCCTCTATCACATTTCCCCTGGCTTGTGGTAGTCTCCTCCCGTGACAGTGTGGGGAGCTCTTTAACACGCCTGCTTTAGAGGCAGAGACAGAGGCTCAGAGAGACTGCTGACAACTCCAAGGTTAGAGGCTCGTCAGAGCTTCTCAGAGGGAGGCCCAGCCTCCTGCTGTATTTGTTAAATAATGACCTGGCGACTCAGGATCCCAGGATGGGGTGGGGGTGGGAGGGGCTCTAGATGCCATGTCTTTGGAGCAAAGTCCCCAAGTGCACAATATAGCCTGCCATCCGCTAAATTAGGTAAGATAGGGATTTAAATGCAGGTTCCCACATACAGGGCTCTTTTTAAAACCACAGCTGCCACCAATGTTTCAGGTAATCGACTGACTAATTCACACCCAGATGTTTAATGGCCGATCAACTAATTTATACTGGGAGGTAATTCTGAGGATGGTTTAACAGGTTTTCCCTTCTAGATAACATTTACGTTTCATGGTGGCCTCTAGGCATAGAGACAATATTGAGAAGGGGAGGGGTGCATCTCTGAAGAGCCGGGTCCCCTGACGCCCCAGCGGGTGTGTGTCCTGCAGCATGTATATGCATGGCACCACCTCATCGGAGCCCACAGCAGTCATGCGGGGCAGGGCGGTTGTGCCTTTGCTATACTCTGTTCCTCAGCGCTTCTCCTGACACCAGCCCTGTCAGATGGACTGTTAGCACTTAGATGACCCCTACCATGCTCGGCTGAGCATTGGCTCTGAGGCTGTGTTCGCGGCATCCCAATAGCTGGCAGAATCACATGGAATCAGGGACCCCGTGGAAGCCTTCTGAGTTGGAGGAAGACAGCAGAGGCAAGGGCACATGTTGCCAAACAATCTAGGCCATGTGGGTTTTCTTTATAGTCATGAGTCATGGGTTGTGTCCTGGGAGAGGCAGTTTTTAGGGCTGGTTTAGGGCAATGGGGTTAGGAACCCAATAAAGTATCCAGGAGTGATCTCTGCATGGGGAAAATGTGGGAAACACCTTGGAAAGGTGAGGTCCGGAGAGACCATTCCACAAACACGCACCCCAGGGGATGTCTGGGGTGAGGAGTGACCCCCCACTTCAAGGTCCACATGAACAGTCCCCACACTGCTTCCTGAGATGGCTCATTTGCCCAGTGATTTACCTACTTCTCATCCCCTCCCTGCAATGTCACTGTGCAACTCACTTTGCCTGTAGGTCTTGTAAGTATTGGCAAATGTAGGAAAGTCAAGGAAAAGGAAATGGAGGCAAACTGGATTTCATCTCCAGGAAAAGGGATCCATCCATAGCAATCACCCCTTGGCCCTGTGCTCTTAGGGTGCCACTAGGCCTTTATTGGGGACACGTCGCAGTCAGCTGTCCAGCTGAAGTTACAATACAGATTCCTGTGCCTGTGTTTAGGTCAGGTGAAAGGGTTTTTTTCTGCTGGAAAGACACCATGCAAGTGGCTTTGGAACAGCCACTTGCCAGTGGACTTTGAAAGAAGAGTTCTTTCTGCTTAGAGCCTTGCCCAGTTTCTTTGCCAAACACCAAGACCGGCCTTTCCTCGATTTCTACCCTCTGGGGAAAAAATGCAGGAAGCAAACCCAGAGCCACCGAGCTAGTTCCTATCAGGAGACACTTGTACAAGCAGGACAGCTGTAGGACCCATCCTCTTTACGACCCATGGTCTGGATCTCCCCAAGAGGCAGCAGAAGCAGAGGTCACCTGAGGGTGAACCTACTGAGCTCGAGGAATGGGGTCCTTAGAGCTGGGGGGCTTTGCCAAGACCGAGACTTCATGCTCAGGGGAGGCCTGGGCTCCAGCTCTGCCACCTCCTCTTAACCACGGGCACGCACCCCAGCAGGGGCTCCTCAGCACTCTGACAACCCAAGGGCCCCAGGGAGCCCTGAGAACCATCACCAGTCTTGTCCATCTTCCATAATTCAGGAGAATCAGGGTTAAAAAAAGTGCATGAGCAATGGACATAATTTATATGCTGCAAGTGGACGAGCTGGCAGCCTCTCGCATCATAAAGTTTAAATAACGGTGGTTTAACACCAGATGTAAGTGCAGCTGTCCTGAGCGGAACGCCATTAGCTCCATTAAGACGGGAGATGGTGCTTTTCCCAGTTCGGCATCCCCAGGAAAACATCACACCTGTCATCTCCGCGCCGCAAGCAGCTGACTTGATGCGGGAGCCTACCAGCACCTTTTCAGATCGGATCCGTCAAGGCATTCACAGACGAGGGGAAAGGGGACTGCAGACTAACCAAGACAGGGGGCCCACCATGCCCGCCCTGACCATGAGGACAAGACCTTGGCTCCAGGTACTCCCAGGTGGTCTGGCTCTTCATGCCCCAGGGAGGGCTTGGGGCGAGTGGAGGGAGAGAGTGGGCAAACAGGGGAAGAAGGGACAGGTGGGAAAGAAAGGGAGGGACAGGGAGAAGAGAGGATGAAGGGAGGAGGAGGAAAGGGAGGGAGGGGACCTAAAAGGGGAGAGAGAGCAACCGAAGAAGGAAGTCTTCTCCCAGTTTTGCAAAGTCTCTGGAGGGCAGGGTGAACTGATCTTGGCAGGTAAGGAGTGCGATTTAGGTCAACCTGCATGGGCTAGTGGCCAAGGCTTCCATTTCAATCAAGAAGTATTTTGAGGGGCTGCTGTGTACAAAAGGAGAGCCTGAGAAGGTCAACAGCAGTGACAGGTCACCAGGGCTGAGACACAGCCACAAACACACCTGCAGACAGACCCGCCAGCCAGCATCCAGGGAGCACTGTGCTGGGTACAGAGCAGCAGCATCTTAGAGGTGACCAACTGAGATGCAGAGGGGGAAGGGATTTCTTCACGGCCCCTGGGGAAATTCAGAAGGAAGGAGAACTGTCGGGGTCAGGCAGGATTTTGTGTTTTTCTGACAAGATGACTGTAACTCTTTGCCGAGGAAAGAGAACATGAGGAGCGCCATGAGCAACAAATACCAAGGTGGCCAGAGCCAGAGGCAAGAACCCATCTGTCCTGCTGTCTGCCTGCCACGTGGTTTTTCCCCGTGTCGGGAAGGGGGGTGGTCAAACCAGCCAAGTGCCTGTGGCTGCCATAAATAAGCTCGATGCACAGGCTACAGGAACACAGAGGATGGAGCCCCCCTGACCTTGCAGAGGAGTGGGTGGTGGCCGTAGAAGTCCAAGTTGGGTCTAGGTTGCAGGGCCATTCTCCTCCTATCAGCTCTCCTGGGAGCCACGGCACACCCCTGGGCGACGGCTGCCCCGGTGCAGCCCGGGGAGTATGCAAAACACTGGGCTCAGGAGCCACGGCCGGGACCCTGGCCGCAGGAGCCACAGGAGCTGCATCACCTTTGCACACCAAGGCCACCAGGAGATGGAGATGGTGGCGGTCCACAGGATGGCCGCTTGGCCCAGCGCCTCCTAGACTCGTAACTGCAGGTGTGCTGCCGGGTGTCACTCTTGCCTGACTGCTCAGGAGGAAGCTCGTCTAAGACGCAGACTGCCGTTGTTCCATCATCCTCTGCTCCTATCTCTCAAGTACCAAACCAAAGAAGTGAATTGCTAAAAGACGACAAAGGTGTTCGTGTCGCACTGAGCAACGAGAGGAAAACAACACGGATACACTTAGCGAGATCCGCAGCTGGGGAAATTTTCCTGAGCTAAGAGGTTTCTGTGCCGGCAATTTCTATAGACATTTCTCATTTGAATGGAAACTCCTCCTGAAACGCTAAACAACAACAGCTAACCCATCCAGGGCTTCCCTGGTGCTGGGTACTGTTCCAAGAGGTTGGTGTGCATGAACTCATTTTGGTCCTCACAATCACCTCATAAGGTATGTACTCTTATTAGCTGTGCTTTACAGAGGAGGGAATTGAGGCTCCGAGAGGTTAAGTGATTAGCCCGAGATCACTCAGCTTGAAAGCAGCAGAGCCAGGATTTGAACCCAGGCACTCTGAGCCCAGAATCCATGAGCTTAACTCTGAAGGTGTCATGAATGATAAATAGTCTAGTGAAAGCATTACATGAACTTTCATAAGAACGGCTCACAATTCCAGTGACTTCTGCTGCTGGTTTGGGGAGGGGTTTATTTAGTTAGTTTTAATAGACCTGGACATAATTAGCTGTGGACAAAAATTCCTAAAGGGACTTTTCCAACAGGGAAGGATGGAAATGCTTTGCCACTCTGAGCCTTCTGAGTCCTTCTGCCATGGAAGGAAAGGATGAGTTGTCTTTTCCTGGAAGGCAGGGCTGCAGGCAGCTGAGTGGGGGGTACTGGTGGTATTCCTGCCTGGGGAGACACACACGACACAGCTCTGCTGTCCTCAGACCTCATCTCAAAACCACAGACATGACAGTGACAACAGCCTTCTTCGCCACGGGCTCACTCTGTGCTGAGTCCCACCAGTCATCCAATGTTCCCAGTACCCCTGTGAGGCAACCAAGGCAGTGACTTGTGCCTTGTGAACTTGAACATAGAGCAGTGTCTCAAAAATGAATGAATGGTTGAACGGACGAACAACGAATGAATGAACGAGTGAATGAACGGATGAACGAATGAACGAACGAATCCTGATCCAAGACCAGGCATCATCTAAGGGTGCTACACTGTATCTCCTATGTGGCTCTCCTACATCCAATGACAACATAGGCTGTGAGGAGGCAGAAGAGGACACGGGATTCTTCCTCTCTCTTGCAGGGCTACCTCCACGGAAGGGACCTCAGTGGGGTGAGACTTACTCATGCCACCCTCTCCAGAAGTCTGAATCTACCACCATCACCATCCCCACGGCCATCACGGGACAATGTTGTGAGCACATTGGCGGCACTACAGCTTTCCAAGTTTTTGTGCCGAGACCAGACGGACTCTTGAACGTACTCCCAGTCACTTGCGTCCCCGGGAGCCATACCCTGCTGCACCTGGCAGTTGCACCTGCACCTGGCACAGAACCCTCCCACAGGAGACTGTGCTTCTGCCCCTCTTGGCCGTGTCAAGACGAGGCCCTCCTGGGCCCAGGTCTGATGGCAGGAGATGGGCACCTGACCTGGGGCAGACCCTGGGGCTGGCCCTGACTCCTGCCCAGCCCAGGCTGCCAAGCTGAGGAAGGAGATGGGAGAGAAGGAACAGGCTACCTTCTCAGAGCCCGTGGCTGGGACCCCAGCACACTCCCAGGCAGTACCCTCCCTGCTCCCCGCTCCACCATGTGGAGCATGCGGTTCATGCTCAGCAAGGAACCGAAGCTATCGCAGGGCTACACGGGAAGAGCGGCCAGGGTGAGGAGCTGCAGGCTTAGGGGTGCGGGGGTGGCCAGCTGCAAAGGCGGGGCTCTCACAGCTCTGAAAGCTGCTGTGCATTTCTATCTGGAGCGGACATGCCTCAGCTGGGTCAGGATGAGGCATCCCAGCCCCACAGTAGCTGTTGGAAGAGAAGCACGAACCATTCTCAGTAATAGAAATATCACATTTCTCCCTCAATCAGCAGGTTTTAATTTATTTATCTAGCCGAGGCATGATGGATATAGTTTGCCCAAATATATTACAAGGGGATAATGCAATCTCTTATCCAGAAAACCACCATATTATAGATACCATCAAGCTACTTCCTCAAAAGTGTTTGGTACCCTAGCAACCAAAAAAGACAAAAAAAAAAAAAAAAAAAAAAAAAAGAAAGAAAAAAAGAAAAGAAACAACAACAAAGACATAAAAATTACACTGCATCTGCAATACTTTGTTGAAATTAGTTTTGCAATAAAGCATATATTGTAAAAACAAAGGTTTAATGATATATCAGTTTGGCAAAAATCTGATTACAAAGCAAAAACACATACATCTAAGTAAAGTTGCAGAGCTTTTAAAAATGAAACTTGGCAAGGCAGTCCTGGGCAAGCTCTATCGGAAAGGGTGCTGGGTTTTTTTTCCCTCCTTAATGATAAGTCGGTGCCAACGAAGGAGCCCTTCCTCCAGACCCAACTCGGCGACGCCAGCCTCCATCCTGACTCTGAATGTTCAGCAGCGAGTGCTAGAGTTCATGAGCTTACACAGATGGCAGACGCCTGCCTGGACATACAAACCATTTGTCACAAGTAAAATATCTCTTCCCCCCGAATCGGTATGTATGCTTCTCGCTGTGGAATTATACGCAGGCCGGGAACACGGGGAGGCCCCGGCAAGACGGCTGCTACACCCTGCTGTGAGCAGCTCTCTGCACTGTTGCCCTGGAACTGGTGGGTAGGGAGGCCACAAGGCAGCCACCCGTCACCGGCTGGGGTGTGGAGGCTTAGCTCGGTGCGGAGCCCCTCAGCAGCCAGGATGAGCCTGTAATTACTGAGCCCCAGAGACGTGTGGGCTCCCCAGGCACTGTCCCAACCCAGAGACATGTGGGCTCCCCAGGCACTGTCCCATCGGCCGGGCTCTCCTCCCGGTATTTTGTTCTATACTATTCTTTGCTGCCAATCTCTTCCCCAGGCTGGAGTGCCTCAGGGGCAAGTCTATGTGTTATACGACTGGTCCGGTGGGTGAGCCGCAGGCTCCACACGGAGGGAGGGGGGCAGAAAGATGATCAACACACACGCCACTTCCTGCAGCGGCTTGCATCGTGGGCAGGGCCGGGGGGGGGGGGTGGGGGAGAGGGGAGAGAAAGGTGTGCACGGAATATTCCGCAACCCCCGTGCTGGGCCTGCCTTCCTTTTCATTCCTTTACCTTCCCAGGCTTCTCACCTTGGTCCTTCCTTGTTTTCCTGCTACGATAAACCCATCATATTAAAATGTCAGGCGTATTATCTTCAGAGGTATTTTCATTTCCCAAGAAAATACTAGGCAGGAAATGCCTAACCCAGAAGAAGAAATGGGAGACTGTCAGACGTGGTGGCCTGTGGTCGGAGGTGACACACTGTAGCGGCTGCTGCTAATACAGCAAAAGAGGAAAGGAATCTGTTTTTAAAACATGTATGTGCATGTATCTTACTGATTACATTTCTTAACCTATACTGATTGCCTTTTCAAATAAATTCGGCCTTTTACAAAGGGTCAGGCGTGCAGACTTCACCAGCAGAGGCTGAGGGCAGAGGGTAGTTGAAGGAGGCCTGCCAGAAGGGAAAGTCTCCAGGGGGAGGACGGAGGAAAATCTCAGGGGAGGCTTTATGTCAGGTAGAAACCAGATACTCATGTTCGTGGGATAGAAGTGAAAAGGCAAAGGCTGACTGTTGGTGATGAGGAACTATGAACAGGACTCCTGACCTGGTGCCTGACAGGGGCTCCTTGGTGGGGAGGCCCCACTTGGTGAAAAACTGTCCTGACCCCTGTTCCTGGGGTAGGAAGGGAGTGCCTTGAGACTGAATGTGCAGGGAGGCCCTTGGAGGGCTTACTGGTCCCTGGGTCTCCCCAGGACCGCAGCCCTCCTGGCATCCTGCCATCAGCAAGTTGCACAGGTGCTGTTCTGGATAGGAGGGGTCATTCTTCTGGGGACAGTGGATATTTCCTAGAAAGAGCCTCAGCCACATAGAACAGGCTTTTGGAGATAACTTCCTGATTCCATTATGACCCCAGAGGCCTTAGGAGGCGTTCCTCAGGGACTCTGTGTAACTTTGATTTCTGTGTCACATCTTGAGCAGATCATTCACATGCACGCACATGCACACACATACACACACGTGCACACACACCAGACTAAAATTCTCAGTGGGTAGAAAGGAAGCCCAGCGGCTGTGAGTAAAGTCCAGGCCACAAATGTGGACAACAAGCTGATCCTCTGCCTCCTGCCCACACTGCCTGAGATCCAGACATAGGCCTTTCCTACTCAGGCTGTCCACAATGGGTGGTCAATGAGACTTTGGGTTAGGAACCAAGAGTAGGAAGCTTTCCTTTTTGCTTCCCTGGAAAGACTTGTCAATGCTCAAGGTACAAGCTCACCCCAAGTTTTGCTTTAAAAAATAAACAAAGATCCTGCATCACAAGTTGACAAGCCACGTAAAGCCTGATATCTGCCTCCCTGTGGCTTTGGCCAGCATAGGAAACAAGGCCCAATTGTGTCCAAATTGAGACAGGAGAGGTTCTAAAGTGGGATGTGCCTGTACCGTGCACACGTTGGCCTGCTCACAGAGGTGGGAGAATGCCCTAGACCCTGGTGAGCGTGCTCTTACCAACTCTGGCTCTGCTGCTACCCTGGCAACTTCGTATTCTTGCCCTTCAGATCTCTGCACAGTGTGGGAACTCGCTGACAGGCCTCATGAAATATGACTGGGGAGATTCCATTCCACAGACCCTTAGCAAGGCTCCAGCTAAATGCACTGGGTGGAATTTACAACCTACAATTTTCTGTAACATTGTTCCCAGGGTATTTTCATTGTGGGGAGGAAGAGATGGAAAAAGAAAAAAAAAAAAAAAAGAAAAAGGAAAAAACAAAAAAAGAAAGCCAAGAGAAGGAAATATAATTTCAAACTCATTCATGATTTATCTCTTCCCTCCCCATGGCTGCAGGGGATTCTAACTCTGCAAGATAGCCTGGCTGTGCCCATGCCACATGCCATGGAGATGCAAACAGTTTGGGCAACCTTAACCCTTCCTTTGCTGGTTGCGTCCAGCCCTCACAAATGGCTGCTACCTGCCTGGCATCTGGTGGATCTCAGCAACTGGGCAGGACATCACTGGCCTCCTGGGGCACGCAGGTGGGTACACCCGGCTCACAGAAAGACACCCCCTCACTCTCCACACAAACAAGACTCTCTGGAGCCAAAATGGAACGGATCATGTTTGAAATCTGTGTTCTTTCCACTTCTGCAGGGCTCTCCTTTATCCAATGCCTTCCCTTTGAAATGCTGTAAAGCCCTGAAGGGAGGCGAGTGAGCAGTGAGAAGGAGCCTTTCAGAAAGGTCAGTTTCCCCGTTGGTAAGCCCAGGCAGCAGGGCCAATCAGCCCTCCGCAGCTGCCCGCAACGACTGCACCTATGGGCTCCATCTACAAAGGAATCATCAGCATCCCAAGCCTGCAATGCCCCACACGGTTCATAAAAGCCCTTCCTGATACATTTCCCCATTCAATCCACTTCTCGCCATGTAATCAAGGATTTTTAACTTCCTGAAGAAAAGGGGACACAGCAACCTTGGAAGGAGTGGATGAGGCCATTAATCAATGGTCTCCTCATGAGTGTGAGAAAAAGCCAATTGGTACAGCTGAGCATCAGATTCCAATTAGCACACGAGACAGGATGAAGGGGTTAATGCTGATGTCTCTGAGCAAAAGAAACACTGGGGAAATTCATTCCCACAGTCTGGCCTTCGACAAGCATCCATCTATCTATACGTTCGGCTCAGCCTTCCCTTCCCATGCTGCACAGTGAACAGTCATTGTTTAAAAATGTCACGATAATAATCAGCTTTTGCGGCAAAGATATGAAAAATGTATTGCAAGATCAAAAGGATGATATTGTCTTCCAGCAGATTACACATTCCGCCCACAGAAAGGGCTAATCTGATGTCCTCAGAGAGGAAATAGGTAAACATTTTCAACATTATCGCCATCTGTGTTTCATTTCTTTGGGCCTGCTCAAGAAAACAGTTATTTATGTATAAATAAAAAAGAATGATTTTTGTCCTTAAGAAAATAGTAATCGAGGCCTTGAAATATCTGCCCAGGGTTTCACAGTGCCAGCTGGTACCCAGGGGAGGAAACACACGCCACCACCCTACCCTGAGGTAGACACAGCCACACTCATCCCATTTCTGTTCCATCTCCACACCAGCTGGGAGTTAGTTCGGGAACTGGCCAAGGCAGTGTCCCACCCGACGTGTTTCATGAGGGGAGAAGGGCTCTCCTTGATGGGAACTCCAGAGAGGCACCCTGAGGTCAGGGTCTCAGCCCCTCCACACTGGCATGACATTTGTCCCTAAGTCTATACCCCAGCTATAAAATAGGGATGATCAGGCCTCAGAGATGTACCCCCAAAAGGATAGGCAACTGTTAGCCAGTGAGTGTCTTCACAGACAGGAGGGGCTGATGTGACTGTTGTTATCAGTAGGAGGAGTATTATTACACATGAAGAGAAGGCTGGCCACTGAGAAGTCCAATGCTTCGAAATTCCAACTTTTTAGATGATTAGAGCAAATGTTTCCTGAACGCCCTGCTATGTGCTTAGGCCTTGGCCAGCCCTCTGGGAAGGAGACACTGGCATGGAGCTCCAGACCATCAGAGGGTGGAGGACAGGTTCCCACACTGCCACATTCTAGAAGAGGTGAGAGAGTCACAAGAGAAATTAGGCATCCCAGCCTCTGCTGCCTGCAGATTGGGCTGATGCTGGTAGACAGTTCAGATCTCTGCCTTCTTCAGAATGGGTGCACTGTCATCTCCTCCCTTCTCGAAGGACCCCAACCACCTCTGAGGGGGTGGTACGGGGGCTGAACCCTCCAGGGGACCCTTCAGCCAGCAGACTTGCAGAAATTGATGAGATTTTGCTGTTTTCTCCTGTTTCCTCAGCCTGACAGGTACCAAGGGCATGCAAGTTTATTGTGAAGCCAAAAACAAAGAGCAATGCAAACCCACAAACTGTTCTGGAGGCTTTCCCACAGCCCTGGATCCAGGGAAGGGGTGGGAACAGGGGCCACCTATCAGTAACCACATCCCACCCCCAAGAGCTGGCAGGTGCAATTAATACCAGAGGGAGAGTCACTCAATACTTGGGGCAACCAAACGTGATTAGGATTAGGCCCTTAAATTCTGGATTTTGTTTTATTATTTTAAATATTTACTTACCTTTGAGAGAGAGAGAAAGAAAGAGGCAGAGAGTGAGAGGGAGAGAGAATCCCTAACAGGCTCTGCACCATCAGCGGAGAGCCTGATGTGAGGCTCGAACTCACATGAGATCATGACCTGAGCTGAAATCAAGAGTCAGACACTTAAATAAGACACCACCCAGGTGCCCCTAAGTTCTAGATTTTAAAGAAACATTTATCTAGATGTTCAAGAATATATTTTAAATTGTTATTTTAAAAACACTGGTTTGCTCTCAGAAATCTGCTGTAAACTTGAGAAAATCCAATCAATAGATATTGTCTAATATCTGCTTGAGGGGACCATAGAGAATGAAAGACCAAACAGCCCTTGGCCTCAAGCAGCGTGTAGTCTGATGTGATGGGTCACACAGGACAGGAAAGAGATGGGTGGGTTCCTGGTGCCCGAGGCTGCCTATCCGACAGAGGAGGCCACAGTGAGGCCATGAGTGGGCCATGCTCAGGTGAAGGCCGGCTTAGGCTTGTTGACATGAAATACTTTGGTTTTTATTTCTTGTTGTAGCCTCTATGTGCTCTTCACTTGACAATGAAGTATGTTTCTGGGTGACCATGTCCTCTTTCCTTTGTCTGGGACCCATGTGACACTCTCCCGCTCCCCGGCACGGACACGTGGGCCTCTGTGCCACACTGTTCTTTCCTACAAGGGCAGCAACAAAGCTTTGTGGGGCTGACAGTGCCACCTGCTGGGGAGATGGGTCTGCCCTCTGTCCTCCCTGGAGGCAATGCCCCCCGCTCCTTGGGAGACCGGCCTCCTCCTCGGTCTCAGTTCCTGGACTCTTCTGTTGCCACTCAGTTTCACCTCACTGTTGTTCCTCACACAAACACACATTTCATCTCTTTCCATTCTGTCTGTGAGCTCCAGGGTGCATTCCTACAGGAGCCTAATAGTAGTTGTAGGCCCATCTCATTTCAAAATGAAGGAGCAGGACATACTGATAGTGAAGCTGGGAAAAACAGATACCCACTGGGGCCCAACACAACCTGAAGGACCCTGAACACATCTGGTAGTTTCTCTGGGAACTTCTCAAAGGTGTTATGCACTGGATCAGGGCAGGCCCTTGGCTCTAGTCAAATGGCTGGCTGTGTGACCTGAGGCCAAACACTGCACCTCTCTGAACCTAAGCTTCTTCATTTGACAAATATGGGCTTGAAGCCAACTACAGCTCAAACTCTTTGCAATCTTGCATGCTATGAGGTTAGCTTCTCACCTTCCTTCAGATTACACTGACCAAGAGGGGGGAAACACCCTAATTTCCTCTTTAATGTTACTGTTTTATTTATAATCCTGAGTTTCCAGATATTAACCACATATGCAGAGTAATTTTAACTGCATTAAGGGTTAAATAAAGCTTTGGAGACTCATTTAGAAATCAACCCACATTCCAGGGAATATGCCTGTGGGGGGGGGGGAAATGCATTTTCTTTTCCAAAGTCCAAACAACGGCGTGAAGGCAGACGACAGACTGTCGGGAACAAAACCCTCTTGTGAATTGCGGACTGCTTGCACAAATCACTTACTCAAATTCCATCTGTCGACACTGCTCTGCTATTAAAATTTCCAATCTAAAGGGAAAATGCCATAACTAGTGTGGGTTTCAATCCCATGTCTCAATATTGGGACCTGCTATCCATCCTCCTCTGTCATAACAGACTGATTGCCTCCAGAAGTGGTTCTTCAGGAACAACGAGGTGATTCTCACATTCTCAGCAGTTTGGGCTCTTGCAAGGGACTTAATTCAATTCCTAAGTAGTTTATTGGGGCATTTACACATTTCCTTGTTCCCTATCCCAACTCCACAGTGTAATCACCCGGTTTTAGCTCGGCAAAGTCTGTGGCTGCAAATCTGTACTTGAAACATCTCAGGATAAATGCAGATTTGATGTTTTTCCTCCATACCAAAAGTATTCCAAATTTCCAGGAAAATTCTATTGCAGTTACAGACCATGGAGCCTGCTGGAGCCTGAGCAGACAAGTCTGGGGGTTTGCGTATTTCACACCAGTGCCCTTGGAGAAGGGTTGGGTGCTCAGTGTTATTTGTTATTAAGCTATTCTTATCTAAGCATTTTATACGATTTAGATAACTTACTATGCCATCTGATCAGCCTGGGTAATAAATCTCATGAATTTCCTTCATTTGAGATCTCCACCACCCCCAACACATTTAAAAAGGTCAGGGATGCCTGGGTGGCTCAGTCAGTTAAGCATCTGACTCTTGATTTCAGCTGAGGTCATGATCTCATGGTTCATGAGATCGAGTCCCACATTGGGTTCTGCGCTGACAGCTCAGAGCCTGGTTGGGATTCTCTCTCTCTTTCTCTCTCTTCCCCTCCTCTCTTGCATGCATGTTCTCTCTCTCTCTCTGTCTCAAAATAAACAAAGTTAAAAAAAAAAAAAGATCAAAAGACCCAGGATGCTCAAATAAGAAAAGAAGCACACATTCCCATAACCATACTTCAGACGCCTCCAGCGCTCAGCCGCCATGAGACAAGTTGCTCCAGGCCCACGCGGGCTCGGAGGCAGAGCCCGCCAAGCACATAAGCCCCTCTGGCAACCACAGTGTGAGAAGTACGATGTACTTCACAGTGATGGCGATGTCAGGCAACAAGTGGGCCATCTACTTTCACAAACCATCTGGCCTCATTCTGAGTCATTCAGAGACATCATCCACGTAGGGGCCGTGGGCATGGGGAAACACAGACGCAGCTCCTCACAGCCCGCTGCATCCTCAGCGGGGGCTGAGAGCCAGTGACATGTGCTTCCACGACATGCTCTCCCATCCCTGGGGCTCTGATGGCAGACGGAACCTCAGAGAGAAAGCTGGCCGGGTGAGGGGCTCGCGGCGTGCTCACAAGCCTGGGACCTCGGCACTCCCTTCTCTCCATCACCCTGGAGGCTCCCTAAGGAGCAGTGCAGAGCTCTGTATCTCGTTGATGCCAGGACTCTCTTGCTCTCTCTCACTCATTCCAACAGGTAGAAAACACCTTCCTTATCTTCCAGCCTATTAACACTCCACGCTATGGCTCAGAATTCCATTCACCTCCGTGGGCTCAGTGTGGCACAGGTGAGGATGTGACGGTTGACTGTGCAACTTCCATTTCCCCCACAAAAGACGAAAGACACTCCCCAAATCCATTCCCACGCCAGTGATTAGTTTGGAAAAGGGCACACATCCCACCCTGGCCAATGAATGTGAGGGGCAGTCTTCCGGGCACTGAAGAAAGAGGAAGAAGAGGGAGTCTTTTCTTTCCCTGGATGTTGTTTTGTTCACAGGGGATTCCTGCAGAGGGCCAGGTGCAGGGCACAGCCAGCCTGCAGGGGATGGCAAGGTGAGGAGCCTGGGCCTTGATGACATCATTGATGGTTTGTAGCCTGGGGTTTGGAGCCCTAGGACTTCACAGGGAATAGGAAAATAACTTGCCCTACTGTTGGAGCTAGTCTGAGTAGAGCCTTCTGTAACCTGAGACAATGGATGAACTGTCCCTAGGCAAAGCCCTGGGGTCTCAGGGATGGGAGACATGCTCCAGTGACCCTTTGCTCACCTGGAGCTCACAAGCAAACAGGGTTTGGCCTTGACTTGCGTCCAAAGCCTGGCTGAGGACCACCGTGGGAGGTCTGTTTTAGGCCTCAGGAATTAAGCCATCTTTCCTATGCATGGGGCACCTGTAAGGAATCACAACAGCCAGCGGCCATTCCAGCATCCTTAGCCACAATGTGCTAGGCCTTCTGGGTGACTCTCCACCATGTGAACATCTGGTGACAAAGACAGGACCCAATTTTGGTCAGTCTCCTTTGAGCCTTCTTTTCCACTAGGCTCTGTCCTTGTCCTAAGCAAAGAATCCTACTAAGCAGAATTGGCCAGAATCTCCCCACTCCCATTATTCTCTCAAGCTTCTCTTCCCACCCCCGACATTTAATCAAACTCCTCTTTTTCCATACCCTTGACATGTAACCAGGTTCCCCTCAGTAATCTTCCACCCCCTCCATCACTCTGCCTGCTGGCTATAAATCAGTCCCTACTCATCCCTCCTGGTTTATAGTTGAGCTCAATCTCTCTCTCCTATTGCAATAGTCTTAAATAAAATCTTCCTTCCATTATTTAAGAAGTGTTAGAATAATTTCTCCTTAATGCTGACCATTCATTGCCCCTCAGCATCCATGCTCTGTTTTTCTTTCTGATGGCTTAGTCCCAGGTAGCAATGCTCGGGAAAAGGTCTGTTACCCAAAGCGTCCTCTCTTTTCTTACCTCATCTTGGCTCCTCAACCTCTTGGTACAGAATCATTATATCAATACGGGATAGAGCTTTCCACCACAAGGAGGATTAAGGTTTATTTTTATTTTTTTAAGTTTATTATTTGTTTTAAGAGAGAAAGAGCAGGGGCAGGGGCAGGGCCAAGAGAAAAGGAGAGAGAGAGAATCTCAAGAAGGCTCTGTGCTGTGAGCGTGGATCCTGATACAGGGCTCAACCTCGTGAACTGTGAGACTGTAACCTGAGCCGAAACCAAGAATGGGACATTTAACTGACTGAGCCACCCAGGCACCCCTGGGAGAATTAAGGTTTAAAGTGCAAATATACCATCTCAAGGAGTTTGACTCTAATATACAGTGAGGTATAAATGGTGGATGCCCTCTCCTGACAGTAGATGATGGCAGAGAGGACAAATACAAATGAATGTGCACATGACTAAATTTATAAATCAAGGTGTTGAGCACCTGAAGGCAGGTAAAAGGATAGAAGGGACCAAAAAAGACAAGCAGGGGCAGGCAGGCAAGTGAGGACTGAGTTCACCTGCCTCACCCACTTGCTTCAGCAGGACAGCCCCCAGCCTTCGTGTGCCCCAGATTCCACCAGGTCTGCATCAGTTCATTGTTCTGAATTCAGGTCCCCTCTCCTCCCAACAAGACAGTCACCATCCCTGCAGCATGTGTTCACTGACACATCACAGCTGCCCCTTGTCTCCAAGGCCTCCCGCATGTTCTCCCTGGAAGCTGTGCTCTGGACACATGTGGCACAGTTGAATCGGGGCTGCTGAAGCGCCACCCCTCCTGCCTCCATGCAAAATACCCACAGCACAGAACCTGCCTTTGCTGTGAGCACGGATCGATCACACTAGGGACAAGGCCCCCAAAGAGCCCAGGTGACTGACTTCAAAGCAGCTACATTTCTCCAAAGGCAAAGCCATTCTTCTTGGCTGACTCTGTATGCAGGTTTTTCTGGTTAAATAATGAGACAGTCCCAACTCCACCACCAAATACCCTAAACAAAACTATAATCCAGGATTCAAAAGTTCAAGTTGTTCGGGATGCCTGGGTGGTTCAGCCGGTTAAGCGTCCGACTTCAGCTCAGTTCATGATCTTGTGGTTTGTGAGTTCGAGCCCCACATCGGGCTCTGTGCTGACAGCTCAGAGTCTGGAGCCTGATTCGGATTCTGTGTCTCCTTCTCTCTCTGCACCTCCCCCACTCATGTTCTGTCTGTCTGTCTCTCTCTCAAAAATAATGAACATTAAAAAAAATTTAAATGTTCAAGTTGTTCAAAGGAGTTTGCTCTTTCACAGAAGAAAGACATTGACTAGTTTCACAACAAAGCTTTACCAGAGGGACTAGCCTGTAGGGGCAAGTGCATCTGACTGTTGTCTGCAGCTCCAGGGATGCTCCCTGCCCTGCTCTAGCCAGCAGCCCCCACACTTCCACAGTGGAGTATCAGCCATGCATGCATCAGCTGTGAAAAAGGATGAGAAGTTTCTGTGTAGGAAGGCAGGGGATGGTGACTTTGTGGCCAGGAGCCAGAGAAAAGGTGAATCTGACTGCCAAATGCGATGGGAAAATTCTCAAAGGTTATGTGAAGGAGGAGGCCATTTTCTTACATTTTATGCTTTTTCTACAAAATGTAGCTGAGTGAACTAGTAATTTAAATTGAACCTTTCTATGACCTGCCTTGATTTGGATAGTCTGGGAACTAAAACATACTTCTAGGCCTTTCCCCTCCCTCAGGAGAAATGATAATTTGCCCAGAGGGCACTATGACTTCTCACTACTAGTCCCTGAAAGGAGCCACCAGCTCAGGTGCTGAGCTCTACTGGCTTCTGCCCATGCCACGCTGGTTACCTCATTGGTCTGTCACTACCTCCAGCAGAAGCGTCCACACCACTTCTTCCCTTCAAAGTCTGGCTCAAGTTCTGACTGCCTCTTAAAGCCCTACCTACCTGGCTCAGCCCGCAACTGTCTCCTCTGAGCTTCCTGAGGCCATACAACTGTTGCACACAAACGTGGAAGGCACCCTGTGCTGTTCTGTATTACTCACTGTTACTTCCTGTTTTCCCCCCCAAACAGAGAGTGAGCTTTCTGAGGGTAGGCCTCATGCCCCTTGTCTGGTGAAGCCCCCAGCAGGGTGCTGAGCCCACAGTGGGGGACTTAGAGGAAAGGCAGACTAGCAAGGACAGAGAGCCTTACTGCCCAGGTGCATGTGACATAGAACCAGTCCTCCCTCCTCTGGGAAGGAGTGGGGAAATCACATCCACTGGCCCAGCCCTCTCAGGGGAACATGGGGTGGTCCAGCTGTTTTGGGGACAGTGCCCTCTGCCACTCAAGGGGCATGCTATTTCCAGTCGGGGCTCAGCATGGGTTCTGAGAAACAAGCCGAACAGGGTGAACTAACAGACAACGCCGTCCGCTGAAGGTGGGAACAAAAGAGCATTGATGATGAGTCTGACAGAGCTGCAGGCAGACAAGCATGACTTAAATAGATTCTAACTGGGATACTGTACTTCCAAGTAATTAATATCGATGGTGAAAACGGAAGGTAGTTTTGAGGATGTGGGGGGCAGGATGTGTCTCTGTAGACGCAGGAGAAGTATCTCAGAGAGAAGGGGCGAAGGCTGCTGACCTCACTGGATGGGTCTCCAACAGGCCTGGGCTGGGGCCCGGAGAGGACAGAGGATGTATGGGATTCAATTTTGTGTCATTTGAGATTCTTCTCCAACTACCACTGGAATCTCTCAGGCAATGAGTCTAAACCTTCCCTTGCAGAAGAATCTCCAGGGATGCTAGTTTAAAATACCCATCCTGGATCCCATCCCAGAGATTCTGATTCAGCAGGACTGGGCTGGGGCCCCAGAAGCTGATTTTCAAGGAATGCTCCTGGTACTTCTGGTGAAGGTGGTCTGTGTTCCAGATCTGACAGCCATGTGAGCCCTGAGAACAGAACTCCTGGCTACACCTTCCTCTATTTTTTTTTAATGCATCATCAAGGAAAACTTGAAATAACAGGATGTCTCTGTGTTTCAGCATCTTCCTATGGGGACACCAAAGGGGGTGGCTGGCTTTTCAAGAGACCAGACTTCCACCTCTACAGCCACCAGGCTCTGGCACCTAAGGGCGAGGCTGAGCTGGGGTTTGCAGCTGTTCTAGCAGAGGAGCAGGACAAAGTCTCATTAGTGGACCTCACTCGGTTCTGAGAAGAAGGAAACAGGACATGGCTTCTGTCATCCAATGGCTCACCCACTCTGAACAAGTTGCTCACCACGTTCCGCTTCCCACATAGGAAAGGCTGGTGCAGGGTGGAGAAGAGAGCCCCCAAGTGAGTCACTCAATCTGTGTCTCTTATCGGGGGGGGGAGTTCCTGATTTGGGGCAGAGTTCACGTGGATGGATTGCTTGGGACAAGAGGATTTACCAGTCTTCAGGGCTACTCATTCATTCACCAGCCATCCATCCACTCCTCTATGCAGCAGGTGCTAAATTCTCTTGCAGGGAGAGATCTTCCGCTACCTGCCAGGAGCATAAAATGAACAAGGTGAGGCCCTTCCCCTCTCAGTTGCTCACAGTCAGGTGAGGGCAAAAGAGAGACAATGAACACCGCACAACATACACATGAGAGAAGCCTAGGTCTAGGGCACACCAAGGTGGAAATACCCAACTCTTTCCACCATGATAGGGAAGGTTTCACAAGGCAAGGGGGACTGGTCTGAAGGCTGAGGAGCAGGCAGCGGTCTAGGGTCAGAGTGCATGTGTGTGCGCACGTGTGCCCATCACACGCCACTGGGACAAAGCCCAGCAGCAAGGAGCACAGAGCAAAAGCACAAGGAAACTAGAAGGTTTTCCAGGGCCTGCGTGCAGGCAGGCTGGGCCTGCAGGTGGAGGCTGGCTCCTTAGCTCCCTGGTGCTAAGAATCGTCTGGTACAAGAAGCCACAGAGCTGTTTAAAGTAGCAGATTAGGAATGAATCTGCTTGTGTTTCAGGTAGCCCCCAGTGTTGGCTGTGAGGAGGGCAGCTGGGAGGGAGAAGAGGAGCTGAGTTGGTGGCTGGTCTACCAATCCCAGCCACAAACGGTGTTGAGGGGGAGAAGCAAAGGGACACAGAATCCACAGACCTAGCAGGCAGGGGGAGGGAGGGCAGGAGTCCAGGGTGGCTTCCCGGCTTCAGCAGGACCAAAAGCAGGGTCCTTCCCTGACCCCGATCCCCATGGGCAGACTGCTCACCTCATCAAGGTCCCACCTCCTGGGAACCCTGTCCCTTATGCATCCCTTTTGCCTGCTTTCTGGACATGTGTTCAGACCCTCCTGGCTGTGAGCTAAACGCTCCTGAAATGTTCCTTACACATTGCAGGCATTTTTCTGCCCTGAAACACTCGGGTGGTTTAATTTGTTTTCTGAAATAACAAAAGTAATTAGACTAATTGCCTTCGGAATGGGGCACTCACAGGGAACAGCCTCAGTACCGCACAGGAGGCGTCTGGCAGACTCCTTCCAGGTTCATCATTTATGCCGCAATCTGCCTGTCCTGTCACAGGCAGGTGTCTCGGCAAGAGAAAGGTGTGCTGGGTGCCAAGCACCTCACTTCGCAGCCCCTTAGTGGCTCCTCTGGCTGGGAAGGTAGAAGAGACAGTTACTTCCCACCATGGGTGAGCCAGGAGCGACAGCTACTGCTAGCAGGCCTTGCCTCAGTGCCACGTGGGTGTTACTGCCTAGGGGGTCACTCACAGATTGGAGAAGGCTCCAACTTGTTGAGCTAGACTGAGCCCCAGGGCCCAGCAGGCCAGGACAGCTGGGAATGACCGTCTGGACTTGGCTCACGGCTTTGAGAGTTTTGGTTCACTCCTCAGTTAGTCAATAAGCAGTACAAGGGAGAGCTAGGAGTCAGGGATGGACGACGGTGAACGTGGCTCCATCACCTCCTTTGTCGTGGAGGCACACCTGCAGCTTCTCAGATAGGCTTGCTCAGGCTGCCTGCTGAGCCTGAGGGGGCACTGAGTCACGGAATCGCTACTCACTACCTCCCTAGCCACACTAGCCCCAGCCCTGAGATTTTGTGTATGCCAACAGGGGGCAAACTCCCCACATCTGCTCCCGAGCTGCCCGTCCACCAAAGGGCTCTTGGTGGGCAATCAGCTCCAATCCCCTTTACCTCTTGGATCTTACAGCTTAGTAGGGGAAACGCAGTCACGCAGCCAAGGCCCGAGTACAGGGCAGGGTGACCTATGAGCTCCAACAAGATGCACAAAGAAAGGGCTGAGGGTACGTGGGAAGCAAGGGTACCCCTACGGAGCAGGGATATGGGAGGACCTCTGGAGGAAGTAGCAGTTTGTCCAGTCCTAAAAGAGGGGCAGGCTTGGCAAGGCAGGTACGGCAGAAAGAGCATCTCCAGGTGAATAAATGCAGAGAGCTGGTGGCACAGAAGATGTGAGGGAGACTGGTGACATCCCTAGGTCAGAGAGCAGGGGCAAGGGCAGCAGAGGGTGTGAGCTGGGAAAACAGCATGGGCTCAGAACGCGAGAAGGCTGAAGGGCAACGCAAGCAGCTAGATTCTCCTCTGTGCACAGGGATAGACAACACCTCCAGTTCTGAAGACCATCAGCTGCACCTGCTGGGCATGCAGGAGAGGCAGAAGACCTGCCAGAAAGGTCCACCCGAGGGGAAGACAACAGCCCGGGAGCCCAGGACCCAAATGCTGGGTTGAGACCCACCCACGCTGAGTATCTGCTGCCTGCCCCCCACCTCATCCACCCATGAAGCCTTTCCTGAGCACAGCCCCTGGGCACCATGCAGGGGCTGAGGACATACCTGAGAAGAACTCCAATACGATTCCTGCCCTCTGGGTACTACGAGCACAGGGCACCACCCAACAATAAATGGGTGAGCAAACCCATCACGATACAAATGGTGTGCATGTGAACACAAATTGGGAGAAGGGCCGTGAAGAAAACGAGTCGGCGTGGTGATAAGAAAACAGTGGCTCAGAGGTAACCAACTGAGAGGTAGTTGACTTAAAATAGGGCATGAGGGTGAGAAAGAGGGTGCCGTGTGGCACTACAAGAGGCGGCCAGGGTGGGGCACCCAGAGAGGACATGCAGATACTCAGGAGGTTGGTAGGAAGGGCTAGATCGTGCACAAGGGCCCAGCAGCGATTTGGATTTTGCTGAAAAGGCCGTTGGGGGAGATGAGAGGGAATCAGCTGTCAGGTCTGCCATTCTGTTACACAAGAATGGGTTATGGGGGACCAGTGGAAGGGGGCTGGTCTTTCATGTGGGATGGGGGCAGTGTGTCTAGGCTGGTAGCAGTGAGGGTGGAGAGGTGGACAGATCTGAGATACAAATATAGCAGGTGGTGCCAAGTGGACTCGATGCCGGAGGCGGGTAAGGAAGGGATGACAGACAGATGACTCAGTTTTCCAATTTAAGCAGGTGGGTGGATTTTAGTGCCATTCCCTAGAAGTGGGGATGACTGAGGGAGACACAGATACTTCTGGGAGCTGGAAGAGGGGACAGAACAGCTTTGCTTTGGGCATGTTAAGCTTGAAACGCCAAGTGCTGATACTGGAAGACCACATCTTCCAAACAGGTTAGAAACAAGAGGATGATGGTTCACAACAACGGTGTAAGCGCGTGCACTGATTTCCTTCTATTGAGATTCAAGTGACATGACCTTAAAAGACTGACTCACAGAAATAAAGAGAAAGGGAGAGGGATACTCAATGAGCAAGGGATTTAAGACATTTCTGGAAGGATCTTACTGGTGGACAGGGCAAAGGACACCACAGCCTAGAATGTGTGCACAAGAGGTAGCAGCTACAGACACCTTCCCAAGAGGCACAGATGGGGACAATGAAATCCAAACTCCCTTTAGGCAGAAAAACACATGGAGGGTTCTTCTCTCAAGAAATGGAATAAACTGGAGTGCCTGGGTGGCTCAGTCAGTTCAGCATCCGACTACAGCTCAGGTCATGATCTCACAGTTAGTGAGTTTGAGCTCCACATCCGGCTCTGTGCTGACAGCTCAGAGCCTGGAGCCTGCTTCGGATTCTGTGGCTCCCTCTCTCTGCCCCTCCCTTGCCTGTGTGCTCGCTCTCTCTCTCTCTCTCTCTCCCTCCCTCCCTCCCTCCCTCCCTCAAAAATAAATAAACATTAAAAAAAACCAGAAATGGAATAAGTCGTCCAAGGAAAACCATGGTGGTTAATGTGGGTGTTAGTGCCTTCCTTACCCTGGCACATAAGGGCTACCAGCTCACAGGCTGCTCATCCTAGAGTGGAGGCCACCCACTGGCAAGCCATGTCCCAAAACAAGTGCCTCCAGAGAACATTTGTACCGTCTTTATTCTCCCATTCAAATGGTCAACCGAGAATCTCCAGACCCACAACATAAAATAGTGCAAGACTGCAAACTACAAATGGATAAACAAAAACTGGCAATGGAAGAAAACCATGCACAAATATAATCCACATGACAAAGGAAAAGGAAAAGCAAAAAGCAAATAGAAAACCCTCACACCTGTCAGAATGGCTAACATGAACAACTCAGGCAACAACAGACGTTGGTGAGGATGTGGAGAAACGGGAACCCTCTTGCACTGCTGGTGGGAACGCAAACTGGTGCAGCCATTCTGGAAAACAGTATGGAAGTTCCTAAAAAAATTAAAAATAAAACTACCCTACCATCCAGCAATTGCACTACTAGGAATTTATCCAAGGGATACAGGTGTGCTGTTTCGAAGAAGCACATGCACCCCCATGTTTATAGCAGCACTATTAACAATAGCCAAAGTATGGAATGAGCCCAAATATCCATGGATGGATGAATGGATAAAGAAGATGTGGTATGTGCATGTGTATATACACACACCACACCCTCCCCACACACATACACATTGGAATATTACTCGGCAATCAAAAAGAATGAAATCTTGCCATTTGCAACAACATGGCTGGAACTAGAGTGTATTATGCTAAGTGAAATAAGTCAGTCGGATAAGACAGATATCATATGATTTCACTTGTATGTGGAATTTGAAAAACTCAACATATTAACTTAGGGGAAGGGAAGGAAAAATAAAATAAGATAAAAACAGAGACGGAGGCAAACCGTAAGAGATTCGTAAATACAGAGAACAAACAGGGCTGCTGGAGGGGAGGTAGATGGGGGGAGAGGGGAAAATGGGTGATGGGCATTAAGGAGGGCACTTGTTGGGATGAGCACTGGGTGTCGTATGTAAGAGATGGATCACTGGTTTTTACTCTTGAAGCCAAGACTACACTGTATGTTAACTAACTCGAATTTAAATAAATAAGTAAAACAAAAAATTACTAACTAGTATCCTCAAACAGTTTCAACAAGATGTTACTTTTAGAAATTGGAGAATGAGAAAGTATGCTTGGAAGTTAGAGGCAGGATTATTGGAATAAAAAGTCTGATACTCAGGTGGGATGGCAAAGCCATGAAAATTTTCCCGAATTAAGTACATGGAAACAGAAACTTTGAGAGAAAAGGCGAGGCAGATGATATTGATCCGGGAAGTTACATATCCAATTAAGACCTCTAGAAAGACAGGAGAGATAAATCAGAAAAAGGGAATTGTTTAAAAAAAAATCTGCAATGATTATAATTGCTTTTATTTGAGAAGGAGACATATCCTTAGATTGAGGAGCCCACAGAAGGGGCCACAAAGCCAGACATATTACCTGCAAAATTTCCTTACACCAAGGTTATTATTATTTTGTTCTTCATGGATTTTTTTATAATAACTTTTATTTTGTAAAATATTGCATTATAATATCATTTCTCTTGATTACCAGAGGGTTTTGGCTGGCAGACAAAGGCCTCAATGCCCCCGCCTAATCCCAGCCGTGTTACAGACACAGGTGCTCCACTAGTTAAACCAAGTCCCTGCTCTTGTGGACCTTCAAGGACATAAGGAGATGATCCTAATGGCTTCCAGATGGATTAAAACAGGTCACCCACAGGAAGAGAAATCACTGTTGCATGGGCCTTTTATCAGAGATGCTGCTTCCTTGAAGATGAGGCTTCGCCCAATATGATGATGTGGTTGTCCCTTCCTGAATACAAAAGGATACTTCCTAATGCCTTGTCTAGCCAGGGTCATCTGACCAGCTCTCACAGAAGGAACGTGAGTAGGACCGTCCATCGCTTCTGAGCTGGGTCAGGCGAGCGCCGGTGGGCCTCTCTCTCATCTCACCCATGGTGACTTGAACACCACAACACACAAAGTGTCTGTAGAGGCCCTTGAATTATTGTCTAGAGCAGAAAACTTCCACATCCCACTATTGCAGAGGATTTCACAGCTGCCATGTGAGCGCACAACAAAGTCTGTTATGCCGCTGATATGTGAGTTACCCCACCCTGACAATTAAAAGAAAAATTTCCATCTTGGAATTCTACATCCAGCTAAGCTGTCAAGTACAAAGAGCAAAACCACTTTCGGACATTTGAGGAACAGAAAGGCGACCTCCTGTGCACACTTTCTCAGGAAATCACATAGGGTGCACTCCAGCAAAAGAAAATGGAAGCCAGGAATGGAAAAGTCAAGACACCCTGGGAAGAGTGGTACAACCCAAAAGAACATTCTAGGTTGGCGCACGAAAGAGGGGCTCCAGAAGGAGAACTCTGGGCAAAAAAAAACTAAGCCAAACCAAACTGATGACGACAGAGATGATATGAACGAATGTGAGGATATGTGAGAGGCAGCAGTTGGAGGGTGCAAAGCCGGACTCTGTCTGGACCTGAGGCCACTGAGTGACACAAGGGGTCCATGTGCTGGATGTACAAAGAACAGTATGAAATACTAGCACAAAATGTGACTCTCCAGGCTCATACTAATATTAGATGCAATTTATTTGCTTTCAGCTTTGAGAATTGGCTTACAGACCGATGAGGAGAGGCCATCCAGATGTTATCCCTGGTGGGAACAGATCTTGGCCAGGGAGTGCAACCCCAGCCTTTAAGATGAGCTCATCAGAGGGGCTCCTGGGTGGCTCAGTCGGTTTAAGCGTCCGACTTCGACTCAGGTTATGATCTTGCGGTCCGTGAGTTTGAGCCCCACGTCGGGCTCTGTGCAGACAGCTCAGAGCCTGGAGCCTATTTCAGATTCTGTGTCTCCCTCTCTCTCTGCTCATGCTCTGTCTCTCTCTCTGTCTCAGAAATAAATAAACGTTAAAAAATTAAAAAAAAAAAGATGAGCTCATCAGAACTCGCACAGGAAGGCGATATTCCCCTGGTCACTCAGGCTGTAGCAAGGACTGGAGGAAAACGACCGTGGCTCCTGTATTCTGGCCCTTTGCGCCCTCTCTCTCACATCGCTCACCTTGCCCGCATTCACCACTAACAAGCTGTGGCAGGTGGACCTTCTTCCCCTGACCCTGCTTTCTCAGTGAAGGCTGGTGTGACTTTGCAGAGTTTATATCACCCAGCTCCGGTTCTGACAAGCCTCCCGTTGCCCTGTTTCTTACACACTTTTTCTCCCAGGAGGGGCAGCTGTCGATTTCCCTCTGCAGAGAAGAAAACCTTGCCTGTCCACTATGTTCCAATCTAGGGCTCTGTGCCTGTACTTTCTGGATGCTACCGGGCAGGCTCTGATATGAAAAGAAAAAAAAAATCAATGGTATGCTACGTAGAAGTGACACATCAAAGCATGTGAGCTTGTGGCGATCTGCCAGGTAAGCATCCCTACAACTCATGGTCTACAGAGAGCTTGCAAAGGAGGGCACTGCATGGCCTGTCAGTCAGGACAGGACAAAGTGGCTTCTAGCTGGGTGCAAGGTGTCCCTCTTAGGGCCTCTGTGAGTCAGAGATCAGGACTGACCTGTCCTGCTTGGGGGGAAAGCCATCTTTGGCAGCCTGAGGTGATGGTTGCCCAAGTGGTTAAGGGGTCAAGAGTCAGTGAAGCCAGCCCTCTGCCTCCAGGCCAATGCCTCTGCCTAGAGATGCATCCATAGAGGTGTCTTCCACATTTGGGAACTTAGGGAGGAGTGACAACCGAGTGAGAATTTCTGGAGAACTCTCGTCACAGAGGTGCCATGATCTACTCTACAATAAAGGAAACAGGCCTCTGGTTTGACCTCGATTCTTCCCGCTCTACTTTCTTCTAGGCTTCTTTCTTCTTCTTCTACTTTTCTCTAGGCTCAGGGAGGCTGAAGGGGAGCTAGTCCCCCTCTTCAGTGCTACTTGCTGCACCTGGAAACTGAGACATGGGGAGTGTGGCATCAAGAGGTGACTCTTGACCCCTTAGCCGCTTGGGCAGCCATCACCTCAGGCTGCCAAAGATGGCTTTCTCCCCAAACATGATTGGACAGTCCTGATCTCTGACTCACAGAGGCCCTAAGACAGACACCCTGCACCCAGCTAGGAGCCACTTTGTCCTGTCCTGACTCTTTGTGCATCAGTGGTGATAATAAAAAGGAAATGGGGCAGACACCCACACAACGTCTCTGTGCCCCCGTTTTCGGCCCCTGGACCCCTCGCCCCCCGCATGCCCAGCAGTTCGACTCATTCTGCCTGGGGAGACAGGGCAGAGGGGAGAGGGAGCCAATATTTGCTGAGAAGTAGCAGGTGCTCAGGGCTCAGCTAGAGAACAGGGCAGCTCAGTAGATAGGTTCAGACTTCCCGTGTCCGGGAAGTGCACAGGCCAGCAGGAAATGCCAGGATTTGCTTATCTGAGTTAATAAGTCTATTCTGCAGCTGTCATCAAGGGCATTCTGTGCTCAGGGATGAGAAAACCTCCATGGCTTTCATGACTTATAGGCAGGCATTGCAACATTAAGCAGCTATTTGTGAAGAAGGGCCTTCATTTTCTGCTTCCTTACCCTGGCATTAATAAGGAAAGCACACCTAATTGCCAAGAATGGTTGATGCAATGAGAGAAAATGGAGAGCCAGGGTCAGTGGGAAGGGCTGGCACAGCAGTGATTACTCTTAAATTATCTTTCCTCCGTCTTAGCAGCTTCCTATAAGAGCAATAAACAAACAGCAATTTCCTCGTAGTTTTGATTGGTAACTGTCTCACTGAACACTGACCAGTCCTGTAATTTTAATTGCTGGTACTCACTCCTACCACCTATGGGAGGAATCATCCCATGGTCCTAAATCGTTCTCATATTCAGTTCCCAGAACCTGTTCCCAATAGGGAGAGACTGGGAAGGAATGCTTGTACGTGTCAAGGGGGCTATGAGGGTGTGCTCCCAGGACCTGGCCTGCGCAGACATTCATGTCAGAGACCGTTGGGAGTGCTCTTAATTAAGAACGAAGGAAACGAGACTGAACTTAACATCCTGAGAAGTGTGCTCAGTCTAGACACCAACTGCATCGATTTTCCCAGCTAGCTACCAACAGGTGGAAGAGAAGAGCACACAACAAAATGTCATTTATAATTTAAAATTCATTATTGAAAAAGGCTCAACAGTAATAGTCAGACTTCAGTCATTTCAAAGATGCCTTCGCAGAGGAGGCACCCGCATCTGGGAACGGGAACTTGTGTGGGTTTTCGAGGGCTACTTTCCTTGCCCCCCTTCACCGGGCCTCACCCCCTCCCCTGGCCACAACCCTCCTGTCAGAAAACTACTTTATCTCTGGTGAAGTTTTATGCCAGGGATATATGACCGGAATACACGAAGGTCTTTTAAATTTATTTTCAATAGCCCTGCTCTTCTCTATGAAATATTTAGCATTTAACTCGTTATTTCTACTGCTGGCAAAGTCTCAGGTGCAGGTGGCTTTGTAGAGATGGCAGAATATCACACTAAGGTAATTGTTTCTCTTTATTTCCTCTAGATAAAGAATAAGTAATAGGCAAGTCTGAATTATCAGGCGGTGCTTCCATCACGGGCTCCAGCGATAACATAAAGCAGGAGATTGAATTTGGAGTGGTCTGCATAATCAGCTTTCCCCCCTCACTGCAAAAATTTGCCTGAGAATCAATCTGCATTTGCGAGCCATTTCTGCTACCCTGTTCCTGCCTGCGTGTGATGGTTCCTGCTTTCTAGGAACTCTGAGCATTAGAAATGCCTTTCAATATCCACCCTCAAGAAGGGTCTGGGCAAGCAGAGGGGATCTGCCCCGCAGGGTGCAGGCGGCAGGAGGGTGCTGCATGGGGAGGCAGGAACCCAGTTCAGGGAGGAGGAAGGAGCTTGAAAGAAGACGAAAGGAGGAGAAGCTTTCGCTTCCTGGGGGAAAGCAAAGAGCACAGCACCCAGACGAGGGTCTTTGTGAGGGCCTGAACCAAATGGAATCGGTCTCCAAAACCCTCTGAAGTTCTGCCACGTAGCTTTAAGTAAATCATGTTCAGCTCCATACAAAACGATGAAGGAAGCAGATAGCCAGTGACTGATACATCTTGGGCACTGTGCTTATGCCCCCTAAATTTCCTTATCTGGTATAGACCTTATTATAATTCAGTGTTAATACCAAGCAGGCGTGAGTTTTAAATGAGTGTTGGTCTAAGCACTTGGTTTAGCAATACATACCAATGTCTTCATACCTCTCAGAAAAATTTGAGACTGAGAACAAAGTTTTCTTTTTCCCCTCTCCAAGCATTTTAAGCAGACGAGGCATAAATATTCATGAGTGATCGGAAAGCTAGCTACAGAGTTGTGGTGGAGAAAACGATTCTGTGAAAATTTTATAGCCCAGGCTCTGTGGTAAAGTCTAACTCGGAAAAAAGTACATATCAGATTTGCCATCCTCACCAATGGATGTCCCATGGATATTTCCACCAGGTTCTCCTGAGCCCTCTTTCCCCACCTCATCAAATTCTTCTGTTCAGGAGCCAGGGGCTTCCCTTTCTATGAAGAGTGGACCTCACTGATCCAATGTCACTGGGACACTCACTGAGTGACCTTTAGATTTACATACATATATTATAATTATCATTGGGAGACTGATTGGTAAGTGTCTTCTTGGGCCACAGTGTGAATCTCAGGAAGTGGCTGGATGAGGTCAGGGAACAAGATAAGCCTGGGTCAAGGATACTCAGTCCCTGGCTGGCATCATGGGATCCTCCAGGTAGATCAGCATAAACTCAACTGACCCTCCTGAAGGTTACATCCATGACCTTGACCTCATTGGCAAAATGTTTTAACACCTGGGGCTGTGCCTGGCACCTAGCATGTACTTAGTAAGTCACTTTATTATTGAAGACTTCTGCATGTTCTGTTATCACCATTCTGCTCAAGAAGCCAACAGACTAATACCATTGATACGCAGGTGTTTACCCACTAGGTATAACATTCGGTTTAAAGTGCCTGTCCAACTGACACACTAATTGTCACTGAGGGGAAAAAATAAATTTAAGAAGGAAGAAAGGAAGGAAGGGAAGGACAGTGTTAAACACACTCCTCAAATCTGCTAGTAGCTTAGTTGGTCTGTAAGAATATTGCTCTGATTTGTCAGGGGAAAGAGTCAAATTTGCCATAACCATCAATAAACAGTTCTACCATTTTCTCTTATTCTCTCCGCTATTTTGACCATTTCTGTTCCTTCCATGTCTTTCCAATAGATTGCCATTATGCCGAGCAGTTACTTTATGCTGGTTACTCTGCTCTGTGATTCTCATACTCTCATTGAATCCTCCCAGCAAATCCATGGAGTTAAGGGCTTATGATGCCACCCCTCTTGGAGATGAGGAAACTGAGGCTGGAGAGCAGAGGTGGCTTGTCCAAGGTCACAGAACTGGTTAGTGCCAGAGCTGGGAATCAAACTGCTTGTGTGGCTCCCAAACCTTTGCTCTTAGCCAATTCCTGGTATTTCCCTTTTCAGGAAGATACAGGGCAACAGACATGACCCTTTACGGTTTTGTCTGCCTCTCTTCTCTGAGAGAACTTGCTGAAATTTTAATTGGCTTGAGTGACAGCTTTTCTGAAATCTTCTTCAAACTTTACCTTTCAAAATCGGCAAAATCCCCCCCCACTTTTTCCCCTTTTTATTCCTGAGAATCACCAGTTTTCCAGAGAATTCAGACAGAAGTTTGCCTGATAATTGATAAATCTGTTTGCAGGTACTGAAGTACACACCTCTCATTGGGGGACATTTCATATTACTCTATGCTTCAAATACTGACAAGTCCCCACCGTCTAGCTTGTGTGGCCTCAACAGTGATGGTGTCTGAGGCAGACGCCAACCCGTTAATACCAGTGGCACAATTTTCCCTTTCTGAATCTCAATTTGGTACATATTACTGTAGGAGCGAGTTTCATTAGGAAGCAAATTATGTTCTTCCATCGAAGGTCCCCCTTGAACCAAAAACCACTCTTGATGTTCCTCCAAGATTTTCCTAATGAAAGATATGTGGGGATGAACTGCCTAACCCATCCCACGATCTCTTTCCCTTAATAAAATGTATGCTGTGGAAAGCCCACATTGTGGCCCCAATTGGATTTAGGCTCACGCAGCTACCTTCATCCTCACGATTTATGATGTGACTGTACACACAAGCACTCTAAAAATATCTTGACTGCTCATCTGAAATTCTAACTTTACTGGTGAGCTACAAGTCGTCTGTCTCTGGTCCGCCTCTAAAACTGACTCGGGTTCAAACCACAGGAAGGAGCATCTGTAACTGTGGTAACAGGCAGGGGATAAATAATGCATTTTCAGGAGAGAGAGACTTATTTTGCTGCAGTTTGAGAATGCATTCCCAATATTCCAAGCTTGCAAATGTAATCTTAATTTCTTCTGTGATTTTGTCTTTATGATTCTCCATTGATCCCCTGAGTCAAGGAAATGCATCGTTGATCATCCGCTTGATCAACAGTGGCTGAGTTCACCCAAGTTGCCTCATCTGTTCCCTTCCATCAGATCAGGACAAGATTTTAAATTTTCATGAAGAGCAAAACCGTAGCTTTCTACATGGCCAGATAACTGGGGTAATTTGCTCACATACACTAATGCAGTTTCAGCTGGAGGCTCCTGAGCTGCCCCAGACTGTAGAATGGAAAGGAGGCTACCTCGTCAGGTGGCTGTGGGGGTGGAGTGTGGGAAAACCTGGTGTGGGGGGTGTTGCGCATGGACCCCACCACGTGTGGAGAGAAGCCACACCCCACCCACAAGGCAGCCCATGGGTGTGTCCCCAAAGGATCCAGATAAAAATAATTTCTTCTTTCTCAAACTTTTAAACATTTTCCATGTAAAGTGAAATTATTTGCATAACTCTTTACGTAAAATAGACATTTCAAGCACCAGAAAGAAAATCTAGAGGAGTTTAAAATAAAAATGCTGAAAAAGTGCGGAATGCCTTGTTACGTGCTCTCATGTTACTCTCTTCATGGCACTCACCACTAGGTAATGGTCTGATAAGTTTGTTTACTTGCTGTCTCCCCCACTTGAATGGGGGTCCCAGGAAAGTAGGGGCCACGGTGTGTTGCGCATGGCAGGGCTCCCGCGACTTAGCCTAGTGCCAGGCACACAGAAGGAGCTATATAAGGGCTTAGATCAGTGAATGAACCAGGAGTCACTCCTGAGTCTAGCCCAACTCCACTGATGACATAACTGTGACGAGGGCACAAGATTCTTGAGACCTAGTTTCTCGTTCCATCCGGAGAAGATGATACAATAGGTAAAAAGTGGAAGCGTGAGCCCATTTACACGACACATCCCAAGAGGTAATCTATATAGACAGTGCGTTCCCCAGTGATGCCTCAACATGGGGCTCGAACTCACAAACTGCGAGATCATGACCTGACCTGAAGTCGGACACTTAACTGAAGGAGCTACCCAGGTACCCAAAAATGAACTATTATGTTAATCCCATGAGTTTTTTCTGGGGTCTTTGGGAAATGCAGTGATGTAACTAATATGTCTTCCATCTGCTTAAACAAAATGAATTGCATACAAAACTCAAAAAAATTTGTTTAAAGACGGTAACAGTATCCCATCCCTCTCCATAAGGATCAAAGGAGATGGTGTTTGTGAAAGCACTGAACACATAAAGCAAGAGCGAAAAGCTTCCACGGATCTTAGGGAATGTAGACTCTTTGGCCATACCCACCCCTGCACACCGACAGCAAGCACACTGGGAGGGGCACAGACGCTAGAGCCACAGGCCTGGATTTGCATCTAAGCTCTGCCACCTACTGGTTCATGATCTTGGGCAAATGATGTTAGCTCTGTAAGCCTCAGTTTCCTTGACTATATAAAATGGAGATTTTAGTGTCAACATCGCTGTCCTCAGATCTGAACCTGGAGCAGAGTAGGCCCAATATAAACTTTTGCCATTACTACTATTCGAGTTTTTCACCGAATCTCAAGAGCTAAAATGCCACCAAAGTGCTCACATGGTCATCCTCCTGCATCAAGGGTGAAAGGCATTGCTGGAACAGCATGGAACTTTCAAAATCACAAAGTGCTTTGGGAAAGCACTCTCTGATTTGACCTGAGCCACCCCTTGCCCTGGCCATGCCTGGCTTCAGTCAAGGTTAAGCCCATGTCTGCCTGTGGCTGCAGCTCTTGGAAGGTAGGTGATAGAGCCCTGACAGAGCCAGATAGACCTTCTCTGTCCCTGTGCGTTCCCCAGTGATGCCTCTCTGCAGTGCCCTGAGAATCCCTTACCTAATGCTTAAACCTCTGCTTACAAATGATCTTCCATATGACCCTGAAGAAATGCTTCAGCACATGATGGGGCTCTGGTTTCCTGGGAAGAGAAACTCGACTTTTAAATGAGACTTCTCCCCCCTGAAGTCTTTGCCCATGTCTTAGCAATATTTCCAAAGAGGAGAAGGGCCCCTGACCAAGAAGTAGGCCATGCACACTGCATGGGAGGCCCGTGTATACATCTGTGTTGGAGGAGGTGTGATGGGCCAGCCTCTGACATGGACATAGTCTCGCAATTCCAGTGTCTCCAGAGTCAAGGCTAGAGGGGACAGTGCTGTTGGCTAAACACGCCTCATAAGCTAGCCCACCAGTGGCTGGGGACCTCACTGTTTGCTGAGGACTTCTGAGGGCAAGCATGTGTCTGGTGCCCCCACAAGCTGTGAGCCTGTGGTCCAAGTCTCTCCAGCCTTGACATGTTTAGCCCTCGCTTGGGGTTTGGGCTCTAGGCTTTCTTTCTCAACCTAATCATTCACAAGCTACCAATCATTACTGTGGAAGAATTCATCACAGGTGGTTAGCCACACAGCTCCAAAGAACATTTTATCTTTCCATTCAATGAACAAGTGTTTACTGAGTGCTCACTATGGGCCAGGCTCCATGCCACCACCTCGGTTCACAACCATGACAAGTGAGACGCAGTCCCCACCAGGAGGGAGTGATAGAATCAACTGACCCTCAAGAGGCAAAGTTCTGCTCCTGGAGAAGGCACTCTAGCGCAGGGATAATGCAGGGGCTGTAAATCATCTAAGAGGGTGCCCCTGCAGTAAAAACCCATGAGAACAGGCAAAGAGAACTGGGTCCTGGCTCCCAGGAATGATTTGTCCTGAGAAGGAGGGGATGGGGGGAAGGGAAGGCAGCTGACTCCAGGTGGAAAAGAAAAACATCTGAAAAAGATGAGCAAGACTACAGTCAGGCACTGTCTGCCTGCAGACTCAGCCCCAGTTTCTCTAAAAGCTAACGCTAATTGATGCAAAAGGGAAGAAAATGCCATGCACGTGTTTGTTTGAAAAAGAACAAGGAAGCCAGACTGCAATGCCAAGAGACACCAAGTCCAATACAGGCTCCTGCCTGGCATAATGCTGCAGAGCAGCACTGACCCCGTGCAAGTGAGGACTACGTCAGAATTTGTTGAAAATGGCCAGGCTCCTGGGAAGCATTACTAGCAAGGGTGGGGGCTGCCCAGAAGTCAGTCTGGGTTACTCCTGCTTTTCACAGACACTCATGAAGCCACAGAAATGCCTGCTTCCAGAGAACGCTGCAGTACGGACAGAGGCTGGCCCCAAGCCTTGCCCATCGACACCCATCACTTCCTGCCAAGGAACAATGGGGTTACCCACAGCAGTACCTCACGGCTCGTCCCCCATCCAAGCGTGAACACAGGTCCTACAGGCCCCAGCTATCACGAGAGTGAGCAGATGCAAGGGGGCTTTCCCATCGCAGCACGTGGCTTGCAGGGCAGGGAGAAGAGAGCAAGATGTTGGGGTACATGAGGGTGGGGGTCCCAAGGCCTCCCTTGAAGGGCAAGGGTATGGGGGATCCTTCAGCCAGTACAAGGATCAGCTGCAATTTGACAAGACGGGGGAGGCTCAGAGCAAGCCCACAGAGGGCTCTGTGTCCCCCCCCCGGAAATGACAACCCTCTGCCCCATGGGGGTAATCCACAGGGGCCACACGGGGGCGCTGGACAGAATCCTGCAGGCACTCTGGGAACAAAGCCATCTTGAGAGAGACAAAGAGCACAAGCACCCAGAAAATGGCGTGTGCTCTTATACACATGCCCCTCCCCACGTGCATGTTACGACGAGCCCATCCAGGCCCAGTGTCCACCCCAGAACAAGGGCTGAGATATGCTGCCTGGGGCTGGAACTGGACTCTAAACGCTAGACCTTCCAAGGCCATTCAAGTCCCCTATGAACGAGCTAGCCACCATCTGTTCTTTCACCACCGACCAGTCCTTGACCCTGGCCTCAGACTGGCCTCATTATTTATCCTGGAGGCGAAGGCCCGTTTGCTTTTGGTGCCGCTGTTTTACAGAGCCTCCCACTAGTGGTTTTTGTGGTTTTGCAAGATGCATGTGGGGCCCGGCAGTGGGAGGCACCAGTGGGTCTGGGGCAGGTGGGAGAGCCTGTGGGCAGGGCAGACAGGGGCTCGGCAGAAGACTAAAACCATCCATGCTGTCCGTCCTGCCACACAGCACACAAGAAGCCCCCTTAGCCCTTCCCCCAGACAAGTCCTCCCAGCGCTCTGTACCAGAGGTGCTGGCTACAGCTTCCACCGCCCCCAGTTCCTCCCCACAGCCTGCCAGGGCACCAAGGAGGAGCGCCCACTCCCATCTCCTTTCTCTGCACCCTTCCTTCCAACCCCCCCACCCTCCACCAGTTATCACTCTCCATGCCCTGGCTCCAGCCCCAGGGCTGCCTTTCAGTGCCCCCAAACTGGGCTCTGCCATCCCCTGCCCCCGTCCACCCTCTCCCAGATGCCCCTCTGCTCAGTAGCAGGCCCAGGCAGCTCCCCTGTCCCCCGGGTGTGGTACCTTCTCCACTGCGCTGCAAACTGGGCAATTTCTTCATCTCCCAGGCACAGGCCCTAGAAGCAAATGGAAGGCGGCACCAGAAGTGGTACTATCACCATCTCCGAGCCCCCACTTTGCAGAAAATTGAAATGTAGAAAGAAGAAAGCTTTTTGAGTAGGATGTTTCCACTCAAAGTCCTCTTGCATAAAACTTTGAAGAGGACACTAGAAGAAAGGCCACTTACACAAATAGGAGATAATTTATTTTTTTAAAGAAATAGCAAGACTTAAAACCCCTGTTTTCTTCATGAGCCAAGAAGGAAGAGTAGAAGACACTCACTAGCTTGTATGTAAGAAGAACTATATTCTCCCATGTTCATAAGAGTCATCATGTGTCAAAGAAAACATGCTCTCATGTAAAGTTGAAAACAGCTTGCCTGTAAGTTCTCAACCTGCTTGTGCCTGACCAGAAAGACAACCTCCTCTACTTTCTAGGGTCTCCATTAGTTTACCTGCACTTGGCCATGGCACTTCCTACATGCTGCTCAGCAACACTACTTTTTTTTTTAATGTTTATTTCTGAGAGAGAGACACACACAGAGCATGAACGGGGGAGGGGCAGAGAGACAGGGAGACACAGAATCCGAAGCAGGCTCCACTCTCTGAGCTGTCAGCACAGAGCCCGATGCGAGGCTTGAACTCCTGAACTGTGAGATCATGACCTAAGTTGAAGTTGGACACTTAACCGACTGAGCCGCCCAGGCGCCCCTCATCTACTGTCTCTTAACTGACAACATCATGCGGTGATAAGAGCCTGTGGTCAGCATTCAGGGCACTTCAGAGCTAGCCCCACATCTGCAAATGATGTCAGCATGAAGGCCTCAGCGTCCCTTTCTGTAAAATGGGGATGGCTTCCTTCTTATGTTGTGTGGTCATCATAAGGATAAACCGACATCACGAACGTGGCAGTTAGAGCTATCTAAATGTAGGCACCTTTTGTTTATTTACTAAGTAACCATTCTTACTACAGCTGCAGGAATGATGCTATGCAATTCAGGCTACACCTCAATTCGGGCCTGATCTGGAGGGTAACCCCCCCCCCAAAGAGCTTCCCTAGCTCTTCTATTGTTTTCATCTCTTTGTCAAAGATTTCAATACATTTATATTACCCTTGACAGTAACTGTGAATTTTGGTTTAAAAATGAAATGTGACTGCCCTGGGTGGTGCCATTCCTTTACCCAGAAAAAAAAGAATTTATGAAATACTGCAAAGCCCCAAGAGTTTCTCCTGGCGACCACAGAGAGGACCCTGCAGCAGCCCCCGCTGTAGGAACACTGGTTCTAGCAGCATGTGCTCTGGAACAGGTAAGGAGGCAGAGTTCACATTCACGGTTGGCTCTTGGGAACAGATGCTAAGGAAATATCTGCCTGGAGACTCATAGAGAAAGCAGGAGGGAGCCCTGATGGGCAGGTAATGGTGCTGCTTCCCACACAGGCAAGCCTTGCCCATTGAAGCTAATTGGGAGGATGGCTGGCCTGTGTTAGCGGCGGCTGAATTTGGGAACATTCAAAGTGAAATCTAATTTGACTTTAGTTTCTCAGCAATTCAAACTAGAAAGTATGGCCAGGACTCGCTGCTCTGCAGCGGTCCTCTGACCCTGCTTTAGAAGAGATAAATGATTTACAATCAGCACATTCGAAGCAAATATGGAAACGGAAGAAACCAGGGAGGCTACAAACAAGCCGTGGGCCTGAGTGGCTTGGCCAGCCAGGCCCCACACAGGCTCTGCTTCATCTGTGTGCCTGCTGACCCAGCTCGGGTTCTCGGCAAATGCCCCGTCCCTGCACAACTCAGCCAGTTTCCGGCTGTCAGGGCCTGTGGATGATGGAAGCTGAACTGTCGAAGTCCACTGTGCACGGGCACAAGTTGGCTGAGCGACGGTTAACTGAGGGAGTGCATCCTTCTTACCCCAACCAATTAGTTGTCACAATGGGCTTCTCACAGAAGAAAAACTGTCCTTCAAGCGGCAATGGACTACATTCTCCAGTTCTGGGCTACGTTGACTGTCTTCCTACTGGTAAACGGACATATTCCCATGGAGAGCAGAAAATGCTTGGCACCAGGGAAAGCAGCAGTCACAGCAGCTTCAGCTCACGCCCGTGACCACGTAATCTCCACGTTACCGTTAGTAAAACATGGGCTCGCAGACAAGAGACAGACTGAGCAAGGGACGTGTGCATGCACGTGTGTGTCTGTGTGTGTGAGGGGGGCTGAGAGATACAGCGAGACACAGAGAGGAAGGGAGGGAGGGCAGGAAGGTAGGAGAAAGGGACCCCGAGAGAGAGACTAGGAACAAGAGAAGCAGACCATGAAATTATGAGAAAGACACATCAAGGAGCAGAGAGGGGCATGGGGAGAGAACAGGCAACATGAAAGACCTCGAGGAAACCTGGAGAGAGAGACAGAGAGGGCGAGTGAGAGAAGGAAGGAGAGATGGGGGTGGGCAGATGAGGAGAAAGAGGTGGAGTTCTCCAGGGAACAGGAGAAGGGGACATAATTCTAGCAAGCATTCCCTCCCCTGTTCTGTCCTTCAGTTTCTTTAAAAGTAGCTCAGTGGTCAACAATGTCTGAAAATGCTTGGCAGGAGAGAAGTTGAAGAAAAATGTGTTTCCCTACGAAGAAGCCATCGCCCAATGCACATTACTTTCACTGGCTTGCACCAAGAAAGCAAGAACAACACCCAGGTGACCCTTCAAAGCTGACTGGTGCGTTACCGGAAGGGTCTAGAGAGCCCCCGGCCTCAGCTCCTGGTCTGCAGAGAGGGCTGAAGCCCACAGCCAGGGAAGGCACTGGAAGGGCCTCGGGGGCTGGGAGCTGGGCTGGCTGTGGGCACATGCGGGGGAGGGTGGGGGAGGGAGGAGCCCCGGACCACACTGGTGGGCACTGCCTCCACACTGGAGCTCCACAAAAGCCCACACACTAATAGGTTCTCCATGGAAAATGATGCGGAAGTGGAGGCCCAGGCAGGGTGACTTGCTGGGAAGGGACAGAACTGTGCCCAGGCGGGGACTTCAATACATTTACAGCACCTACGTGTGTGCGGCGGTGTGCAAGGGGAGTGGGGCTGACACACACCGCACACATCCTCCACGCCTTTCAAAAGTGCCCGGTGGGCTCACGAGGGTGCTGCGCTTTGGGCAGTTTATCACATGAGCAAAGGGAGGCCTCACAAACTCGTGGTCTCGCTGCGCAAGCCATGCCTTTGTGTCTCCCTGCACTTGGCGCCCAGCGGGCACCGCTGCCAGGGCTGCCACACTCGGGGCGATCACGCACCGTGGGCAGGTGCCCACGATTGGTGGCTGTTGCCTGTTTGCTATTCTCTTCCCTGCGCAATCCGAGCTGTCACCGTTTGTCCTTGCAGATGATGGAACACGAGCCACTCTGAGGTGAGGCATCACACACAGGGGCCCCGGGAACATGATGGCAGGGTCCCTGTCTGCGGGAACTATTCTGCTGTCAGCCTATCTCTGGAACTTCGGGTGTGCAAATGCCTCTGGACCTGGGGTTTTCACTATTAAACGTCAAAGCCCTACCTTATCAGGTGGTTGCAAGTGTGTCCTGAGCTGGTGATGGAAATATTTTAGCGCGTTGCCCGGTAGATGACAAATCCTCGCTTTGGTAAAGAGGAGTCAGCCACGAGGAGGCTATTTCCCCCTCTGCAGGTACCCCAACATGCAGTCAGACCCTCGCGCGCCACTGGCCAGCCCCAGTGCTTAGCTTGGCTGAGCCCTCTGTGGAGCCATGCAGGGGGCTAGCGCCTCAGACCGTTTCTGACCCCAAGAAAATGCCAGGACCCCTGGGTCTGCCTCCAACTCCACTGCTGTGGGGCTCGGACTGTCTGTTGTTATGATCCAGTTACAGAATGTGAGGTCCAATAGCAATGGTCCAGTCTAGCACTATCATTTTACAGATGGGAAGTCTGGTGTTCCAAGAGACAAGGGTCGTGCCTCACACAGGGACAGTTAAGGAACTCAAATTCGGATCTCTGTGCACACAACTGTGTTTTAAAGAACTGGTAGCTAGAGTATCTATGTATACATATAAATTTTTTAATATCAAATTTATTGTTAAATTGGTTTCCATACAACAACCAGTGCTCATCCCAAAAGGTGCCCTCCTCAACACCCATCACCCACCCTCCCCTCCCTCCCACCCATCAACCCTCAGTTTGTTCTCAGTTTTTAAGAGTCTCTTATGCTTTGGCTCTCTCCCACTCTAACCTCTTTTTTTTTTCCCTTCCCCTCCTCTCCCCCATGGACTTCTGTTAAGTTTCTCAAGATCCACATAAGAGTGAAAACATATGGTATCTGTCTTTCTCTGTATGACTTATTTCACTTAGCATAACACTCTGCAGCTCCATCCACATTGCTACAAAAGGCCATATTTCATTCTTTCTTATTGCCACGTAGTATTCCATTGTGTTATAATTTTTTTAACTGGTGTTTTATAATTTTGATTTTGTTGATATAAGTATCTCATGTTATTTAGGATTTTTAAAAAGGCCAGAGAAATGAGATGGTCACTGTGGGAAGCCGTCTTTTAGGTAAGAAAGCCATAAGTATTGGTGATGGAGCATTTCCCTTCATGTGTAGGGTAGAGATGATGTGTTTACCTCTGGGTGAGAAAGGTTATTAAAAATGTAAATTTGGAAGAAAAACTCCCAAACCTTGCCAATTTCATTCTTTTTAAAGTTTATTAATTTATTTTGAGAGAGAGAGAAAGATAGCATGTGTGCACGTGAGCAGGGGAGGGGCAGAGAGAGAGGGACAGAGAATCGCAAGCAGGCTCTGTGCTCAGCCTGATGAGGGGCGTGAACCCATGAACCTTGAGATCACGACCTGAGCTGAAACCAAGAGTGAGATGCTTAACTGACTAAGCCACCCAGGTGACCCACCAATCTCATTCTTAAGGAAAAGGAAAACACTGAAGCAAAAACCTCCTTGGGGCATGAGGGTGGGAGCTAGGCTTTGAACAAACTTGGTGTGCTTCCAGGGTCCGCTTCACCCTGATCTCACACGCTCCAGGATGTCCCCCACTTCCAAGCCAAGCACCTCACTCCACCCACTGATTCTGGACCCCTAACCTTGCACCTCTGGTGTCTGGTATGCCTTCTGGAGATGGCCCATCTGAGATGCCCAGAGCCCAGGAACCCGGGAGCTCCTGCTGTAGGACCTGTCCCTAAGGCCAGCTCACCAAGCCCTCACTGGGCAGAGTGTCAGATCACAGGCAGGGGCCTCCAGTAGGCATTTAATGAACACAACTGGTGTCACTAGAAGGTTGAGCCCTCCTTCCTTTGAAGCCTGTCCTGACAGTGGGGGCTAGGGATCTAGCCCAGCACTGTCCAGTACTCTTAAGACAAACATTAAATTCTAGACCTCAGAAATGAAGGAGTGGATCCTCAGGGGAGTACCCTTTTAAACTTACCTCTGGGAAACATCTACCCAGCCTAGTCCACTGTGGAAACCTGGTTCCAAAGTGGAAATTCTCATTGCAGTGAGTGTTGGAAGTCCAAGTACTGTGTGCAGTGAGGGAGAAGTGTACCTGATCATGTAATAATCATATATATGCACATGGCTGTTTATGTGTATGCAAGGGGTTTTCACTGCGACGAACTCAGGTGGCATGGAGAGAGGCCTGCAGTCTCCAAGTAAGGAACTCTTGAGTGTCCCTGAGGTCACATCCAGAGGCTCTGTCATCTCTGTGCCCCTTGTTGGGCTGAGACTCCTGAGACATTCTCAAGAGACCAACACGAGCTTTCTCTTCCCCCCTCCTTTCCCCTTTATTAATGAGTTAGGATACACAAAACCCAATAAGACACATATAAAGGCATACTAGCATCCTTTATATCTTTTCCCTCACTATCTTAAAAACTGGCATTTATATTAAGATGAAAATTTGTTAGCAAAAGAATTTTACTGTAAAACTATACAACCTACCTTTCACAGTTGTTATGAGAATCAAAGGAGATAACGTAGATGAAAGTATTTCAAACACGATGGTTTATACATGTAAAATAGAGGAGATTGGCCACGAGTTGATAATTGAAGTGAGGCGAGATTCTCGGGAGAAAGCTTTCCTTTTAGTGCACAAACTGTGTCTTGCCAATGGGTATACGATGCATCACTCCCAAAACAACCTCTAGCTCCTCAGCTCCATGTTGTCCAAGGGGAACTCCCTGACTCTGCCTGCATGGCCTGGAGGCCCTCAATGGTGGGTGATGAAGGACAAGTAGCCATTCATCGCTGACACCTGAATGGGTGCTCAGGCACATAAGCCAGGTCAGCAGCTTCCCTCTGCTCTGAGAGTGAGACTCCAGCCTGTTGCTGCAGCCAATGACATCATCTCCTACAGCTCATCCCTCCTGCCAGGAAATGGCCTTTTCCAGGCTAACCTTGAGTGCCGGGAGCCATCATCTCATTCCACAAGACATCTCCCTCCTTGTCAAATTTGTCTTTTCTCTTTTTAAGCTGCATTTGACCTGCCTTGGTTTATGTATATTTCCTAAGTCACCTCTCACCCTTTTTGCCTCATTCATGTCTGTTGTTGGTTTTTATTTTTGGCTTAAAATTTTTATATGGTGCCTTAAAAAAAAAATGAAGGACTGTCCTACGATGGAAGTGTTGTGCACTCATCCCAGTAGTTGGTGAAATATTAAATGGATCTTCCTCTTAGGTTGTTCTGACTTTTAAGGGAATTAAAAATAAGGCACACAGAGGGGTGCCTGGCTGGCTCAGTCAGTAGAGCATGCCACTCTTGATCTCGGGGTTGAAAGTTCGAGCCCCACGTTGGGTGTAGAGATTACTTAGAAAGTCTTAAAGCAAAAAAAAAATAATAATAAGGCACAAAGAAGTCTTTGGCACAGGAGCATTACTATTATTAGTCTTACCAGAGCTTAACATAATTTATTAGTTTTTTTTTCAGGAGGCCAGATTTTTGTTATGGATCATCACTACTGTTTATTTATTTATTTTTTTTTATCAATTTCTGCTCTTTATTATTTTCAAAGTTCTTAAGTTAAACTCTTGGTTCTTTAATTTTCAACTTTTCTAACTTTATAACATGACATTGGAAGCCATAGCTTTCCCTCCAAGTATCATTTTAGCATCACCCTATAATCTTGGATACACAATAAACACATTATTATTCAATTCTAAACATTCAGTAATTTTCATTATTACATCTTCTCTGACCCTCACATTATTCAGAAGTATATTTTCAGTTTCTAAATGTATGGATTTGTGGTGGGCTTCTTGCTACTGATTTATAACTTTACTACATATTGGTCAAAGACTATGGTTTATCAATTACTTAGTATGGGCGGAAGTTTTTTTTCTGGACTAGAATGTGGTAAGTTTTTTAAATTGTATATGTGAAGGATGTATACGAGGTGCATAGTCTTACATATATAGTGATTGGAGTAAGCTTATTATTTATATTTATTAATAATTTCCAAATATATATTTTTATGAATTTTTGTCTGCTTGGGTTATTTTATGAAATGCAAGTTAAAATGTCCCATCATGATGGTGCATTTGTCAATTTTCTCCTGTAAGTCTCTAGGCTTTGCTTTATGTCTATTTAGCACCTATGTTAAGTGCAGGCAGGTTCATAATGGTAATGTCTTCTGAGTGAGTTGTTTCTTTTGTCAGTGTGTAAAAAACCCAATACAGGGTCGCTTAAAGTATATAGTTGGCTTTTGTACTGCGTGGGTTTACTTATACACATATTTTTTACAGTATGTGTATAAGCTATATACACAGCTACTATTTTCCTTATGATTTTTGTTAACATTTTTTTCATCTAGCTTACTTTATTTTAAGAATATGGTATATAATACATATAACATAAAAGACAGTTGTTAATTTACTATGTTATTGGTAAGGCTTCTGGGCAACAGGTTACTAGTAGTTAAGTTTTGCAGGGAGTCAAAAGTTACACATGAATTTGTGACTGTGTGCAGGGTTGGTGCCCCTAACTTCTGAGTCATTCAAAGGTCAGCTGTACTTTGATATTAATGCTACCACAAAGCATTTTCTCATATTTATGTGTTACTATACCTTTCCCCATTCATTTCATTTCAAATTTTGTGTCATCATATTTAGATATAATGGGTAAATAGGACATCTCTATATTTCAAAAATTCAATCTGAAGAGATTCTTAAGGACTGAGAACAAACTGAGGGTTGATGGGGGGAGAGGGGAAAGTGGGCGATGGGCATGGAGGAGGGCACTTGTTGGGACGAGCATTGGGTGTTGTATGGAAACCAGTATGACAATAAATCATATTTAAAAAAATAATAAAAAGCATAAAACATTTAAAAAATTCAATCTGAGAGTTGTGGTTGACTAACAGGTAAGTCCAATCCATTAATAATTATTACTGATGTATTCAGACTTATTTTTGCCGTCTTATTTTATTTATGTATTATTTTATTACTGTATATTACTAAATCTTCCCTTTTCCTTTGCTTCACTTTGTCAACTTTCCTGCCTTCCAATGAATTGATTGTGATTTGTCCAATTGCCCTTTCCCACTCTTGTGTGTCAGAAGTGATATTCTGTTTCTTTTCTTTTACAAGTCACCTGTAAATTTTTATTATGCATTTTTACTTAAAATCTGAAGTTTATTAAAGTCTGTTATCTTCTCAAATGCTTTCCTTACCACCTCCCATATCAGAGTTAAACACTCCCAAATTATTAATCTTATGGATACTTTTCTACAAAAATAATTTTCTATTTCCAAATACTCCTTATTTTTCTAGAAGTCAATGTTTATTTATATTTACCCCTATGTTTGCCTCCTGGTCTTTCTTTCTAGTGATATTTGTATTCCATTTTTATGGAACGCAAAACTACTAAAAGTATACGCTTTAGCAGTTCTTTCAGAGAGGGTTTGTGAATGGTAATCTCTCACATCTCTGACAGGAGATACTTTTGCCCTAATTATTAAACAGAATTCTGATTATTTTCCTTCATAATTAGAAGATATTATTCATTTCCCTTCTGGCCACCACTGTTGCCAATGAAAAGTTTGGAATCCGTAATTGCTCCTTTGTAGTTAATCTTTTTTCCTCTTTGTTTGGGTTTAATCTTTGGTATTCTATATTCTACTTTGATATAGTAAGTATTTATCCTGTTCAGAATTTGGTGTGCTTCCTTACTTTAGGAATTTATTTCTTCTTTTAATTCTAAAAAATTCTTAGTCTTTATCTCATCTAATGTTTCCTCTCTGTCTTAAAATTCTTTCTCAATATCTGTTTTATATTTTCCATCTTTGGGTCTCTCTGAGTTCTTTTCTTACAATTTCCACCAGAGCTACCTTCCAGCTAAAAAATTCTCTTTTTAGTTATGTCCAACATGCTTTTTAACTCATTCATTATCAATGTTAATAACTTTAATTTCTAGAAACTCTACTTTTCTAAATTTACCTGTTTTTTTCCCCTCTACAATTTCTTTATTTAAAATTCCCCTCTGGGGGTGCCTGGGTGGCTCAGTCAGTTGTGCGTCTGACTTCAGCTCAGGTCATGATCTCACAGTCCGTGAGTTCGAGCCCCATATCAGGCTCTCTGCTGACAGCTCAGAACTGGGAGCCCGCTTCAGATTCTGTCTCCCTCTCTTTCTGCCCCACCCCTGCTCATGCTCTGTCTCTCTCTGTCTCAAAAATAAAAACATTAAAAAAAATTAAAAAAAAAATCCCCTCTGTGTTTTTACTATTGTATTCATTCCAAACATGAATTATTAAATAGCAACTTTTATAATGTTTTATTATCTAAAGATTCTGGGGAAGCTAACCCTCCAGTGTGTTGAGCCTAGTAACTCTCCCTCATGGGAAATTACCTCCTTATGATCTGAAAAACATTTTTTTAAATTTATTCATTCATTTTTGAGAGAAACCAAGACAGCATGAGCAGAGTAGGGGCAGAGAGAGAGAGAGAGAGAGAGAGAGGGAGAGAATCCCAAGCAGGCTCCATGCTGTCAGCACAGAGCCCGATGTGGGGCTCAAACTCACCAAACTGCAAGATCATGACCTGAACTGAAACCAGGAGTCAGAGGCTTAACCAACTGAGCCACTCAGGTGCCTGTTTATTTTATGAAATCTTATATTTTAACTTCAGGTATTCTTTTTCCCATGGGCAGCCCATAAATTCTGGTGTGGAAGTATTCCTTTAAACTAGATTTTCAGGGGCACCTGGGTGGCTCCACTTGGTTGAGTGTCCAATTTTGGTTCAGGTCATGATCGCACGGTTCTTGAGGTCAAGCCCCTCATTGGGCTCTCTGCTGTCCGCGCAGAGCCTGCTTTTGACCCTCTGTTCCCCCTCTCTCTCTGCCCCTCCCCCACTAGCTGTCTCAAAAATAAATTTAAAAAAAAAACCCAACATTTTAATCCATAAAAAGTATAAAATGGATTTGCCATGTGTTTCTTGCAGGATCCCTAATGGTTCTACTGATTTGGGACCTGCCTTCAAGTTCATTCTAGGTTTGGAATTTCAGCCCTAGGTAAGCAGTGTAAATCCAGACGCCTACAATGACGTGGGGAGCAAATTCCAGCAGCTCACGGATTACATGCCGCTTTATTGGTTCAGTAGGTAAAATTTTCTTAGTTGCTTGCAGTCCCTGAGATTTTGGTCTTAGATAGGGACTTTTGGTAGCAATGCCACACTTGCCATCTTCGCATGGATGTAAAAGACCCTGGTACCAACCCTGATGGCTTATATCCAGACCTGACACTGCGGCCTGAAACTGCAGGGTATCATGACGCTGGTTTTCACGCACTCATCACTGCCTCTGAGAGTTCTCTGTTCATTTGGCATCTAGGAATTTCCCTCACCTTCGAGTTAATCCGCCTATTTAGAAAACAAACAATTTTTTCATATTAATATTTTACCGAGCATTTACATATGTTTGGAGTAGGAAGAGTGGAGCAGTCTGGTGTCAACTCACATCACCCTCCTGTCACGAATGGAATCATCCAGCCCCTTCTTCCCAGTATTTCTTTTCTTCTGAGGTAAAAAGTAGCCCTCAGCTAGGTGTTGCTTCAAACCACGCAAAGTTAAAAGAAAGACCATTCAAGCAGTGAAGGACACGGCTCTAGCATCTGTAATAACAGCAGTGGACCTACTATGCTCTGGGCACTGTTCTAAGCGCATTAGCCACACTATGACATTTTATCTCCCCAACAGCCTTATGAGGTAAGTCCCGTTGGCTATTTGACGGTTAAGGAATCTGAGGAACAGAGAGGTAAAACGCAGGCAGCTGCTATGTGTTTAACAACATGTAGCAACAGCAGAAAACAGAAAAGGAAGACATTTCCACCTCCCTAGAGTTCAGATGGTGGAGGATTTCATACGTGACAGGAGGGCAACTTTTACCTGCCACCCAGGCCTTCATGCCAGGGTTGTCCTGCCTCAGGTGATAACTGGTAGTGATGCCTTTTTTGCAACCTTGTGTCACACAAATGCATCATTTAACTTCCTTGAAAGCTTTCCAAGGCCAGCATCACAGGGGGAGTAGGTTCACTGAATCACTGGTGCCGTTACCAATGCCCCAGCAGACATCCGCACACATAGAATGTCACACTCAGAATATATTTACAGACTTTTCTTGATACTCTGACAACACAGAATACACAGAGAGGTAGTGGTTTTTGAAGATAAAATGTTCAACAACTGCGTCCTCAGACCTGATGGGATTCCTAGCGTAGATTTAGATCAACTTAGTCTGAATTCCGTGGGGCTAAACCGTATCTGAAAAGTGTGAAATCCTGATGTCCTTTGAAGAGCATCGTCTGGTTTATGCACACATTTATTTCCGTTACAACATGTAGAAGAAGGAGGCGGGCCGCCCGTGCCTGGAGAAAAAGGGGCTGGCGCGTGCCCTCCACAGGAGCACACGGTCCCAAGCACAGACAGGCACGGGACTCGCATGCAAATGCTTTGATCAACCTGCAAAGTGAACCGTGTTTTTTTCATCCTCTCAGGCCTGGAGCTGCAGGTTACTCTTAGTAAATATTTTGACTGGTGAGGCTAGAAGCAACTGTCTCCATTCTGAGGCAGAAAACCAAACATATCCATGTTGAGCAAACAATGCGGATGGGATGATTCCTGCCTCGGCCCAGAGCGTCCTGACGGGAATCAGTCTGGGCAACAAGCAGCCAGAATCATTGATGAGAAAGGCCCACACAAGTGCTGGCTTGCTTACAAACTGGCTGGGATGGAGGGATCACAGCCGAGACGAGACGAGACATGGCAGACACACTACCAAGCAAGGTGGGGACCTGACCCGGCCCCTGTGGGGAGGGCAATGTTGGGAGGGCAAAGCGGGGGTGTGGTGGGGGGGTCATCCTGAGCTCTAGGAAACTCTGCTGCTACTTCTCCGGTGACTATAGGGGCAAGAGCAAGGATCTGCCTGAGGGGTCACACCTAGAAGCTGTGCTCCCAGCACTGAGGGGAATGATACAAACGGCAATAGTGATGCTGGGAAGTCAGTGCTACAAATCGCATCCTACAACTGGCACATGTGAAAATCTCTGAGGAGACAGCAAATAACCCAGACGATGGAGCTTAAGACCTTTGCAAGCAAAACTTGCTTCATATTTTTTTTGTATTAAAAAAAATTTTTTAATGCTTATTTGTTTTGGAGAAAGACAGAGGGTGAGTGGGGGAGGGGCAGAGAGTGAGGGAGACACAGAATCTGAAGCAGGCTCCAGGCTCTGAGCTGTCAGCATGGATCCCGATGCAGGGCTCAAACTCACGAACCATGAGGTCATGACCTGAGCTGAAGTTGGATGCTTATCTGACTGAACAACCCAGGTGCCCCTAAACTTGTTTCATTCTAAATGTAATCATTTTGGACAGAACCCCTTCTCTAGGGCATTACGCATTCCAGCACCTTTACAGAGAGAGATTGAGTACTCTCTCAGGGTAGATGGAGAAGTGAGATTATGACGGTGAACAGCAACGATCAGCCCAAGGTCTGCTGCCAGGACCACCCCAGGGGCGAATAAAGTATTGTTGGGAGGTCTGAGCCAACTCTGCATAAACAAGTGACCTTCTGTCCACTTCTGTGGTTTGCTTTTGGGCTGCCATCTGTCTCCTGCACTGTGGCCAGAATTTGCCTCTGGCAGCTCCATTCCTCCAGCTAACTGCTCGTAGGCTGTGAAACCAGATCATCGAGGAGGTTAGAATTATGTTGAAAGCAGGAGTTACTGGGCCCTGAGTGAGGCTTCTCTTCCCAAGTAATCATGAGCATTTGCACAGACTGGCCACAGGAAGGGAAGCTCGGGGGTCTTCTGGGTTGCTCTGGGTTCCATGATGTTCAGGGGCAGTGGAGGGGCAGATGTGCTGTGTGGCTGCTCTGCTGCTGGGGACAGAAGGACTGATGCTGCCCAGAGTATCCAACTTGGGATGCTACCCTCCTGGGCACCCATGCCAATCTGCACCGTCATACAAGTTCTGCAACATACACCCCCAAATCAAAACCATCTATACTTAATTAAATAGAAGGCATACAATTGTGTGAAATAAGGTGGGTGGGTGTAGTGCACTTTCTACATTTAAATAAACAAAGCAATCTTGTGGGTAAAATGCACATTGCTTTCTAGGATACTAACCTAGAAAGACAGAAAGCACTGTTCATTCCCATGGTCTGATACGTGGTGCAATCTCTCAGGCTAAACCTCTCCAGAGCCCGGGTCTATAGAAGTCTAAGGTCTAAGGCTTCAGATGTTTTGGCTTCTCTTCCAAACCTGGCCAATGGCCCTCCAATTAAGGGAATCTTAGTGAGACCTGAGACCTGTGTCACAGGCAAAGATTCACATTTGCTGAGAGAGATGATGTATTAATCCAGGATAAGGAATAAGCCTCCTTACCTTCTCTCACATGGTTTCTCTGGCCACCATATCCACATAGATGCCCATGATGGAAGTGATGCGAAGGCCTCCATAGGAAATGCATACACAAGGCTGGGCAGCAAGGAGAGTCCTATACCATCTCTGCTGGCCTCTGCATGACTTCAGACTGGCAGTGTTCTAGAGGAGGCGAGGGTTCCAAGGAAACTAAAACCACCTTCAGCTGGGTTCCACACTGCCAGCCTGTTCCACTCCCAGTGAGCACATGGCACCGTTCCACCCGTTCCTATCCACTGCATATGGGACCGGCCAGAATCGACCCTCAGCCCCACCATTGGTGCCAGCCACCCTGACCCCTCCTTGCCACTTCTCACATACCCTCCAGCTGCCCACCTTCTGGTACTGGGGAGCTCTAACCTAACCCTCTCCTCTCACCTGTCTCTCAGGGACCAGCTCCCACCTCCTCCTCCAGAGGGCCTTCCCTGATCACCTAAGCCACGGCGTCTCCTGCCTCCCATCTCCTTCTGGACTACCCTCCAAGTTCTGTACTGGTTCCCAAGAGCCTCCCTCAAATCAGTGGCTAGATTTGCTTCTACTCCTGTCTCTAGTTCTGCCAGGGCAGCATCTCACACAAGACAGACCTAGCAGGTGCTCACTAAAAGGTAGGTGAATTGGCATGGATCAAGGAAGCAGGGAGGGATGAATAATGGCCATTTATGGAATTTGAAAAAGACCCTGGAAATTGGAAAGGGCCTTAAAAGACATGGTATATTACTTTTAAAAGGACAACTTTGATGCACAGACTCTGTAATAATTTCAGTTCTCTTAAACAATTTTTTTTAATGTTTATTTATTTTTGTGGGAGAGAGACAGAGCACAAGCTGGGGAGGGGCAGAGAGGGAGGGAGACAGAGAATCTGAAGCAGGCTTCCGGCTCTGAGCTGTCAGCACAGAGCCTGATGTGGGGCTCGAAGCCACGAACCAGGAGATCATGACCTGAGCTGAAGTCAGACGCTTAACCAACTGAGCCACCCAGGTGCACCATGTAATAATTTCAGCTCTTATCAATCTCTGTGGCAATTCTTACTAAGCAAGACCACAAATAGGGTGTCTTGGGACAGAAAACCTTCTCATACCTTACTTCACTGAAAAAAGAGGTGAGAGAATGTGGGATAAACCCCAGTGGTAGTCTGGAGGCTCTAAGGATGGGGAATTGGGTGGCAATGGCCCTGGAGGTAGGGGAGGCACCTGAGGATTCCTCTTGAAGCCCTGATGTACAGCACACTTGCTGCTCTGATTGTACATTTTTGAGGGAGGTGCTGAAGGCTCTCATAGGAGAGCTGCAAGCAGCCTCCCTCCCCAGCCACCTCTAGGTGCCATGAGTGTGTAGGTTGGGTGCTGTGCCTAGAAACAGACCCAACAAGTCACAGAAAAGCCTGGTGCACAGACCACTTAGCACGGGCTCAGCAGAAGTACCTTCTGGGTAAATTCTTTCATGCAAACCTCCTTCCTCTAAACTTGCTCTAAATCCTGGCTTTCTTGGGACTATCTCCTACTTGAAAAAATAAGTTGTATAACCATGTTCTATTCTGTCTTCCATTTAAAGAACGTGGAAAAAAAAAAAGTCAGGGGCAGGATGGGCAGACCATGGATGCTCCTGGGAACACGTGCATATGTCTCATTCTGAATCATGTTCTGGGTTTATCAGAAATGCCAGAAGTCAATGCCCTGTAGACCTGAGCTCCCTGATGACAGGCCAGAGGCTGTGGGCTCCAACACCCTGGCTGCCTACCTTCTTGGGCACATGACACCACAGATTTGGGGTCTGACAGAGGTAGAGCCTGCCTTTTCCTTGATTGAGGGGACTATGTGCCCCAGGACTGGATATAAGGGGAAAGAAGCCTGATGAATGGGGACAAGGAAATAACTCAGGACTCCCTAGGCTCAGGTTGAGGTTTCTCCCCCAGCCCATCAGGCAAACGACAATAAGAATAATAATAGCAGCAGCCATAGCTACCATTTATTGAGTGTGTACTATCATTTAGGCAGTGATCTAAGGGCCTTCCATTTATTATTATGATTCCCATTATTATGAGGTTAGCTTTATTATGTCCATCTGACAGGGAGCAAAGTCAAGGAAGGTGAGCACTTCAAGGTCTCACAGCTACTTAAGTGGCAGAATGAGGATTGGAACTCAGTTCCATTGGAGTCCAGAGTTTTCTAGGGAAAGCTCCTCCTTCGTGGGCCAATGAGGTCTTGGAGAGTTCTGTGATGGGCAGATTCCCTCAGAGAGCTGGGCTCAGGGGCAGTGCCTGTGAGTTCAGGGGAAAAACTGCCAGCTCTTCTGCCAATATGTGTCTTCTTTGTTTAGCGGAAATGCCTACATGATCATTGTACATGGATGTCTAACAGGGAATATAGGAATTCCTCGAATCCCCAAAGCCCAGCAGGTTTGCAGCATTAACAAACCACACCACACCACACCACACACCACACCACACCACACCACACCACACACACACACACACACACACACACACACACACACACACACACTACCTGTACCCACAGGTAATTTTCCAAACACTGAGCTAGTGTGACATGAGCAGTGACCAGTCAGAATGGATCCCAGCCATCAGTGCCTAGTTCAGCTAAATGACTGCAGACTGGTTCAAGAGCAGCCTTTCTCATGGCCAGGCTGTGTTTAAAAAACTGCACACGGCACATCTGCCAAGCAGCTCTCTTTACATCGCTGTCTAACCTGGTCCTACAATGGCTGGTTTAAAGCTAAGAAAAGAGCTCCAAGATTGATCGAAGGCCAAGCTTTTGCCAAACTCTCTGGAGGAATCCTACCACTCGACAGGGGCTTCTCAGCATTACACACGCTTCTGGGTCCCGAAAGGGCCTGGGATATGTGGTAGGGCCCTCTGGTAACACAGGTGGAAAGCTCATTTTGTTGTGGATCCCGGCAAAAGTCAGATTTCCTCAATTAGGGATATGAGAGCGGAGCTTCCAGTATGAACCACAATTGCCAACTGTTTCCCCCAAATTCAAACTGAGGAATAAAACAACCTCCAAGGGTTTCATTTCGGCTTAAAATTTGCTTTTCGTAACAGCGACAATTTATATTTGCTTCAGTGAAGCACACTCTTACAGGATTTTAAATTCCTTCTATGACTGAGCACTGGCTCAACAGATTAATCCCGTGGTGGGGAGCTGGGGTCTCTGACATGCTGCGAAGGCCATGCCATCCCATGCCTCTCTCTCATCCCTTTGAAGTCCTCGAGGAGGTAATGATCTCTGCTCATCCCTGCCTCCCACAGCACACATTTTAGCTTGATTATGGGATTCTGGAAAGACAGGACCTAAATTCTGCCTTCTCCCATTTTGTTTGACATTCTTTGATTCAATCAACCAATATGTATTTAGTGCCTACTCTGTACAAGCCTGATCTTTACAACTAGACCAGAGGGGCTGCAGACCATGCTGCCTGTTTCCTTTTATCGCCTCTCATGGGCCGGCAAAAGGCTATAGATGAAGAGGGCATCATAAACACTTAGAGCATTGAATAATCTTTGTTCTGCTACAGGAACAGGAAAGGAGTTCCAAGGAGCCTTTCATGGACTCCATTTTAAACGGAAGGATCTGGCATCCCACGGCTCTGGCTCTCCAGCCTCCTCCTCCCTGCCTTCCTTACACTTTCACTTTGATAAACTCCTGTGACTCTCCCAAAGTCCACGCACGAGAACCTGAGCCCTCACTTTGCAGAGAAAGACACAATGGCCGTGGCAGTTGGCTGATGTCCCCGTTTTGTACACCAATGAGCCTCAGAGTTGACACTTTGTTCACACTTACCAAGCCCTGGTCATCATACTACATGACTCTGCCATTGAACAAAGGGTTCAGGAGACCAGGGTGTGGGTTCAATTCCCTTCTTAGAAGCAGCCGTCCCTCATCCTGTCTTCACAGAATGACCCACAAAGGATCATCCTAAGGGATCCCGGTCGGAGCACACACGCCTACAACTTTGCCTCAGCAGCAAGAAGTCCCAGCCGCCTGACTCTGGGGGTGCCAAGATCAGCATGCAGAAACACAAAATCACGATGGCGTTAATTTTTCAGGCTCACGCTCTGAGGCTATTTCACAAAATAGCCATCTTAAAAAAAATGTAACTGATTAACATGTTAACCTCTGAAGATATAAAAGCTGATAAAATAACCAAACCCATTTCCAAAAAGGATTTCCTAATGACGAATTCTCCTCTCTAACCTTTCTGGACAGAGCCCATGATCATATGATAAGCTGGCGTAATTAAATTCTCCAGAGGAAATTGCCCAGAAGAGAACAAACTGGACACGCCGTGGGAAGCCGCTCAGCTTTCAACATCCCTGTAAAACACAGATCCCCGTAAGACTCGGGTTTGCTTCAGAAAAACGTGTGCTCTAACTTCTGAATTTGCTTGACACCTAGAGGAGGGGGAGATAAAAGGGAGCCTCGAGGTACCAGGTACCGTGTAATTTTGGCCATCCCTCACAGTGGGAGATGTGTTCCTAGGGAAGATGAAAAGAGTGTGGAGACCGCAAATGGTTGGGGATGGGTAGGGGGAGCAGGGACGACTCCAGCCTGCACAAATGCACCTCCACACGAGCTGCAGAGTGGGGTGCTATGGGCAGCCAGGAAAGGAAAATGTCCTCTTGCCAAAGTCATATGAGGGAAAATGGGGAGCAATGTGTTACACACTCCACAGTCTTAAAAAAAATTTAAGGGAGCCTGGGTGGCTCAGTCGGTTGAGCGTCCGACTTCGGCTCAGGTCATGATCTCGCGGTCCGTGGGTTCGAGCCCCATGTCGGGCTCTGTGCTGACAGCTCAGAGCCTGGAGCCTGTTTCAGATTCTGTGTCTCCCTCTCTCTATGACCCTCCCCCATTCATGCTCTGTCTCTCTCTGTCTCAAAAATAAAAAAACGTTAAAAAAAATTTTTTTTTAAATTAAAAAAAAAACAGGAGTAAACTCCCTTTGCTGATGACTGGAGCACAAAATTGGTCATATTTGAAGGATGGGAGAATTACTTCTTATTACTAGATCTTGTATCAAGCAGCTTAATCAGCTCGGGCAGGAAGTTTCTACTGATCCTGCCCCTCCCTCCACCAGGCCAGGAGAGAGAGAAGTATAGGCTAAGAGACAGTCCTGTGGGATAGGCAGACAATGCATTGAAGGTTGGAGGAGGGAGGAACAGGTGTGAAATGATGCCATCCAGGGAAGGACCCTGCACAGCAAGGGATCTATTTTTAGGTAAGTCAGCAGATGAGCCAGGTCCTTAAAGGGCATCTTAGGAGACTGTGGAAGGCAGATTGCTAACGCATGTCCCACCTCCCAAATGGTCTATGCCCTAACCCTTGGAACCTGTCAATATGATGAGATGCCATTTCCATGACTGTGTTACATTACATAGCACTGCTATGGGTTGAGTTGGGTCCCTCAAATAGATAATGGTGAAGTCCTAACCCTTGGTGCCTGTGAATGTAACTTTATTGGGGAACAGGGTGTTTGGAGATGTAATCAAGATAAGATGAGGTCATGAGAGTAGGCCCTAATCCAACGTGACTGGTACCCTTGTAAGACATGGAGAATTTAGACAGAGACACACACAGAGGAAAACACAGAGAGGGAAGACCGTCACATGTACATGGCCGCAGAGATACCCCTCGTGATGCTGCTATAAGGACTGTCTAGGGCTGACAGAAGCAGGATGAGGCCAGGAAGAGTCCTCCCCTAGAGGCTTCAGAGGGAGAACATCCCTGCTGACACCTTGATTTTGGATTTCTAACATCTAGAATTGTGAGAATCAATATCCAATGTTTTAAGCTACCCAGTTTCTGGTACTTTGTTATGACAACCCTAGGAAATTAAGACAGGGACAATTAACCTTGAGATAGGGAGATTATCTGAGTGGGACTGATCTCATGACAGGAGCCCTTCAAGGCGGAGATTTCCTATGGCTGGTGGCAGAGAAGTCAGAGATTCAAAGCGTGAGAAATACTCGATATTCTGTTGCTGGCCTGAAGATGGGGGGGACCATGTGAGAAGAAATAAAGCCATGTGAAGAAATTGGGGATCTCACTCCTACTTTCCCAAGGAACTGAATCCTGCCAACAGCCTGAAGGAGCTTAGAAGTGGATTTTTTTCCAGAGCTTCCAAAGACAGGAGCTCAGACCAACCGAAACCCTAGACTTTGGCCTTCTGAGACCCTAAGCAGACAACCCAGCTAAGCCCGCATGGATTACTAACCTAAGAACCTTGAGATAACAAATTTGTGTTGTTTCAAGTTGCTAAGTTTGTGGTAAATTATTACAGCAGCAATAGAAAATTGATACGGACTGAGAAAGTTCACGATCTCAACAAGCCACTTTTTTTTTTTTTTTTTTTTTTTAGCAGAAAGGGCTGGTAATTTAGAAAAAAATCAGAGACTTTCAAGAGAGATATGTAAGAGATCACAGATAACTCTCCTCAGATTCCAATGGAAAAAACCCACAAAATAGCACTAGAAACAAAGATGGAGGTTGGTTATAAGCAGTGGTATGCTGGTAAATGGTTAAAAACCAGCTCTCTGGAAAGAGAGAGAGGCCCTAATGTGTAGCATTTGCTAATGTCTATGGTGTGAGTGCTCCTACAGTGGCCAATTTTAAACAACTGGCTCACAAAATTCCTGAAAATGTGAGAAAAGTTTCCTTGAGGCAGTACAAGCTGACTTCAGCATTCCACCGGAAGCCACAAAGCAGAACTAAGAGAAGTTATCTTGAAGGAACGCAGACGCACTTGGCCTGAAAGAGCCAGGGGGGCCAGCCCTAATGCATCCACCCTCCCATGGAGAAGTTCGAAGGCTCGGGCCTGATGGCCCTGTCCTAGGCCTTCTTCTTCTCACCGCATCCTCAAGCCCCAGACAATCTCAGCCACTCGGGGCTTCTTTTGCTGCCCACGTGCTGATGACTCCCAGATGTGTATCTTCAGTCCAGGGCCCTCTGCTATATTCCCATCCCACCTGGCAAATAGCCCGCAGACTGCCTCCTCTCCCATAGCACACCCAATGTGGCACATGTGGACCAGGGCCCTGTAGCTCCCGCCCCCAAAGTCCTGGTCCTCCCCCAGGGTTCCGCACCTCAGCGTCCAGGGCCTCTACCCAGCCACAAAAGGCAGTGATCCAGGAAGCATCCTCGATGCCTCTTTCTTTCTCACTTGCCATATACCACAAGTTATCATTGGTGATCAAAGTGCTCCTTAAACAGTAAAGAAATAGTAGGGGCCACCCATTTACTCCATCCCTACCACCATGCCATTCCAGATCACTGGCTGGGCCCTTCTAGGTTATTGTAGTAACTCCACTTCCCATAGCTCCATTCTTTACAGCAGAACAATCCTTCCTAACAAGTCACATCCCTGAGTGAAACCACTGATGGCTTACCACCACCCTTGGGATAAACCTAGCACACTTAATAGAGGCTCTGAGTGGTAGTGTCCCTGCCTACATATCCTGTGTCATCCTGTGCCACCCACTCAGCACTATCTAAGCCACACTGGCTGCTCTCAGCTCCCCCCAGAGCTCCTGTCCTCATCCTTCTTCTCTTCCCCAGGCCTTCACTTAGACAACAACCCTTATTCCACTATCAGCAATTAGCCATCACGTTGCTTCCTCAGGGAAGCCTTCCTGATATCTAGACTAGGTCAGGTGCCCACAGGCTAGTGTTCTGCTCCATCATAGCTCTTACTATAGTTGTAATCAAATGATTATTGGTGTAATTATTTGTTTAATGCTGACTCTTTGCCCTTGAATGAGCACTCAATGAGGACAAGGTCCTTGTGGATGTAGTCATGGCTTTAGCCTCATGATACCACATTGGTCTCTTCATGCAGAGATACAGTATATACATATATGATGCATGTGTGTGTATGATTTATTTTGAGGGATGGGCAGAGAGAGAGGGAGAGAGAGAATCCCAAGCAAGCTCCACACTGTCAGCACAGAGCCCATCGCATGGCTCCAACTGATGAACCACATGCTCATGACCTGAGCCGAAACTAAGGGCTAAATGTTTAACCCTTAGAATGAGGCACCCAGGGGCCCCTAGAATATGTTTTTAAAAACAAGAATAAATGAAAAATGCAGTGTCAAATTTAAGAAATCAGCCTATGGAATAGAATGTACAGGAAAATCCTGGTTTTGTGGAAACAACATAAATGTTTTAAGAGAGAAAAGACTAGGTATAAATCAGAATGATAACAAAGACTGTCTCTGGGTGGTGGGATTACAAGTAATTTTTGCCTTCCTCTCTACATATATTTATATATTCCATTTTTTAAAACAAAGGACATGTTTTGTTTTTATAATCAGAAAAAAATCCCATGAACGTTACTGTTTTTAAATAGAATGACACAGCAGAAGGGGCATCTTGTCTGAAGTTAAAGAACAGAGGAGGGTCCTGCCTTTTTCCTCCTGGCCGGGGGTCAGCAGGTCGGCGAATCAGTGAATGCCCTCAGAGCCCACCTTTGGCAAGCAGGTTCTCAAAGGCCAATCTCTGTGTCCCAGAAGGCACCTGCCCCAGTAAGGATCGAAGGCAAGATATCCTTCCTGAGGTCAGATGAGCACAAAGGACTAACGGTAAGAGAAGACATGCCCATCTCTGCAGTTCCTTTTTAATCAAAGCCCTGGGGGAGATTCCTGGCCATTAAGCAGGATTTTTATTTCTATTGGGATGAAGATATTTTAAAGTGAATTTTGAAAAGAGGGGATACACTCCCTATAGCTGCCGATTTTTTTTACGAGTGAATGAAAAACTGCAACTCTAACATCTATGTGATAAATTAAGGTTCCTACCAGCAGATGAAGCAATGGAGGGTTGTTTATAACGTTAATACTCCCGAGGCCTGAAATCACAGCATCAGGGCTGCATATCAACGTCTGGCAGAAACAAATCAGGTGCAAGATAAAATCCAATAAACTACATTTCTCCTCGATCCCCATCAAAAATACCCATCCCACTTGCTTGGACATACATTCTTCAAGTAGGTTCATTTAAGACAACTGCAGGATCCCAAACGGTGAGCAAAGGGCTGCCTGCCAATTCCAACAAGATGGGGGTCTCCCTGGAGCTGAGGGAGGGTCTTTCACTTCAGGAAGTCCCCATGGAATGAAAGATCATCAAAGCTGTCACCCAAACCCACCTCTTAGAGAAAATACTGATGATTATTTTACCAAAAATAAAAGCTGTGTCAATGCATTTGACTTCCCGGGGATTTGTGACATGGCAGAAATAGGCTTATACCTAGTCACAAAGTTTGTCCCAGATGTAACTACGACTCTAGCTAACATAAGAGTCTTTTGAGGCCAAAGATGAGAGATGTACTTGACAAGCTGCTGACCCTGAGCCAGGGTAAAAGCAAAGACACAGAAGGGTAACAGAGAACCAGTATTAGCTGCCTACGCAGAGGCGCAGAGGAGGTGATCCCATCAACGTGTCACCCTGAGAAGTCGATGGCTCATCTCTGGAGGAACAAAAGAAGGGACAGATAAGAGTTGATGAGCAGAGGAGGGAAAGAAGTAAGGCTGAAAGCTCAACCGGGTGGGCAGGAGGGATGGAGGACAAGAATGAAAATTCTAGTTTCTGATTTACCACTTACTGTGATAGTTATGTAACTACTCCTCGCTCAGGCTGCTTCCTCACTTGCCCCACCTTGCTGTGAGAGTAGACATGACAGAAATATCCGTGCACTTGAGAGTGGGGATGGGCACAGAGGTGAAAATTGAAATCACCTCTCTTCCCAGGACTCAAAACAGTACCTGGCACACAAGTGGTCATTCAATAAACATTTGTTAGATACATGTTCGTTGGAGGAATAGCAGTCTGAAAAAATAAACAGCAAGCATTTCTGCAAGGCTCATCTGATATAAATTAGGCTGGGCCTTCAAAAAGTGGGTGATACGAAAATTCGTTTTGTTTTGTTTGGATAAGAATGAGCAAGGCAGCATGTGGCACCAGCTCTTTACAGTTTTCCCAACCAGGCTGCAAAGAGCTGGGGCCCATGAGGTCATCCCTGCAGGTCAACCAGAAGGCTGCTTTGGAATTAGCTCAGAAGCTGCCTTCACCAGTTCAATGATCCAAGGCCCTCTTTTGAAAGTAACTACAGCACATGTGGGGCAGCTGGGTGGCTCAGTCGGTTAAGTGTCTGACTTCAGCTCAGATCATGGTCTTGTGGTTCATGAGACTGAGCCCCACATCAAGCTCCCTGCTGTCCACACAGACACCACTTCAGATCCCCTGTCACCCTCTCTCTCTTCATCTCCTCTGCTTGCATTCTCTCTCTCTCAAAAATAAATAAACATTAAAAAAAAAAGTAAGTAAGTAACTACAACACATGAGAACAAAAGATCTGGCAATGATTTCCAAAATGCATTCATGAGCCTCCTTCAAACCATGGCTGAGCTGCTCCCCGCAGTGGTGGGGGAGCCCTCCTCCTGCAGTTATGCCCATGGCCACAGGGCTGCCCACCCCGCAAACATCATCTCCCCTGAGCTTCTGGACTCTTCTGGGACAAAGCCCTCTCTTCCTTACCACACACAGCAAAGACTTGGCCAACCTTCTCATTGCCTCATTTCCATGCTCTGTTCAGATTTTTACTTTTCCTAATTTCTGTATCAGAGACGAGGCTTTGCCATCCCAGTGCCTGCCTCCTCTTCACTCATTAGAGCCAGCACCCTAAATACCCGTACAGAGAAGTGAATCACTCAGCAGGTACCAATTTATCCCAAGAAAACCTTTTAAGGGGCTGGGACCACCAAGGGCTCCCTCTTGCTATTCAAATGGTTATTGCTCTCAGCCTAGGAACATGGCTATTGGAGCTTTCACTTGTGTTCTTCTGGAAATGATTCATTTTATAACAACAGAGTCCTTCAGCGAAGGACTGCAATAGCATCTGGGTTGCTAAACACACTGAGTGTTTCATTACGGATAATGGGCCTAATACAATAACATATGTAAGCAACCAGAAAAAAGAAAAGACACAAAGACAGCTGTGAAACAGCACCATGTGCCAGCCCTTCTTCTCCTGCTGCCCTGGGCAGTGCCCACTGGCTGAGCGCCTTGACCTTGCAGCACCCCGGGCATGCTCTGACCCCCGGCGTGGACCTCAGAGACTATGCACATGTTGAAAGCCTACATGGCTCTGGGGACAGATGTCTGGCACAAGTCCCGGATGTCACGATTCATACATGGAGGGCAGGCAAGACATGTGGTCCACTCACCCATATTTAATAATGGTAGCTAATATCTGAATGCCCACTGAATGCCAGGCCCTGCACCAAAATATTTATATATCTTATGTCCTTTAGTTTTGACAATAACCCTATGAGGCAGGCACCAATACTAGCCCCTCCAGCTGGAGGAATTGAGGTTCAGTGTCTAAGGTCACAGAGGTATTAAGTGGCCTGGCCAGGCTACGGAGCCTAGTTTGTCTGACACCCAGTGCTGGGCTCCTAACCAATAAGCTAGAGCCTAAAACAACATCCCACATACAATGGTTCTCTACAAAACAACCTGTAGGCATCATATGTTGACAAAAGCCACTGACCCCAAAAGATCAGGTGGTAAGTCAAATGAGATTATGCCCACCTGTGTATGAAAAATTAACATTCAAGCCCCAACGACTATGCATAATATTCCTAGGTTGGGCTACAAGCTCTGGTTACCCAGGTGGTAGCTTCCTGCCAGCTGCCCATGATTAACTTATGATTCCAGGGTTTATTATTGTATCTACCCAGCAAATGTCCCCAGCCATTCCCTAGAACAGGCCATACAGGCTTTCAGCAAGATCAATTTTCCCAGCAGAAGGAAAAACCACAGACTCAGCTCCCTACCCAGATTTTATCTCTTGTTCTGAGAGAAGTAGGGGAAAAAAACAAAACATTTTAAAGGCAAACAGGAACAGAATTTAGTGTGTGTGTTACTGAGGGTGCTGTTTTTGTTCAGTCCTAGGGAAACCTTTCTGGAAGGTGGGAAGCTCTGTGCTCTGTCTTCCTGTTTCTGCTGGTGACTCACAGAACTGATCGAAGAGCAGTAAACCAAACCTGCATCCCATTATATCAGGCTTCTGACACACATCTCTTCTGGCCTTGGGATCCATCTGTAAAATGGGAACAGGAACGCCAGCTGTCTGTGCAAGAAGGTTTCTATATAGCTCTTGGGTGGTGCCCTTTGTAGGAGTCATTCTTACAATGCCTCTGTAGCAACTGGTACTTCTATTGCTTGGTAAACCCTCAGGTTCATCTCTAGGAGGTTTTGTAAACTCAGTTAACTAGGCCTGGGATGTAATCCCTGAGTTCCATCAAGGTCAGAGAGAGTGACGTCAAGGACATCACAACCACAGCCAAGCCCACTGAGGGCCCCTGGACAGCCGACAACCTAGGGTGGCATCCCTCAGCAGCACAGGTGGTCTACAATGGGCCTGCAAGCCTGACAGAGGACATGATCAGAAGCCTGAGATATCCAGCATCAGTCACTGATGAAGCTACATGTGATTTTTTCTTTCCAACCAAATCCTTAAGAACAAGAATGCAGACGATTGCATACTATGCCACAGCCCCTGCCCTCCTAGAGGCTGCCTCAATTACACCAGTCCTGTCACTCACTATTCTCAGTACACTCACAGCCTCTTCTAAGGAAAAATGTCTCAACCAAAGACCCAGCTAAAAGGGTACCTCTAGGCACCCATGCTTTGTATGCCATGACTTCCCTTGACCACAGCTAATTGGATCCAGGAGCACATATGACCCAAAGGCAGCAAATCCAAAGACTCTTCGGTGATATACTCAAGAAGTAAGCGGGATCAATTGGCTTTTCTATTTTAGGAATGCATAACTGAGAAAAATACCAAGTGCATGATGCAGTGTGACCCAGATCTGAGACTTAAAGGAAGCATCAGGACAGGTCTTGAGGGAGCCTGGGGAACCAGAAGGGCTAGAGTAGACCTCAGTTGTGAGGACGTAGGAGCCGTGAGACACAAAAAAGATACAGGGCAGTAGGGGACATACATAGCAAGAGGATACAGCAGGAGAAGTGGAGGTGGAGTCCTGCTGCACAGGTCCCAGGAGCCAAGCATTCCTGGTGCAGCTCCAGTTTCTGGATCTCCACTAAGCTCGGAGTTTTTAGCATTCTGCAAGATCCTTGCCTCCTTCTCCCCTCATATAACCTCACAGCAATATCATTCTTCAAGCTTAACTAAGAAAGACCCTGGACCCTGATGTTAGAGCCAGAATGCCCACAAGACCAGCTATGAAGTCCTACACCTGGCAGGGGTGCTAATCGCTCCTCTGAAGTCCCAAGCCCATGATGCTTGCTTTGCCCCATCAAGGGCTCACCCTTGTCCGGATGCCACAGGCTTCTTACCTGTGTGTCCCCCTCGGCTCTGTCTCTGTCATACACAGTCAACATATAGCCAACACTCACCTCTGACCACACAGACTTCCCCCAGCTCATAGGTCTCCATTCCAGGCATCCCCTAAACACTGCAGATTGGCAAATGACATTGGTAGTGAACAATCACCTATGAAGAAAGACCTGTGGTCTTCCTAAGAAGATTTGGATCTCAAATAGATTGGAGGTGTGGAATTTGAAATGAGCGACTATCCAGAATTTTTTTTCTATTTATTTTTTTAACAGATCGGACACAAAATAACAGAGGTGCTTCTTCCAAGAGTTTTACACATTAGACTTTTATAGTACATATCATCCCACTATATTTTTACATATCCAGAACACTTTAGGCAACACGCATGTGCTTTTTAATCCCTTTTTACTCTGTATCATAAATTATGTATTATGTGCTGTAAAAAGATAAATATGTACATTTACATATATGTATATACTTAGGTACCTTTATACTCAGAAATAAAACCAATGTGTTTTGCATAGAATGCCGCAACAACCTTAGTTACCAACAGAGAGGTAGGACTGGATTGAAGAAGCGATACCTAGGAACTGGATCATATTTTCCACAACCTCACGGACCCCCTTCACAGAGCTGTACCTTTTGTTAATCCTATTTTGTACTGGGCATTTTACTTTGATGATGCCTAATCCTACACTTTAAGCACATGCACACACACACACATATATATGTACACACTCACATCATATATATTCTAAACAGGGCAAAACTGTTACTCTCCACAAAGAAACATCATTTATTCATTATTCTACGACACAGAGGTTACTGCATCCTTTGCTCAGAGAGAGCGCTGCTTACTGTGAATGTAAGCAGTGACACCATGAACTCACCTAGACACAGGGAGTGGGGGCAGAGACCCCAGCAGCAGTACCCTCTGTGACTACAGTTCGTCCCTCCCCCATCCACATGGGTGCCACCCATCCAGATGGGTGCCATGCTGTACATGGCTGAGAAGCGCCCAGCAGGACTAGAAGATACACTTGGTGCTGAGTTCTTCCTATAACCTGCTGGTGAGATTGGGTTCTAATGCACCTGTCTCCAGCCACACACCTAGACAGCCAACAAGGATAAGGGCATCTAAGCGCTCTATTAGCAAACAATGAATGAGAATGCACTGCTCCTCTTTCAGGGATGAGTGAAAGATTGAAACCCAACAGGAGGCCTGGGGCAAAGGAGTGGAGGTGGGTATAGGGATGTAATCGGCACCTCAAGGGGGTATCATCCTTAAGAGTCACATCTGAAAATGATCTATTTTAGGATTTAGAAGAAAATTTAACAAAATGTATGCTTCTCAGTAACACTCAAGAAGTCATGGTTTCTGAAAGAAAGCAGAAATCCACAGAGCAGAAGAATAGATAAAAAGACAAGAGAACAAATTAAAAACACAATAGAAGAGGATGAAGGGACTATGTGAGGATATCATAAGTGGGGTGGCTTAGAAAAGGGGAGATTTTAAGAAGCAGAGAATGAATCTGCACAATTAACACCCACATAGGAGCCAGTGAAGAGCAGAACTGAAATGGTACGGAACTCAATCAGGGAAACGGAAAACAAACTTAAGAAGCTTTCCCAAAGCACAGAGAAGAAAGAAAACAGAGGTGGAGGGCAGGTGAGGAATAGCTCATCCACACAGATAATTTCAGAAGGCAAAACAACACAGTTGAGGAAAATTTTCCTTAAGACCAAAGCATAGATTAGAAGTGTTTGTCAGGTTCCAGAAGACAAAAATAAGCAATATATGCCTACGCGAAGAAAACATTTGAGTAACAAACAGGAGTACAAGTGGTTCTAGTGTTGCAGCAAGAAAACAAAAGAAGAAGAACACAGATTTTCTGCAAGGAAATAAAATCAGGCCTCCTTCAGGCTTTTATTCTAGAACACAAAATACTGCAAGATGGGATACAGCAATGTCTATATAGTTGTAAGAGAAAATAAGTTAAGAAATACAGCTGGGAAAGTTGTGTTTCATGTACAAAATGATTATACTCTTGGATATGTAACATATCAGACAATATGACACTCACATACCCTTCATTCAAAAGCAGTGTTTGAAAATGTAATATTAATACAATCAACCCCAGAGAAGATTTCTTGAAACTATAAAAGAATCCTCAATAAGCCAGACCACTAAATAAATAATAGATAAATCTAAATAAATACTATTATGTTGGTTGATAGGCTGAAAAACTGTCAGCTTTTTTTTTTTTAAGGAAAGACTCAAATATTTTTAAAAACTGATTTGGCTCCAAATCCCTAATAATAGTAAGGACTAAAAAGCAGTAGAGGACTGGAGACAAAAAGTGGAGACAAAAAGGAGGTTAAAAATTCATTAAAATGAATTAATACTCAAATTCAAAAGACATTGTTTCAATGGACTTCAGAATGAGAGGAAGATCGATTTAAAGTGCCTTAAAAAATTTAAAGGTTGCCTGTAGGAGATTTAACAACAGGGAACATATCTGTTGTGGAGAAAAGGGAACCCCTGTGCACCGTTGGTGGGAACGTAAATGGGTATAGTCACTGTGGAAAAACGGTATGGAGCTTCCTTAGAAAATTAAAAATAGAGCTACCCTGTGATCCCACAATTCCATTTCTGGGTATATCTCCAATGGAATTGAAATCAGGATCTCATAGAGATATCTGTACTTATTACGTTCATCACAGTGTTATTCACAACAGCCAAGATATGGAAATAACCTAAGTATCCATCAAGGGATAAAGAAGACGTGGCATATGTACCCGATGGAATACTTTTCAGTCATGAGAAAAGGAAATTCTGCCGTTGGCAACAACTTGGAGAAATTTGGAGGACACTTTGCTAAGTGACCTAAGTCAGACAAAGAAAGGCAAATGCGGTCTGATATAACTTATATATGGGATCTTAGAGAGCCCAACTCAGAGAAACAGAGAGTAGAGTGATAGTTATCAGGGACAGGAAATGAGGGTGGGGGGGCGGGGGGAATAGGGAGATGATGATCAAAGGGTACAAACTTCCAGTTAGAAGATTAACAAGTTCTGGTGATCATTAATGTACAACACAGTGATGACAGTTAATATTGTATCATATAACTGAAAGTTGCTAAGAGAACAGATCTTAAATGTTCTCATCACACAAAAGAAAAGGCAACTGTATATAATGAGATAGTGGTGTTCGCTAATACTACACTGATAATCATTTTATAATATGTAAATGTATCAGATCAACATATTTAAAGTGTAAAGTAGGAATATGGCGCTTGCTTTATGTGATAAATACTATCTACCTCAAAATAAAAAACAGTATTATTTTTAAACATGACTCACCAAGTAAGGGGCGCTTTTACTTTTAGCATTAAGACAAAGATGCTCGCATACTATATACCATGACTTTGTTTTCTGTAAAGTCCAGTCATTGCAATTAGACAAGAAAACAAAATGGTAGTCAAAATACATCAGAGGGAGAGAAAAAGAATCCTCTCTTCTGGACAAAATCCACAACTTACAAAATTAGTCTTAGAATTTACTAAGGACTCAGGCAACTGACTAAAACATAAAGTAACAGAAGAGCAGATCAAATGGCAAAAAAAAAAAAAAAATCCAGTTTACGACAGCAAACCCAAAATATAACATGTCTATGAAACATACAAAACACATACAAAGAACATTACAAGTCTATTGAGAAAAATAGGATACTTGACTGAATGGAGGGACCCTATGTCTCTAAATGGAAACATTCAAGATTGTAAAAATGTCAATTTTCTCTCTCCATAACCTCTAACAACACAATTCCAGTAAATGTCTAACAGGGTTTCTTTTCGGAATATAACAAATACTATTCAAACTCATGCAAAAACAATTTCCCAGAAAATATTTGGGAAAGGCAGTATGGGGTATTGACTTATCCTACATGAAAATCTGGGGTAGAGCGAGGGGGGCAGTGCGGTGCGGAAGGGGGAACAGACAGATCAAAACAAGAGGAGAAAGCCATGAAGAAATGCGTGCAAATGATAAAGGTGCTGTTTCAAAGCAAAGAAGAAAGGATATGTCATTCAATTTATGGTGTTGGGACAACAAGTTAACCACATGGGAGATAATTAAATTAGATCTCTGCCTTACAGCACACATTACATTCTCAACAAACTAAAAAATGTAACAACTGATACCGTAAGAGTATGAGAAGAAAGTATAGATAAATATTTATATCATTCTTGGTTTGGAAAGAACTTTCTAAGCCTACAAGATACTAAAAAGAAAAAAAATGGAAGAATTTGCCTAAATAAGCATGGAAAAAACCTTCTGTATGTTAAGCTTATCACAGTCAAAATTAAAAGGCAAACGACAAATTGGGGAAACATCTGCAAAATCTATGCTAAAAAGTGGATGTCTTTAATATACTAAATTGTTACTTTACACATCAGTGAGAAAAAGATGAGATACACCAACAGAAAAAAGGAAAAGGAAGAGTCATGCCATGCAGAAATCAATACGAGTGCCCAACAAACAGACAAAAACATGTTTATCATCACTGATGATCAAAGTAAGGCACATTAATACAGGGAAATAGCATTTCAGAATATAACATTAGCAAAGATTTTTTTTTAATTTTTTTTTAACATTTATTCATTTTTGAGACAGAGAGAGACAGAGCATGAATGGGGGAGGGTCAGAGAGAGGGAGACACAGCATCTGAAACAGGCTCCAGGCTCTGAGCTATCAGCACAGAGCCCAACGCGGGGCTTGAACTCACGGACCGCGAGATCATGACCTGAGCCGAAGTCGGCCGCTTAACCGACTGAGCCACCCAGGTGCCCCAACATTAGCAAAGATTTTAAGGACTATTAACATCCAGCAAAGGACTAGTGAGGAGAAAATAGCATCATCTTGAATTTCTAGTAGAGATGTGAATCAAAATAACCTTTCAAAATGGCAGCTTGACACTACGTTTCTAAAGATCTAAAACTCTGGATATGTTCTCCAAATCCCAACAATTTCCGTACTCAAACTCAATGTTAAGAAAGGGATTAGGAATATGTATTTGAGGCCATGAGTACAAACGTACAAAAAGCTTGTTAGTTTTACGTGTGTGTAAGGAAAAAAACCTAGATGGGACATATGTGCAAATAGTAATGCTGTTTAATGCCCGCATGGTAGTTGAAAGATATTTTTTGTGCATTTTGTTGTGTTTTCAAAATTGACTAAAATACACATATGTCAGTCTGGAAACTGAAAACAAATGAAAAAGCTCTCTCAAAACCTCAATACCAAGGCTATTACTCCCTGGCCACTACAGCACGGAACAAAATTAATAATAATCTTTGTATGTGGTTAGTCCTCGTAGGCTTTCATCACGCCGGCCAGAAAATAAAGACTATCGTTGGCACCACGTTACAGATCAAAGTGCCGAGACCCAGAAAGAAGAAAAAACTTTTGAGAAACCAAGTTCTGGGTTCCAGGGCTTACTTGTCCCATGGGTACCAGGGTCCTCCAAGTAAAGATGGGGTGTTCCTGTCACCTCTAACTCCTCGTGGTGTTCTATTCGCTTGTCCTGTCAATGTTCTTTACAGCACTTTCTAAAAAATGTTTCCCTTCTATGAGCCAGGACATGCCCACTGCTCCCTGCACACAATGACTAAGGGGCCAGGGACAGCTGCCCACAGAGCTGGGTGCCACACGGATGTGCAAGCCCTGAGTGAGGGGCCCGTGCCCCGTCTGCTCCTACTCCAGCACCCAACACCTGGCACACGCAAGGTGCTTCCCTGGCCTCAAAAAGTGTGTGCTGGGCAGTGCCACCACCACCAAGGGGCATGTTTCTTGCAGTCTGCTCTCCCCAAAGCGGCAACACCAAGGAGAGCTCCAACAGCCACCAGCCATTCTGAGACGGCTGGGCGGATGCATGCCTTTCAGAGAAGGGCAATAGTGGTAACAATGTTGCCTGTGCCCCTCTGGCATCTTTCCTGCATTAACTGGCTGCACTTTTCCATCCAGATATTACCCCTCCTTCCACAGCAAGTTGCCTTTCATAGAGAATTTTGTTGTTTAGCAAGAATCATTTCTGCTCTAACAGGCGCAGTTGGGAACAAGAATTCAAAATAAGTCATCTTTAAGATCTTCTAATCAGAAGGAGAGGGCACCAGGCCTTCGACCCCATAAGTCACATGCATCCATTCTGGGTCTAATTACAATACTCAAGCAGGAGATGTAGGTGTTAGCCCCAGCAAGGAGAGCTACAGATGATTGAGAGTAAATTTTGTATAGGAAAAAATTACATGAAATTACTTGTGATAAACAAGCAGCTAAATTAGACTGTGGGCACCACTGTGTTAAAAAAGTAGCAATATAAAACAGATGCACATGAAAAGAACCTGAAAGGAAATAAACCAAAGTGGCAACAGGGAATAGGTTTCCAGATTTCTTTTCTCAATTTTTCTTCTCTTCTTTCTCTTACTCTTTTCCTTTTCCTCTTCCCTCTTCCTCCCTCTCTCCTTCCTTCTTCTTTTTTTCCTTTTACAACGTGGTTGAATTACTTAGGTACATAAAAACAAAACAAAACAAAACAAAACCAGGGGCTGAAGGGGGGAAGAGAGCAGAAAGGGAGATGGGCTGAGAATATCTCAGAGAATGTAACCAGACACCAAAACAAAGAATCCTGAGCAGTGGTGAGGGACCTGTGCCTGCTTCTGTCCCTGCAATCCTGCACAACTTTGTGTGGCCTCAGGGAAGCAATTCCAGTCATCTATGACACACTGAGTGCGGACTACACACTGCAGGGTGTTGGGGAGCACTCCAGAGCAACCTCAGGGCTGCCCCTTGAGATGCTCCATGTTGGGGGCAGAGGTGGGGATGGGCATATGCCAAGGCACCAAGTGACAGGCAGAGCTTCCACAGGGCACAAGCCACTCTCAGGAGGAACACAGTACTCCCAGAGGAGAAAACGGCATATTCCATATTCAGCAAACAGCCCTGCATACCTACTCTGTGTCCCACATGGTGCCAAGTGCTTAAACTGGGGAGCTGCTTGGTTCCTGCTGCTAGAAAGTGTAGGGCTGAGCTCAGGCACTGGTAGGAAGGAGTGGAGGGTAGAAAGTATTCAATGCAGGGAGTTTTATAAACAGTGTTGTTTTTCAAAATTAAACCATTGGGGCTACACCAAAACAAAAAGCTTCTGTATAGCAAAGGAAACCATCAACAAATGAAAAGGCGACCTAGTGAATGGGAGAAGATACCAGCAAATGATATATCTGAAAAGGGGTCACCATCCAAAATATACAAAGAACTCATACAACTCAACACACACTAAAAACAATCCGATTAAAAAATAGGGAGAAGACTTGAATAGACATTTTTCCAGAGGACATCCAGATAGCCAACATACACACCAAAAGATGCTCAACATCACTTATCATCAGGGAAGTGCAAATCAAAACCATAAGAGATACCATCTCATACCAGTTCGGATGGCATCAAAAAGACAAGAAACAACAAGTGTTGACGAGGATGTGGGGAAAATGGTGCCCTTGTATACTGTTGCTGGGAATGTAAATTGGTATAATCACTGTGGAAAACAATATGGAGCTTCCCCCCAATATTAAAAATAGAAATATCACATGATCGTAATTCTACACTGGGTATTTACCCAAAGAATACAAAAACGCTAATTCGGAAAGATACATACACCCACCCCTGTGTTTACAGCAATATTATTTACAATAGCCAAGATATGGAAGCAACCCAGCATCCATCCATCCATCGATGATATATGTATCTATATATTTATATATTAATATTTGTATATTTATATACTTATACACGTATATATTTAGATTTATACATAACATTATATATATATATGATAGAATATTACTCAGCCATTAAAAAGAATGATCTTACCTTGTGCAACAACATGGATGGATATAGAGGGTATTATGCTACATGAAAACAGAGAAAGATAAATGCCATATGATTTTACTTATATGTGGAATATAAAAAAACAAAACAAAACAAAAAACCCAAACAGACTCTTAAATATAGAGAATAAGCTGGTGCTTGCCCGAGGGGAGAAGGGTCAAAGCAGGGGTGAAATAGATGAAGGAGATTAAGAGGTACAAACTTCCACTGATGAAATAAAAAAAGTCATGGTGTTGAGAAGTATAGCATAGGGAATGTAGTCAGTGATGGTGTAATAATAATGTGGTATGGTTTCAGGTGGCAACTACACTTATCACGGTGAGCAAAGAATAATGCATAAAATTGTCGAATCAATAGGTTGTATACCTGAAACTAACATAACACTATGCAAATTATACTTAACAATGAATGAAAAGCAGGGTTGTTCTCATGTCAAGTCTTACGTGTGTATATTATATATGTATATCTTTATTATATATAACACACAATTACACACCATTTTGGAAAACAAAGAGCTAGGCACTGGAGGATGAGACATGGGCAAGACAAGTTCCAACGGGATGAAGGGGTGAAGGTGTTTCTGTAGCATCTAGAAGAACGGACAGGGACCAAAGAAGACTGTTCTGCCAGAGTACTAGGTAAACACTGCCCTGCTGCTTCTGGAAGGAGCACAGGGCAGGGAAAGACAAGAGGGGTTCAACGTCGAATTCTGCTCCTTACTGTGACCAAGTGGATCATTTAAGGTTTGTGGAGCTTGTTTCTTCCTCTAAGAACGATATAGTGGGAACTAAGTGCCCTCTTCCTCCCTTTCCCCCATCAATCATCCTGAACCTGCTTTAGAGTAAACATCCAGCTCTAGTCCTTGGGCTGTGCTGACCTCATCCTCAGCACCAGTGGGAAAACATGGTCTCCACTTGAACTGAGGTGTGATCTTTCCTTTTCTCCCTTAAGAGGTGTTCAAGGATGGGCCCAAGACCCAAGGTGGCCCAGGGAGAGGTCCTCCCAGCAGGGAAGGGGCCATCTCTTGCTTCCCCAATAAGCTCTGAATGCAGTCACATCTGTATCCAGTTGTCACTGGCCTTTCCACTTACACATCCCTTTCGCCTTGCTTAAGACAATTTCGCCTGTATTTCTGTTGCTTGCAACTGTAAATCCTAATCGATATGGAATTGCAAGCTCCGCGAGGTAGGAACTCTGTACCACTTGCCACCCTCTCCTCAGCACCCGTAAGAATGCCTGGCATCTAGCTGGCTCTCAAAAGCCTGTGGAATCCCTGGATGGATGATGCAAGCGGAGACAACAGTAGCTCCTTTGTAAATCTGCTCTTTTTAAGAGAAAAATGATTCTCAATAAACATCATTTCCTTTTCCATTTTGTTGCCCATTATCCCATAAACTCTCTCTAAATTAACTCCCTGAGAGAGACCCTATTAACTCTTTATGGCCATTAATTCTTAGTGAGAATTTTTATTAAATTCCCGTTCATGGAGAGGCAGAGTGGACAACCACCCACTGCACCCACTGTTAAGTTTTAAGCAAGAAAATCACTAGCTGTTTTGGCCACAAAGAGGCTTCACAGGTCATCTGGTTTAATCTCTTGCCTCCACGTTGATGGATTTATAAACTGCAGGGTTGTCCCAAGAGCACAGTGATGCAAGTGAGGACAGATGCCAGGAGGCCCAGTTAGATGATGTAAATAAAGCTCCATTTGGGACAAAGATGTGAAAATTTCAGGAGACACTGCAGAAAGCAAGATAAGGCATACAAGTCCAGGTCCCTAGAGGTCCCCACAGGGACATACACTGGTAGAGGAAATTATTTATGAGCAACGACAGAGGCCCAGGTCTACTTGCACAGTAACCACCCGAAACAAATAGCTGTCAGGGCAGGGCCACAGCTAGTGCAATTCTCCTGCTCATCCAAGTCAGCATTTAATCACGCTAAAAATCTAAATGATTACTTCTCTGCCTCCTCCACCTTTCTTCTGCTGAACTTGAGCCCATGACTCCTATTAAATTCTCCAAGAAAATGTTAAACAGCTGGTCAGCATTCTTCCCTGAACCACCCTGGAAGACAATAAATTACCTATTTGTCATAATCTCTTGGGCATTGGGATTTAAAAAATAAAAAACACAGCTCTTATCTCTTTCCTTCATAGCATCATTTTCTGTCCCTTGATTCACCCTTATTGTGCATTTCTGGACCCTCTCCAGCTTTTTCACATTCTGCCTAAATTTTGGAGGCCAAAGCATGACATAATGCCGATGCAGACATCCCTCCGATGTGACTTGCAGCCTGAACAATTTTCAGCAGTATGTTTCACATTTAGTATTTCATTGGCTGCCACAGTTAAGTTAATCGATTACCCAAGTGACACATTCTCTGCATGTGTGTGCCCTAGTGGCCCCTCACAGTCCAGGGGCTTCAACAGTGGCTTCCACAATTCATTCTTAGAGCCCATAATCATTAACAGAACGCACCATTCAATTATTTGAGCACCTGCAACTCTACGTTCCTTGAGGGCAGGGACCACATATCTCAATGTTTTGTTCTGAGACACTGGGAAGTAATCAGCTGGGTACAGCTAAGGATTTGGAAAATGCTGGTATATGGACTGATTTGTGTTCCCTCCCTCCCAAATTCACATGTTGAGTCCTAAGCCTCCATGTGACTGTATTTGGAGGAAGGACCTTTAAGAAGGTAAGGCCAGGTGAGCCAGGAGTGTTCGACTGCAAAGTGGACAACACAGAAAGTTATCCACTTGTTCTTTAAAGATAGTACATGCGTCTCCAGACCAGAGAGACCTGGGTTTGAATCCTAGCTATTATGATTACTACAAAAGCGACAGTGAACTTAACCAACATGAATCTTGTTTTTCTCATGTGTCAACAAGGGTAATAGCACCATCACGTGGTATTGGTATGATGATTAAATGTATTAGCCTGACAGGTAATAGCTACCCAGTAAACAGCAGTCGTTGTCATTCAATTATCCATTCATCCGATAGTATTTTAGGCACCTGAAATATAGTGGTAACCAACTCTGACAGGACATTTTTCTCTTGGAGCTTACATTCTAGTTCACTGGACAGACATAAGCTATAAATAAGATAACCCTGGGTAACAGCTGCTGTGAAGGAGCTAAACACTGTAATGGTGGTGGAAGGCAATGGGGGCCTCCTTGAGATGAGAAAGTCAGTAGTGGCCCTTCCCGGGAGTTCACACCTGAGGGGATCGCAAGGGTGGGAGGGCAGCAGCCATGAAACACCTGAGGGGAGACATTCTAGGCAGAGGAAGTAGCACGTGCAAATGCCCAGGGTGGAATCGAGTTTGTTCTACTTGAGGGGCAGAAGGAAGGTATGTCATTGCATCTGGAGCACAGGGAGTGGGAGGGAGGTCAGGAGGAGATGACTGGGGAGAGGCAGACAGGGTGAGATCATACAGGGTCTTGCAGGCTCTGGGAAGAAATTGGATTTTATCCTCAGCATAATGGGAGGCCATTGGAAGGCTTATGGAGATAAATTATTATCATTACTCTGGGGTTTTCCAAAGTCTGACAAGACAAAGGGAAAAGACTTTATGATGACTGAAGGGTAAAAAACCAGAGTCACAGCCTCTGGTAGTGTAAGACAGAAGGGTCAGAGCACTGTCAACTCCAAGGAGCTGATGAGGAACACGTACCACTTGCCGCCTTGTCTTGTCATAGATGGCCAGAGTTTGGGAAATAGAGGTGGAGAGCCGACTGGCCTAGATAAGCCTGCTGCAGACAGAGCTCCATAGAACTTGAGCTTTCTCCAAACCACACCACTTTGGACCAGCACTACCACAATATCTGGCACAAAGAAGACCCTCCAGAAAAGCTCACCAAGTGGGTTATGTGATACCGCAGTGATTCAAAGGCAGAGTTGAACTCGAGAAGGTCACATCCAACATATGCCCTCCAGGGTCTCTCACCTGTGCTGCCTACTTCATGGAGGATGCCATCCACTCAGATCTGCTGAACATAAGACTTCAGAACTGAATTTGACCTTACTGTACTCAGTAAAGCCCTTCAGAGCCACCTAATGTTGCTAACTTGTCTGCAAATGCTTTAAAGAATCCTTGACCACTCTATGTCACAATAACCTCATGGATCAAACAGACCTGTGAGACTTCACCTTTTAAGCCCTGCTATGTGGGGTCTTCCCAAAAGAGTGCCATTGCAGCCTTTCTGCTCTTCTGGAAAAACAGGCCCAGGGTCGATAAGTCCAATTACACTTGATGTCTAGAGGATTTCTATTAATTATGTATCTCTTCGGTTAAAAATGCAAATTATCCTTGGCAGCCATTTGGATCTCCATGTGAATTAGCTTATCACACACATCCCAACCCTAAACCAAGCTGTCCAAGTGGGATGTCTGATGAGGCCTAGGCTCCCAGGAGCTGGATTCCTTCTCCCCACCACTGTCTGTGTCCATATCTGGTCAGCCTATCCTGGCTTCCCCTTCATGGAAATGCAGAGGTCCCACTTGAAGGCAGCTCCTTTATTTCACAGTGTGAATGCACAGATGCTTAGGGAAGAATTAGAGCTGGCTAAATTAGGTGGATTCAAAACATCCTACCCATGAATGTCCCCAGCTCTGCATCTATAGCTGTCTCATTTGATGGTGGATGGGGGGAAATTTTATTCATCTTAAGCAAGCTCCTCACAGTCTCTGATCTCCTGAGACCGGTAAACGGTCATCAGTAACAGTACTGGCCTTGGCAATGATGCTATCCTCACTAATAAGCGATGTCTCAGCTGCGTAATTGCCAGCAAAAGAGCACCTCGTCCAAATTAACCTCTTCAGGGAATGAAAATAAGAGCATCAAGAATTTCAGAGTTCACAGGACCTGTGCACAACCCCTTGTCATACAGATAAGGAAATTGTGTCAGAGGATGATTAGGGCCCAGGGTCCCACAGCCAAATATAGGGTGCCAGGACTAGAATCTGGATCCCTAGCCAAACAACTAAAGCACTGGGTCACTCCACCAGCCAGTGAGAGTTGTTGATATTCTCACATAATCTCTTCAGATATGTTGAGTGATGAAAGCTAGGTGATATATGGAAGTAATAAATCACTATGGTGTACACCTGAAGCTAATAAAACATTGTAGGTTACCTAAATGGAATTATAATAAAAACTTAAAGAAATTGTCAGACAAAGATTTATTAGTTGAGCATGTATTATGTGCTCTGTACCATGCCAGGCACTAGGGTCCTGGGGAAGACATACTGGCTTGTTCCTTCTTTCAATAACTATCCATTGAGTACCTATTAGGTAGCATACACAGTGAGGGCACAGGTTAAAAGCACAGGTAAACAGCTTTGATTCCTGGCAGTATGATTTTACTAACTGAAATGAGACACTGATATTCACCACACAGTTACTGAGTGTATTTATTTGAGGAAGGCTGGACCCAATCTTTGGCCCATAGTAAGCAATCAACACACCCTAACTATTTTTATTCTCACTAAATAGCTGGGGAGATGAGGCACTTCATGAAACCAAGGGGTTAGTCTCATCACCAAGCACTGACCAATGAGGGGTGGGTGTGGGATGGAGAGGAAAAGAGAGATAAACAGAGATGAACAGAGAGCAGCTGAGAGGAGACTCTAGCCTGATCTTGGGAGGAAACAGAAATTTTCCACCAAGAGAGGAAGCCAGAATGCAGAGCCAGAACAAAGGAACTATGCTAGAGCAGGGTGGGGCTTGTCAATGGAGAGGTAGATGAAGACACACCAAGGATGGCCTCAAAATGTGGGCAGAAGAGCAGGCAGGATTCCCCGCAAGCTCCGTGCGACAGCCACTTAGGTCTCCATGTGAATTAGCTAATCCCACATGCTCTGACCTTACACCAGGCTGGTCAAGTGTGCAAAAACAATGTGGATAAGTAGTGGAGTGGTGCCAGGTGGCAGTCTGGGGGCAGAGGAGCTGTTGCAGGGAACCAGGGATGACAGCAAGCAGAGGAGGGATGGATCCAAAGAGGAGTAGAAAGAGCAAAATATGGCGGCCAACCTGGAGATAGGAGACGCAGGGCCAAGGGGGAGCTTGTGGGCATGCTGGGATTTTGAGCTCAGGGGGATGCTGTTGCCAGTTGACTCCCCTCATCTTCCAAGGTCTCTGAGGAGGTGTTTCCCAGTCCCTTGCCTTCCACCCAAAAGAAGGACGGGGGGCAGCAAGCCGTTCTAAGTCTGTGAAGCCACAACCCATGTGGACCAAGAGGAATCCCGAGCTCTGTCCAGAGCACCTCCCCAAGCCCATGCAGCCCTCTCCAAAAGACTGCTAACATGCTGCTTCTCAGTCACTGCATGCTCCCACTGGCTCTTGTTTTGTTTCTCCACTGCTGGAAAATGAGAGGTTTCGGTGGAAGATGAAAAATTATCCTTTATTTTGTTTCTGTGTTTGAATACCTTCCACTTCTCTGTAAATTGAAGGGTGTATTTTTGTACTCCATCTAATGCTTGGCTAACAGAACCAGAGAATCAAAAATTAGTCAAGGTTCCAGGAAGACTGATGCAGCTTGATGCCTCATCGAGACACATCACTCTCATCCAAACTGTTTCATTCCTCTTGAAAACCAGGGTTCACCCCAAACTCAGGTGGGCCAACCAGTGCCCATTCTCCCCTCCCCCCCCCCAGTTGTAATCCCCACCTCCCTCACCACGTGTGTGTTTGTGTGTGTGCGTGTGAGTGTTCACTGCAATACTGACCAACGTTATAAGCATTCCAGACACACACTGCAGTTAAACAACCAGGAATCATTTCTGGAAATGCAGGCCAGAACTGATCCTGTAAGAGCTGTAAACTGAATAGCTGAGGGACCTGGGAGTAGCAAGAGTCATTCACATTTTGATTTCCCCCTTCTTTTTTCTCCTTGTTTGGAAACTTTCAGGTGCAACATAAACAGAAGCACGAACAGAGTGAGTGGACGGTGGGGTGAGGACCAGCAGGGCTCGTCACCCTGAGAGGCAGGTGCAGCTCTGTGCCCAGGCAAGGGGGTCCTGGTGATGCCCGATGGCCAGGGGCAGCCACATGGTAATTCAGCCTCAGCCTTGCTTGGCCTCAGCTCCCAACACCAAGGAGCACTGGGCACCTACCTGCAAGTCTGTGAAAACACAGATCTCATTAAGTTAGTCTATGCTGAGAGTGAGGGTGACCCTTGGTCATCAGGTTCCATCCAAGCACCACAACACAACCTTGGTAAATGTTTGCCAATTCACCTCAGGGACGTGGTTAACCGTGTCCACCTTGGACAGGCAGAAGGTGATTCTAGAATAATGGCTGCAAGTGAAACACCATCTGCTTACATGCAGTTTCAGCAATGATTCTTAGGACATACCATGATGGCTCCAAGAAATAAGCCACAGTGAACAAAGGGGCACTTCCCTTTGGAAGATGAGCTGCCTGTGAGGCTTTACCGTGGCCTGCAAAACTTTGCACTGCCCACCACCCAGTCTGGTCTCTTAGCTTCTCCTTCCCGACCTGAGATCTGGCCACACTGAGTCTCAGTTCCTCACTCGAGCTGCACTCTTATCCTCTCGGGGCTTTGCTCCTGGGATTCTCTCTGCTCCAGACACCCTTCCCCCACCCGGCCCTGCCTTCCCTGACCTTGCCAGGTCAACCCCTACTGTTGTCCTCCAGTAGACGTCCCATCCTTGGGAAAGGTGTCTTGACTGTCTTGTCTGAACTGGATGCCCCATGTGTATTCTTACGGTGTGTGTCACACTGTACTGAGATTCTGTATCATATATGCTCTTTGTCATATGGCCACTCTGTTCCCAGCACCCAGGCCTGGGCCTGGTGCACATTTCTCTGTGAACATTTGTTGATGTGATTTCATCAGGGGACGGCGCAGGGGTGGTGCTGAGATGCGGGCTAAATTACTCCCACCTTGCCCTCTGGCAAGCCAAGGCCGCCACGTCCCAGGCAATAGCTCCTTTTGACCACTTGGCTCGTTTCAACTCAGGTGATGGGACATCCAATAACCGGGCAAGTCAACCCAGTGGGGAACATCACCTTCCACCTTAAAAATCCACAAATGGAGATGTCTAGAGAACACCTGTTCTCTTTCTTTGAACATAGAGCAGGATGATCTATCCCACCCATCCTTGCCATTAGATGTGGTAAGTCCTTTCAGTCAGAATGTGCACGGCAGTGAGCGTGCTACCCCCAGGTCTGGCTGGCGAGAACCTCCCAGAGCCATGCCTCCATTGTTGCTGCTGGGGCTGGCTGGGCCGCCGACACCCAAGGCGATCTTGGAAGCGGCTGTCAGCCCAGGCCCCTGAATGACCACATAGAGGACAGCTGCTTTGACAATCTGAACACTTGCCCAGAACCGTTCCTGGAGCAAGAAGAAAACTTCTATGGTGTTGAGGCACTGAAATGTTGGAGCCCACTTGTCACTGTAACCCAGCATACCCTAATAAATACGCTGAGGCTTGGAAAAGATAAACAACTTGTCCGAAATATTAACAAACAAAGCCAGAACCAGAATCTATGTTTTAATTACGAATCTTCACACAAGACTGTGCTGAACTAGCGTTCATCCCAGGGTATTTCACTCAGCGGTCTTTTAGCCTTTTCCACCAGACATTGGCTACCAGGAACCTGCCTGGCGTCAAACCTGGTACACAGTAGGCTGTCAATATTTTATTTATCACACACTTCTATAATGCTTACTATGTGCCAGGGTCACATCAAAAGTTTATATTTATTTTTTATTTTTCAGAGACAGAGCACTAGTGGGGGAGGAGCAGAGAGAGAGAGAGAGAGAGAGAGACTCCAAAGCAGGTTCCAGGCTCTGAGCCATCCACACAGAGACCGACATGGGGCTCGAACTCATGAACTGCTAGATCATGATCTGAGCTGAAGTTTGATGCTTAACTGACTGAGCCACCCATCTGAGGCACCCCATCTAAGGTTTAATTCTCTTAACTTCATGCGATCCATATTATCATCATCTCCATTGTACAGATGAGAAAACTGAGGCACCACTGCCTCCCTAAGTGCCCAGCCAAGCATTGGGAAACCCTGAAACCCAATCAGAGCATCTCCATTGCTGAACCCACAGCCGAGCCCCCGGAAACCCAGCAAACGGGAAAGCGTTGCTTCACTAGAGATTCACTTCAGAGTTGCTGGTTCAGATCTCTGCTGAATGCTTTTTTTGTACAACACTATTCATCTATAATAACATTCATTTTCTATAGAAAAGGCACAGAAAGCAGTAAAGTGGGTTTTTTGTGCAGCAGTGCCCCAAACATGGATCCAACCCATGACGAGAAGACACCGGCTTTCTGTAACCGTTTCTGTTTTCTAAGGCAGCAACTCCAACCTTCGGAGCGTGACACCCAATTTGCTGGTTTGGATTTTGTGGCACTTTCTTCCTCCCCTCCTCCAAACTCAGCTAAAACTGCTGTGTTCTGCATTTTTGTTTTTCGTCTGAAGCAGATGGTTTGAGAATTCTGTGCCAGCCTTTGAGACAACCGGAGGCACCCTGGGGTGCTGTAAAACCAAGGGTGGGAATCACTGATCTAACGAAGAAAAAAGGTTCAGGGAAAACTAGCGTATCAGCATAGTTTTAGCGTATCCCCAAATTTAGCATAGCCCCAAACCACAGCATGATCCACAGAGCACTGCCGCCCAAGTATTGTCGCTGCTCACACTCGGTTTCAAGGTTAGAGCAGGTTAAAAACACCTTGCAGGACTCCCAGCTCCCTCCTCTGCTCCCTTCTCCTTGCTGGCTGTTCTAAGACAGCTCCCACAGCAGTTCTCAGGGCCACCTGTAATCCGGAGTCACACAACGTGTATTTTTGTACTAGCAACAGCACCTTCAAGAGAAAGGTAGGTAAACAAGCACAAGTTAAGCAAAAATATCATCCCTGGCTTCAAGGAGATGGCGGTCTAGGCAAGAAGATAAGACGCACACATTGTACGCTCTCATGTGTCACAGAGAAGATCCAAGTGTATTATAGAAATAGAATCCCGTCTTCGCCTCTTAGAACTTGCTGTGTGTCTAGGCTGCTATTAGGTGGACCAACAGTTAGGGACCCTACCTCGACCACAGGGACCCCTTAAGCCCCCAGATGCACAAGACATCTTGGCAGAGAAAGGCCAAGTAACAGCTGAACCCAGGCCCGCACCCTAGCGTGGAGAGCTGGCAAGATGAGCTGGTCTAAGTGGGGTCTGTGAGTTGTAGACACAAACACCCACAAACTCTGGTCCGGAATCTTGCCACACTTACTCGGGCTGCGAACAGCAAGGACACAAAAGCAGGGCTTGCCCCAGTCCCCAGTGTCGCCGGGCTGCAGCAGGCAGCATCCAGACCTGGGACACAAACCTAGAGACAGCACTGCACCCTGAGGGGTGCTGACAGCTTCTTCACCAGAGTGCTAATCCCAAAAAAGGATGGGCCGCCCCCATCCCAACTGACCCCCCTCCTAGGGTCTTTCTGGGGACCACTGATGTGACTCTGTGTTCACATTGCTGCTTTCAACATCTATCCATCAAAATCTTAACAACCTTCTGACACACATTTTCATATACCAGGTGTTACAAGGTACCGCTTTTGGAGAAAGTGCAGTCCCCTGCCCCCCAGTACCACAAGAGAAGCACGAAAGGAGAGGTGGGTGGGGTGGCTGGGGTGGCTGGGGTGGCTGGGGCGTGGACCTCGGTGATTACACGGCAGGAGAGGGACCCCTGTCGCAAGCCTGAGATTTATTGCTGCCAGTCACTCACTCAGGAGGCTTTGAACTTCCTGCTTGTGCTGCTGAAGATCGGCTTGGGAAGAACCCAGGCTTAGCGGGTGTGGTGTAGGCCTCCCTGTACAGAAACCCAGCCCCTCCAGGCTGAACTAGTTACCTAGAGGGACGTGGTTCCAAGCAGGTCTCTCAAATCTGGGGAATGTGTGCTGATGGAATGAGCATCAAATGATTTTACAGCAGCCTCCCATTATCCGTAGTCTCACTTTCCCTGATTTCAGTCTCCCGCAGTCAACTGTGTCTGGAAGCACACGATCTTCCTTATGACTTATGATCAGAAAGCAACAGCGGGTTGAGGCCACATCACACACTGGCATCATTCACCCCACTCCATCTCATCACCGGAGGCATTTTAACACCTCACATGATCACAAGAAGGGCGAGTGCAGCACAATAAGGTATTCTGGGAGAGAGAAACTATATTCACATAACTGACGACTGTATATTGTTACAACTATTCTGTTTTAGTTACCACGTTAACCTCTTACTGTGACTAATCTATACATTAAACTTTATCACAGGTATGTATGTACAGGTTACACATAGTATACATAGGGGTTTGGTACTGTCTGTGGTTCCAGGCATCCACTGGGTGTCTTGGAACACATCCCCCACAGATAAGGGGGAGGGACTATTGTATTTGCTAAGATTCTGAGCTATGACCTGAAATAAATCTGTGTGAAATGAGAAAATAGAAAGGTGATCCTTTTCAACTTGCCAGTCAAGATTTAGTTTATAAAATCACAGGTTAATGATAGGAATGGCAACCAGGAGGCTCCTTGCTCACAGTCATATTCCCAAACAAATGATATTAAAAACTATTCTAGTGAGCTCATTGCTGGCAGCCATCACTACAATACGTAACACTCCAATAATCTGTATCTTTTTATCATGGCAAGAAAAACCAAGAATACACCAGGGTACAGAATACACTTTCAATGGAAAGTGGCCCATGATCCAGCTCTGTGGCAGACAGACAACTGCCCTCAAAGATGTCCACACCTAATTCCCAGGACCTGTGTACACATTCCTTTACGTGGCAAAGGGGACTTTGCAGATGTGATTAAGTTAAGGGGCTTGGGAACAATTATCCAGGTGGGGCCAATGTCATCACCATGGTCCTCATAAGGAGGACGCAGAAGGGTCAGAGTCAGGAGATATTACAAGGGAAACAGAGGTCAGAGTGATCTAGGGCCACAAGCCAAGAAAGCAAGTAGCCTCAAAAACTAGCAAATGCAAGGAAACATATTCTCCCCTAGAGCTTCCAGAAGGAATCCCTGTCTTGCTCTTGTCTGAGGCCACAAAGACCAACCATTTTAACTTCCAGGAATCTGCAGTCACTACAAACCGCTCCACACAGTACCACCTCCATGCTTCGTGTTTTAGGAATTCATAGCATAGAGAATCCTATGCAGTATAATCTCCAGGCCTGCTCTTGAGCAGCAACATGGAGTCATGTGGCAAAGCATTCACTATAACGTGGCCAGGGAGGTGGGTGTTCTAGTTAACCCAATGTTCTGCTTAGTAAAGAGCTCCCAAGGAAGACCTTACTAGAAAGAACTGGGACCCCTATCACCACTGCATGAACCACTCATAAACAGGACTCCAGGCTTCAGAGGGAGGGCTCTGAGACTCAGCCTTATCTGTCTCCTAGGGACTTCTGATTCTCTCAACACAAGAGGGCAAAAATACACATTGCACAGCAAACACAGCTGGTCTTGCTCTGATGACCAAGGTCAGAGCTTTCATTAACAACGCTGAAAGTGGCAATATGATCCGCAGACATGCTGGCTTCAGAGAGGCTGGTCAGCCAGCCTCCTAGAGCACCAAACTTGACTGTGCCTTTTGGTCAGAGGCCCTGGAGTTCCTGGAGCAAACAGGCCATTCGAGGCTGAAACGTACCCAGCACGGTTGGCCCCCACCCCTACTGGGGACAAAGCCTGCAGACCCCATCTCTGTTGTGAAACTTGCAGGAGGTGGTTCTGGGAACTTCTTGCTCAGCAGGCACCTGTGGACCAAGGAGTTAATGCAGGAAACAAGAGAGCCTAGAAAGCCTCATCATGGAATTAAAGTGGTCACAATGAGGCTTGACACTTTCATGTTACTCAGCGAAAGTGATTTTAGACTTCTAACTTCCAGAACTTTAATAAATGTATGTTATTCTAAGCCACCCAGTTGATGGCAATTTGTTACAGCAGCAATAGGAAACGAACACACACACACAATTTCCTCCAGCCTCCTGTGGGCAGGACAGACACGCAGCAAAGCCCCCTGAGGAGCCACTGACCTACACCCTCACCTTCACGTCACACCAGAGACGCGTCTCCCAGAGCATCCACCCCAGAGGAGACTGACTGAGATGCTCGGTTAGGAAGAGGGGGTGGCAGATTCAGCCCCTGTCTGCATCACCCCTCTTTCCTGCTCCCTGGCTTCTCTGTCTACTGGCTGCCCCCCAGCCCCACCAGTCCTCTCCTCCTGCTGCAGACAGAGCAGCCTGTGATAACAGAGCTGCGTCGCCTCACCCACACTTCTTTAATGACACCACAGGCCAGAACAAACCACCTTGAAGGATGAACTGTTTGTGAAAAACAGAAAAAAAAAATTAAAAACGAAAACCTCCTATAAAATAGGAGTCTATGTATTAAAGAAATCATCCTGAACTCCTGGATGCAAATTATTTTTATATCACCTGAGTTTTACAAAAGGTCAGTCGGTAAGCCCTTTGCCATTTCCTTCAGCCAAGTCCTGCTCTACTGTCTGCAATTTAGTCCTAACTGAAACAGGTCCAGGCAGCGGGAAGGACCAAGCCGCAGGATAAATTGCAAGGAAAATTTATTGTTGATCTTGTCTAACACACTTAACTACAGTAACAAGTTCCTCATATGCTGATCAATTTCTTCTCCTTGGCATATTGTTCTTATTCTTAGTGACAGAGTTCTAGAGAACTCTCACCCTCTGCGTATTGCTAACTACTATTCTTGTGTAGCTATTAAACCCAAACGCATAAGGTCCAGCTTTGGAAGAATAATGTGGTTGAGGAAAAACGGTCCCAAGGTCAAAAATAATTTTAACAAATAACACAACTGCTTTACTGCCTTTTTTCTAAAACAGTTATGGAGACACAAATTTGCAACTTATGGTAACATTTGCTCACATCCGTTTTTGCTCCCGCCTCCCTTCCCTCTCACCTCCAGCTGTCCCAGGTGCCACTCCCTATCATAGTCTTAACCTCTGCACTCCCAGCTGCCCTGGCTTTTCTTCCATGCCACCTGCTCTTCAGCCCTCAAGTACGTGGATCAGCCCACTTCTTAATGAGCAAGTAAGGAGAGCCGAGAGGATAGAAATTGGGTTGGAAAGGTATACAGGAGTGCTGATGCATAGGGACACTTGTACCCCAATGTTGGTAGCAGCACTTTCAACAATAACCAAATTCTGGAAAGAGCCTAAATATCCATCAGCTGACGAATGGATAAAGAAATTGTGGTTTATATACACAATGGAATACTACGTGGCAATGAGAAAGAATGAAATATGGCCCTTTATAGCAACGTGGATGGAACTGGAGAGTATTATGCTAAGTGAAGTAAGCCATACAGAGAAAGACAGATACCATATGTTTTCACTCTTACGTGGATCCTGAGAAACTTAACAGAAGACCATGGGGGAGGGGAAGGAAAAAAAAAAGAGATTAGAGTGGGAGAGAGCCAAAGCATAAGACTCTTAAAAACTCAGAACAAACTGAGGGTTGATGGGGGGTGGGAGGGAGGGGAAGGGAGGGTGGGTGATGGGTATTGAGGAGGGCACCTTTTGGGATGAGCACTGGGTGTTGTATGGAAACCAATTTGACAATAAATTTCATATATTGAAAAAAAAAGAAATTGGGTTGGAAATTACAGGACTTTGGTTGATTGAAAGAAGAGAAGAAGCAGTGAACCCTCTTGTATTCATGAGAGTGTTGTAACAGTTCATCTGACACGGCATTATTATTTATACACAGACTGTGCTCCTCCAGGGCTGGGACATGCCTTGCTCATCTTTCTTTCCTAGGACCAGGCGGAGGGCTTCACACAGACAATAGGTGCTTGGTACGTTATGGCATGGATGTACCATGAATATTTTGGTCAAGATTATTTGCTGTGATAAATATTTTACATTTATTTAAAATAATTCAAAATTAACTTCTGGGGTGCCTGGGTGGCTCCGTTGGTTAAGCATCCAACTCTTGATTTCAGCTCAGGTCATGATCTCAGGGTCATGAGATCAAGCCCCAGGTCGGGTTCTGCGCTGGGTGTGGAGCCTGCTTGAGATTCTCCCTCTTCTTGTCCCTCCTCAGATCCTGCACCTATTCATTCTAAGAAAATAAAATTAGGGGTGCCTGGGTGGCTCAGTCGGTTAAGCGACCAACTCTGGATTTTGGCTCAGGTCATGATCTCATGGTTCTGAGTTCAAGCCCCGCATCGGGCTCTGCACTGACAGTGTGGAGCCTGCTTAGGATTCTTTCTCTCTCCCTCTCTATTACTCTCCCACTTGTCTGAGTGCTCTCTCTCTCGCTCTCTCTTGCTCTCAAAATAAATAAATTTTAAGAAAAGAAAGTTAACTTTTGAATAGAAACAAAATATTTATAAAATTTAAGTAGCATATAACAATACAATGATCATCCATGTAAATCAGTTTTTACTTACATACAAAGACATTTTTTGTAACTTGCTTCTTTTTGCTTACCTTCCTGAGAATATAACAGCAATGTTATCACATGTAAATGTAATTCATTCATTTCCCATGTGATACAGTATTCTAGATTCAGTATATCTATATCTACTCCCTGCCTATCTACTGTCTGTCTAACCACACATCTAGGTATCTTCTGTATATCACTAGAAAATAGATCACTATAGTATCATAATAGACTCCATAGCAATCACTGTAGACTATACTGCAATTTACTTACACATTCTTCTGTTGCTAGACTTTTAAATTCTGGTTTTAAGCTATTACAAACAAAACTTCTAGAACTTTCCTGTTCATGTCTCCCAGTAGAAATGTACAAGGATATATATACTCTTTAAGAATATATACCTGGGAGTGGAATGTCTGGGTCCTGGCATATGAGCAATATCAGCCACATTAAATAAGACCCAACTGTTTTTCAAAGGAATCATACCACATGTGTTCTCACTGGTAGTATATTAGAACCCTCATTTTTCTTCAAGATGGCCATTGCTCTTTCTGGTTCTTTGTTTTCTACCTACATTTAAGAAGGAGCTTGTTAAATTACATACACATGTACACACAAACCTGATAAAAAGTTAATATACTTATCATTTGAGGTGACAATAAACTGTAATATTAAGCTTTCTTATCCATTAATTTGATCTTTAATAAATTGTTACTGTTTTCTATGGACGTCTTACATATTTTAATTATATTGATTCTTGGAAGTTTTCTTTTCGATTCCAGTGAGTTTAATATCTTTACAATTTCTCTTTGTTGCTGTTATATATAAACCCAATTGGATTTTGTATTTTAATTTTGAGCTATTTAAATACATGAGCTAATCCTAGTAATTTGTTCACAAAGCTTTTGGCTTTTCTATAAAACCCCAAAATTTGTGAATAATCAGAGTTTTGTTTCTTCCTTTCCGGTCTTGATACTGTTTATTTCTTTTCCTTAGCTTACTTGCCTTTTCTAGGACCTCCAGTGTACTGTTCAGCAGAAGAGGCAGGTACCCTTATCTTACTCATCATCTCAAAGGGAATGGTTTCAATACATATCCATGCTTTTATGGGAACCATCTGAGAACAAATGAAAAGCACCACATGCCTTTAATCCCAAAGCATTTATTTCCTAAGATCAAAACCTCCTTCTATAGTACAACTGTAAAAATCAGTATTGCTACAATACTATCACCTATTCCACAGTCTATATTAAAATCTTGTCAATTGTCCCAATAGTGTTCTTTAGAGCTACTGTTCTCTCCTAGTACAAGAATCAACCCATGATCACAGATGGCACTTGGTTGTTATGTTTCCTTAGTCTCCTTCTATCTGAAACAGTTCCTCAGCCTTTCTGTTTGTTTCTTGATCTTCATATTTTTCAAGAGTATAGCCAAGTTATTTTGTACAATATTCCTCAACCCGGATTCGACTGCTGTTTCCTCATGGTAAGACTCAAGAATGTTACACATTTTTCACAAAATACCACAGAGTTGATATTTTGTCCCTCTCGGTACATCATATCAAGAGGCACATGATGCTGGATTGTCCCAGTATTGGCGGTTAGCTTTTATTTTTTTTTTAATGTTTGTTTGTTTATTTGGGTGGGGGGAGAGACAGCACATGAGGAGGGGAAGGGCAGAGAAAGAGGGGGACACAGAATCTGGAGCAGGCTCTGGCTCTGAGCTGTCAGCACAGATCCTGACGTGAGGCTTGGACTCCTGAACTGAGAGATCATGACTTGAGCTGAAGCTGGACGCTTAACTGACTGAGCCACCCAGGCGCCCTGCAATGTTAGCTTTAATCTTATGTTTAAGCTGGTATCCAGCAAGTGACTCCAATGTAGAGGTAGATTTTCCCTTTGTAATTAAAAACTCATTGGTGAAGAAGTACCTTCAGAATATGTCAATATTCTGTTCTTCATCAAATTCTGACTATTGCTTGTCAATAGCCACTGATGACTATTTTAACACCATCATCTCTTCTGTATTTCTTATCTGGCATTGTAAACAGGTTTCCTTTATCACCACTTACCCATTTATGTAAGGATGGACTCATGGATCCCTATTTTATTCAATGTGCTCTAATCCTGTTCCAGGTACTTTTTGGCTCCACCAATCGTTCAAAAATCTAGTTGGCTGAGGCAACAACATTTACTTTATTATCGCCCACAGTTTCTGTGGGCTAAGAGTCTGGGAAGGACTAACTGTGACTCAAGGACCCATGTGTGGCTGAAGTCAGGTTAACAGCTAGAGTTGTAGGAGTGAGGAACCAGCCATCTGAGGGCTTACTGAGTCTCTCTCTCTCTCTCATCATGTAGTCTCAGAGACTCTCCATGTGGTCTTCCCATACTGGTTCATTTGGGTTCCCTCACAAGATGGTAACTTCCGTGCAGTCAGACTGTTTACACATCAGTTCAGGGCTTCAGTGTGAGTGATCCAGCCAGCAAGGTTAAAGATTTGTCACTTTTCATGACAAAGCCTTAGAGGCTATATAGCGTCACTTCCGTCATAGTCACGAAGCTACCCGGATTCAAGATGAGGGAAATAGATCCCATTGATGGAAGGAAACTCAAAGTCCCATTGTGAGAAGATGTGTAATGAGAGATACTCTTGTGGTTATCTTTAAAAAATACAATCTGCTACGTTCCTCTGAGCATATGAACTCACATCCTTTCCATAGACACACATGCAATCTTCTTCCTAGCATTCCCCAGGACGTTAGGACACCAGCACTAAACCTAGGATCTTGTTCCCTGAATTAGGTCCAGGTTCAGATAAGGTTCCTCGGGTAAGACTCCTTGGGTTCAGTCCCTTGAGTCCACATATCCTTCCTCTTTATTGGAAGATGTGCAAACAAAGGAAATACATACTCTGCTCCCCACGTACACCAATTTATAATGGTGGGATAGGTGGAGAATTATATGTACAGGGATTTACATTTTAAAAAGGTACAAAATGTGAGGCACATTTCAACTGATGATCCACAGCAGTTCTGAAATCCAACAGGTACTTGGTTCCCAGTTCCCCTATTAGGACTCAAGTCTACTGCACAGGAATAATTCTCCATGGCTCTCGGCCCCACCCTCTGAACCATCCTTCTTTTTCATAAAAACTAGCCTAAATCTATAGTTAAAAGTTCTCTCAGCCTGCTTCCTACCCATGGACATTAGGGCATTCAGGGATCTCTTCATTTTATACCGCCCCTGTCCCTTTCATTCCAAACTTATATAATTCTTTTAAAAAAAAAAATTCACCTGTGAGTTTTTAATGTATCAGTTTATGTGTATCTACCTGGCTGAGTCACTACAGTGACCAGGTAGTGGGTCAAACATTTTTCTAGATGTTTCTGTGAAGGTGTTTTTTGAATGAGATTAACATTTAAATTGGTGAACTTCAAGAAAAGCAGACTATCCTGTAAGTGTGGGTGGGCCTCATCCAATCAGCTGAAGGTCTGACTAGCACAAAAACTCATCTCCCCCAAGCAAGAAGGAATCCTGTGAGCAGACTCAAACTGTAATTCCTTCCTGTATCTCCAGCCAGCTAGACTACTTAATCAGATTTTGGACTTGCCAGACTCCATAATCATGTGATTCAATTCCTTAAATCTCCTTCAACATAAACACAGTCTGTTGGTTCTGCTTATGTAGAGAAGCCTGAGTAATACGTACTCTTGCAGACAAAAGCCAACCCCAAAAACCTCTTCAGGATAAACTCTGTTGGATCTTGGGCCCCCTGTGAAGTTGCTAGAGGGCCATCCTCTTAAGATACTTGAAGCCCTATTGCTCAACAGAAAGGCACACCCCTGAGATCTTTAAAAGACCTTTTTTCTCCCCTGGTAGGAAAGGTCTTGTTACCTTAAAATTTTCTCAAGTTTTAAAAAAGAATCTTACAAATCCTTCATGGATTTGATCTTTGCCCTGAAATCTTTTCTTAATGTGACCACTTTTTGCCATTTTGAGAAGTTACGAATGAGAAGCAGTTTTATTTTCAAAGGTGGTGAGCCCTGACTCCTCTGTATTTAACAGCTTTGCACCTTTGCTCCCCTCTCATGTTTCATCGCAGGTAAGAAGCAACCTGGTGCAGGGGCAGGGGGGGACTTTCAGTATTCTGTCTGATCATCTGCTGAGTTGGATCACTGAGTTTATTTGGTGTATTTCCCACTGTTTTATTATTTTACATATTTATTTTTAAATATTTATTTTTCAGAGAGAGAAAGAATGTGTGCATGAGTGAGTGAGGAGCAGAGAGGGGGGGGGACAGAGGATCCAAAGAGGGAGACACAGAAAGAATCTGAAGCAGGCTCCAGGCTCGGGGCTGAAAGCAGAGAGCCTGAAGTGGGGCTCGAACTCACGAATTGTGAGACCATGACCTGAGCTGAAGTCAGACGCTCAACCGACAGAGCCACCCAGGCACCCCTCTCGGTATTTTATTATGACAGGTCACAATACTGCCCAACTATTCACTACCCCAGTCAAGGGTCCTCTTCTACCTGACTCTTAGTAACATTTTCCTTTACTGTCTTCAAGCTCTCACTGACAGCCTCCTCAGGGTTTTTTGGGTTTCTGCTTACACTCTCACACAGACCCTTCAAGCTCTTACCGGTAATCTTTTCAAAGCCCTTTCTGCTTCCTCCTACCTTCCAAAGCCACCGTTACATGCTTTGATTTTTTGTTACGGTGCCAACCCATACCCAGGTCCTAAAATCTACTGTGATTATCTATTGCTATGCAACAAATCATAACAAAACACAGTGGCTTCTACCAACAAGCGTTTTACTATTTCTCCGTATTTCTGTAGGCCAGAAATTTGGCAAAGGAGCAGCTGGGTGGTTTTAACTGAGGGGCTCTAAGGTAGTGGTAGTCAGAGGGCGGCTGAAGCAGCATTATTCTTTGGTCACGTGTTCACAGGGTCCCTCCACATGGACTAGTTGGGCTTCCTGATAACAGACTTGCCTCAGGACAGTTAGACAGTTTATATGTTAGCTCAGGGCTCCAGCATAAGGTAGACGCTACCCTGACTTTATGATCTGGCCTCAGAAGCCCCGTAGCATCGCTTGCATACCCGTAAGCCCACCCAGGTTCAGGGAGATGGGACATAAACCATACCTGCCAGCGTGAAGGGTGTCCAAAGCACATAGGAAGAATATGTACAACAGGAAATACCACCATAACTGTCTTTGGAAAATACAGTCTGCCACAAATCCACTACTATTTCTTTTTTCTTTCTTTAGACTCAAATTGTCCAGATGTGGCTCCTTGGAGCCCTTTCAAGCTGGCTATTACATCCTTTTGACAAGCCACCATGATCGTTTGAGCACTGCCTTACTTTCTGGAACAAAATAATGTTTCAGATTCACCCTGTACTTTTTCTGCTCCAGCAGTGGAATTAACCATTTCACCAAGAAGCCTTGGTTCCTTTTAGTGGAGAATCCAGGGGCTAAAAGTTTTCACTGCTGTTGGAGTATCATGCTTCTGACCCGTCTCAGCAGACAAAGCTAGGAAAGGTTATACATACATACATACATACACACACACACACACACACACACACACACACTTTGAGTTCTTACTAATACTTCTAATTCCAGTCCAACAACAAAGGGTACATCCCAGACCTCCCTCGTTCTGTATTTATAATGCCCTTCCCTAAGGGAGTTATTATATTCAATACGTTGACTCGTGTGTCTGCTACTGGGTTTTTTAAGTTATGTTTTACTCAGTTAAATTAATTCCCCTCTATGCTGGTGTTCCTTTTCTAATAATTTTCTGAAAGAATGAATATTAGATTTTTCAAATTCTTTCCCTACATCCAGTGCTAGGATCATCTGACTTTTCCACTTGAGACGGTTCCTGTGGTAAAATACATCAGGACAATTCTAGTGGCGATCAAACTTCTGTTTTCGGGAAAAACCCAAATTACTGTAGTTCATTACCTTTTATTAATACACTACCAAATCCAGTTTGCTGGTTTTTTCCTTAGGACTTTCACAACTATGTTTAAAACCTGCCTGTCTTTCATACCTTTCTTGCCACATTTGGGTATCAGGGATATTCTAGTCTCATACATACACCCCCTTTTCTATACCCTGGAATTGTTGATGGGGAATTGAAATTGTTAGTCCTTGAATGTTTGTTAATACCCAGGGGTATCTGGATCTGGTATCATCTTTATGGGAATATTTCTACTTAATCTATTTCTTTAATGATTATAAGGTTACTTGGGTTTTTAATTTCTACTCAAGTTTTGGCAGATTTTATCTTACTTTTTTTTTAGGAATTGGACTGTTAGAACTTTCAAATTTATTGTCAAAGATTCTTGGGGCGCCTGGGTGGCTCAGTCGGTTAAGCGTCCGACTTCGGCTCAGGTCACGATCTCGCGGTCCGTGGGTTCGAGCCCCGCGTCGGGCTCTGGGCTGATGGCTCAGAGCCTGGAGCCTGCTTCCGATTCTGTGTCTCCCTCTCTCTCTGCCCCTCCCCCGTTCATGTTCTGTCTCTCTCGGTCTCAAAAATAAATAAACGTTAAAAAAAAAAGATTCTGTTATTAATGTCCGTAGCTTCAATGATTATATCGTTTTATTCCTCATAGTATGCATTTATTCTCTATCCTACCCCGTCTCTCTCCCTCCCTCCATCTTTACCCTCTCGCAGAGTTTTGTCAGTTTTATTAGTCCTTTCAAAGAACGAGCGTTGTTTATCCTTTCTGCATGCTTGTTGTTTTAATTTCACCCATTTCTTTTTAATGTTGTTCTTTAGTATTTACTTTCTGCTGCTTTATCTTGGTTTACTCCACTAGTCTTTACCTACCTTTGTGAGTTGTATGTTTAATTCATTAACTTTGGGCCTTTCTTCCATGTTAATGGAAATACTTAAGATGATGGATTTCACTCTAATTTCCACTCTAGCTGCATTCCACAAATTGTAATATGTAGCATTTGTTGTTGTTAAGTTAGATTTTTCTCATTTTCTTCCCTTCCGCTCATGTATTATGTAGACAAGTATTTAATCTTCAAACATAGGAGAGTATTTCTGGTCCTCTTTAAAAAATTTTTTTACTTGACTGCATCAAGGGCACTAACTTTGTAACAATTGCTTTATGGGTTAGCTTGCAGCAATCTTCTTCAACTTTCTTTGTGCACCTGAGGAACGTGTGTATTCACCCTGTGTTGTATGCATTCAGGGTTGTTTTTCCACTCCTCCAAGTTCTTCTCATTTATATCTCATTTGCTCTTAAACCTATCCACTGATTTTTCAACTTTTGATTACAATTTGAATATACAATTACATTTGTATATACAATTGTATATACAATTGAATAAGATACAACTGTACATACAATTGAATAAGATACAACTGTATATACAATTGAATAAGATACAATTGTATATACAATTGAATAAGAAATTACACTTGGTTGGGGTGCCTGGGTGCTCAGTACGTTAAACGTCAGACTTTGGCTCAGGTCATGATCTCACAGCTCGTGAGTTCAAGCCCTGCTCAAACATGTGCTCACAGCTCAGAGCCTAGAGCGTGCTTTGGATTCTGTGCCTCCCTCTCTCTCTGCCCCTCCCATGCTCATACTCTGTCTTGTTCTCAAAAATAAATAGTCATTAAAAAAATAATAAAAAGAAATTACACTTGGTTATTTTCCAAATAATCAAGGTGATTTGTAACAGTCTTACTCTTTGTTTCTACTCTCAGCTCCATTTTTTATATCTTTTTTTTAAGGTTTATTTTTGAGAGAGAGTGCGAGTGGGGGAGGGGCAGAGAGAGGGAGGCACATAATCCCAAGCAGGCTCCAGGCTCTGAGCTGTTAGCACAGAGTCCGATGAGAGGCTCGAACCCACAAACAAAGGGATCATGATCTGAGCCAAAGTTGATCGCTTAACCAACTGAGCCACCCAGGTGCCCCTTCATTTTTTATATCTTATATTATACATGGTCATTTTTTTCTTTATCTGTTAACACCTGAAGTTCTGCTTCTGCTGGTTTTCACTTTTGTGTCTTTTTAGGTTTGTTATATATTTATTTTTGACTATGAGCTCATGTTCTATGGATGGCAATCTGTCAAAATTATTTAAGACCTCTATTGAAGAAGGATTCTTCTGGACAGGACTTGTATTGGCTTTACTATGTGTCTTGAAGAGCTACCAACCAGGACTTCTTTTAACTAAATTCTGGGCTTGAGGTTTTCTCAGACCAGCCTGTTTATCAATGCAGCTGAAAACCCAGCTAGTGACTATAGTTCTGAAAGGAGAGATTGTGACCAAAGTTTGAGGGAGGAAATTTTCTTCACTCATCACTGAGGGGAGACAGGGAACATTTATTTCTAGTCTACCCTTATACTAAAAATGTAGCCGCCTGCAGTCTCAGTGTAGGTGAAGGGGGTTTCCCAACAAAACAACACATCCTAGGATTGGCTCCTGTCCACTATCTCTCTTGAGGTCATAAGAATCAAAGATCAAGGTCACTCACATTGGGCAAACACATTCAAAGCAAAAGGCAGCTTCAGAGTCTTGACTTTCAGCCTTCATGGAGTTTTCGGGCTCTTAGGAAATCTTCACTTTCCTGTCTTCTCAATGAAGTCACTAAAAGATTATTTCAATGTTTTATCCATCATTTCAAATTGCTTTAAGTGAGAGAGTCAGCCAAGGTAACTAGTCTCCCATACAACCAGAAACAAAAGCCTGCTCAAATAGTTCTCAAGCTTCCATTGTATTATTGCCCACTCTTCACAAGGTAGCAGGTCAATCTAATTACTTAGGTGTGATGAAAGAAAGTAACTTGGTCCACTAAATCCATGGATTTCTAATCCAATTCATTTCACTGAAGATCTCCTAGTTCTCAGTACTACAGACCCACTCACTGAGAAGACACAATCCCAGCCAATCCCAACCCCAACGTGGGTGAATAACCACTAACAATGATGGCTAACACGGGGTCTACTCAGAAGGTTGGCCAGTACTCTGCTAAGCTTTTTTATGTGCATTTAATCAATACAACAGCCATATAAGATACAATTATTACTACCATTTTAGAGGTAAGAAAACCAAAGCACAGAAGTAACGTGCCCAGAGTAACACAGCTGGTAAGTTAGATCACACTCACGAGGCCTGTCTCCGTCAATTTGCAACACCACACAGAGATTAGAGAACACAATTATAGGTGATGTGCGAGTCTACGAGGAAGGCAAGTAGGATCAAGTCCTCAGGTAGTATGGCAGCTGGAAACGTTACAGAGCAGCCGACTGAAACGTAGAACGGTCTGTGGGTTTCTTTGCATGATACAGTGATGATATCCTTGCCCTTTTCTCCAGTGCCCCACATTATGTGGTCATTGCACACTTATGATGCCTGTCCTGCACTGGATGGGCACATCTTCTCCTCTCGACAAACAGGTAGCTCACTGTCCTCATGCAGATCCTGTTGGCCCTGCTTGCTCTCTGTTACTAATGATGTTTTTCAAATAAATCTCCCAGATTTCACACAGTCCTTCACAGCAGAGCAGCCAACAAGTTGGGAATCACTGCTCCTGAAGGCAAGGGGCAAGCCACAAGGTGTTGCTTCTGGCTCCAGCTCCATTAGGAACAAGCTGCGTGCCCACCTCTTGCCTCTGTGGATGACACGTGGGCGAAAGCAAGTGTGGGAGGGAACGATAGATCACAAGACGGTCTTTATAAAATGACTCATAAAGAAATAATGAGAACCCAATAACTACCAATTACAGAAGCAAGAGAAATAATAAAAATAATAAAGCAGAAAATGTACAAAGCAAACAATTAAGACTATTTTATTAAAACAATACTTGCTATTCAGCAAGCATTCATTCTCCCCACACCAGGGCAGTAACTGTGTATCATCTGAATTTTGCACATTAAGAACATGACACAGAGAGAGTTAAGAAGCTCCTCCGGGATCCAGGACACTTCAGAGCCCAGATTAAAAGTTAGCCATGCTTACTCTTGGGCTGAAATGTCATCTCTCATTAAATTCAAAACCAGCTCTGAGAACACACCATGTTTATTATCTTTTTAATACTATGTGGCTGGTTCTGGAGGAGCCAAGAGAATCTTGGAATCTTTGGAATAAATACACTGATTAAAAAGATACTTTAAAAATCTCTCTTTTTGGAGCGCCTGGCTGGCTCAGTTGGTTACGCGACCAAGTTCGGCTCAGATCACGATCTCACAGTTTGTGAGTTCGAGTCCCACGTTGGGCTCTGTGCTGACAACTCAGAGCCTGGAGCCTGGTTCAGATTCTGTGTCTCCCCCTCTCTCTGTCCTCTCCCCTGCTCACACTCTGTGTCTGTCTCTTAATAATAAATAAACATTAAAAAAATTTTTTTTAAATCTCTCTTTTTTTTTTAAGCTCAGTGGACCAAAATATATAAATCAGAACTATTCTGGTCTAGTGAGTACTGTAAATGTATATTTAGATGTAACAAATATCAGTGGGAAATATCTGTGGAAAGTAATTACTTTATAATATATGTGGAATGTCTTTTAAATACGTAAAGCAACTGATCCATTTTAAAGACCTAACTTACAGAAAGAGGCACAAATGTTCATTAGCAAGCTGGAAACTTACTTGCACACTTATAGCCTAAAGTGAACGTGTACAGATCAAGGCATAAATATCATAAAAGTAGATATTTTAATGGAACACTTAACCGCCTGAACCAAAGGACTCACTGCTGACACCAGAGATGCTCAAGAAGGGCTGAGTCTGGAAGGATTACTTCAGCCTTCATACTAAATTCCTCCCTTTGTCACTGTCCCCAACTGTGACATCTAGCTCTACTGTGCTGTGATTAACAATAAATCTGAGTGCAGAATGAGCTGGAAACTCAAATGCCTATGAAGGCCACTGAGGTAATTTAGTAAGCATGGTTCTCCTGGGATTTCACCTTGATCTTATTTATTTTTCAAAACTCCATCTGACACTTAGTCTCAGGATCAAGGAGGCACGAGGGAGTAGTGTGGACTGTGGCAAACAGAAGAGCATGTGCATTTTCTAAGCACACGATTGCTCACTCCAGCCTGCTGTTGACATGAAGCCATGTGGGCCCAGGGTTACCAAAGCATTTCACTCTGTCCTTTATTTTTTTATTTGTATTATTTTTTTTTAATTTAAACTCAAATTAGTTGACATAGTGTAGTAATGGTTTCAGGAGTAGAATTTGGTGATTCATCACTTACATATAACACCCAGTGCTCATCATAACAAGTGCCCTCCTTAATGTTCCACCCATTTAACCCATCCCCCCAGTCACCTCCCCCTCTAGCAACCCTCAGTTTGTTCTCTCTCAGAGTCTCTTATGGTTTGTTTGCCTCCTGCTCTGTTATCTTATTTTTCCTTCCCTTACCCTATGTTCATCTGTTTCTGAAATTCCATATAGGAACGAAATCATGTGATATCTGTCTTTCTGACTGACTCATTTTGCTTAGCATAATACACTCTAGTTCCATCCACACTGTTACAAACGGCAAGATTTCATTCTTTTTGATTGCTGAGTAATATTCCACTGTATGTACATGTGTGTATATATAGATTATTCAACGGAAAATGTAAAAACAAAAAAACCTTATGAAGACCAATATTGTATAAGTCCAGTATGACCACAGGATGAATGTGGCCCATGGACCACCAGTTTGAAACTTACCATACAAAACAAATACAGAACAGACCCTGGGCTCCAGGGTCTCAGGAAAAGCCTTAGAAAGAAGCAGATAGGCTTGGTGAGTTGCCCAGGTAGGGTAGGAAGTGGCTTGGTGGGAGTTCTGGGACTCCTTTAGGATCCAAAATGACTCTGGGGGGTGCTTATGTGGAAAAGGGGTTTGAATCAGTAATGGTGGGTTTAGACACAAGCCAGCAGGCAGGAGAGGCAGGCGTGGGCCAAAGTCCTTCCCAGAGCCATAAACACAGGAGCAGAACACAGAGTTCCCAGCATTCACAGGGTGCAGGGTGAGGCAGCCTATGGGCACAGTTTCCGGCTCCCATCATTCCCTGGACAGCAGCCACAGTGGCCATTTAGTCTCTGCCATTGGGTTTCCCAGCCCACAAGACGGACTCTCTCTCTGAACGCCACGGGAATGTGGGGCCGGACGAAGCTGGCACTGCCTGTAGCTCACTGTCTGTATCAGGAGTCGGGACCAGCACCCTCACCTCTGTTCCAAGGCGTGGCCCCAGCTTCACAGTATGTGGCCTCTGATGTATACCTTCCAAGTCCTCCAATCCTTCCTGCTGCCCCCACTCCCATAACAAACAGCCACAGAGGCACCTGCTCTTGCTTAGCTTCTCAAGAGCAGACAGTTCAGAAAAGGCCTTAGAGATTTGCCTTATTGCTAGAGTCCTGGGGACAAGGGTCCTCGGGAAACCACAGCGGTGAGACACAGAAGACTCTATTTCATTACAGTGGCTACTGGAAGGGCTGCCCGCTAAGTGAAGCACCCAACCAGCCAGGCCACTGATCCTTCAAAAGCGCGGGTTTCCTCCTCTATAAACAGAAGATCACACTAGCTGGCCACGCTGGACGACGGAGAGGGTTGAAGGAAGTTAACTCAGAGAAGCTTATGAGAGCTTTAATGATGACATTTGTCACCATGTGCCCCGTCCTGTTTTGTCCTTTCCCCACAACAGGAAAACAATATATGGAGAAATATTTTCAACACAAGTCAAAGCCAAGAATTTAACTAGAAAACTCAGCCAGAAGGTCCATCACTAAGAAATGACGGATGAGCATCTGGGGCATGTTAGCCACTGTGCCCCTCTCTAGAGAAAGGAAACATGCCCCCAAGGGTAGGGTAAGAGGGAAGGTAATGAAATCCAGCCATGGAGAGACCTGAGGTTTATGAACCCCAGCTCAGTCCTCACATCCTACCTCTGCTACCCCTTGGCCATGGGGCTTGACACTGGTCACTTCACCTGTTCAAGCCTGTGTCCTCACCTGGGAATATAAGGAGTGACCCTGCAGGGCCCTTCCAGACCTGCAGGGGAATCACATGGCAGATTCCATGAATGGCAGGGCCAAGATGCAAGTCGGACTTCTCAAGGAGGGCATGAGTATCAGCAGGCAGAGCATTCAGGCAGGCTGCTCGGTGGGAGGGGCGCAGCCAGGAAGGCTGGCTAGGAGACTGGTCCTGGGAACCAGAGCACGAGGCGCAGAGATGGGGCGGGGCCCGGACCAGAGTGCTGGGCACACCCAGAGAGTTCTTAGATCATCTCAACGGGGCTTGGCCAGCGGCAGCCCGGCTCTCACTACATTCCAAGCGTCTCTGATCCGTGACACTGGCGTCCTAATGGATCTGGCTGTCAGCAATGGATAAGCATGGAACTAATAGATGTCAAACAGCATTTGCATTTCTGAGATGGCTTCATCTGCTGCCTCTCCTGGGACTCTCCAAACTGAAATCTGAAATGTGGACAGACGGGTCTGCTCTTGGACAGCTCCTCTTCCAGAAATCTCACAGGAAAGAAACAATTATTTAATTATTTTCTGCGCTTATTAAACAACCAGCGCAAACCACAACCAGAAGCTGCTTCTCAGCCTTCTCCTCTCGGGAAGGCATGCAATGCCCTCAGAGACACATACCCCTTGTAGTCTAAATAGCTTTCATTCATTCATTCGGAGCCCACTTCACAGCGAATTGTCTTGTTCATTAGCAGTGCTGCAGAAGACCATGAGAGATTTGGATCTGGGAGGGCATTGAGGAGGTGAGCATCTGGAAGATGGTGCAAAAAGCAAACCGCACTGCGAGAGTTTGCCCATGCTCCCCCTGGGCGATGACCACAGGGTCAGAATGGAGTTCTTGGTTTGGATTTCAGTTCCTGGGACATCTGTAGCTAACAGAAAATGCCACAGAATTATCTGTCTGGGGGGGGACATCTGCATTTGGGGGTGACTCTGACACAGCACCCGACACCCGGTAATGAAGGTATTTTCTGGCTTTCTCTGGCTCTATTTTAAACTGTCATCATCTTAAGCTGTGAAATATGTCAAGTGATAATTAAACCTCGCCACAGACAGGTACCGTGAAAATGATTAACTTTTACCGTTTTCCCCACACATTTTGAATACTCTGAATCCCCACAGTACAGAATCATTACATTGACAGATGAGGAAAGTTGTCTTTACAATAATTTGTTTTTAAAAGAGCCCAAACAGGGCTAAAATCCTGTACTTTTCCATTGGGTTTGAATTTGAAAAGCCCTGACATAAACTCCCACTGAAAGAGGAAGCCAGGTGGGAGGAGCTCCCGACTGATTGTCCTCATCTCCCGCCAGGCCCCAAATGGCTGTGGGTCCTGGGACGAGACCCTGGCCACCTCTAGACATCAGTTTCCTCATTTGTCAGACACCAATGCTAACATCCTCCCTCTACCTAACACAAAGGTTCTCATCGATGATGAGATGAGATGACAAATGAGAAAGCTCTTTGAGAGCAAAAAGCAGCCTGGTGACACCATCAAGTATAAGGTGCTATTATTCCAAATTCTGTATACAGGGGGAAAGCGATTTGCTAGCACAGCTTTACCGAACTGTGGTCTCAAAAAAAAAAAAAAATTCAACTCATTTTATTTTCACCTGAAGTTTCTAAGTGTGAGATTAGATCTGACCCTATCAGATGAACGTCCTCTCTTAGCCACAGGACTCCCATTTTGTGTCCAAATAGGCAGGGACTTACACAAATGATAAAAATTCAAATGCTGTAGCCGAACAGCTGGATGGGAGTGCTGCTTCCAGAAAAAGAGAGAGAGAGAGAGAGAGAGAGAGAGAGAGAGAGAGAGAGAGAGAGAGAGAACGCAAATAACTGCTAAAATTAGTAAAACAAACAGACTGAAATGTATTTTTACTCTAACAACTCATTTTCCCAGACCTGTGATTTTCTGTCTTTAAAGCACATTTCTTCAGAATGTGGAGGTCCCTGTTTCTTCCTGGCAGCAGCACACATGGGGTCCCGCGACCCCAACCCCGCTTGCACTTCAACTGCGGAATGACGAGTTCCTGTTTGTGAATATGAACAATTTCCATCAGAACTGTACCAACAGTGCTGAATTTCCATCAAGAATGTGCCTTCTTGCCAGACTTCAGTTAAGCCCACTTAAATTCTTTGATCGGTTTCCTGTAGAGTTCAAAGGGTCTCCCACATTTTTCTATTGACAAAATAAAATTGCAATGCCTGTATCAGAGGGTGTTCATGAGAATTAAGTAAAGGACTGAAGTTAAAACGTTTCCATCAAGAACTCTTCAATTCTAAGGAATTTATACGAAAGCAGTGAAGCGACGCTTTGACCCTAAGTCGAGGCATGGATAATCGAGAAGGTGCCTAGTAAAAGGTGGCTCCTGAACAAGCGCTCTGGTTGTCTGTGAAGCCCAAGTCCCCCATCTCCATCTGTGCCCCCACCTGGCCCGCTGCCATCTAGAAGCATCCAGTACAGTAAGCCCCCCCAACCTACCCCCCCCCCAAGAACAGTATCTCTAATGGAAAATGGAAAAGAAAGCTTCTGAGAAGCCTCCTGGCTGCAAGCACTGAAGTCGCCATCAGGGGAGTATCGTCATGCTAGGCTCCCAGACACTGCTTTAGAAACACTGCCGTGATGAGACAGGAGCTGAGAGGCTAAGAACTCCCCAGCAGTTTCCAGAGAATAAGACAGGTGGGCAATGGCTGGCCTAGATGCCCTGTTGAACAGCACCAGGCACCACTGGACTACACTCAGACCTCCCTCTGCTGACTGCACCTGTCCCCAAAGGCTTCAGGTCACTGTCAACACCCTGCAGAGCCAGAAGCCAGGCAGAACCTGCTCATTTCTGTGGCATGTGTTCTCTGACTTTCTAGAGAACACAAGGCAAGCTAATCTTCTTTCATGAAATATTCAACATTTTGCACGAAGTTTTCTACATGCAGACCGTATTTCTTGGAATCCAATGACAGCCCTGGCCAAGAAGAAGTATGAGGGAAACCGCGTGCAGAGAACCACTGGGTGGGTTGCCGTGCACAGGATCTCTCTGTCTTGCTTAACCTGATCTGCAAGAGCCCTCCCTGGGCATTTGTGGCTCATTCCCCAAGCACAGCATGTGAACAAAAGGACACACCAGGAAGCCCTCACCACGGCCACCCAAGACAAACGGGCCAACATGTGGGCGGCAGGGAGCTCCTAAAAGTGAGCGGGGCCAGGAGACAGCGCTAGTAGGCCGCACTCATTTCGATGACATGTCTCACCTTGCAGTTTATTTTTAGTCTTGGCTCTGTTCCCACTGAAGTGGGAAGATTAAACATTTGTTAAGAGACAACACAATCTGAAAATAGGAAGGGTTGTTGTTTTTTTAAGACTTTTAAAAAGATGAATTAATTATGATGACAAGAAAAGAATTAGAATATAATGGTCAGTTGGACTCTGTACCTCATTTCCTATTAAAGAAAGAGTGCTGAGCAGCAATGAGACAAAAGAGACAAAAACAAATGATTTTGAAGTCACAGGTAATTAACCCCAGAGGCTTGCCAGTGGCACATTAATATTGCTAGGGCAAATGGCTTAACAAGTTTGAAGAGAGCTTCAGTCTTTATATGGAGAAGACAATTTCAAGGGTTCCTGAAAAGCAGAAAGTCTCCTTCTGTGTTGTGGGCCAGGCAAGGGGTGAACACGGCAAATGTCAACCTTCCCTGTGGGATCTCAAAGAGAGGCGAGCCTGCAGGGCAGAGATGGGCCTCAGCAGGCCTAAGAGGAGTGCCATTATCCCCTCTCTTCAGGCCGAGGTGGGCAAGTTCAGCATGTTTCCGGCTGTGCGAGCTCGTGAAGGCCTCACCCCACTGTCCCGATACATCAGCTGTGGTTCATATCCTTTGGGGGTTATGACTTCACAGAGAACTCAATTCTTCCTCCTCACATTCCAGATAGGGACCTATGTTCAAAGTGTATAGTCACAACCCCCGAGGAGACTCCTTTGAGAAGCACAGCTCACTGCACAGGAGTTCAGTGCCCTGTCCAGACCTACCAAGGCCCTACAGCTTGCCATCACAACCACAGAGATCTGCCTCACTCGCACCAGCAGCTTGTAAGTACCTGTTAACAGAGGGACCCACAAGTCCTCAGAAAGAGCACAGTAGCTCTCTGAGGATGCTATTTAAGGAGAGCAAGGCTTCCAAGGGCGCTGGTGAGAAGAGGAAGTGCAGCAGGTAGGGCAAAGGCGTCCTGAAGCTGTGGGATCCACAGCCAAACAACCAGGAAGCCCCTATACCTGTGATTTTGCCTTATAAGTGCAGATATGACATAGAGCCCAGTCAGCCCTGGAATGTGCCGGACGTCTAGCACTTTTTCAGTGCTTGCTGTGTGAGAGGCAGGAGAGGCCAGAAAGAAGAGTCACAATCCATGCTCTCCCAGGGCTCATCCTGCACAACAGCACGAGAGCTGCCCACCCTCCACCACCCCCTGCTCTGAGCACAGACCATATCCACCCATGCTGTGTCCTATGGTGCTGAAGCCCCGGGCAAGGAGTCACACAAGTGCAATTCAAACAGCAGCACGAATAGCTGCCATCATCAGTCCTGAGCTGTACGCAGCGAGGTCCTGCTTCTTCTAAATCACTGCAGAGAGGGGCGCCTAGGTGGCTCCGTCGGTTAAGCATCTGACTTCCACTCAGGTCATGGTCTCATAGTTTATGAGTTCAAGCCCTGCATCGGTCTCTGTGCTGACAGCTCAGAGCCTGGAGCCTGCTTTGGATTCTGGGTCTTCCTCTCTGTCTCTGCCCCTCCCCCACTGCTGCTCTGTCTCTGTCTCTCCAAAGTAAATAAACGTTAAAATTTTTTTTTTCTTAAATCACTGCAGAGAGCTGAAATGGCCCAGGGCTAGGATGAAATAGCCACAAACCCAGAGCCTTGCAGACCTCTGATCAAGGAATATCCTATATAGGAACAGGAGTTCGAGAACTCAGGCTCACTCAGGCTGTCTTAGTCCACTGCTAATCTTTCCAGGCCCAGGCACTTAGAATTATCTCGGGGAAGCTCAGGGAACAGAAGCTTGGGGTGACCCACAGCCTGACATTCCTCTAGCTAAAGCTGTGCATGATCCTTGGGAAAGGCCCCTAACTTCAATCCCTGAGCTTTCCTCTGAAGCATTAATTGAAAGGAAATAGAAAGGGTTGGTGACTGTGATGCTCAAGGACAATTTCTAACCCCAGTGGCCAGAGAACCTTAATCTGGGGAGAGGAATTTTAGGTGGTTGTCCTTAACTTCTTAAAGGCAACAGGAGAAGAGAGTTGTTTGGTTCTTCTGATTGCGGAATCAAGAAATTTGAACAAAATGTTAAAGACTCTGACAGAGGATAGAATGGACATGGGCTAAGTTGTGCCACATGTGCCATCTACTTCCCACTCGAGCTGGGGCAAGCGGGTACAATACGGTTTCCCAGCAGCTGAAAAAGGGCAGCCCTGCCCAGAAAGAGCCAATTTCTGTGGGGTTAGAAGCTAAAAGAGATAGATGTCACTCAACTTTCTGAGGTCCCCTGACTGTAGGAGAGAGCTAGCAAGCTCCCCTGTATGTGAGCGAGGGTAGAATGGTAAAGGAAACTTCATCTCTTCGCCCAGATGGCAATCTTGATTTGAAAAGGACCTACTACTCCAGTCAAATTTGGATAGCTCCCTTCTCGAATCCCTACATCTGCAGCCATTAAAGAAGTTACCTCAAACGAAGCTAGGAGTTTATTAATCTGTTTTATAGAAGAGAGTTAGCCAGTTCACATTATACCAAGACAGATTATGCAGGCAACGGAAGATCCAGAAAACATCTGCTAAACAAAATCAAAATTAATGGTAAACAGAATGCAACTCTTGATAGCTGAAGTTCACCCAGATGCAGAGAACTATAAGGGGGCTATTAGAAGCAGCTGCCAATTAGGGACTAATTCCAAGAATTTTCAGAAAGGGAGGCTCTAGTCACACAGTGGGAACTGGCAGGTCACGTTTATTTAGGCGATTTGCATTGCTAAGGAGTCAGAGGCACTGGGCTGTGTGACTGTCACTCCTCCCTTTTTCTTTTCTGGGAAGACAGCAGCATCCCTGCTCTCAGGTCTCCCTCACAGCCCTGCTGGAAGCGAGGCCAGGCTGGTCTGGACTGGAACATGTAAGTGATCCATCACTGGGAGGGTGGATAATGCAGTATGACACTGGTGCCCACCCCAAAACTCATAGCCTCTAATCACAACACAATCACAGACATCTGGGATAGTTTATAGATCACCCATGTTCCTAAGAGATGGCTGACAAGGGCTGAATTATCCTGGCCACTTGCTCAGCTCACTCAAGTGTTCTCTCATGGTGTAATTCAACATGATGGAGTCAGTTAGAGAAAAGTACTGGTTTGAGTAGATGAATTCGGGCAGACACAATCAGCACTGGCCCTCACAATGGACACAGGAGTGTCTTGGAGTGGTGAAGTCGGCACCTTTGGTTGAAGCCTTAGACGAAGTTGAAATTAAATTGTGGATGCCTAGAGGGGGGTAAGAACACCTGCAGTGGAAAGCAGATGAAGATGCAGGCATGTCTTCTCGCGGTGAGCACAGATGGGTCCTGGGAAACTAGGGTGATACAGGACTGCCCTGAAGGAGGAAGGGCTCAGTCAGCTGGGGTGGGCATATGCCCTTCTCAAAAGACATCCTACAAGTCTTGCAGTCCTGCCACACCTCCTGATACTATATATTTCCCTTCAGGTTCCCCTGAGAGCCCTTACCACAAATCCAACTTGGAAAAAAGTGACCCCCAGACAGTTTTCTTCTAAGAGTCCCTCTTAGCTCTCTAGGCTTGGCAGTGGGCACAAATGAACAGAAGAGAGGATCAGTGCATTAAAGGGACATCGGTCCAGAGGGAGCCCTAGTTCCCACAAATAAGCATGGAAAACAAGGAAGGAGTCTCATGTGTAAGATGCTCTCCTCTCTCCTCTGTCATGGGTTGCTGAGGGTCACAAGACAGAAAGACTAATGTAAAAGCTCTCTGAAAACTTGAGAACTGATAAGTTATTACTATTACTATGCCACTATTCTGTTCATGCAATGCACATGGAAAGCACATGAGCCAAGTTATGTGCTCATCCTGGGCACTGAGGAAGCACTCTTTCTGCCTGAACTTCCTAGAGTAGACCTTCAAAGGACATTCATGGGATGACAGCCCTGAGATGGTCAAAACCAACAAAATTAAGGCACCATGGGAAACTAAGTTTGAGAAATGTTGCATATTATACCCACTTGTGAGTCATATTTAACATCTTAAAGGTGTAAAAGGTTCTGTAGTCAAAGTAGGAACAACCAGCACAATATTGAGTCCAGCATTGGCCAAGTGCATTATTTTCCTAGGGCTGCTACAACAAAGCTCCACAATCTGGCTGTTTTTAAACAAGAGACATTTATTTTCTCACATTTCTGGAGGCCAGAAGTCAGAAAACAAGGTTTTGTCAGAGCCACATGCCTTCTGAAAGCTTTAGATGATTCTTCCTTGTTTCTTCATAGCTTGTGGTACTTGCCAGCAATCTCTGAAATTCCCTGGTTTCTAGTCCTCCCTCCTATCTCTACTCCATCATCACAGGGTGCTCTCCCAGCATTTCCCTCTTCTAATAAGGGTATTACTGATAGGATTAGGGCCCCCTCCTAAACCAGTACAATCTAATCTTAACTTGATTACATACTTGCCAAGAAAACTATTTCCAAATAAGGTCACATCCACAGGTTCTGAGTTAAGATATTAACTATCTATTCTGAGGACACAATTCAACCCATAACACAAAGCTTATCTGAACGTGGAACACTTTGATCAATTAAGAATATCCAATGTATATCCACAGAACACTCCTTAAAAAGTTCCATTCTCAAACCAAAGCACTCAGTGCCTCACTTGTGTGTCACTGGAACAGAATCAGAGTGAAAAGACAATACACATTTAGCAATGGGTGGTTTGCACTTAATTCAGAAAACAATTGTTGAGCAACTAGATCCCTGGACTGGGGCCATGAAGAATCTGCGATGAATGAGGTGAGGGTCTCTATTCTTAGAAAATGACATAATAGGATCCCTTAACTCCAAGATAAGGTAGAGTAAGTTAAACACTTGAAAAAAGACAGTTGGAGATATGAGGGCGAGGTGGCATTTCACAAAGATTAGGGACCAAGAGCGTTCAGGGTGCAGGAACAGTGTGATCAAAGCTAGAAGCAAGTAAGTGGGCCACAATCTGAGAACCATAACAGCACGGGATCTAAGGCTGAGAGGAGTGCAGAAGGAAATAAGGCAGACAGCATGTCTAAGGCACACAGTACATTTGAGTCACCTTAATGATATCCAACCCCACTGCTATTTAGCCTAGACTCCATTCCCACTGCTAATTCTCTCTCAGTTCTCACTTCACAGCCTTGGTCTGTCGCCAGCAGTTTCGAAAAGTCACGTAGTATGAAGTTGTGGCTCATCATCCATGTGTACCACTGAACCTGGGATGGAGATGTAGTATTAAAACAAAAAACGGGAGGGGCACCAGGGTGGCTCAGTCTGTTGAGCATCCAACTCTTGATGTCAGTTCAGGTCATGATCCCAGTGTTGTGGGACTGAGCCCCATTTCAAGCTTTGCGTTGAACATGGGGCCTGCTTGAGATTCTCTCTCTCTCTCTCTCCCTCCCTCCCTCCCCCTCTCTGCCTCTCTGCCCCTCTCCTCTGCTTGCACATGCTCTCTCTCTTTTTCTCTAAAATAAAATTAAAAAATTAAAAAAAATTTTTTAAGTGGGATAATATCTTGGATTGTGTGACCCATAAGCTATCTCCTCCAGAGCTCTCCAAAATCTCCTGGGCCTGGTAAACTAGGTAGAAAAATTCAGTGTTACTTAATTGTTGCTCTTTCAATTTTAGCTGTGAAATAACTCTAAGTGGTTGTTATGAGACAATAATGTCTTTTTTTTAATGTTTTATTTATTTATTTTGAGAGAGAGAGTGAGGGGAAGGGACAGAGAGAAAGGTCGAGAGAGAATCCCAAGCAGGCTCCCCACTGTCAGTGAAGAGCCCAATGTGGGGTTTGATCTCATGAACTGTGATGTCATGACCTGAGCCTAAATCAAAAGTCGGGCACTTAAACAACTGAGCCACCCAGGCACTCCAATAATGTCTTAGTTTTGTCTGTAGAAATAATCATTTATTGAAATATTTGTAGTACTTTTATTATTTTTATACTTGTACCACTCTTCTGAAGATTAACAGCCCCACCATTCAAGCAAGTGAATTCTCAGGACTTAAAATACTTGGAATCAACCTGTAAGGTCCCACTCTTCCTTCCTTCCTTCCTGTCAGGTTATATGCGTTGGCATTCAGGCAGTATGCTATTTCAGGGACTCTCAAACACTCAACTTTGACAAAAACAAGCAAGAAAGACATCAGTTCACAATGGGAGAAAATAAGTTTACGTGATGTCAGGACAAATTTGCCAGTAGAAACCCAAAGTATATGTTCCCAGTCAGCCAGTTGTAAGAGCTGCTGCTTTCAAAGAGAAGTTATGAATGAATAGAGCACAGCCCAACCACACCTTTGCTCATACTCTAACAATGTCAGTCTTCACTGGATTTGGAGCCTGAGGTCTCATCAAGCCTTTTAATGCCTCTAAGCAAAAATACACATGATTTCCTCATATCCCAGCCTTACCATTAAAGACATTTCACACTGTGAACACAAGGACAGTGAAATTCCAGAACAGTCAGGTTTATATGCGATTCCATAATGCAAATTAATTCCAAAAATTCATACTCAGGGCTATTGACATGAATTAAATAGTATTCAAAACCAAATTTCATGCTGACTTCTCTGCTTAAGGCTATTTTCTTTCCAATTTACATGGTCATCAATAAGAAACATGTCCTCACAGCCCCACCCATATCCATCCAATTTCATTTAGTTTTGATATCCACACAATGCAGTGTACCCTACAGATGCAGTTCAGAGGGTTTTGAGCCCAAAACAAGAGATGATGCCAAAGGGGAATGGAAGCCACAAAGTTCATCCTATGGCCACATTACCCAGATCCTTTGAATCCAGGGTTCCAGCACCATGAATAACAGGAATCAACAGGTTGGATTCGTTTACCAATACAGATAGTAGGGAAGGCTTAGGTTTCCAAGCTCTAGAAACATAATTTGATAACATGACATTCTATGTCTTTCATACTGGTGCTTAAAATAAGAACTAATCATGAGCCAAGGATATATTTAATTTAGAAGTCAATAAGAGACTTGCTCACATTTTTTTCGATTGCCACTCTTTTTAGAGACAGGGCTACAGAGAAGTTTGTGGTTAAAACGAAAACCCATGGTCAGACCCTAGATTAAGAAGTCACTTTGATTTCTGACTTCATCTTTCTATCCCTGCAATAAAGAGATGATTGGCAAAGATTCCACAAGTCATATGAAAAACACCTTCTTATGGACAGAAGGTACTGCTGCAAATGAGTAAGGGAAACTTCAATTTCCACTAAGACATTTCAGAAATCACCACCCATATACACTTACCTCAGAGACCAGAAAACAAATGTGCTAGAGGAACTGGTAGGGAAAATGAACATCATGGAATTGTTTCAAAAGGGAAAATAATTGGCTATTTCTATTTCAGCTTAGCTAAAGCTGTAAAAATCTAATCAGAAATATTTTTCACAACACCATCTTCTCCAAGATATTGAAATATTTCAAATCATAAACGATTTTTTTATTGTTGATGTTGTTTTCGCTTCATGAAATCAAATAATTACTTCAAACTTCACTCAAAAATGAGGCTTCTCTCAAGACTGCAAACATGATCATGTAATAAGCCAGTTCCCTAGACCTCACCTATGATGCTTGAAGGTAGAGAACTTCATTTTCACAAGCAAACATGGCTTTCAGTTCTTACAGTCCTCAGAGACAAATACCAGTCAGCACCCAGAAAAGGCCACATGAAATTTCAAAGAACAAGCTTCCCATAGGTGGAAGTTCATCTTAGCTTCAACAGACTACTTCCAAAATGTCAGCACTGAGAAGGAAATGGGTGTGCATGCATTTTCCCTACCTTCTCTTCTTATGACTTCAAAGCTTCTGGACTCCTGCAAGAAAAGAAAGATTTTGTATTTCTGAAGAATAATTCATAGGTACAGATACTTGCAAAGATCTCACCTTTGTTACTCATTCACTTATTCACAAAACTCTCAACACACACACACACACACACACACATCTGTAAATGTAAACAACTTGTTTCTTTGGGGGCTTAGCCAACAAATATATTGTTAATCAATCAGTTTTTAAGGAACAGAGCCAGTTCTCATGGTCTTCCTTATGTGGAACCTGGGCTGGTACCAAGTGTTAAGGAAGACCTTGTCACAGACTGATACCACATCTTCCACCTAGACTGTAGGTTCTGTAGGACTTGGGGAAAACATAAGTAGACCAGGGCCAGAATTATCCGACCTGCAGTCAGTAGGTTGTGATTTGTGGTGCCATAATGAAGACCCCCCAGTGCTCCTGTGTGGGTCAGTGGCATGATGTAGCAATGGACTATGCTCAACTCAGTAGTTTCCAAAGGATGAAATCCTAAAGACAATTTGGACAGCCAGTCTGTGCCACTGAACTAAATTAAGCCCTTGATTTGTTTTGTTTTATTTTTTAATTCAATCCCATCTTCCTGCTATGTGTAGGTGAATAAGCAAAGTGCTTGAGAAGTTACATAAGTGAAGCAGACAGAATTCTGCATTGAAAACATTCACAGTTGAACAGAAGGCTACAGAACAAATACAAATTACGGAGAAGTAAAGGGGTGGTTTTACCTTGAAAAAAAATACCAGTATATTCATATTCAGGTGGAAACATAAAGAAAAGCCTTTTTAAAAGAACCTTTGAAAATAGCACTGCAGAATGGGCAGGCTTTCAGACAAGAGTAAGGGAGGAGGGTACACTGGGAAGTGAGAAAGGCTTAAGAAAAGGCAGGGTATGCTCAGGAAGCAGGAAGAGGCCCAGTGAGAAGTAATGGGGAAAAAGGCTGGGAACACATACCGTGGTTTCACAACTAACAAAAAGTACCCACAATTCAGCACAAATAACAGGTTTAGGATAAAAAGTTTAATGTTGAGAGTAAGTTGAAAAGCCATGCTAGCAACCAAAGAAGAGAAAATAAAGTATCAAACTTACTCCAACTTTTCACCATCATAACCAAGAACACCATTCAGTACCAGCACTTTTTAAGCAAACGACATGTTTTTCACAACTTAGCATTCTTGTCTAGCAAACTTTTGGGGTCAGAAGGCAGAGGCAGTAAGAGAGATGAAACTGAGGAGGCAAAGTTTGTTCCCCATCCCCAAATTACATTCTTAGACTGCCACCTCTGTAATGAGCCAAAAGCCTAAGTGGAGACCAATGGAAAATATATGCTATAGGCCAGCAGCCCATTAGCACAGCACAGTTAAACAAATGAGCTTACGGGATGCTAGTTCCTGGAGGGGCACTCACCAGCTCAGGGTTCAGAAGAGGGAACACAGAGAATGGTAAGTGTTATGACAGATATGTAAGCTGCAAGGCACGTCATACACAGAGCTAACCCAGCCCCTCTGATACTGCTCCTCAGCTCTCTGCTCCAGGGGTTGGCACCACATCCCTGGAAATAACTAGTATTTTTGGAAGAAGAGAAATGCATAAACAATGTGTACACCTCAAGAAGAATTTATGGATGTTTTATTGCAATTGCACAAAAGTGATAAATTAAGGAAAGCTGACATCTGCATAATGCTGTATCTTCTTTTTTTAAATAAAAAGAAGTAGTTTTAGTATTTCCTTTTTTTTTTTTAGTTTATTTATTTTGAGAGAGAAAGTGCAAGCAGGGAACGAGCAGAGAGAAAGGGATAGAGAGAGAGAATCCCAAGCAGGCTCTGCACTGCCAGCTGAGGAGCTTGACACGGGGCTTGAACTCAGGAAATGTGAGGTCATGACCTGAGCTGAAATCAAGATTCGGTCATGTAACTGACTGAGCCACCCAGATGCCCCAATGTTGTACCTTCTTATGTAACAACATGGTATCTTTAATAATTTGTTCAAGTCTACTATCATTTCTTTCAAGAGTATAATTTTCCTGTATGTATTCTAAATATTCCTTTTTTGCATATCATTTGTTATCACAAATAGAATTTCTCTTTGATTATATTTTCTATCTGCTTTCTGTTTGTAAGATTGTAATTAATTTTTATACATGGATTTTTAACCAGCCGTTTGACTAAATTTCTTATTGCTTGAAATAGTTATTCCATGGCTTCTTTTGGGGTTTCCATTTATGTATTTATATAATCTTCAAATACCTAAGATTTTTTCTCTTTCTTTGTGATTCTTAGGTCTCTTGTGTCTTTCTTGTCTTATTGCTTTAGCTAATTCCTCAATCTAATGTTACATGCTGTGAACATCATGGGCCTACTGGTTTGGTTTCTGACTTTAAGAAGAAAATCTTTACTGTTTCCCTATTAAGGGAAACAAAATGGTGGCTTTTGGCCCAAGGCATGTTTATCCTATTAATGAAATACATCCACATTTTATTGAGTCTTTGAAATAAATGTATGTTCTGGCTTGTCCTTTTACTTGTTTATTTATTGGCTGTTTCCCTCCCCTGGAATGACAGTTGGGATGGCACCAGTATCTTTTTCATTCTTGTATCCTCAGGGCTATAATGGAGCAGATGCTCACTATTTGTTGAACAAAAAATTAAAAATGTGTATTGAGTTTTAGCAAATATTTTTTCTGGATTTATGGAGGTTATCATGGCATTCTTTTTCTCCCTTGTACTATTAATATGATGACTTACCTAATAGACTTCATGGTATTCACCTGTCTCTGTGTTTCTGGAATAAGCATTTCTTAAACACCATGCACTTTTTAAAATATATTACTGGATTCTGTTATTATGGTAAATGTATTTGCATTAATATTCATAAATGAAATTGGTATATTATTTTTAGGTGCCATTTTTCTCAGATTTAGAAATTGAAATGATACCAGCTTCATATAATGAATTCAGAATTTTTCCTTAAACTCTGCTCTGAAATAGTTTAAGTAAATGGGATTATCAGATCTTTAAAAGTTTCTTCAACTTCATTTCTCAGGTATTAATTAAAAGGGGAGGAGGTAAAGGGTCAGAGAGGTTAAACTTGTCCAACGTCTCATGTTTTGGTCAGTGGCCTGCTGGGATTTAAATTTCAAACCTTATGCACTTAACAGAGCTTACGCACATCTCCACTTAATTTATAGAGGTAGTGTGAAATCAGATGACAGATATTTTCACTTCAGGCTATGAAAGAAGAGCTTGCAAAGCTGGATTTAAAAAAAAAAAGTTTGTAAGGCATGGGAGAAAAACAAAAGCAGCCAGAACTTAAATAGTCAATATTCAGAGAGAATAAAAGTCCTTTGAGGTGCTACATTTTCCTCTTAGGGTACTGTTTTGCATAAAGGCTGGGGGGAAAAAAGTGATGGTTTAGGGCTTAAAGAAGTCTGAGTTGAGAGATACCAGAGTTGTGGCTATCAAAGTAGCTAGAACTTGAGGGTCTGAAATCCTGGAAAGGAGAACCAGAAGGAAGTGAGCCCAATAATCTGCACCCAGCTTCCTGTTGAGTTATAAGATTATGTCTGAGCTGCACATATAAAGGCAAGAGGATGACAAACAAGCAAAAATTAGTCTTAAACAAGCTAAAAAACTAAGACTTTTTCCAAGAAAAAGTGACCCTGATAAATGCAGCTGACTTTTAGTTGAGATCATAAACTATCAAAGAATTTCTATTCCTAGTAGATCAAGATGATCTGCCAGTATTCTAGGTCTAAAAAACAAAAGTAAGGGGCACTGGGGTGGCTCAGTTGGTTAAGCATCCTACTCTTGATTTCAGCTCAGGTCATAATCTTGCAGTTCATGAATAAGGACCTGCATTGGGCTCTGTGCTGACAGCGTGGAGCCTGCTTGGGATTCTCTCTCTCTCCTTCTATCGCTGCCCTTTCTCCCCTCACAAAGTAAGTAAAGTAACTTTAAAAAAGAAGAAATAAAAAGAAAAGTAAATCCTCTCTGGAAGACAAAATTATCCACAGGCTTTATAATTTTTCATACATAATTTCCAACACTCAATCCAAAATTACGGTATGGCAGGAGATGAGATCAAATGACTAAAATCCAATAAAAATATACAGCAAAGATAGACTCATACTTTATCCAGATTCCAGAATTATCAGACACAAGCTCTAGAATGATTATAACTAATCTTCTCAGGAAAATAGAAGAAAAGATGCTGAATTTCATCATAAAATCGCAATCCATTAAAAAGGAATCAAGTGAAAATTCTAGAACTAAAAGTTAAACACCAAAGAATTCAACAGATGGATTTAACACAAGATTAAATACAACTAAGAGTAAGCTAGAAGCTAGAGCAGCAGAAAATAATCAGATTGAAGATCTTAAGGGAGAAAATAAAGAAGGAAAAATTTTAAAAAGAGTTTAAGAGACATTAAGGACATGGGAAAAGGTTCAACAAGCATGTAATTAACAAATTTGACCTACGTCTATTGCGAAAGAAAGAAAGAAAGAAAGAAAGAAAGAAAGAAAGAAAGAAAGGGCGGAAGGGAGGGAGAGGGAAAGAGGGAGGGAAGAAGGAAGCATGGAAGGAAAGAATTTGAAATTGAGCAGGAAACCACACACATCCAATTTTGGGGTTGATAACAAAGATGTACATGAAACGCTGTAACCAACAACTGCATACTACTTATTCACCTCAACTGTCCATTCAACATTTATAAAAACCGACCATATGCTGAGCCATCAAGAAGTGTCAGCAAGTTTCAAATTACTAAAATCATATAGAAAACAAATACAGTTTTGTGACTATAGTGAAATTAAATTACAGGTCAATAACAGTTGGGTATGGAGAAAAATCTCAAAATATTGACCCATGGATTTGTAAGTATGTCGCATAATTTCAAAAAGAAAATCACAAAAGAAGTAAGGCATTTTGAACTGAATGACAATTGAATTGTGGCATTTAAGAAAGTGTGGGATGTGGATAAAGCAGAGCTTTGAGGGAAATATAACCTTAAACGCCTATGTTAGAAAACAGTAAAGGATAGAAATCGATGACCTAAGCATCTATCTCTGAAAGCTGGGAAAAGGACAATTTAAGTCCACAAAAAGTAGTAAGAAACAAATATGATAGGAGCAGAAATCAATAAAATGAGGGGAAATATATACCATGAAAATTTAAAGCCAAAAGTTGGTTCTGTGAAAAGATTAATAAACTTGATGAATCCCTCCCTAAGAAGGAGAAGGGAGGGAGGGAGGGAGGGAGGGAGGGAGGGAGGGAGGAAGGAAACAGAATTTGAAATTGAGCAGAAAACCATACATATGCAGCTTCTGGGTTGATGACAAAAGTGTCAATGCAATACGATGGGAAAAGGATGGCTTTCTTCTTTTTTTTCTTGTTTTAAATATTTTATTTTATTTATTTTTTTAAATATATGAAATTTATTGTCAAATTGGTTTCCATACAACACCCAGTGCTCATAGGATGGCTTTTTTCAACAGATGGTGGGAGATCAACTGGATATCCATGTGGGAAAAAAAAGAACCTCTTAAAACAAACATTAAAAGTATTTCAAGGTGAACTGTAGATCTCAACGTGAAAGAAAAAACAATTATGTTCCCACAAGATACCTTAATAGAGGATCTTCACCACCTTTAAGCAAGTGAAAATTTCTTAAATGGGATGTGAAAGGTAGCACCATAAAGGAAAAGAATGATACACTGGACTTTATTAAATGAAGATTTGTGTTCATTATAAGACAAGATTAAGACAGTGAAAAGTCAAGCCATTAAGGGTAATATATTTGCAATACACATACCTGTACACAAAGTACTCGTGCAGAATATAGAAAATAGTTTTGCAAATAAACAAATACAAATCACATAACTAAAAAATGAGCAAACGCCTTGGAAAGGAAATTCCCAAGTTAAAACCACAGCAGGACACTGCTATACACAAACAGAAAAAAAAAAAACAAAAAACAAAAAACAGTAACATCAAATGCTCACAAGCATACGGAGCAACTCTAATTCTACTCCTGAGGAATCAGCACTGGCAGGAGTCTCCTCACTGGTCTGAGTGTCAGTTCGACAGGGCTCCTCCCTGCAGACCAAAGCTGCTCCCTGCCGCCAGTGCTGTTAGTTATCTCAGGGGTTCCTTTTTTTGGCCTTTTTAATCCTTTAATACCTGTTCAACCAATTCCCTATATTAAATTCTATTAAAAGAAAAACAGTGTGAGTTCTGTTTTCCCAACTCAACGGTTCCTCCCCTGGGTAAGTTCCCAACATAAGCTGGTCTGCAAGAGCATCAAACAGTGCATGTAACTGCCCATTACAGTGCAACACATAATAGCCAAGAACCATCCAGATGCCCACCAAAAGAAGAAGGCGTAGATAAATGTTGGCATATCTATACAATGGAAAACTTCATGGCTATGCCAGAGAACAGATACAATACGCAATAACTGAAATCAACCTCACAGACAGGATTTCAACTCTGACATCAAGCAAAAGAAAGCAGACACAGAAGAGCACAATTTGTAGGATTTTATTTCTCTAATGTTCAGAAGCAAAGAAAAGCAATTCCTGGTGACAGATTAGTGGCCACCTTTGAGAAGATTATAACTGAGGCGACACAGAGGTGGTTTCCGGGGTGCTGAGAATGTTCTAAATTGTGATCTTGATGGCGGTCACATGGGTGTATCCACTTTGTAAAAATTCATTGAGCTCTTACGTTTAGGATATATACAATTTGCTCTATATAGGATATGCTTCCATTAAAATTAAAAAATGAGGGGCACCTGGGTGGCTCTGTAGGTTAAGCGTCCGACTCTTGATTTTGGCTCAGGTCATGATCTCACGGTTCATGAGCTCGATCCCCATGTCGGGCTCTGTGCTGATAGCCCGGGACCTTGTCTTCCTCTCTCTCTGCCTTATTTCCCTCTCACTCTCTCTGCTCCTCCCCTGCATGCACACACACTCTCTCTCAAAAATAAACATTAAAAATAATAATAATAATAAAAGGTGAAATAGAACAAAGTACCCAACAGTACAAATCAGGAGTCTGTTGAATAGAGGGAATAAATAATTTACATATGAGGAAGGTTCTATTGAGGGAAAAGGTGTGGTGTGCTCACCATCACATGAGTAGTAAGTAAGTGGCCCAGTCAGAGCTACACTTCAGTCTCAGAAATCCCACCCCAACACTCTGCCATCTCAAAGCAAATCTCAGCCAGTATTCAGGAGACATATGACAGGGATTAAACGTTGAGACTCTGAGTTGGAGGATCTGGGCTGGATCCTGACTTATTCCTGCCAGCTGTGCGCCTGCCATCTTTGGTGAACTCCTTCATCTTCCTAAACCTCAGCATGTTCATCTGTAAAATAAGGCAGGCATGGTAACTTCCTGTCAGAATAGCTGTGGTGATTAAGAGAAGTCATAATAAGCCGACACCATGCTTAGCATGGTGGGTGGCATATAGATGTCCTCAAATGGTGGCCATCGTCATTGTTATCACCATTAATGAAGACAACTAAGGCAGAGAGGTGATGGGCTCATTTGGGGAGGCAAATGACTTCAACAGCTCCATCAATTATTGAAGCTAAATAAGAACGTGCCTTTCTAGTACTTGAAAAAGCAACCCCCCCGAAAGCTGTAGCAGAACGATATAGAATAAAATTCATTGGCATAAATGACACCACGGCCCTGGATGCATTGCCTAAGGAAGAAATTATTTGCTACAGAAGCTTCAAACCAGATGGTTATAAATGAGAGTTAGTGCATGGGCATTACTTAATGACTAAATTTCTTTAACTAAAAATCTAATTTTATTATGGTATAAATCACACTTTCTTGAAGTAGGGAATTAATTTTAGATTTTTCATTCACTGTTCATAACCTTTCCATGAATTTGACAGCCAAATCATTTTAAATGTCATTTAACCAATACAATACAACAGCTTTATTCCTCATCGTACCCTTCCTGAATCCATTATCTTCCACTATAATGTAGGAGAACTTAAGTAAAAAATTACCATTCCATAAAGCTGTATTTTACTGTGCAGTTGAACTGCATAATCTTTATTTTTGAATCAATATAATGTGAGTGCTGAGTAATATTTTTCATAATCCAAAAATCTATTACAGAGTCTCAGCTACCAAAGAGTATAAATGAGGATCCTGAGATTCCATCCTTGGATCCTTGTCACGTCCACCTTAGGCGATGCTCAGGCTTTCAGTCGTGTGTCAGGCTCGGGTAAAGGGAGGTGGAGCATGGCCACAGACCGAAGGCACAGCTCCTCATCCACACGTCCAGCCATCCTCGGTTAGAGGGAAAGTCTCAGTCTGTCACTCAGAATATTAATGGGATTTGGTGGCTTCTGGGAAAATGCTGGCTCTGTGGGTTAGGAAGACAGGGATCAAAAGCCTGTCTTTTACCAAGAAGAGAATGATAGGAAAGCACCAAGCTGAGGGGAGCTGAACATGGCCAGGTCTCCACTTACAAAGTAGATGTGAATCTGGTGCAGATATGGCACAGGCTACTGAGGTCACCAGCTGCCAGCCCTCTGCCCACACCAGTGTCCTGACAGTGAGCCCAGGACACACAGTGTCTCAGCCCAGCACCAGAAGAGCAGAAGAAGCCCCTGCTTCACAGATCCCTGGCCCCCAAAGCCTGAAGAAGCTATACAACAAAGTCCACAAGCTCTATTTATAGACCATTTGGTCCTGTTGAGATCAAAGCTTTGCTAACAGAACTAATCATTATTGAAATTCTGACAACTAAATTCTAAGTTTTTCAGAGCTGAGATGCTCTTAAAACTAATGCTTCTTTAACAACCTTTCCTTACAGTTTTTCATTTATTCATTTGAATTTTAAAAACTTTAACCACTCTCATTTTTGCTAGCAAGACACCACTCTGCAATTAAAGTCTTCACTCGGACTGACAAAATACAGCTAAATAAAGGGATGCCTTCTGTAGCATGTATTCCTTTACTGACTCCCATATACTGAGCACAAACCAGACATTCTGTACACTTTATCTCATTTATATGGTTCAGTTCAAGACAGGAGGAAAACCGCCTCATTGTTAGATTTCCCAGCACATCCTGTCTGGGTCTTCAAAGCCAGATGACAAGAGGATTAGGGGATTAACCCTAAACTCAAGTGCTAGCTTAAAAGCCAAGCTGAATTATCCAGCAAACAACAGGATTTGGGGGGGGGGGGCGTGGGGAGGGTAGAATCTGAACATCCGCTCTGCCTCCTGCAGTCATGTGGAGCCTGTGGCAGGTGCTCAAGGGCATCTCCAAAAAAGGAGATGTGGGCTCTTGAGAAATACCACCTAGTCCAAGGGTCAGCAGTCATCCTCGAAGCTCGCATAGAACAGAGGAGCCATATAGGGTAGAAGGATGTGTGTCCTCTCTGGTACACTGCCTTAATGCCTCTGAGGTGTGTGAAAGGAGGCAGAATCACAGCACTGCACCTCAATGTGCCTTGGAAGGTGGACACAGGGCCGGGTCCTTCCACCTTCAGCCAGCTGAGCCCACACACTGCCTCATCAGGGGAAGCACACCTGTGCTTCTCAAGAGACCAAGAAAGAGAAGGGTGGGGCTGGGCATGGGCCACACACAGGCAAAGGAGGTGACCTTCTCCAACACTTTGGGGCTGAACCACAAAGATACACTTAGCCAACTCTGTGTCCCTTCTATGTCCTAGCTAACAATAAATCGATTTGTGTAAGGGAAGTGCTGCTTACACAGGAACGGAGAGTTTAAAAGGTAGAAGCAAGAGACCATGTATGAACGATTTTGAAAAAATACCAAAGAAATCTCTGTACCATTAGGGTATAAGGCATTTATTTTTAAAAAAATCATCATTATGAACCTGCAAATACTGTCCCTGTAGCATACTTGTGAGGGACATTAGTTTTATCATGTCCATAAGGGACAATGTGAAACAAGACCCTCACAGCTTCCAGAAGGTCTGAATAATCTGATTTCATGAGTGACTGCTCCACCAGCTACAGCCTTGAGGGAACCACCCAGATACTCCCACTTTAGTTTACCCATCTGTAAAATGGGAGACCAGACAAGCCAGTCAGGATGAATTAGGTGACGGCTCAGAAACATGGGCTGTATCTCCTAGGCAACTCTTCCCAGTGCTTTCTGATGGGGAGCACAGAGTGACCAGTTATCGGAGAAAGCTATGATATTCTGAAGAGAAAAGGTATTAATAGTGATTATAAGACACCAGATAGGAAATAAAGTATGGGGATATTTCCCAGGCCTTCAGAAATTGAGATAATCTGGATGATAATTTTCTTGATTTTGTAAGTAAAGAATGAATAGAATATTTTATGAGGATTTAGGGATTTTAGATTCTAGGTATTATTTAAAGCTATGTGTTAAAGGTTATTCACGACATTAAAAACAAGAAGGTGGCTCTGAATTTAAGGCCATCTTCTGTGGCAAACCTACCCAAGTGACAGTACAAGTAAACACAAAATCACATCTGAGGGATTAAATGTCAATGACTCATTGATCAGTTTAACACCACCGCCTGCACACAGTCAGATTAAGAGACAAAGGAGGAAAGAGGGACACTTTCCAGCTTTCTCTGACAACCCAACAAATTAAAAACTAATTAACTTTTTGATTTAGAAGGTAAGGCACATCTCCGCCTCAGAACAAGCCATCACGGTGTGCAGGGCCATCCTAACCGTTAGCAGCATGGGGCTCTAACTCGGCACTCTAGGGCATGGTTTTAACAAATGTCCTCAATCTCCAGGGACACCAGCCAGCTGCCCATTATGTGCAGAGCTCGGTGACCACAGCAAGCGACAGGCACACTGGATTGCCATTACTAGAGTGGCATCTGTCTCCCCCACAGTGCACACTCATTCATCTCTTACCCCAGCACAGAGCCTGGCCTATTGCAGACCCTAAACAAATTTATTGCAAGAATCAAATCAGATTATTTCAAGATCTCCTGGCGAGAATAGGGGGTACAAATGAGGTTCTCCGTGAGAGTCATGGAGCACACTGGTTGTCATGGAAGCCTGACTTCCTATACGTTCTCTTTTTTAGGTAAGTTTCCACAGAAACTTCTCCCTTCTCTTCCTCATTCTGGGAGGCTTCATGTCCATTAGTTGTCCTATCAAATAACCATCTCTCCTGTGCTGGCTCTGTTCCAGCAGACCATGTACCATTAGAAAATCAAGAGCACTTTGTGGGTGTTCAGGAGAAGACAGATGGCCTCTAGGAGGAAAGGGGGCAGAAGTTCACATTTTAATTATTCATTATACCCTCCAGGTACCATCCAATAGATGATATAACTCAGCATCAACCTGTTTAAGATGATCTTCAAATCTGCCACATTTTTTTCTCTGTTCCAACTGTAAGACCAAGATGAGGTTTAGAATAACCAATACCTAAGCCAACTTACACCTCAAGGAGCTAGAAAAAGAAAAACAAACAAAACCTCAAACCAGCAGAAGGAAAGAAAAAATAAAGATTAGAGCAGAAATAAATGAGACACTAATTTAAAAAACAATAGAACAGATCAATGAAACCAGGAGTTAGTTCTTTGAAAATATCAACAAAATTCATAAACCCTTAGCCAGACTCCGCAAAAGAGAGAAAGAACTCAAACAAAATCAGAAATCAAAGAGGAGAAGTAACAACCAACACGACAGAAATAGAAAAGATTATAAGGAAATATTATGAAAAATTATATGTCAACAAATTGTACAACCTAGAAGAAAGTGATAAATTCCAAGAAACATATAACCTTTCAAAGGTGAATCAGGAAGAAATAGGCAATTTGAACAGAGCAATTACTAGCAATGAAATTGAATCAGTAATTGAAAACTCCCAACAAACAGAAGTTCAGGACCAGATGGCTTCACAGGTGAATTCTACAAAACATTTAAAGAAGAGTTGATACCTATTCTTCTCAAACTATTCCAAAAAAAATAGGACAGGAAGGAAAATTTCCAAATTAATTCTATGAGGCCAGCAATACCTTGATACCAAAAACAAATCAAGACATCACAAACAAAAGAGAGCGAGAGAAAGAGGGAGAGAGAGAGAGAACTACAGGCCAATATCCCTGATGAACATAGATGTGTAAATCCTCAACAAAACATTAGCAAACAGAATCCAACAACATATTTAAAAAATTGTTCATCAAAATCAAGTGGGATTTATTTCTGGGTTGCAAGGATGGTTCATTAATCAGAAATCAATGAATGTGATATATCACATCAATAAGAGAAAGGGTAAGAGCCATAGGATCACTTCAACAGATACAGAAAAAGCATTTGACAAAATACAACGTCCATTCATGATAAAAAAAAACCCTCAACAAAGTAGGTTTAGAGGAAACATACCTCAACCAAATAAAGGCCTTACATGAAAAGCCCACAACTAACATCATATTCAATGGGGAAAAACTGAGAAGTTTCCCCCGAAGGGCAAGAACGAGACAGGGATGTCCACTCTCACCACTGTTGTTCAACAGAGTCCTGGAATCTCAGCCACAGAAATCAGAAAACAAGAAGAAATAAAAGGCATCCAAATTGGAAAAGGAGAAGTAAAAATTTCACTATTTGCACACAATAGGATAACACTATGTAGGAAATCCTGAAGACTCCACCCAAAAACCGCTGGAACTGATACACGAATTCAGGAAAGTCACAGGATACAAAATCCATGTACAGAAATTGGTTGCATTTCTCTACACCAGGAATGAAGTAGAAGAAAGAGAAATAAAGAAAACAATCCCAAGTACAATCAAACCAAACAGGATACCTAGGAATAAACTTAACCAAGGAAGGGGCAGACCTGCACTCTGAAAACTATTAAAAAAGTAAATAACCTAGGTCTAGAAAATAAAAAGATAAAGCAGGAAAAAAGGCTGCCCCCTCGCCCAAGCACAGTCCTCAGGTCTGAATTTCTAGTTCATTCTTTTTTTTGCATGGAGCGTGGGGGGAGGGGTGTCACAGATATGATCTGACATAACGATGCTAAAAGTTCCAGATCCACACACAGTAGGGCTGGAGGTAGGTGACACAGGGTGGGGTGGGGTCAAGTGGGAAAAGGGGGCCTGGTGACAAGCCTGAATGGCACCTGATGGGAATACGGATGAATACCCCACAAGCGGCAGATGTCTAAGGACAGGCAAACTTCACGCCCCCAAAGAGAGACAGGCAAGCCTCCACCATTTCCACATCCTCACCAGATTCTCTCCTCCTGCCCAGAAACAGGCGCCTCCCCTCCCACCCTCCAGCCTGGCCTGTGGCCCCTCCAGCCTCCTGGCCATCTCCTGAACTTTCTCTTCACCTCTCTTTCCTCATTCCCAGACTCCTAGGGAGGACCACCTGCTCTGCCCACCACAGTGATTCCCCACAAGACATGCAGCTCCGCACCCAAGGCTCTTGGCAGTGCTCCTGACTGGTCTCCTGACATTTATTCACCCCTTCATTCCTTCATGTATTCATTCAATAAATATTTGCTGCCCTAGGAAGACAGCAGTGCCAAGACAGCCACAGTCTCTGTGTCCATGAAGCTTATGATGTGATGTGAAAAGACAGACAACAAGCAAATGAAATTTACAGAACATGTCAGGGTAAGAAGCAGCAGGGTCACAAATAAAACAGGGGATGGGGGCAGAATCATGAAGGGGAAAGGACCTGCTGCTTTAAAGATTTTTTTAATGCATATTCTATTTTTTTTTTTAATATATGAAATTTACTGTCAAATTGGTTTCCATACAACACCCAGTGCTCATCCCAAAAGGTGCCCTCCTCAATACCCATCACCCACCCTGCCCTCCCTCCCACCCCCCATCAACCCTCAGTTTGTTCTCAGTTTTTAACAGTCTCTAATGCTTTGGCTCTCTCCCACTCTAACCTCTTTTTTTTTTTTTTTCCTTCCCCTCCCCCATGGGTTTCTGTTATGTTTCTCAGGATCCACATAAGAGTGAAACCATATGGTATCTGTCTTTCTCTGTATGGCTTATTTCACTTAGCATCACACTCTCCAGTTCCATCCATGTTGCTACAAAAGGCCATATTTCATTTTTTCTCATTGCCACGTAGTATTCCATTGTGTATATAAACCACAATTTCTTTATCCATTCATCAGTTGATGGACATTTAGGCTCTTTCCATAATTTGGCTATTGTTGAGAGTGCCGCTATAAACATTGGGGTACAGGTGCCCCTATGCATCAGTACTCCTGTATCCCTTGGGTAAATTCCTAGCAGTGCTATTGCTGGGTCATAGGGTAGGTCTATTTTTAATTTTCTGAGGAACCTCCACACTGCTTTCCAGAGCGGCTGCACCAATTTGCATTCCCACCAACAGTGCAAGAGGGTTCCTGTTTCTCCACATCCTCTCCAGCATCTATAGTCTCCTGATTTCTTCATTTTGGCCACTCTGACTGGCGTGAGGTGGTATCTGAGTGTGGTTTTGATTTGTATTTCCCTGATAAGGAGCGACGTTGAGCATCTTTTCATGTGCCTGTTGGCCATCCGGATGTCTTCTTTAGAGAAGTGTCTATTCATGTTTTCTGCCCATTTCTTCACTGGGTTATTTGTTTTTCTGGTGTGGAGTTTGATGAGCTCTTTATAGATTTTGGATACTAGCCCTTTGTCTGATGTGTCATTTGCAAATATCTTTTCCCATTCCGTTGGTTGCCTTTTAGTTTTGTTGGTTGTTTCCTTTGCTGTGCAGAAGCTTTTTATCTTCATAAGGTCCCAGTAATTCACTTTTGCTTTTAATTCCCTTGCCTTTGGGGATGTGCCGAGTAAGAGATTGCTACGGCTGAGGTCAGAGAGGTCTTTTCCTGCTTTCTCCTCTAAGGTTTTGATGGTTTCCTGTCTCACATTCAGGTCCTTTATCCATTTTGAGTTTATTTTTGTGAATGGTGTGAGAAAGTGGTCTAGTTTCAACCTTCTGCATGTTGCTGTCCAGTTCTCCCAGCACCATTTGTTAAAGAGACTGTCTTTTTTCCATTGGATGTTCTTTCCTGCTTTGTCAAAGATGAGTTGGCCATACGTTTGTGGGTCTAGTTCTGGGGTTTCTATTCTATTCCATTGGTCTATGTGTCTGTTTTTATGCCAATACCATGCTGTCTTGATGATGACAGCTTTGTAGTAGAGGCTAAAGTCTGGGATTGTGATGCCTCCTGCTTTGGTCTTCTTCTTCAAAATTACTTTGGCTATTCGGGGCCTTTTGTGGTTCCATATGAATTTTAGGATTGCTTGTTCTAGTTTCGAGAAGAATGCTGGTGCAATTTTGATTGGGATTGCATTGAATGTGTAGATAGCTTTGGGTAGTATTGACATTTTGACAATATTTATTCTTCCAATCCATGAGCAGGGAATGTCTTTCCATTTCTTTATATCTTCTTCAATTACCTGCATAAGCTTTCTATAGTTTTCAGCATACAGATCTTTTACCTCTTTGGTTAGATTTATTCCTAGGTATTTTATGCTTCTTGGTGCAATTGTGAATGGGATCAGTTTCTTCATTTGTCTTTCTGTTGCTTCATTGTTAGTGTATAAGAATGCAACTGATTTCTGCACGTTGATTTTGTATCCTGCAACTTTGCTGAATTCATGTATCAGTTCTAGCAGACTTTTGGTGGAGTCTATCGGATTTTCCATGTATAATATCATGTCATCTGCAAAAAGCGAAAGCTTGACTTCATCTTTGCCAATTTTGATGCCTTTGATTTCCTTTTGTTGTCTGATTGCTGATGCTAGAACTTCCAGCACTATATTAAACAGCAGCGGTGACAGTGGGCATCCCTGTCGTGTTCCTGATCTCAGGGAAAAAGCTCTCAGTTTTTCCCCGTTGAGGATGATGTTAGCTGTGGGCTTTTCATAAATGGCCTTTATGATCTTTAAGTATGTTCCTTCTATCCCGACTTTCTCAAGGGTTTTTATTAAGAAAGGGTGCTGGATTTTGTCAAAGGCCTTTTCTGCATCGATTGACAGGATCATATGGTTCTTCTCTTTTTTTTTGTTAATGTGATGTATCACGTTGATCGATTTGCGAATGTTGAACCAGCCCTGCATCCCAGGAATGAATCCCACTTGATCATGGTGAATAATTCTTTTTATATGCTGTTGAATTCGATTTGCTAGTATCTTATTAAGAATTTTTGCATCCATATTCATCAGGGATATTGGCCTATAGTTCTCTTTTTTTGCTGGGTCTCTGTCTGGTTTAGGAATCAAAGTAATACTGGCTTCATAGAATGAGTCTGGAAGTTTTCCTTCCCTTTCTATTTCTTGGAATAGCTTGAGAAGGATAGGTATTATCTCTGCTTTAAATGTCTGGTAGAACTCCCCTGGGAAGCCATCTGGTCCTGGACTCTTATTTGTTGGGAGATTTTTGATAACCGATTCAATTTCTTCGCTGGTTATGGGTCTGTTCAAGCTTTCTATTTCCTCCTGATTGAGTTTTGGAAGAGTGTGGGTGTTTAGAAATTTGTCCATTTCTTCCAGGTTGTCCAATTTGCTGGCATATAATTTTTCATAGTATTCCCTGATAATTGTTTGTATCTCTGAGGGATTGGTTGTAATCATTCCATTTTCATTCATGATTTTATCTATTTGGGTCATCTCCCTTTTTTTTTTTGAGAAGCCTGGCTAGAGGTTTGTCAATTTTGTTTATTTTTTCAAAAAACCAACTCTTGGTTTCGTTGATCTGCTCTACAGTTTTTTTAGATTCTATATTGTTTATTTCTGCTCTGATCTTTATTATTTCTCTTCTTCTGCTGGGTTTAGGCTGCCTTTGCTGTTCTGCTTCTATTTCCTTTAGGTGTGCTGTTAGATTTTGTATTTGGGATTTTTCTTGTTTCTTGAGATAGGCCTGGATTGCAATGTATTTTCCTCTCAGGACTGCCTTCGCTGCGTCCCAAAGCGTTTGGATTGTTGTATTTCCATTTTCGTTTGTTTCCATATATGTTTTAATTTCTTCTCTAATTGCCTGGTTGACCCACTCATTCGTTAGTAGGGTGTTCTTTAACCTCCATGCTTTTGGAGGTTTTCCAGACTTTTTCCTGTGGTTGATTTCCAGCTTCATAGCATTGTGGTCTGAAAGTATGCATGGTATAATTTCAATTCTTGTAAACTTATGAAGGGCTGTTTTGTGACCCAGTATATGATCTATCTTGGAGAATGTTCCATGTGCACTCGAGAAGAAAGTATATTCTGTTGCTTTGGGATGCAGAGTTCTAAATATATCTGTCAAGTCCATCTGATCCAATGTATCATTCAGGGCCCTTGTTTCTTTATTGACTGTGTGTCTAGATGATCTATCCATTTCTGTAAGTGGGGTGTTAAAGTCCCCTGCAATGACCACATTCTTATCAATAAGGTTGCTTATGTTTATGAGTAATTGTTTTATATATCTGGGGGCTCGGGTATTTGGCGCATAGACATTTATAATAGTTAGCTCTTCCTGGTGGATAGACCCTGTGATTATTATATAATGCCCTTCTTCATCTCTTGTTACAGCCTTTAATTTAAAGTCTAGTTTGTCTGATATAAGTATGGCTACTCCAGCTTTCTTTTGGCTTCCAGGAGCATGATAAATAGTTCTCCATCCCCTCACTCTCAATCTAAAGGTGTCCTCAGATCTAAAATGAGTCTCTTGTAGACAGCAAATAGATGGGTCTTGTTTTTTTATCCATTCTGATACCCTATGTCTTTTAGTTGGCGCATTTAATCCATTTACATTCAGTGTTATTATAGAAAGATATGGGTTTAGAGTCATTGTGATGTCTGTATGTTTTATGCTTGTAGTGATGTCTCTGGTACTTTGTCTCACAGGATCCCCCTTAGGATCTCTTGTAGGGCTGGTTTCGTGGTGACAAATTCCTTCAGTTTTTGTTTGTTTGGGAAGACCTTTATCTCTCCTTCTATTCTAAATGACAGACTTGCTGGATAAAGGATTCTCGGCTGCATATTTTTTCTGTTTAGCACACTGTAGATATCGTGCCAAGCCTTTCTGGCCTGCCAAGTTTCAAAGGAGAGATCAGTCACGAGTCTTATAGGTCTCCCTTTATATGTGAGGGCACGTTTATCCCTTGCTGCTTTCAGAATTTTCTCTTTATCCTTGTATTTTGCCAGTTTCACTATGATATGTCGTGCAGAAGATCGATTCAAGTTACGTCTGAAGGGAGTTCTCTGTGCCTCTTGGATTTCAATGCCTTTTTCCTTCCCCAGTTCAGGGAAGTTCTCAGCTATAATTTGTTCAAGTACCCCTTCAGCACCCTTCCCTCTCTCTTCCTCCTCTGGGATACCAATTATGCGTATATTATTTTTTTTTAGTGTATCACTTAGTTCTCTAATTTTCCCCTCATACTCCTGGATTTTTTTATCTCTTTCTTTCAGCTTCCTCTTTCTCCATAACTTTATCTTCTAGTTCACCTATTCTCTCCTCTGCCTCTTCAAGCCGAGCCATCGTGGATTCCATTTTGTTTTGCAATTCGTTTAAAGCGTTTTTCAACTCCTCGTGACTGTTCCTTAGTCCCTCGATCTTTGTGGCAAGAGATTCTCTGCTGTCCTGTATACTGTTTTCAAGCCCAGCGATTAATTTTATGACTATTATTCTAAATTCACTTTCTGTTATATTATTTAAATCCTTTTTGATCAGTTCATTAGCTGTTGTTATTTCCTGGAGATTCTTCTGAGGGGAATTCTTCCGTTTGGTCATTTTGGAGAGTCCCTGGCGTGGTGAGGACCTGCAGGGCACTTCCCCTGTGCTGTGGTGTATAACTGGAGTTAGTGGGCGGGGCCGCAGTCCGACCCGATGTCTGCCCCCAGCCCACTGCTGGGGCCACAGTCAGACTGGTGTGTGCCTTCTCTTCCCCTCTCCTAGGGGCGGGATTCACTGTGGGGTGGCGTGTCCCGTCTGGGCTACTTGCACACTGCCAGGCTTGTGTTGCTGGGGATCTGGCGTATTAGCTGGGGTGGGTAGGCAAGGTGCACGGGGGCTGGAGGGGCAGGCTTAGCTCGCTTCTCCTTAGGTGATCCACTTCAGGAGGGGCCCTGTGGCAGCGGGAGGGAGTCAGATCCGCTGCCGGAGGTTTGGCTCCGCAGAAGCACAGCGTTGGGTGTTTGCGCGGAGCGAGCAAGTTCCCTGGCAGGAACTGGTTCCCTTTGGGATTTTGGCTGGGGGATGGGCGGGGGAGATGGCGCTGGCGCCTTTGTTCCCCGCCAAGCTGAGCTCTGCCGTCCGGGGGCTCAGCAGCTCTCCCTCCCTTTGTCCTCCAGCCTTCCCGCTTTCCGAGCAGAGCTGTTAACTTATGACCTCCCAGACGCTAAGTCGCGCTTGCTGTCGGAACACAGTGTGTCCGGCCCCTCCGCTTTTGCCAGCCAGACTCGGGGGCTCTGCTTGGCCGGCGAGCCGCCCCTCCGCCCCGGCTCCCTCCCGCCAGTCCGTGGAGCGCGCACCGCCTCGCCGCCCTTCCTACCCTCTTCCGTGGGCCTCTGGTCTGCGCTTGACTCCAGAGACTCCCTTCTGCTAATCCTCTGGCGGTTTTCTGGGTTCTTTAGGCAGGTGTAGGTGGAATCTAAGTGATCGGCAGGACGCGCTGTGAGCCCCGCGTCCTCCTACGCCGCCATCTTCCGGATACACTCCAATGCATATTCTATTTTTGAGAGACAGAAAGAGCGCGCACAAGAGCGGGGGCAACAGAGAGAGAGGGAGGACCCGAAGCTGGCTCTGTGCTGAGAGCAGAGAAGCCTACACGGGACTCGATCCCAGGAACCATGAGATCATGACCTGAGCCAAAGTTGGGACGCTCAACTGGCTGAGCCACCCAGGTGCCCCAAGGCTTGCTACTTTAACTGGGTGGTCAGGGAGGGCCCCTCCAGGGGGCTGTGACTACAGTTGAGACCAGTCCCTAAGCCTGACCTTCCCCTGTTCAGTCATTGCTTATGTCCAAGAAGCCAGCCCCACTCTGCATGCTCTTCCCCCTCCATGGCTGAGGCACGAGCATTGAGAAACGAGAGGGGAACCATTTGTCCCAGAAACGGCAGGGACCATCACAATGGCAGCTTGCGTGTGCTGACTTGCCTCCTTCAACCTTCAGTGCCCCCTGCCCCGCCCCCAGCAAGGAACCTCACTGATGCCTTCTCACTCCTGCGAGCCTCCACCACCGTGCCCTCCACTCAGTACTTGCTGATTTTTGGTTGCTGTCTGTATAAATAATTGGCTGGGCCTCCCGGGGGTATCCGCTTTTGTACAGGGAGATAAATCTCCAAACACACTTTGATTAGAAGGCACTTTCATTGTACCACTATAAAACTTATATTAAAAATGGAACTTAGAGTAGTTTAAATTAAATGAGTTATATATAATTAAAAAGCCTTTAAGGCACAATAAGGCTCTTTTTCAATTTTCGCTTATAACAGAGTCAAACAGGAAGAAAGGCACCCATGGTCAGCATAGCTGGATTGCTATTCACCTAGTAACTAGCCCGTCTGAGAGTTCCAGGTAAAACCAACAGTGTTTTCACTTTGTCCTTCCCCTGCTTTTTAGGTGGGCAGCTCCAGGAGCTCAGCTTCAAGACTCAAGACAGTGCTTGTGAGATGGTTGTGAGAACAGAACAGGGGTGTTCCAACAACACTGAACACCACTCCTCAGCTGGAGAAATGCCTGCCCTACATCTGCCAGTTCAGAAGCCAGGTCAGCCTGAGTCACCCACACCTCCCAGAAGGGGCCCTGGCTTAGGGCAAGGGCACATACAAGATGTGTCCCCAAGAGCCTGAATCCTCTCTCTCCCTGAAGGACAGATGCTTACAAGGACAAGGAGGAGAGAAGTAGTTGTTTTGCCTGCATTTCTTCCACGGGCAAGCCCAGGGGTTTCCAAATGGGGATCTTTACACAATCCAGAGCCCAAGCTGTGTCCCACACCAATTAAATGACAATCTCTGAGGTTGGGACCCAGGCCGGCGTCAGTATATTTTTAAATATATACAGGTGACGCCAATGTGAAGACGTGTTTGAGAACCATTGGGCAAACTAAATATCTTACGAACTCTCCCCCAAATTAGGCTCACACTCCCTACGTCACTGTGGTTTATGGTGGTGCTGGACAGCCTCTGAGGGACCACCAGGGCTTCCGCGGGGGCTGGCAGGGCTGTACCAAGAGGAGATGGTGTCACTGGCACAAGACCTACACACCATGGCACAGATTTCTCTTTCCAGCAAGATTTAAGCAAAGCCAGAGAGATGGTGTGGGCAGACCGTGCTCTTTCCACAGGGAGAAATGCCACCTCGCCATCCAGGGCTCAGCAGAACTCAACAGCCACTGGGGGTCACTGGGGAGGGCAGGCCCAGCACCCAGAACTCAAAGTCTCTCCAAAGACAGGGAGAGTGGGGTAATTGGCCTGGAGCACACGAGCTGATTTTGTGCAGCCACAAGGCTCCCGGCACATGGGGTAAGTGGCTACAAGGTACTGGCCTCTGGGAGTTTGTTTCCTTGGCCGTCAGAGCAGACTCTGGGTGGTGGCTAGGAGATGGTCGTGAGAAGTGAGAAAGGAGGGAAGCCAATAGCACCCCATGTCAGGCAGCTGCTGTAGCTCACCAGTGCCCACCCGCAGACAGCATCCTGGGTACGTCAGGCGTCACCATGCCCCAGCACGGAGTACAGCGCCCAGGATGCTCGGCAATGTCTCAGGGCCTCTGGAGTGGAGGAGGGGGCAGGAGTTCACCGAGGCAGGTGGGCAATGACACGGAAGGGCAGGGTGGTACGTAGGCTCCAGTGGTTGGTACAGTGTCAACCATGACCCATCAGCATGTGGCTGTATGGGCCCCTTCACACCTCTTCTTACACCAACCCTAGGCTATCACACCTGAGTTTCTCTCACCCTCTGGGCTGCCTAGTGGCTCCAGCACAATTCAGTGCCAGGATTCCTTTTCCTGTATCCTTCATGCGTCCTGCCTGGCCTACAGAGCTGACCTTCTCTCCCTGTTCACAGGTGGCTGTGACCACTTGCCTGCCACGGGGTGGGGGCTGCAACCTCCTGGGGTAAATACACCCACCTAGATGAGGTAGGCATAGCTCTGAAGAAGCACCTCCCACTACCACAGCTTGACCAGGCTTCATGCCCCATGTCCCTGGGGCTGCCCTCCCACTCCCACCTCTGGTGGGGACAAACGCCTTCTTCCATGATGACCCCTCCAGAGCAGGCACAGAGCTTGCCTCTGGCTATAACCCAGTGCTGACCCCCTTGCTCACTGGGTGTTGTGACCCTCCAAAACTTTTATCTGACAGTAATCTCTTTGGTCACCAGAGTGGGGACTTTGCCTCCTTCCTCAGGCCCCAGAGCCCAGCTTCAGGAAGGGAGAAAGCTTTCATCATCCCTTAGGAACTTCCCAAGGCCAACTCTTAGAAGCAGAAACAGACACCACCACCCATCATCATGCTTAGGTCTCCATCCAGAGCCTAGACACCCACGGTGCCATATGCATGAGCACAGCAGTGAGCCTAGCCAGGCCCTGCCCTGTAAGAGGGCAGATGCTCAGGGACACACCGGACAATGGCTGCAAAGTCCCACCAGACCCCCTTGTAGAACTGGAAGGAAATGGTCAAAGACATGCTCATTCTGCTGGGATCCATGGCTGCCCTAGAAACCCTTTCCCGCAGTAGGAGAACTAAGCAAAAGGTGTATATGTTGGGGAGCCAGGGGCTGAGTAAGAGCAGGACCTGCTCTGCCACTCTCCACAGGGAACGTCAAGAAACTGCCCACTGCCCAGTCCCAGGAGGCTGCCTCAAGCTCCATTGTCCTCTGGGAGGCAGGGATGCTTTACCTGATAGGTTCTGTTTTGGCCTTTCAAGCTCAGTGTCATCAAATGTCCTTTTCTTACCCTCAAAAATACATGTAGTATTTTTCAGGCTAAGAAAAGCCTCAAACACCACGCTGTGGTGGTTAGGAGCATAAGTGTGACCATTGGAATGCTAGGTGCAAACCCCAGCTCCACCATGTCATATTTGAGAGACTGCAAACAGCTGACCTACATCTGAAGCTTCAGTCTCCAGATGTTTAAAATAAGCAAGTTAATGGGGCACCTGGGTGGCTCAGTCGGTTAAGCAGCCGACTTCAACTCAGGTCATGATCTGACTGCTACTGGGTTCAAGCCCCATGTCAGGCTCTGTGCTGACAGCTCAGGGCCTGGATCCTGCTTCAGATTCTGTGTCTCCCTCTCTATCACTCCCCTGCTCATGCTCTGTTTCTCTCTCTCTCCCTCAAAAATAGACATTAAAAAAATTTTTTAATAAGTTAACAGAACTTCACAAAATCTTTTTAAGAAGTCAGTGAAGTAATGCGCTTAAAGGTTTGACAAAATGGTAGTTGCTTATTAACTTTGTTGTCATGAATAACTACAGAATTCAAGGGATTCTGTATCAGGAGCCAGAATTCCTATCGAGAACTTCCTCATTCTTGTAAGGAAAGGATAACAAGAGTCATTCAGACCCCCGGAGGCCACCTTCCCTGTCATCCCCTTCCATGAGGTGTCTCCAGTTCCCTAATACTCCATAATTTCTGGTTACACAGAAACAGACATCATTTTTATAAAAACGTTGCTAATTCAACAAGACTTTGCACCTGGCTGGGAGCAAAGCTCAGCCCCACAACTGGGAGATCATTTACTGTATCTTGCCTTCCATGATGACTGGCCTAATTATCCCACAACAGCTCAAATGTGATGTTGCTCACTGGATTCTACAGGGCTGCAGACTTTCTTAGAAGAGACACCTGGAAAAGCGAGGACTCTTCCCCCCCATGGAGCTCTTCTTTCTTCCCAAAACAATTCCAGCTAAGCCTCAGAGGAAGTGTACTAAGGAGCTCCCTGCAGCCATAGGCGACGTGACTGTGGAGTCACGGGGCCATGTCCAAGACCCAGAGCCTGCTCAGTGGGCAAGCCGTGAACCCAGGCCCCAGGTGTCAGGAGCACAGGCCCCAGGAGGGGGAAGAGGGTTGGGGTGGTGACTGTTGAGAGGTGAGGCAGCCTGTGGAGGTCAGCCATTCTTTCTACAACCTGTCTGTGGGGCTAATCTAGGGATGGGTAGGCTGGGCTTCTGAACTGTTTTGCACACACAGGCCAGGTTGCTGTGGCGAGGCTGGGGGGAGGGCACCGATGAGTCAGACATCAGTGATAGTGAGGCCGGCAAAGCACAAGAGCAAAGAATTAAGACCACATGGGCACGGCTCTCGAGACCACAAAGCTCAACTCCATAAACTGCCTACACTTCTAACAATCTGCATCTATGTTCCTCAGAGCACCGAGAGGGTGCAGGTGGGCTCCTCAGCCTTGCCACCTTGTCCCCCACTTTAACCCACTTTCCTACTCCTTCACTAGAGCCTCCCAGGCCTGCCCCCACACCCCTGCTCAGAGCTCCCAAATGTCCAGTCACATGTGGGGACTCGTCCCCTGGCTTCTCTGAGGGGAGGCACCAGGATCTCAGCAACTAGACCTGGGCTGCGTGGCCCAGGGCCCTGGAGCCATAGGCTCATGAGGCAGCAGGGCCATGGGGCTGGCGGCAGAGGGTGAAGGTACAGGAAGGGGTTTGCAGCTCCATGGGAAGACCAGCCCCCACAGACATCAGGGAGGGGAAAAGGAAGCAGAAGCGGGAGACAGTGCGGCTGGAAGAAGCAAGGTGACAGGCGGCCTGTAGTGGGGCCCAGGACATCTTTGGGGCCTCGGAATGACCTTTCTCTAGATGTGAGCTCTGGAAGGAGATTCTGCTCCAGGCTCTCAGAGTCCTTGATCTATCACTCCAATAGCGGGCCTGGATGTCCACCCCTGCATTTCTTCTCTGTCCCTTCCCACCAGATAGGGTCTTATTCTATCCCCATCTCTACTCGAGGGCTCCTCCTCCTAACATACTTGAGTCCTCCACCCACACATATCACCACCATCCCCTTCAAGGCCCTCCCACCTCCATGAGTTTCTTCCCAACCTCCCCTCCTCCCAGCACCTCTGCGCTCGAAACCCTCCTGTCACCCACAGTTTGGCCCCTACTGCTCACGGAACGTGACTTGTACTCTGTTAATTGCTCAGCATACTGCAAGTATACAGGTGATTTCTTACAAGTGCTCTTTGTGCTTATTCTTTCTCCCTTCTCATAATCCCACGGTGAGACACCAGCCCACGTACAGGAATTTCCTATAGAATGCAGCTCAGGACCATCTTTTCTGGTAGCACAAGAGCAGTCACTTTGAATGAGGTTAGGTTTACATTTTGTTATACATCTTCATCTAGAATGCATCATGAATCACCAATAATCTGGTTCTAGTGAGCATGGCCCCAGAAGGGTCTTCATTACTAAAAGTTACCAAGCCAATTGGTGCAAACAGTTGGACGAGAATGGACATGTGGCTCAAGGTGGGGCCCTAGTGCGACAGCTAAGTCTTCTGGACTAACAGTTCTGGCTCTGGGGTGGAAATGCCACATGCTGTGGTGCCGCAAGGTAGAGGACACACAGCAACAGTGAGCAGCCATCCCCACCACGCATCCAGGCTCATCACCCAGGTGGGATATAGGAGGCACGGAGCCAGAAAGGACATGGCCATGTCAGGTAAGACCACCTTAGGAGAGGGTATAGAGGCTCTGTTTTAGGGAACAAGTTTTGGAAGCTTGCAGGGCTGGGGGTGCTCCAGTTGAAATTCTGAGCCCTGGACACCACGCGGCTACTGCAGTCAACATAATGTCCAGTCGATGTGGGGGACACTCTGGCACTCCAGCCTCTTCCAGCCTCCAACCCACCCTCTGAGGGCTCCAGAGCACCAAATCATGGGTCAGGACCAACCTGTGACACTAGATCTGCCATCGGTCACACCCGAGGTGAGGAATGTGTGGACTAACAGAACAAGCATCCTGCTCTGAGACCAGGGATGTAGCAGTGGGACCAGGGAAGGCAGCAGCTACTTTCTCCTTTATTACTCAACAAACGTACCTAATTTCCTTTAGGCTACAGTTGAGAAATTAACTTAATCACTACACACAGGTAATAAAAGATCAACAACTGACAGAGGTGTTTAATTCCATCTGCTAATGCAGATTCCGTTCAGCAACAGCAGACTGCTCCATCCCCCTCCCAGTCCCCGAGCCCATCCTGGCCCACGGGTCCTCAAGCCCTAAGAACAGACTCATAGATGTCATCTCTCTTCAACCACCTGGTTCTCGGACAGAGCCAAGCACACAGCTGGGTGTTCAGTGGATACTGATTACTAAGATTTAAGATCACCAGATGCCCCAGGTGACCCAGACAGCCCAGGGCCCAGGGCCCCATACTAGGTAGGAGCTACATAGCATCCTGAGAAGGTCAAGCAGGAAGCTGTGCTTTGGGACGCAAGGATATACTCCTAAGCCCTACTGCCAGGGGATGAACACCCAAGCATGAGGCAGAGAATCCCATTCTTCACAGCCAAATGCTCAAGGGAAAACAACAGCATATGTAAAAACCAAACAGAGGACAGTGGGGGAGGAGGAGGAACAGTGGGGCAGATTCTAGAAGCACTCCAATTAGAACATCTACCTGGCAGGCCTCTCCCATTTGACATCTCCCAGTGTGCCCACATCAAAGCCTGTTTCACCGGAATGGACGTACAAAGTGTGCCATCAGCAGAACCTGAAGTCTTTACCATAGAGGAAGAAACTGAGCATGTTTTAAATGCAAGGCTCGAAAAAGAAATGAATGGGGAAAGAGTGATTTTCTTTCTTTAGAGAGCAAAATGTGAATGATAGAATAGCTTTAAAAAGTTTTTATTCCAACAGTCCTAAGACAAGCATCAAGAAAAGCCATCGAGAGTCTTGCACCTATGAAATGACACCTCCAAAGACAACTTTGTTCCCACTGCCCTCCATCCCTTCCTCTCTTTGTAGGGACATTTAGCAGCTCCCCTCCCCCAAGCCACAGGCTATTGCTGCTGACCCTGAAAATTCTGAGCACAAAGAGAACATCCTGTGTTTGCTTGAGCTTACATTTCATTCTCTGGGCTCCCACTTGGGGACAAGGTTGTGATGTGCCTGCCACACTGATGCTGGCTTCCTGACAGAAGGGACAGCCAGGGCCAGGCAGGCCCCAGAAAACACTGCAGGAAGGGGACAGCAAGTGAGTCGGGGGTTCACCCCCTCCCACACTCACAGCCCACAGGACTCTAAGGATGTTGGAAATTGTGACAGGATTCTACGCTAAAACAAAACCAAACAGAGTCCAGTCTCTCCCGGGGCTTCCTCTGTAAGGAGTCCTAGAAACTCGAGTCACCTTGTCCAAATTCTGACATGAATGAATAATGAATAAGATGAATGAATAAGAGATCACAGACTCACTCACTCCCTTAAAAATGTCTGGGGGCGCCTGGGTGGCTCAGTTGGTTAAGCAGCCGACTTCAGCTCAGGTCATGATCTCGCGGTCCGTGAGTTCGAGCCCGGCATCGGGCTCTGCGCTGACAGCTCAGAGCCTGGAGCGTGTTTCAGATTCTGTGTCTCCCTCTTTCTGACCCGCCCCCATTCATGCTCTCTGTCTCAAAAATAAATAAACATTAAAAAAAAAATTTTTTTTTAAATGTCTGAATATGCCAGGTGCCTGGGTGGCTCAGTCAGTTGAGCATCCAATTCTTGATCTCTGTTCAGGTCATGACCCCAGGGTCATGGGATCAAGCCCCATGTCAGGCTCTGTGCGGAGCGTGGAGCCTGCTGAAGATATTCTCTCTCTCTCTCTCTCTCTCTCTCTCTCTCTCTCTCTCTCTCTCTCCACTCCCTCCCTCCCTCCCTCCCTCCCTCTGCCCCACCCCGTTTGTGCACACTCTCTAAATTAAAAAGAAAAAAAAATCTGAACATGTTACTGTGTACCAGGCCGTGCTGGCCGCTGACACCTCTGGGGCTCCAGACCCAAGGGTACTTACCTTCCACCAGAAAGAGGACCCCCGGGGGTCTCAACACTGAGCAGCAAGTACTACAGCTGAGACAGGCATGCCAGGCCGTGGTGAGGGAGAGGTGCACAGTCCTCCTGATGGACTTAGTGGGACACAAAACCACAGCTCTGACTGCCGCGTTCTGCACCAGGTATTACACGCACCGTCCTACCACACAACTCCCACATCAGCCCTGTTATCATATGCATTTTACTCACTGCTAACCTCGAGGTCAGAAAGACTAAGTGCCTTTCTTAACTAGATTTGAGCCACTGAGCCCTCTGACTTGAGGAGCCCCGGAGACAAAGTTAGCACTGGAGACACTAGAGGTACACATCATGCAAGTGATCGGCCTCAGCAGGAAAAACCAACTGTGGGGTTTTAAAATAACCATCCTGGAGGAGAAAGGGGGAAGGGAGAACATACAGAGTTGGGTCAGCAAAGCAGGGCGGTCAGGGTTTGGGAGGGGGTGGGGGGCAACAGCCATTTCTCTCCAGGGCCCAGGGAGCTGCCCGCAGCAGGAGCCAGCCCCACTGCCAGCCAAGCTACCAAGAGCACAGAGAAGGACTCAACCTGAGCAGGAAGACACATGTTGTCAGAAAAGGAGGCCATGCTTCAGAAGCCCAGGCCGCTGGCCGAGGTGGAAATAGGGGCTGTCAGGTTGGCACCTCTCACCTCTGTTGCTGGGCCAGGCTGCCAATACCCTCGCGGATGAGTAGGTGGCCAGCAGAGGTGGTTGCTTAAGCCACTGAGTAATCTACAAGAGGCTCACTGGTGATCAGGGGTGTTCTCTGGCCAGGATTTCTGTGAGAAATAGGGGGATCACTTCCTTTCTCAACACTTTTTATTATTATTATTATTTTATTTTTTTATATATTTAAAAATTTTTTTAATGTTTATTTATTTTTGAGAGAAAGAGAGACAGAGCATGAGCAGGGGAGGGAGAGAGGGAGACACAGAATCCAAAGCAGGTTGCAGGCTCTGAGCTGTCAGCACAGAGCCCAAACTCATGAACCACAAGATCATGACCTGAGCCGAAATGGAACACCTAACTGACTGAGCCACCCAGGTGCCTCTCCTTCACAACTCTTAAAAATACACACACACACACACACACACACACACACACACACACACACACACTTTCTGAGTATAACTGAAAACTCAAACTTTATAGTATTTTAACAAAAGTAACACTGGCAGCTTTTCTCTCCAGCTAAGACATCCAGAGAGATTTCAAATTGGACTCAATGCTATGTTGGAACAGTGAGGAGAGGGGAAAACAAAGGACTTGGTTTCCAGATGAACCAGCAAGCACTTGCACAAATACCTTCTTGGCATTTCTTACAGATGGGGGAAGCCAGTGATCTCTAAGGTGATTCCGTGTTGGTCAACACCAGTCCCCCACCAGCACCAGCTTCTCCTCATCCTTGCCCCAGGCACAGTTGAGCTCAGAGGCCCCCTTTGATTGAGGGAATATCTGAACCCCACAGGCCACATATCTTCCATTCTCCATTTCATCTCTGCTAGGAAAAAAATAAAACTGCCTTTTACCAGAAGAGATCATCAACCAACTAGCAGTGTTGTGCCATTTTTCACGAGCTGATTAAAGAGATAGTGAAGAAACTTTAAAGACCATGATCAAGAAACCTGTACCCCACTCTTCCTTTAATTTTTTAATTTTTTTAACGTTTACTTTATTTTTGAGACAGAGAGAGACAGAGCATGAACGGGGGAGGGCCAGAGAGAGAGGGAGACACAGAATCTGAAACAGGCTCCAGGCTCTGAGCTGTCAGCACAGAGCCTGACCCGGGGCTCGAACTCACGGACCGCGAGATCATGACCTGAGCCGAAGTCGGACGCTTAACCGACTGAGCCACCCAGGCGCCCCCTCCCACTCTTCCTTTAAAATCCAGCCGCACCTGTCACTCCAACATAGAGGAGTGCTTGCGTGTGACACATACACCTGCAAGTTGACTCCCCCCGCCTATGCATGGGCACAAGGACCTCTTTCTGGGATAAGCACCCATCTTTCCTATCTTGGAGCTACATCTTTCTAACCATGATATTCAGACAGATACCGCAGAGAACAACACTGGATCTACATCTGGAGACCTAGTATATCCATGCGCCAGGAGAAGGCTACTGTGGGGCACACCCCTCTTCGTGTGTAAGTCTGGCCTTTTACTTCCTTTATAGATAAAAAAGTATAAATAGAAGTGTAAATGAGGAGATGATAGGAATTGTACATAGTAGCTTTATCTTTAAAAATAAGGTTTTCATTTTTCTGCTCTGCAAAATCACCAAGTCCAGGACCACTTCTGTAGGGCACAGTCCCCAGCTCACGGCCAATATTTAGCCCTGTTACACAAGGAGTGAGAGAGGCCATTCAAGTTCCTCTCTCCAGATCAGTATTCTGAGAACTTCCTCCTTCTCTCAGGGACACCCACAGGGCGCTGGAGTATATACCATCCACGCACACTGCAGTCAAGACTCAGGTCTGTGTGCAGCGACAGGAAAGCAATGCTGGTCAGAGAGACCCCAAATGGTCACCATGCCCCTCCCCCATCACGTGACAGGGAACTCCTCACTGCTATACCCTTCCCAAAGGGGGACACACAACAGGACTTGAGACAAACAAGGATGGGCCACACCTTTACATTTTCCGGGTGTTGTACGGCCATACAAGAATACAAGAGGTAGAACTGCATCTGACAGGACACTTAAAACACTCATCACACAGTTTAAAGGGGCCCAGTCATTAAGATTTATAGACAAACCGAAAGTGATCTGAGTTGGCATCGTGGCCACCCTCTCACTTTCCACATGAAGAAACTGAGGGTGGAGAAGAGAAGGGAGTGACTCAAGTCCATGGACCTAGTTTGTGCCAGGCTAGACCTGGAATAAATGAGATCCTGTGTTCTTACCCAGACATCAGCAGCCTTAGGCAGACTGCACTTCTGAGTTAGAAGATTTCTACTGTATTTAAGGGGCTCTGCTTGGTTCTCCCCAGTGGGTCATCTTTCAAGTTTTGGAAGTGAGTGAAAGGGCTAATCGGCTTTACTCTGGACCGCAGAGAGAAGTCCAGCCCAGATAACACAGGTGGATCACTAGCATTTGGGACATGCCTGATGTTGTCCTCAGCTCCAGTGCCAGAGCTGGGAACTTCCACTCACTTACTGACCCAAAAAACATACTTCAGAGCTCTCTGCCTCCACCCTCCCCTCCCATCCCCAACACTCCCCTCCATATCTGTCAGATCTCACTACAACACAGATACTTCCCCTGGGGACTGCTTCCTCCAAAGCATGAGAGTATGACACCATCCCTTGGAGAAGAGGAGGAAGCCCCAGGTAAACCACTAGCTGCCCCTCCCCCCACACCCCCACCAGAATTCTGTTCCCCTCTCTACCCTGCAGGGGTCTATTCACAGCTGGAGTCTGTGATACCACTCTGTACTAAGCCCAGAAATGCTGTCAGACAAACAGACTAAAATTAAACCAAAGTGAAGTTAATTTTATTTTCTGAATTTCATGACACTCCTTGAAACATCCAAGCACAGCATGGGGCTAGGATCTACTCGTCTCCAGGGTCAGCTAGTGGCTCCATCAAGACCAAGTATTAAATGAGAATATCCAGGTTTTACTTTTTAAAATACCTCTTAGTAGTAGGATGAAGATCCCAGTAAGAAGGAGACTGGGTTTCTCTTGGTCCACGCCTTCCCAACTCAAGGGAAGGCCTAAGGCCAAAAAGCAAATACGTGTGGCCACCCATCAGGAGAGAGGCAAAGCTGAATGGACAAATGGCTTCTTGGCCACAGGGCATGCCTCCTCCTCCAAACACCAGTGTATCTGGGTCTCACTGCAGTTTGCTCAGGTGGCACTTGCTCAGAGTATAGGGCCTATCTCATCCGATCCTCTTCATCTCTGGGACCAGTGACCTCCACCTACCCGGTGGCTACAGACAAGACAAGGCCCAGAAGACTCGTAGCAGAAACCACAGTGGTCAAAGCAGAAGGACAATGACCCTGGTTTGGCAGGACAGAAGAGTAGAGCCCACTCACAGGGTGCCTGTTAGAGCCTGTCTGACACCATCATGGCATTTACTTCAGTCTAAATGGTAAACAAGAGAGATAACCCGCAAGTCATAGAGAATAAATCACGCAGATGATTGGGGCCTGGCGGATTTGATGCTGCCAACTCCCCGAAAAATGGAAATCAGAACCCCATTTATAACGCATGGCCTGATGTCCTGATTACAAGGGTGGAAAGTTTCCTAGAGAAGCATAGATTATTTAGCAGCAGAGGCATAAAAAGAAGTAGATGAGTAAATGCTAAATTAAGAGGAAGAAGAATAATGGTTTTCTGTGAACTCATAAATGTTCATTTTCCTGGGTCACAGAACTTTTCAGAGCCAATTAAAACTCTATTAACTACGATCTCAAAATACACAAGGGGCACACAGCACACTGACTGGTACAGGCTAGGAGGCTTGCCAGGAGCAGTCAGAGAGGAGTAATATGCAACACAAAGACAAACACAGTGACTTTCCCTGTCCAAGGGTAAAAATAAAAACAAGACCCTCAAACACAGCACCAACCTGGTGAGTGTGTCCCCAAACCAGAGGCCCTGGGGACAGGTACCCGGCAGGACACCAGCATGGGTGACATGGAGACAGTGACAGGTGGGAGCACGGGAGCTTGGGCTGACCCTCGGGATTTAAGTCACCTGCACACAAGCCAGTGAGGAACCTTGGGTGCAGAGATCAAAGTTTACCTGTCCACCTGATCATTTGTAAATAGGTGAAAAAGACTCTCAAACCCAGGCAATTTCAATTCACTGTTCCACTCGCCTCCCTACCTCCAGGCCCATCTAGTGTCAAGCTATTTCCCAGCATGACTGCAACCTGTAAGTTTCTCTCCTTTTGCTGACTAGAGTCAGCTTCATCATAGTGACAAATGCTAAGGAAAAAAAAAAAAAGCTAGTGTTAATCACTAAATAGAATCTCTTTCTTGGATGTGTACAGAGTGGATAGGGGGACTCCTCTAGAGCTTTTCCACCCAGCGACCCCTGGGAGCAGAAGTACCAGCATCACCTGGAGCTGATGACAAACGCAGACTCTGGGGCCCTATCCTAGATGTACTACATGAGCATTTGATCAGGACCCCCTGGCCCTTTGCAAGCACACTCAAGTTCAAGAGATGCTGCTGTAGGCCATAGCCCATACCAACTCCAGAGGTAGCAACTGGCTCATCCATCTCCGTGGGAACTTGAGGTACTTGCCACCCTTCTTCACCTACAATGGATTTACTCACACATCTGCAGATGGGAGGCTGTGCTCTCTCCCCAGTGTGACCTGGGAAACTAAAATCCACACCTGCTGACAGAGAATAATCATAAGACAGCCATGGCAGGAGTGCCGAGGTGGCTCAGATGGTTAAGCACCCAACTTCGGCTCAGGTCATGATCTCATGGTTCATGAGTTCGAGCCCTGTGTTGGGCTCTGTGCTGACAGTTCAGAGCCTGGAGCCTGCTTTGGATTCTGTGTTCCCTCACTCTCTGCCCCTCCCCATTTGCACTCTGTATGTGTGTGTGTGTGTGTGTGTGTGTGTGTGTGTGTGTGTGTGTGTGTGTGTCGAAAATAAACATTAAAAAATTAAAAAAAGAAGACAGTCATGGCTGAATATTCAATAACCAGAGAAGAGACTGCCCCTGAATCCCCATGCCCACTCCACAGCTGCAACAGAGGTCTTGGATCCTCCAAGAGGATGCATAGTCCCAATGCTCCACACCCTGAGGAAAAGCCCACTTGGACCTCTTTCTGAGACAGTTGACCAAGAATCTCATCTTAGCAAGCCAGTTAAATGCTGGAACTAGCACTATGAGTGTTTGGGAATAGGGACTCCACAGAAAACATCCATAAGAGATGTGTTCAGGCCAGCAGATGAGGTTCAGAAAATGCCAGCCGGACTTGGATGTTCAAAGGGAAGAGAGAGGTGGTTTCCCCACACCCACAGTCTGAGGGCCAAGAGTAAGGAGAGGTGACTAACAGACACCTCGCAGCCCGCAGAAGATCAGCTACTCTTCCCCAGTCACCAGTCAGAAGAGTGGGGCATGGTTTGTGGATGGGGAGGAGACCATGACTAGAAGGGCTGGGGAGAGTTGTCTTAAATTCAATCAACTGTGTAAGAACAAGGACAAGAATTAGAGCAAAGAAGTATTTTTTAAAACTTATTGCCCAGTCTCGCAGCCCACATCTTCTTGAATGTCCAGCCAATGCAAAAGGGAGTCAGGGCAATCCAGGTGTCTGTGTTAGAAGCCACATCTACCCAGGGACAGGAGCACCCCTGAGAGCAGACAGCAACGCCAAGGACCAACACTTGCAAGAAGGGCAAAGAGCCGTTTTGTGCTTTCTTAGGCTGACCCCTGGGGTTAGGAAGGTGGGTGACCACTCTGATTACTGATACCACCGACACATTTATTCCTCGAAGACTTCCCTGTGATATCTTCTATACATTGAGAACACCTGGTGTTTGACTTCAAAGCCTTTCTCTAGTCTGTAAGCACAGGGGCATATGAAGCTGCCCATTTTAAAAGGAACCCATGTTTATAGTTATTTAGGGCAGGACTAGAAACTGCAGGTCAGAGCAATTTAGAGAAAGGACAGAACACAAGAAGGATGTTAAGGGCTGTGTGATGGCCACCAGCCAATCCCAGAACCCAGCCAATGGTGGGAACACAACATCCAGGGCCCAAAAAGTTAAGGGGGGACGCTCCCACAAATGACTGCCCCTCGGGAGGGGGCACATCCTTGGGGCTGCCACTTCTCAATTTCCTGGTCTCCCCAGATACAAAATTTTACCAATACTGATTTTAGTACTGTATTTATCTCAGCCAGAGTGTAGGGAAAGGGGGGAAGTTTTAATTCTTTTAGAATTGCACGAAGTTCTGTCTCTCAGAATTGTTTCCCTTGAATTCAGAATTCCATTAGTATTCTAGGCCACATTCTGCCACTCAGCTCTTATTAAAGAGGCACTCCACCCAGCTACATTTCTTTTCATCTGCATTTGTAAAATGATAAACTCCTTGAAGCTATTTCAACTGCACCTCTGTACATAAAACAATAATTTAACAAAATTTACATTTGCTATCATTGCTTTATTTTTTTTTTTAATTTTTTTTTAACGTTTATTTATTTTTGAGACAGAGAGAGACAGAGCATGAACGGGGGAGGGGCAGAGAGAGAGGGAGACACAGAATCGGAAGCAGGCTCCAGGCTCTGAGCCATCAGCCCAGAGCCTGACGCGGGGCTCGAACTCACGGACCGCGAGATCGTGACCTGAGCCGAAGTCGGACGCTTAACCGACTGAGCCACCCAGGCGCCCCTATCATTGCTTTAAAAATGTGCAACACACATACACACTGGTCATTTAATCCTTATTTACCCTTAGGACACTCCAGTAATTGTTGAAATACCTTTAAAGGCAAGTCAAATCTTATTAATTCTTTCCCAGTACTTAAAACTCTGAAGTCAATGAATGTTTTGTTAAGTACTACTATCAGGAAGGAAACATACACAGAAACATTTTACCATTTAGCTCCTGAAAAGGTTTTTTGATTTATTTACTGAGTCCCAAAAAAGTCTACTGGTTATGATTCTTCCACAAAGTAAGACTCTAAAGAAACTGCCAGAGGAGTTAGGTATCGTTTGGTCAGTTATGGATATATTAATAGCTCTAACTCCAAAAAGAAACTGCCCAAAATCTCTAACACAAAAAGAAAACCCTGGATGTTGATGAGATCCCAGCCTGGCCTGCAAGCTGCTTACAGGTTTGTTGGGGAGACCACTCAGGTCCCCACTGGCACACTTCAATGATTGGGTGTCCCATCTGGACTTTAAAACCACGAGGGTGACCTCATGACTAGTAACAAATGTTGAATACCAATTGGCTCAAAAACACAATGAGTCTCTACTTGGATCTGAAAACTATTAGACGTTGTAAGGAAGAGAAACATAAGTAAGTTAGGCTTCATTTGCATGCTAAAAATAAAAAGAGTTCAAAGAAAAAAAAAAACAAGAGGAAGAAAGACTACTTCAGAATGAGACATCAAATGTGACCAAGAGTGCCCAAAGAGGGATCTAGAGAAAAGGCAAGAACCAGAGCAGGGCCTCACAGGAGGAAGAAGATTCAGACATGTGGAAAGAAGGGACGGCATCCCAGACGTGAGGACCCTAGTGAGTTAACGGCATGAAGAGGCTATGCATAAAGCATGCTAGAGATCAGCAAACAAAAGAGTTCCATATAAATGTTCTGCTCTATCTGAACATTTACTGTCCTGTATCCTAGGCCCATGCGCACTGTCATCATCTCATTTAATCATTGATGAAAGCAGACTCAGTGAGTAGAAGTTATTACAGTTTGCGAAAATTCCATCTATAGCCACAAGAACTGGATCGATAAAGCAGCTGTTCCTGCATTTGGGAGTCTGCTGAGGCATCGCTTCCTGTTTCAGAAGCAACCACATGCCTGGACCCAGGAGACAAGTGCATCCCCTGGCCTCTGTCCCGATGGGAGGAGAAAATCAACACCCCGATCTAACCAACAAAAAGCCTTATTTCCTCAGCCTGAGCAGTATCTATGCTTTCTTGATGGTGCACAAAGTATTACGGTGTTAAGAGCAGAGATAAAGATGTCCTAGGCTGATATTAACTTACCTTCACTTTACCTCGAGCTAAATCCCACCTTAATTGGCTTGACTTAATTGAAGTAAGTGATTTATAGCAGTGGGCCACGGAGCCCCAATAGTAAGGAGACTAAATAAGCTTATCTGTGTGTTTGCCTGTTTGCTTTGTTATTAAATATTCAACAATGTGTAGGGCTGAAATGATCATTTTCCTTTGGTGTAGATAGGAGTCCAATGACTAAGCCACTCCCATATGGGAAATGCCGCCCTAGCCAGCTAGTCAGCCTCCAGGCTCTTTCCGAAGAGCGTTAAGTCCTTCGTGAACTGTGACAAGAGAGATACTGCTGCTCTTCAAATCATCTGTGCACCACAAAAGGAAGCCACACAAACTTCAACAGCAAACATGAGCATTCAGCTACTTCCAAAGCTCCCCTAAAACTAAGGTTTGTAGGCTTGGGATTGCATTACAATTAAGTGATAATGAGAAAGAAATCATATCTCTTGATCAAATAATGCATTAATCCTACTGTCCATATACCGTGTGTCGTTATGCACTCTCTGGTAATAGTGACTTTTGGAGGTAATTCTTCTTGCTCCTTCCATAAGATAGGAAATAAGCACAGAGAAAAGAGAAAGGGCGTGCGTCAAAGAGGACAATGGAAGCTGAAATGCCCTGAGAAGCTCAAGTAGGAATTTCATATTTACCACATCATCAAGGAAATCCCAGGTACTATTTTTTAACTTTCTTTTTTAATGTTTATTTATTTTTGAGAGACAGCACAAGCACAGGTACACGAGCAAGCGGGGGAGGGGCAGAGAGCGAGGGAGACCTAGAACGTGAAGCAGGTTCCAGGCTCTGAGCTGTCAGCACAGAGCCCAATGGGGGGCTCAAATTCATGAACCGTGAGATCATGATCCAAGCCGAAGTTGGACGCTTAACCAACTGAGCCAGCCAGGTGCCCCCCCCCCAAAAAAAAAAAAATCCCAGGTACTTTTAATGAAAGGCTGTGGTTCTTTCTTACAGTTAGGCACACAAAGCATTTTCTGCAGAAAAACTCCCCCCCGACCCAGAGCTCCAAATTCATCAGGCCTACTACCTGAGCAGGGCTAGGTTGCAATTGATGATGAATCCTCTTCAGTACTTAAGACCAAGTTCACTAAGCAATTAGCAGTGTATGGAGACTCTCCAGGGAAGCATTGGAGAATAAGTTTTTCAAGCACTTTAGAAGCATTTATATATACCTAACATGCCATTAATCATTCTTATCTGTTCATTAAGACAGTCTCCCTTAGGACCCCTACTTGCCAGTTCTTTCTCAGCCTGGTTCTTTTTATCTGTATACGTGAAAAGGAGTCTCTCTCTTTTAAAACACATTTTATAATTAAAAGACTTCATTAATTCACATGGGTGTGCTCCACCACTGAGTCTGCATTTTCGGAGTTTTATTAAATATACAAAAAGGCCCTTCTCTTGAGGGTCTTTGTGGAAGACAAGCCATACAACAGAAGCTTGGTTGCGGAGCACAGTCTTAGCATTGGAGAGATTTTAGACTATTACAGCGTGATATAAACCTCCTGTCTATATCAACCCATGTTTCCTTCTGTCCCCTACCAAAAACGGGGAACAATTTTAATTCACACTGCAATTTAACTGGTGTAAACTCAAGGTAGGGAAGAAATCAGATATGGTAACACTGAAAAGCAGCCAGTTTTGAATGTCATATCATCTGTTACGTAACTATACCTCTGCCTGTGAGTCACCTACACCCATGTTCAGGCCTTTGCTGGTTCCTGGATCCATCCACCCCAGTGCAGCTGGCAGGGAAACCCCAAGCAGCGTGAGATGCAGCCATAAGTGTCCTGGTTTCATTTCGTTCAGTCTGTTGAGAAAATGACAAATGATCAGAATTAAGTATTGCAAAATATAATCATATTGACCTAAGTTTAAACCCTACCACCAACCCTTCTGTTCTACTGTGAGAGAAGTTCTAGTACTTCTGAGGCTTAGTTTATTCACTTCCAAAATGGGCTCAGTGAGATGTGTACTTTATAGGGTTGCTATGAGGGCCAACGAGGTCAGCATTGACACACAGTGGTGACACTATAAATGCTAGTTGTTATGTGCAAACCCATCCAACATGCCAGCTACCACTCCATCTCCAAGAACGAACTAGAGTGAAGAAGATGTGTCACCTCTGTTCAGTTACCACATATCCAGGCTTCAGTCTTTCCAGGAAGCCTTTGGGACTAGGCATACAATTAGTGCTTAGTAAATGCTGAAGACGAATGATATTAAGTGTACTGCACCCTGTTTGTAGCTGCTATCTCAGTTTACAAGATAGTGAGTTTCAACATGGCACTGTAAGGCTCAGTATTTTCATTTCAAGACTGTTCCTTCTTGGAGAGGAGTCCAAGCACCCAACGGATAATGGAATTTCAGTAACCTAAGTTTCCTGAGGCCCATGGCCTAAGGATCAGCTACAACAGATACTCAACTCCCACCATGTGCCAGCTATGGTGCAAATGGGACAAGGACACAGGCTAGTAGACTTGTCCAATTAGCTATACTCTTTCTTTCTTTCTTTCTTTCTTTCTTTCTTTCTTTCTCTTTCTTTCTGTCTTTCTTTAAGGTTTCCACCATAACCATTCCAACCTTAATTTCGGTATCTCTGAGAAACATAGCCAGGTAGATAGAACTCATCACAGACTATTTACAACTTGTACTCAAGAAAACTGGAGGGGTTATTGATTTCTGTGAGCGCTACACAATTTAGTGCTTAATTGCATGTGGTGCAGCCGGCATCCTGATCCTGGCTGGGAGATGAAGACACAGAGCTCTGTGGAAGCCAATTCCCCATGTGATCTGGCTTCAAGCTGGTCTATAGCAGGTACCCAGTGGGAAAGGAGGAGGAGCTTGAGGGAAATTAGAGGCTGATGGAGGAGTCCACCCCTGTTCGCCCCCACAGCAACAGCTTTGAAGGATGCCTACTTCAAACAGGAAGGGTCAGAGGTATCCCACAAATCACTAGCGCTGATGCCAGGGTCACCCAACAAAGTGACTCCCAAGTTTCTTCTGGCTGCCTGTTCAGATATGCTTTATGTCCCTCGCTAGAGACAGAAATGCCCACAGGGAGGAGAAATCAGACTAAAACTTACGGCATAACGGTGGCCTGTGAAAAGCAAGTTTCTACATTAGGACTGTCTTTGAAGAGAATGTGTCTCTTGTCTTACAAACAGTCCACGGGCTCCCACTCCTGTATCTGTTTCTTCTTCCTTGACATCTGTTGGCAAAGCTGGAACTACTGGGCAAAGAGTCTGCGTGGCCAGCAAATACGGTGTGAAGGTCACGGTCTCGTCACCATCAGCATCTGCTCCTCTGAAGAAGGCACAGCTGTGCGGAAGGGTGCCACTTCCTCTACTACTGGAGAGGGGAGTGGAGCACTCCCAGCAGCCCTGCAACCCCATGCAACTGACCCGGGGCTCTGGCTCCAGTGTGTGAGTTCTTTATAGTGACTGGGGAGCCGGTAGAAAAATCACATTCAGGACTAAAAGAAAATAAAAAGGTCTTTCCCTACATGCAACTGTTTTTTTCTGAAAATAAATAGGCTAACTCCCTACTCTCCATAAATTATTCTCTTCTGAACACAGAGCCACATCCCAAGAACTGCAGAAAGCAGTTAGCAGGCTTTTGGGAATAAAAAAAAAAGTACCAATAGTCACTCAGGCTAGAACTAGAAAGACATTACTTTCTACTTTGTTTTTGGTAATTCTTCCCTACTTCTCCACTTTCAAATAGTGCTCGAGAGGTAAGCACACATACAAAAGGTCTTCTTTTCTCCCTTTTCATGCTTTTCAGCCCAAATAAACTAAAAACAGCAAAATCATCAAAATTTACTCTACTTAACATATAAATGTCAACATCCGGAATTATGAAATATTCAAGCCACGCAATCTAGTACTTAGTTTTCAATTTGCCTAGTAATCCAAGACCAATTATATTTGGTGTTCTATTATTAATGGAACAGCATAAAAATAAAATCCACTCATTTCAGTTGTTATTTTGGCAAGTTCCAAAACTATTCTAGAGGGTGCACCCAGACCTCTGGCATTAAACCAGCTGTTTGAATTGTGTTTTAGGAAGTGTGGGCTCCAGCCACGCAGCACGTGGGTGGTCTCTGGTCTTTTCGGGTTTGTGTTGAGGTTCCTCTAAGATTTTGTTTAAAGACCAGCAAAACCGAGAGTCAGACCAACTACTCAAATATTCCTAGGCAGCTTCTTTGTAACATTTTGCTCAGCTCGGCCGCCACCAGATTGGACTTCATTTGCACGGTGGATGCATGTTCACTGTCATTTTATACTCCATGATTGACAATTCATTTTATCTATAGCAGAGACAGCCTAAAAATTTACAACTCAAGTTTTATGATAGTTTTTGGTTCATTAAAAAAAAAGAATTAATATTGGGTCTCAATCAATTTTGATGATCTGTCTAATAACCAGCTAGAGGCTAGCACTTAACATAGCCATTATTACGTGACAGGCACTGTCCTAAATGCTTTACAGGTATTAACCCATAATCCTCACTTCTACTCCATGCAGAGGGCAGTAATTATCCCCCCGTCAGATGACACAGCAGACAGGCCGCAGAGAGGCTAAGTACCCTGTCAGAGCCGCGTGGCAAATAAATGGCAGAGCTGAGACTCCAAGCTGGGCAGGTGAACTCTGGGTGTGTGTTCTTAACATCCACCCTCTGCTGCCTCTCCATACTTGGCAATACTTTCTTTCAATAAACAGCTGCTTTACTAAGACGGGGAAAGCCTAGAAAGAGCAAGACAGGAAACCCCGATTGTCTCCTTTGCTCTGACATCTGCCAAGAGCTGCACCCTTCTGGAGGAGCAGAACACAAAGAAAGAACCGAGCTGCTCCTCTCTGCACCCCTCCGCAGAATGGGGCCACTCGGCACACTGTCCTCAGTGCTCATAGCCGCTGTCTTTATTGGCCAACAAGAAATACAGTTGCGAAAAGGAACGATGAGGAGATGTACAGAATGCCAGGCAGCAAGGAAGCCTCTCAACTGACGGGCAATGCCAGCATGGTGAAGACAGGCACTTGGAGGGAAGTAGAGCCATTGACTCATTACTCCTCACCTTCAAATAGCCCTGTTGGCCTTCAGACAGAAGAAAATAGAAGAATCTCCTCATTACAGGAATAAGAAGCTACCATCTATAATATCACAAACCCTCTTTTTCAACCTAGAGTTCCTTTTGAGATCAATTTAGGTTTATAAGCTTCATTCAATCCATGTTAGAGTCCAAAGACTGACTATAAATCTATCGGAGATCGTTCTCATAAAAGAGCAGGGACTGCCTTTTCTTTCAAACAACTCATAAAGCACAATCACTTGATATTTAAGACCCGCTTCCTCTGAGGTTTTCCACCCAGGCCTCACTTTCCCCAAGCTCAAGACAAATCAGTTGCTAACTTGGCTGCTGCTTCACAGACAGGATACCACAGGCCTGGAAGGTCAGAGAAGTGATGCACTGTGTAAGCCAGGTCAGTGGCCAAACCTAGAGTGAAATCCAGGCATCCTGAGCCCTAGACAACGGCTTTGTTCCCCATAAGATCACAAACACATATGGAATATGTGTGCATTCTGTTTGGAGAAGACAAACTGGGCTTTTCTTGGTGCTGGATGGGGCCTACCAGGTCATCTGCCTGCTGCTCTGGTGTAAAGCACAGGATTTTCTGGTTTCCTAATAGAAGCCAATACCTGTGCCATTACTTGTATTTAAAATTATAGAGGTGGGGCACCTGGGTGGCTCAGTGGGTTAAGCGGCCGACTTCGGCTCAGGTCATGATCTCGCGGTCCGTGTGTTCGAGCCCCGCGTTGGGCTCTGTGCTGACAGCTCAGAGCGTGGAGCCTGTTTCAGATTCTGTGTCTCCCTCTCTCTGACCCTCCCCAGTTCATGCTCTGTCTCTCTCTGTCTCAAAAATAAATAAACGTTAAAAAAATTTTTCTTAATAAATAAATAAAATTATAGACGTGCTACAGATTTTGTATGATGTGATATGCTGAAAACTGACTTCCTTTTTCAAGAAAGTTGAAAAAATGTGACCTGAGAATATAAATGGTTAGGGGGAAACAGGTAGGAATATGGTGATTGCAAATCTGCCCCACCAGAGAAGACACACCAGCATGCAAGCTGTCAGGGTCAGAGGCCAGAGAGAGGCAGGGACACTAACATGGCAGTGGTTCTAATACAAACTTCCCTTCTCCTCTGGGAACCTGCCTTGTTGGGGAAAAGCAGGGAGTCAGACCCCCAGAGCTTTTGCAGAGATAATTCTTGAATACTCTCTTCCAGCAACTCTCCCAGAATATGGCAACATTACCCAACTAGACATTATGGATTAGCCACATGGAAATGGCTTCTCTTTGTAACCAACAAGACCACAAATTACAAACATGGCTTGGCAGAACTAAGCAATACCACCCTAGCCTTGAAGACAACAGTAAGGTTTGTGGCCCTGAGGCACCTGAATTTCCAACGCTTCCAACTCACCAAGTGTATGCCCTAGCCAATTACCTTAGGTTCACTGCATTTTCCACGTGGGGTGTTGGCTATCAACAGATGGAAACCACCTGGAGAGTGCCAAAATCCTGCAGCCCCCTGTAGGTCCGCCCAAAGTTAAAAGAAAAAAAAAAAAAAGCCACGTTGACTCTAACCTAAAAACCCCAAACCCACATATTCATTTCTTCTCAAAGGCTTAGAACCCTAGTTTTGATATGCGAGTGTTGTAAGAAAAAAAAACAAGCGGTTCAAACTTCCAAAGATAGTTCCTCAAACAGCAACCCAAAGGAAATTAGGCACAGAAATAGACCAGGCTAACCCTGCAGCAAGCCATAATGAAGTTACACTGCATTTCCCATTAATTATCTGCTCTTATCTTTCATAAATTGTTCCAACATTCGATAAATTGAATGTCTAAGTTAGTCTGTGTGCAGTATGTAAATCTTTGACACCCCTATTTACCATGAAGTTTAACCCACGCACCTATGAACTCCAGGAACCCTCACAGTCTCAACATTTAAATTATACCATGTTTGTGCAACTGTAGTTCTATTTCACTTGAAGTCCCAGGCCTTGTATTACACATTAAGAGAAAGAAAACGTAAGAAAAGATGTGCTCTTGAAAGAACTTTCAAATTTCGCGAAGTTAGTAAGCACAGAATTGACCACCCATAAGCAACACAAGCAAGTTGAACTGGCCGGGAAATACCAAGACAGGTAAAGTAGAAATTCAAGTAGATTTTATGAAATCCTGACTCTTCAATGCCAGTTTCTGGAATATGGTATTGTCAAACAAAAGATCACAACATGAAGATCACTTAAAAAAAAAAAATCCTGCAGCTCTGAGAAAGACAAGAGAAGAATCCTGAGCAACTAATGGGTCAAGGTTACAAAATCCTACCTACCCCTCCCTCACCTACCTCCAGGACACAGGTGAGGGGAAAAAAAGTTCTCCCAAGGCCCAGGAGAATAGGCTGGAATAAAAATAGCTTTCCTGAAACTAACAAAAAATAGAAAATGATCAAAGATGTCTACCACACAAAAAACCACTGGAACAACACATTACAGTACACATAAAGTAGGCTATCATCCTGAACGACCTTTGGCCCAGCCTAAAGTCTTGGGAGAGGGGGTGTCTGTATTCCTAGGATGGGAAGAAAGCTAACATTCAGCTTAAGTGTCTAAACAGAAATGGTGTAGTAATGCTGCAGTACCTTCCCACAAAACCAGGAAGGAAATCAGAGATGAGCCCTGTGGGGCACCGGCTCACGGCTTCCCTTTGAGCTACTGCCTTAGGGTTACTAGGGCTCTGGTGTCCTAGAAGCACCATCATTCACCACCACCACCCCCCACCCCCGACCATTTACTCGCCAGTTGAGACCTTTACCTGACCACTACCCAGTCCTGAGCCTGTCCTGAGAGCCAGAAGGGGCAAGCACAGAAACCCACCCACTCCAAGATTGACAGGACACTGTTAAAAGTCATGTCTGACTTTCCTCTAAGCCTGGTGGTGGGAAAATAACTTGGGACTTGAGTTTCGAGAAACATCTGAATTTCTTCCCGATGCCTCAGAGACTGCGATATAGGCCCATTCCCGGTGCACGTTTGGTTAAGAGTTACCGTGCCACCTCCGAATGAAATTCTATGTTTGGCCCAGAGAACGTCGACGAATGTTTGTATCTCGGGGACCCATCGAGTACAATTCCCAGTGCACAAGCTTGAAACAAATTTAGGAAGGGAACCGACCAAAGCTACTGGCGCTGTTTTCCACTCGCGGGAAACCTCGGAGGAAGCGACACCTAGAGGAGAGCGGAGGAGAGCTGCGGGAGCGCGATTCATCATCGTCGGCGACAGTTATGTGGAGCCGGGTCGTCCGGAGCGCGCAGGGGGACTGACTAGCCGAGCGAGATACAGACCTAGCAGGGTCCGACTCTGCGGGGCCCCGGGAACTTCAGCACACGGGAGCGCTGCACAGGCTGCTCGCCACGTCCCGGGCGCTGTGAGAAATCCTGCTGCTTCCAGCGGGGTTCTGCCCTTGCCGGAGTGGCGGGCGCCGAAGTCCTCAGGTGGCAGGCCGCGGGCGAGTGAGCCGGCGAAGCCGGTTGGTCAGCTCAGGGGGCCCGGAAGGCTCGCGCTGCGCTCGGCCGCCAACTCAGGGCGACAGGCGCCCAAAGCGCAGCGCTCTGTCTGTGTCGCCTAGGTGCCCCCAAACTTGAAATGGGTCTCCTTTGCTGGCGCAGAGAGGGGCGGAGATCATCCACCGCACAAGCTCTCTCAGAATCAAGCTCTCTGCCCGAATGTCCCCCAAACAAACTGCTCCCTAGTGACTCCCCAGAAGGGAACGGCAGCCGCTCTCTCTAAACAGAGACCAGCCGGGCAGATCCCGGGCAGCGGGCTTCGCGGAAGGGGCTGTGCCCGGGTCCCTGCTCCTCAGCCTCCGCGGAGCCCCAACGTGCAGACGCGGCGGACCTCGGGGGAGCGACCGCCAGGCGGGGCGCAGCGGGCCCTCCGGGCTGCAGCGCGGACGCGCAAGTTTCCCCGCAAAGCTGGAGGGAGGAGGCAGCGAGGACGCCCGCTCCGCACCCCAGCCCGGGCCAAGGGCACAGAGCCGAGCGGAGGGGCTGCGTTCGCCTCGCTCGCCGAGGCGGCTCGGGGGCCGAAGCCCGAGAGCGGCGCCTGCGGGGTCTCGGAGCCCGCGCGGGCTGCGGGCTCGGCGCGAGCTATTCTGCTCCGCGCGCCGGCCGGGTCACTCCGGTGCCTACTGCAGACCCGGGCCAGCAGCCTCGGCGTTCGAGCCTTTCTTTCCCCCCGAGTCCTGGCCGGGGCCGGGTAGCCCTACCGAGCCAGAGTCCCGTGGTCCCGTGCCCGCCGCCCGCCGGCCGGGCAAACTTGGCTCTCTCGGCGCGGATGGTGAGGACAAGCAAGCGCCCGCGCCGGGCCCTGCAGGAAGACGCGGAGCCGCGGGCGCCGGGACCCCAGAGGGGCGCAGTGGGACCGGATGGTGGCGGCGGCGGCTTGGCACCCTCCCCGCGCCCGCGTACCTGAGGTGGCCGGGGCCGAAGGAAGACAAGGTGTCCGAAGGCGGACGGGCGCGATCCGCGGCGGCGGTGGCGGCGACCGGGCCCCGCGTCCTTCGGTCGGTGTCTCCGGCTGTCGGCGGGTCCCGGGCGCGCTGGAGGCTGTCTCGGCTCCAGCTCTGTGAGCCGCCGCTGTCGTACCACCGCCGCCGCGGCTGCCCTATTTCTGCCGCCGGGACCGGAGCCCGTGACGTCACCCTCCGGGCCCCGCCTGCCCAATCGCCGCCACCTGTGCGCGCGACTCGCCCGCCCGCTGCTCAGACCCGAGCGGGGCCAGCGGCAGGTGCGCAGAGCAGCCGGGCGCGCACGCGGGGCGCGAGGACTCCCAGCGCTCCAGGGCGATCTCTGCACCCGCGGGGGGAGGGGGTGCGCTTCCGCCCCAGGCTCAAGCGCACCAGGCTCTCGTAAAGCCGGCAGGCTACAACCCCCTCCCACTCCCCAACACACCCCCTTCTTCCTCTCCTCCGGCTCCTTCCCGGACCGAGTTCCCCAGCCTGTGCTCTCAAGATGCACAACTGGTCTTAATCAGCCGCCATAGCTGTGGAACCCAGGAGGGCCAGTACACCTTACCTGTTTACGTGTCCCCAGAGGCAAAGTCAAGTGACACTACCCTCCCCTCATCCCCCAGCCAACAACCTGAGAAACAGCAAAGTTTTTATTTCTCTCTTCTGTATCTGCTCTCTCCCAGCAGGATCATCTTACAAAATCCTGGGCATAGAGGGGCAGTCCCAGGTGATGTTGACTTAGCCCGTCCAAGCTGCCATGAGAGGGTCCCCTATTCTCCCTTAGAAGGAGACGTTTTTGCTGCCCTGACCTCATCCCCACGCCTAAACCTTTCCGAATCCCTATTCAACTTCCAGAGCTTTTGGAGACCCCAACCCAGCTGTCATGTGCTTTCATTAATTGACCTAGAGATCAGTCTTGGTGCCCAAATAAACTGTAAACGTCTTTGTAGCAACTAGCATCCCTCTCCCCCACCAATTGTCTGTCTGTAGCCCAAGTCTGGCATCAATTTGTGAGTGAGACCCTAGCCAGGCCAGACTGGTAATGAGCAGGAGTCTTTCAGAGGGACTGCCTCCTGCTCAGGCTGGGTGGGCACCAGATAACTTGGTGGTATAGTGGAACAGTGCCTTGTCTGTGCCCCTGTGACCTCTTCTGGCCTGGAGAAGGGGACAGAAGAGATTTTCTTAAGGTTAGTTAAACGTCAAGAGAAGAAGAAAAAGAAAACACTGACATGGAGGAGAAGGTATTACATTTGCTCTTTCCTTCAACACATATTTACTGGGCCCCTGCTATGTACCAGGCCCCGTGCTATGTTCTGGGGAGACATCAGTGAATGAGCCAGCCTGGTCCCTGCCCTCACACACGCTTTGGTCTGGGATCTGGCTCTCCCTCCTACACGGCCGGGCTGTAACCCAGGCCAGTCATATCTCTGCCATAGGTGTCAGTTTCCCCATTTGCAAAATGAGGAGTGCTTGAGACCTGGGTGACTTCCAGGTCTCAGTTGCTGTTACTTCCCACGTGGAAACTGTGATTTGGACTCAAAAGGACAAAAGCCATTCCATCCTCAGTGCCCCAGGGCCTTGGCAGGAATGATGCTCTCTCAGATTTGACCATGAGTCTTTGCCAAGGCCACCCATGACTGAACCCCCAAAGCTGGCTTGAGGCCAGATTCTCTGCAGCTGGACTGGGGAAAGGATGGCACTTTCCATCCTGGGAGAAAGAGAAGAAGGACTGGACATGAAAGGAAGCAGGGAAATTTGGAAACGTGCTATGCCTCCCTCTGAAATTTAATTCTAAGTCCGTGGACAAGATGGAGCCCCACAGCTCAGAGACTGGGTTTAGCTCCCCTCCCACACTTTGAGGTGTTTGAAAAAGCAGATTTCTGTTCTCAGCTCTCAGCACAAAGTCCCTGAGTCAGCCTAGTGGCCCTATTACATAACCAAGGCAGGCCTTGGGGTGTGTCTTTTTAATAACTCTGGGTCATATGTAAGACAAGGTCTGTAGATTGACCAAGATCCAAAATAGCTCTGTTTAGTGCAGTGAACATGGACTGGACTTCCAACAGACTTCCTTTGCTTCCCGAGTAAGGGGGGAATGTAGCCGCTACAAACCAGATGTACAGAATGCCCTTTGGAGATAATGCTAACATCTGAAGTGAGCTGTTGTGGCTACTGTGCATAAAATAAGCGTGGAATTAAAGTCACCTTGGAATAAAAAAGGTGAAGTGTGAATGACGAAATAAAACAAGCCTTCAGGGAAGCGGCATCAGATGCCAGTAGACCTTAACACCTCTCTGCATTGCTCTATGCTTTGACCTGTCAGGGCAATTCTTGCTTTAAAAATACTCCCTGGACATGCAAGGGAGGCTAACTCCCACACAAAGCATTTGGAATTGGCCTGAAACCCTGTTTCAGAACTTGCAAGCATAGTGATGATTCTCAGTCGCCAACAGGGATGGTTGGCCAAAAAAAAAAAACAAAAAACAAAAAAAAACAAAAAAAAAACAAAAAAAAAAAAACAAAAAACAAAAAACCAAAAACAAAGTAACAACAACAACAAAAGGTTACATTTTGAATTCATACAATTCAGTAAGTTTGGAAAAGAGAAGTTAAAAGGAAACATGAGTCTAGATTACTGCCCCAGCCCCTAGTCTGGGTGATTGGTGAGTGATGTCACAAGGCAGATTCACACACACGCAACAGAAAGTTACCGATGTATTTTTGTAAGACCAAGAAGTTTAACAATCTGCTATAGATATTTACTTTACCAGTTTTAAAACATTTTCTCTAGCTCTACTCTTACCAAAAATGCAACAAACAATGGGCCTCCTGGAGGTCATTTTGGCTTGCAGCTGCACATCAGACCACCCAGAGGTGACACAGAAGCATGGGATCAGGAAGAAGCAGGGGACCTCCTCCAGACTGTACCACAGTGTTTCCTTGTCACTAGCTATGGGTCAGGTCCCCCTGGGCTGGTCAGACAGTGCCCAGAAACACTATGGGAAGGGAGGTCATGTGAGAAGGTGGGGAAAGGCAGGGGAAATGGTCTTCCTGCTCTTTCCGTGATTCAACACTTGCTGCCTGTCCAAAAACTGCCTCTCACTGGGTGAGCCTTTCCAGCCCTCATTTCTTCATGTCTCAAGTGGGAGCTGGAGGTGGACGGGGTGGGAGGCGGTCATACTCAATGAACTTCTGAGGCCGTTTCCAACTCTGCAAGTCTATGCCTTATTTTGCTAGGATGTATGGAAGTTAGGGCCACTCTGATCTAAAAAGAGCTGTGATGTTAAGGATTTCTTAAACATTTCTTAAATGATGGTCCTTTTAGTCATCTAGAAATAAAGGGAATGGAGGCAATAAATTAAAAATTCTAGACCTAAAATCACACTCAGAAATAATTGTTAACTTTAGGGGTGCCTGGGTGGCTGAGTCAGTTAAGTGTCTGACTTTGGCTCAGGTCACGATCTTGCGTTGGGCTCTGTGTGGACAGCTCAGAGCTTGGAGCCTGCTTTCATATTCTGTATCTCCCTCTCTCTCTCTGCCCCTCCCCTGCTCATGCTTTGTCTCTCTCTGTCTCTTAAAAATGAATAAACCTTAAAATTTTTTTTTAAAAGGTAAAGAAATAATTGTTAACTTTGGTTTAGGGAGAAAAGTAGACTGCGTGGAAATAACTAAGGTGTTCCTTCAAGAGGTTAAGTGTGATTTGGGAAATTTCTCAAGGCAATGAAGGAGGGATGAGTGGAAATTTTAAGAAGCTGGGATGAATGAAAAGCTACAGTGAGGAGAAGGGAACTATGAATGGTAAAAGTGGAGGGGTTGGAAAATAAGCCCCTTCACGGTGGTGTTAGTCCCAAGACAAACACCGCATCCCCAGTCCCAGGGCCCAGGCTGATGGTCACAGGGCCTGAGAAAGATCCCAAAATAGGAGGAAATGAAACTCAGCCCCTCATGGAACTCCATGTGCACAGGGAGAATTTGGGTTGAGGAGGCCAGGCCTCCAAGCCACTAGGTACCACATCCTACTGGGGACAGGGGAGAGAGGTGAAGCGGGAAAGAAGATAGGAGGAGAGCAAAGAGAGGGGCCAACCTCCTTTACTCAACCTTACTTATTCAGACTCACAAATATTTGCCATGACCCTGTTTTCCAACTCATCAAAGAATGGTAGATAACAACATTCCAATCTACAAAAAAAAAAAAGATCATTCAGAAAGATGAGTGCCTACCTTATGGATACTCCATTCCTGTGATTATATGCTCCATTCAAACACGTATGCAGTATTGTGGTGGATTAAGGTTAATTTTTGTGAAGAGCACTAAGCCAGACAGGGATCTGTAAGATGGTGCTGGACTTAGCTTACATACCACCCCAAATCTGAGTAGCCACACCGACCTCTCTGCCCCCACCCCCACACCTTCTCTCTGCCCCTACCCCCACCCCCACTTGCCCTGCTTCCTGGCCACAGGGGCCCTATTAACTGGTCTGAGGTGTTCCCACAGCCACAGAGATAGATTCCTCTGCTGTTACTGCCACTGCCTCAAACCAAATAGCCCCCCTGCACAGGGCACCAACTGACAAGGAGACACTGGCCTGTGCACTGGTCAGGCTGGACCCCTGGGGGTTCTGGCTTCCCCAGAGGCTGCTGTGGGGGTGGGAGCTGCTCCACACAAGCCAAAGGGGTGGGGGAGCTCATGACAGAGGGGAGGACTCAACCAGTGGGAGACAGGGTACAGGAGGAAGCCAGCAGGTACATTCTCCCTTCCTTCCCTGGGTGGTCTGTACTGACATGCACCGTGCCCTGGGTCCTGTCTGAGGACAGCCCCAGAGACCAAGTACTGAGTACTGCTGACAGAGCTGGACCATATCTTCCATATCTGCTATCTCTTCTTCATTGTTCCTGCTTCCTGAGATTGGACTTCTCCTAAGGTGTAACGCTTTTGCCTCGTGCTCTGTTTTCCAGAGAATGCAGACTAAGAAAGTTGACTGTCTTAGGGGTGTCTGGGTGGCTCAGTCCATTAAGTACGTGACTCTTAGTTTCACCTCAGGTCATGATCGCATGGTTTCATGAGTTTGAGCCCCGCTTCGGATTCTGCACTGACAGTACGTAGCCTGCTTGGGATTCTCTCTCTCTCTCTCTGTTCCTTCCCCATTCATGCTGTCTCTGTCTCTCTCAAAATAAATAAATAAAAACTTTTTAAAAAATGAGTGGTGACTGTTTTAAAGATGGCAGATGAAGAAATTCTGAGGATGAGGAGGCACTTAGAGCAGAGACGTGAAGAAATGAGGGGACAAGATATGACAAGATCTGGTGGGCAGAATGTGCAGGCAGACGGCTCAACAGGCATGAAGATCTGGCTGGATGTGAACCAGGCTGACGTGGCTAAACACAGGGACCAGGTGGACAGTTGCAGAAGAAGACGGCAAGGACAAGGGCCAGATCACAAAGGTCCTGAAGGCTCTGATAAACAAGGACTTCACATCTGATTTGACGTGTGATGGGAGTCATTGGGGAGTTTAGGGCAGGAGACAGTCGTAATCTACTGTATGTCGTGAACATCCCTCTAGCTGCTGTATGGAGAATTGACTGGGTGGAGGGCAGAGAGACTGGGAGAGTGAAAGCAGCTGTTCAGCTGTTGAGAGGTAAAGCTGTGTTTAGCTCATTATCATCGCTGGCACCACACCAGCACCTTACGTTTATTGATTGCTAACTATGAATTGGGCACTGGGCCTAACCCTTTGTATGTGTTGTATCACCTAATTTTCACAGCTCCATAAGGTCCCCATTTGATAAGTTAAGCTCAGAGAAGTTACACAATTTATCTAAGGCAATTTGTCTGGCAAACGGCAGAGCCAGGATTTGACTCAGAGCCTGCCCTCATAATCGTACGCCATTCTGCATCAGTTACACACAGTGTATACATATGTGGCACCTAATACATATCTCAAAATACATGTCCTATGACTAGGTGCCTAGAGAAGCTTCTTTTCTGAACCTATTGGCATATTTACTTAATAGTCCTCACCTGATCCCTTGTCATATCAAAACCCAACATGTGGTCTTTCTCTCTTCCCTGCCTACAGGATGTCCATTCTGTCCAGCATGTTCTAAGCCAATAATGGGGCTCCCATTCTCTTTGCTAGGAACTGGCTAAGGTGAGACCAGGGGGCCTAGTTCTGGCCAGGGACGGGCGACAGAAAGTCACCATAAAGAGATGCACGGGGAAGAGATGGTGCCTCTTTTCCCTCTTGATACTATCATTAACTACAAGGAACCCCTACACCCATGGTCACCATCTTCCCGAAGAGCAGCCAAGGTGACCCATGAAAGATGGCAGAATAGGGAAAGAACCAAAGACCTTAATGATGTCACTGAGCCTCTAAAATAACCAATTCTGAAGCTGCCTTAGCTCGGGTTTCTATTTTCCTCATGACTTAAATCAGTTGAGTTTGGAGTTTTTGTTACTTGAAGCAGAAAACATAGCAAATGAGAAAGAAGCCAAAATGTAAACAAAAACCTGATCCGTTATTTGACTGCCTTTACACACACAACATTAAAGATTAACATTGTCATCGTCCCACTTTATTTATCTAAGAACCCCAGGCTAGTCAAAGACTGAAGACTCTGGATTCCAATCCAGTGCTCATATTTAGAGAGTAATTTTCAGTTGTGGAGAACATTTAGTTAAGCAGGAACCTCCATTTCCTAATTGCCCTAGATGAAAGGCAGTGGACACATAACAAGTGACATGTGTACAGGATGCTTTAAAGTTGACAAATGCATGCACACATGTCAGTTATCACTGCATAGCCATATGTGACTTGCAAACACTTTTCACTACAACCATCCTTGAAAAAACTTAAACTGGCTTTGCCATTTTTGTGTGATATGTGACAAATGAGTGATTTGAAATTTTAAACAAATTAAGAATATTGTATTAAATACTGTATTCAAGTTTGTTTTAATGCAATCATTAATAATATTCATAATACACAATCATTACAAAAAAACCCTTCACTTTATATCATTTAATGACGGATGGACAATGTTTAATTTTTATTAAATCATAAAAGAGAAAACATAATTTTCTGATAAATATGATAAAAAATGATATGTCATATCTGGTTTGGGGACTGAATGTATACTAAAAAGTACTTTGGGGTTTTACTCCATAATACAGCATCAAGTATAGGCAGAAACTGGTTTCCAAGAATTGGATGTATGAAATTCTGGTATTTCATGCTTAAAAAAACTATGGTTTTATTTTTACAATTTCCATGTTTTGTTTATAAATGACAGGAGGGGAAAGATTTCAGGCCGCTATTTGCAAGCACTCTGCAAATAGCACATTGTGGGTGTGGATAGAGCCTTTGTTCTCAATAAATGAAAAGCTAAATTGGACATAATTGTCACTCTATTTTCTCTCCTTAACACTGTTTTTGAAGTACCAAAGACATCTTGATGTTCCGTAGAAGAGTTTTTATCAGATGAATGTGATTTACAGATTGGCGAAGGTGATTCTGAAGTAAGATTGTAGTCTTCCCATTTTTTGCTCTTAATTATCTTGTATTTCATCATCAGGTTCCTTATGTTTCTAGTCTTTAAACACAATCTATTATGAGCATAAATCAAACATATGTCTAAGAAGAAAAACAATTTGAAATATAAGAGTCTCAACCATTCTTGCAGTCAGTGCTGTTCAGCCAAGAAATAGACCGAGTGATGGAGCCATGACTGTCCTCATTTAAACTCTACCTAACCACTGTGTGTGCTCACTTGTTATACACTGACAAGCTCGCTGTCTTTTCTTACAAATGTAAAAGAAAATTAAATAATGTATCACTTACTGATTTTTAATTAAACCTTTCATTTTGAAATAATTACAGATTCCCATACAGTTATAAGAAAGAGCAGTCATCAAAAACAGAGTAAATACTGTTTACCCAGTGTCCTCCTATTTTTTTGTTTTTTACATCTTGTAAAACTACAGTGTAATAGCACAACAAGAATATTGACATTGATATAGTCCAAGTACAGAATCTTTCATTCACAAGGATCCCTCCTATGGCCCTTTTACAGCCACCATGTGTCTTCCTTCCCTCTGCCCCTCCCTCCTCATCCCTAACCCCTGGTGATCGCAAAACTGTCCTCATTTCTATAATGTTGTCGTCTCAAGAATACTATATTGGGGGAATGATACAACATGCAGTCTTTGGATATTGGCTTTTTTCACTCAGCATAATGACCTCAAGGTTTGTTCAAGTTGTTTCCCCTATCAGTAGTTTATCCCTTTCTGTTACAGAGTAGTATTTCACAGTATGGAAGTACATCTGTTTAACCACCTGGGTTATGTCCATTTGAGGCTATATACAAATAAAGTTCCTGTAAACATTTCTATACAGGTTTTTTATGAATATAATTTTTCATTTCTCTAGGATAAATACCCACGAGGGCAACTGCTGGTTTGTATGATGGTCACATGTTTAGTTTTTACAGAAATAGTCAAACTACTTTTCAGGGTACCTGTACCATTTTACATTCCCACCAACAATGCATAAGCAATTGTGTTTTTCTGCATTCTTGCCTGCATTTGCTGGTGTTACTTTTTTTTATTTTTAGTAATTCCGATAGGTGTGTAGTAATATCTCATTGTGATTTTAATTTGCATTTCCCTAATGGCTAATGATGTTGAACATCTTTTTACATGCTTATTTGTTATGTGTATAGTCTCTTAGGTGAAACGTCTCTTTGTGTCTCTTGGCCATTACCTAATTTGATTGCTTGGGGTTTCTTTTTTGCATGTTTGTTTTTCTTCTGTTGAGTTTTGAGAGTTCTTTATACCTTCTAGATACTAGTTTTTTGTGGATATGTGGTTTGCAACTATTTTCTTTCAGTCTACTACTTGTCATCCTCTTAATAGGATATCTTCTAGAACAAAAGTTTTTAATTTTGATATAGTCAAATTTATCTATTTTTCCTTTTATAGATCTTACTTTGGTATCAAATCTAAACCCATGATCCCAGGTATTTTTTGAAATAAAAGCTTAAGAGTTTTATATTTTACCTTTAAGTCTGTCACCTCTTTTGAGCGAATTCTTGTATGAGGTCTGAGACTTAAGGTTCACTTTTGTTTTTTCCTTAGAATGTTCAATTGCCCCGCATCCTTTCTGAAAAGGCTATCTTTTCTCCATTGAATTGCTTTGTTCCTTTGTCAAAACTCAGTTTGGCAGGAACTGCAAAGGTCCTAAAAACCAGAACAGTCTTTAAAAAGAAGAGAAAAATGAAGGACTCACACTTCCTGATTTCAAAACTCACCACAAAACTACAATAATCAAAACAGTGTGGTACCGGCATAAGGATAGACATATAGACCAATGGAATAGAACTGAGATTCCAGAAACATGCCTCTATCACCAATTGATTTTCAAAATGGAGCCATAACTATTCAACACAAAAAGAATTGTCTCTTGAACAAGTAACACCGGATCAACTGCATACCCACATGTAAAATAATTAATTTGGACCCCTATCTCACACCATTTATAAAAATTAACTCAAAACTGATCAAAAACCTAAATATAAGAAATAAAACTATAAACTCTTAGAAGAAAACACATGGGTAAACTTTCTTGACCTTGGCTTTGGCAATGGATTTTTAGATATGACCCCAAAAGCATGAGCAAAAACAAAAAATAAATAAATAGGATTTTATCAAAAATTGACATTTTTATGCATTCAATGCAAGAACATTATCAAGAAAATGGAAAGGCAACTTACAGAATGGGAGACAATACTTGCAAATCATGTATCTGATAAGTGATTAATATACTGAATATATAAATAACTCTTACAACTCAACAACAAAAACACAAACAACCCAATTAAAAAGTAGACAATTAAAAGAGACAAAGTACTTGAATAGATACTTCTCCAGACAAGATACTACAAATGTCCCAAAAGCACATGAAAAGATGCTCAATAGCTCAATATTCTTAGTCATTAGGGAAATTCAAATCACAACCATAATGAAATACCACTTTATACCCACTAGGATGGCTATAAAAGTTTGTTGTCTTTTTTTAAAGGAGAGGTGTGCCTGGGTGGCTCAGTTGGTTGAGCATCTGACTTCCATTCAGGTCATGATCTCACAGTTTGTGAGTTCAAGCCCCACATCGGGTCTCGCTGCTGTCAGCACAAAGCTTATTTCAGATCCTCTGTCTCCCTCTCTCTCCGTCCCTCCTCCTCTTGTTCTCTCTCTCTGTCTCTGTCTCTGTCTCTCTCTCCCTAAAAAAATAAACAAATGTTTAAAAAAAATAAAAGGAGAATAACCAGTTTTGGCAAGGACATGGCTAATTGAAAACCTTGTACACTGCTGGTGGAAATGCAAAAAGGTTTAGATGCTGTGAAGACCAGTGTAGTCATTCTTCAAAAAGTTAAACATTGAATGGCCATATGACCCCAAATTTCCACTCCTAGTTATATACTCCAAAAAAGTGAAAACAGGCTCTCAAAGAAAGACTTGCATATAAATGTTTATAGCAGCACTATTGACAAGAGTCAGAAGTTAGAAACAACACATATGTCCATCAATGGATGGGGGGATAAAAAATTTGTGGCAAATACATACAACTGAATATTATTCAGCCATAAAGAGGAATGAAGTATTGATACACGTTAAAACATGGATAAACCTTACAAATAATATGTTAAGTGAAAGCAGCCAAACACAAAAGATCACACATTGTGTGATTCCATTTATATAAAATACTAAGAATAGGTAACTCACAGAAAGAAAAACTATTAATGGTTATGGGGTTTTATTTGGGAATGATGAAAATGTTTGGAATTAGATAAAGGTGGTATTTGCATAACACTGTGAATATACTAAATGCCACTTATTTGTTCATTTTTAAATGGTTAATTTTATATTAAATGAATTTCATCTCAATAAAATACAATAAAATAATCAAGCATATTTTCTGAGTCTATTTCTAGGTTCTCCATTCTATTCTATTGATTTATGTGTCAAATTCTCTACCAATATTTTATAGTCTTGGTCACAATAGCTATGAAAGTCTTAAAATTAAGTATTTGTATTGGATAATTGGATAATGAACTTGTATATACCTACAAAAATACCTGCCTGGATTTTGATAGGAACTGTGTCAAATCTGCCTTTCAATGTGGAGAGAAATGACATCTTTACTATGCTGAGCATGCCTCTCCATTTATTTAGATCTGCTTTTATTTCTTTCAGCTCTGATTTCTTTTCTGAGTGCTTTGTAGTCTTCTATTTCTTGTTTTGTTTTGTTTTTGAGAGAGAGAGAGAACAAGCAAGTGAGGGAGAGGCAGAGGGAGAAAGAGAATCTTAAGTATGCTCCATGCCTTCATGGAGCCCATGGAGGCTTGATCTCATGACTGTGAGATCATGACCTGAGCTGAAATCAAGAGTTGGACACTTAACTGGCTGAGCCACCCAGGTGCCCCCCCCCTTTTTGGAATTATAAATGGTACTGTATTTTTAATTTTGGTGTTCATGTGGTAATTTCAGGTATATAGAAATACTATTGAGTTTGGTATGTTATCTTGTATCCTATAATTTTTCTGAACTCACTTATTATTTCTGTGAATTTTTTTGTACATTACTTGGAATTCTTTATGTAGATAATCATGTCACCTTCAAATAGGGCCATCTTATTTATGATATATTTGTCTCTTATTTCCTTTTCCTGCCTTATTGCATGGGATAAAACTTCTGGCACTGTTGTTGAATAGGAGTAGTGACAGCAGACATCCTTGTCTTATTCCTGATCTTAGAGAGAAAGTGTTCATTTTTTTGTTATTGTGTGTAAGGTTAACAGTAGATATTTTGTAGGTGATCTTTATCAAGTTCAAGAGGTTCCTCTGTATTCCAATTTTTTAAAGGTTTTTATTATGAATACATTGAATTTTGTCAAACTCTTTTTCTGAATTCATGGTTTGATCATGTGATTTTTCTTCTTTAGCCTGTTACTATGGTAGATTACATCAATTTTTTAAAAAATACTGAACTAGTTTCACATCTCTGTAATAAACCCTGCTTGGTCATGGTATATAATCCTTTTCATACTTTGCTGAGCTTTCTGTTAATACTTTGTTAATGATTTTTGTGTCTATACTTATGAGGAAATTTGATCTTTAGTTTTCTTTCTTTTTTTTGTAGTGTTTCTGTCTGGTTTCGGTATCAGGGTAACATTATAAAATGAGTTAATATATGTTCCCTTCTCTTCTATTTTCTGGAAGAGATTGCATAGATTTGGTGGTAATTTGGGGTGAGTTGTAATAGTTTGTGTATTTGACAAAATGGTCCATTTCCTCCAAGCTGTAAAATTTAGTCATGTAGCATTGTTTAGGGTATGCAGTGATATCCCTTATTTTATTCCAAACATTGGTAATTTGTGTTTTCTCCCTTTGTTTCCTTCTCAGCTTTGATAAAGACTTGTCAATTTTATTAATTGATCTTTTCAAAAAGCCATCTCTTTGTTTCATTGATTATTCTCTATTGGTTTCTCTTTTCAGTTTCTATTGTTACTTTTATTATTTACTTCCCTTTGCTTCCTTTGTGTTTATTTTACTCTTCTTTTTCTGAGTTCTCAAGGTATAAACTTAGATTATTTTTTAATGTTTATTTGCTTATTTGGGGGGAGAGAGACAGGGAGAGGGAGAGGGAGAGGGAGAGGGAGAGGGAGAGGGAGAGGGAGAGGGAGAGGGAGAGAGAGAGAGAGAGGAAGAGGGAGAGGCAGAGAGAAAGGGAGAGAGAGAATTCCAAGCAGGCTTCACACTCTCAGCATGGAGCCCAATGCAGGGTTCAATCCCACAAACCATGATATCATGACCCGACCTAAAATCAAGAGTTGGACACTTAACTGACTGAGTCACCCAGGTGTTCCTAAACTTAGATTACTTCAGACTCTTTCTCTTTTCTAATGTATGGATTTAGTACTATAAATTTCTTTCTCACCACTGCTTTGTGTCCCACAAATTTTGATATGCTGTTTTTTTCATTCATTTTAATATATATTTTTACTTCCCTGAGAGTTCCCCTTTGACCATGGTTTTTTAGGGATATGTTATTTTGTTTCCAAGTGTTGAAAATTTTCCTGTTAACTTTCTGTAATGGATTTCTAGTATGATTCCACTGTGGTTGCAGAACACACAAGGCGTGATTTAAATTCTTTTAAATGTGCTGAGGTCTGTTTTTGGCCCAGGATATGGTCTACCTTAGTTCATGTTCTTGAAAAGAATGTATATTCTGTTATTGTTGGGAAGAGTGTCCTATAAATGTTGATTAGATTCTCTTGGTTGATGGTGCTGCTGAGTTTTCTATACCCTTGCTGATTTTCTATCTAATTATTCTATCATTTGTTGAGAGAGGGGCATTGAAATCTCCAACTATAATTGTGAAGTTGTCTGTTTTCCTTTCTGTTCTCTCAGTTTCTGTTTCACATATTTTGCACCTCTGTGGTTTGGTGCATACACATTCAGGATTGCTATGTGTTCTTGGTGAACTGAACCTGTTATCATTATATGATGACTCTCTCAGATTTTCTTTGCTCTGAAATCTATATTATCTGCTATTAACATAACCAGTCTGACTTTCTTTCAATAATGTTTGCATCCTTTTACATTCAACCTCCCTATATCATTATATTTGAAGCGAGTTTCTTAAAGATGGCATATAGTAGATCATTTTTTAATCTACTCTGAGAATATCTGTTTTATAATTGGTATATTTAGACTATTGAAATTTAATTGATATGTTAATGTTTAAGCCTATCATTTTATTTTTTGTGGTGTATTCCATTTTCCATTTCCCTTTTTTTTTCCTGCCTTCTTGTGAGGAACACATATTTTTAAAGTTCCATTTTGATTTATCTGTGTTTCGGAGTATATCTCTTTATACAGATTTTTAGTGGTTGCTATATTACATCATCTATACATAATCTATATAGTTTATTGGTTTAGCAATTTTATCAGTTCAAGTACAGGAACTTTACTTTCCTTTACATCTCTTTACATTCTCATTCATAATTGTTTTAAATATTTTCTCTACATACACTTAGAACTACATCAGACACTGTAACAATCTTTGCTTCAAACATGAAAAATAATTTAGAAAATTTGAGAAGGAAAATCTGTTGTATTTACCCACATTTTTGCTCACATGTTCTTTCCTCCTTCTTGATATTTCAAGATTACTTTTTTGTTAATTGTTTACCTTTTAGAAAACTTTCTTTAGATTTTTTAAGAGTAGTTCCACTGGAGGCAAAGTTTCTTTGCCTTTTCCTGAGATATTTTTCCTTTTCCTGAGAATGTCTTCATTATCTCTTCATTCCTGAAAGGATATTTTCTCTGGTTATAGGATTCTGGGTCAACAGGTTTCTTTCACTGGTCCAAAATGTTGTGCCACTTCCTTCTGGCCTCTTTTTTTTTTGTTTTGTTTTTTAATTTTTTTTAACGTTTATTTATTTTTGAGACAGAGAGAGACACAGCATGAACGGGGGAGGGGCAGAGAGAGAGAGAGACACACACAGAATCGGAAGCAGGCTCCGGGCCCTGAGCCATCAGCCCAGAGCCCGACGCGGGGCTCGAACTCGTGGACCGCGAGATCGTGACCTGAGCTGAAGTCGGACGCTTAACCGACTGAGCCACCCAGGCGCCCCCTGGCCTCTTTAACCTCTGATAGGAAATCCTCTGTCATTCATATTGTTTTGACATATAAAGTATAATTTTTCTTGCTGTTTTTAAGATTTTTTGTTTTTAGTTTTCAGTTTGACTATGATGATGTGTCTTGGTATGCATTTTTTTTGGATTTATCATCTTTGTCGTTGCTAACCTTTTTGAATCTATAAATTAACTCTTTTACTCCATTTGGGATGTTTTCCATCATTATTTCTTTGGGCATTTTTTTTTAAGCCTTGACCACTTTCTGCTCTCCTTCCAGGACTCTGATAATACAAATGTTAGAGTTTTTTTTCATAGTCCCACAGTTTCCTGAGACTCTGTTAACTTCAGTCTATTTTCTGTATATTGTTTAGATGGAGGATTCCATTGTTCTGTCTTCATCATTTCTTCTGTCCACTCCATTATGTGCTGAGCCCATCCATTAAAATTTTTATTTCAGTTCTTATATTTTTCAGTTTTAACATTTTCATTTGGTTCTTCTTTGTATCTTCTACCCATTTGTTGAGGTTTTTTGTTTCTCCTTGTTTCAAGTATGTTCATAATTGCTTACTGAAATGTTATCATGATTGTTTTAAAATCTTTTTAGATAATTCTAATATTTCCATTATGACAGTATCGGCATCTGTGATTTTTTTCACTGTTTGAGGTCTTCCTGGTTCTTTGTATGATTAATGATTTTGGAATGAAACCTGCATATTTTGGATGTTATGTTTTGACACTGTGCATCTTATTTGTTTTCACCCTTATTGAAGTATAACTGACAAACAGAATATTCTATTTCTTAAAGTACAATGTGATTATTTGACATAGGTAAACTTCGTGAAGTGACTACCATAGTCAGGTTAATCAACACTCCTCAATCTTACTGAAATTTATTTTAGCTGGCTTCTTCTGACATTGGTCCAGTAAAAGAAGGGGGAGTGGTGTCATAGATGTCAAGTGGGTGTAGAAGTCCAGGCTCCCTATTCAGCTTCCACCAACACCTTAGCGGAGGAGGACTCCTTATTGCTGATGAGGAGGGGTGGCAATTCCACTTCCCACTTAGGCTTCCCTGGCAGAGAGGGAATGGAGTGCCACATTACTGCCCACCCATGCTTACTACTGACATCATGGGGTGAGGAGAGGTGGAACGAGTGTGACCTTGTCACCAAGGGAGAGACAGAGGTGGTAAGTCCTGACTCCACTAGACCTCCTCTGACACCATCTCAGCAAGAAAGGAGTTCCTTGTTCCTGCCAGGTAGAGTGGAAGCCCAGACTCCCTACTTAGCCTTCTCTGACACCATTCTGGTAGGGGAATTGTGGCACCTTATCAAAATCTGGGTTCCCCTACTTACACTTTATTGGTGTGAACAGGGATGGGGTGGGGCTAATAGGCTTTTTTCTATGGTACTTGCCTGGAGTAGAATGTTTAGTGTCTAAAAGTTTTCTGTTTTGTTAGGCTGTCTCCTTTCCTGGTTCTATGCTATAGAGAGCTGGCTTTTGTTGGGGCTTTTTAGTCATACCTGCTGGCATTTCCAGGTTGTTGGCTTCTTCAGTTCCAAGTCTGGGACACATGAGGCAAAAAGAAAACCCAGAGAACTCACCACTGTGATGTTCCTTCAGTCCTGGAGTACTATGCATCTGCCTTCTTCTCTTCACCTTCCAGAGTCTGCTTATGTTTGTTTCATATATATCGTCCAAGGTTACTAAGTTGTGCTTAGAGGAAAGAGTAGAGAAAAAAATCTGTCTTCTCTATCTTCCCAGAAGTGGAAATCCACTCATTGATTGTTTTGAATTAATAATTTTGAATTGTTATGGATCCTCTGGAATACCATCAGTCAAGAGGTACTGACACAGATGATATTGGCTGAGATTAGTGATATGTCAGACATGTTATTAAGAAAATAACTGTACAGTGGTGTCCTCATGTCCTGTCCCTCTACATTTTTTTGTCTGTCTTTCTGCAGAGAGGGCCTTCATATTCTATAGCAAGCAGCCTGAAAATAGATTTCCTGCAGGCCAAATGGATTATAGAGCATTGTCTTCTTCACCAAGAACTTAGGTTTTTATAATTTTTTTAAATTTTTATTTATTTTTGAGAGAGAGAGACAGAGCATGATCAGGGGAGGGACAGAGACAGAGAAGAAGACACGGAATCTGAAACAGGCTCCAGGCTCTGAGCTGTCAGCACAGAGCCCAATGTGGGGCTTGAACTCAGGAACAGCAAGATCATGACCTAGGCCAAAGTCAGACTCTTAACCAACTGAGCCACCCAGGCACCCCAAGAACTTAGCGTTATATATATATATATATATATATATATATATATATATATATATATACACACACATATATATATATGTATATATATATATATATGAATATACATGGTTTATATATAATCAATATGTAATATACATTACATATATTGCCTCTACTTGGTATTTTATTGATCTATTTTATTCTTTAAAAAAAAAACATAGGAAGGAGATCATGGACATCTTACTGCCATCCCATGTGTTCTTTAGGTCAAAGTTGGAATGGAAAGCAGCCCCCTGCTATTTCACATATGAAGGTAGTTAAGAAGTAAGAATGCATTGGTTTTAGGAGGCCTCAATGATAAGTCGTAGGCATGATGTACTCTGAGGATCAGAATTCTGCAAGGGGATGAAATAACTAAAACTCAACAGGACTCCTACGGTCAGAGAGGACAAGATGATCTCTAGACAGTACTGTGTTTGTATGCTTGATAATGGTGATTTTTAAGTGAAATAATCCAACTGTTTCCACAACAAATCTGGAAAAGACACATCCCCATTGTTCATACATGGAAACGTGTGGATTTGGAATTCTACCAGCTCCTTAAAATTTCCTTGACTCCTCCCTCCTAAATTTGCAAAACCAGTGAAAGTACCACCATTCCTTCTTCCCCCAACAAAATCCAAGGGAGTACAATTTAAGTTACATGGAGAGAGAAGAAAAAGCCCTACTGTGGGCATGAATGACCGTGTGTGAGGGTAGGAGGCAGTAAACTCCTGCAGTCCAGTGCCAGCTCTTAGTGCATGGCACCATGTGGGCAGGGCCTCTCTCTTGTCCACCACTGAGTCCCCAGGACCCACATTAGCACTTGGCTCATCACAGTTCCTCAATAAATAAGTGTTGAATGAATGAATGAATGAATGAATAAACAACTTAGACTGTTGGTACAAACGACCACTTTATAGAAGATATTTACTGAGTCCTGGTGATATGCAAGATAAGATTCAGACCCTAAGACTCAGAAGCCCCAGAACAGAAACCCAAGCTCAAATTGCTTACCCAGTAAAACATCAGGGGAACGCTCAGCAGCCTGAGCACTCCATGAATGGGACAGGCCATAAGGGTTGTGGGAGTTCAAAAGATATGCCTTGGCCCTAAGTGGTCAGGAAGGCGAGGCTGTGGGCTCCTCAAGGACACAGACAAAGTCTTAACATTTCTAAACTCCCAATGTCCAGTACAGGGTCTGGTTCAAAGCAATCACTCAGTAAAGGCTTACTGAATGGCAAAAGAATGAAACCACCTGGCTCTTCTACTGGCAAGCTATGCAACCTGAGACAAGGCATCTAACTACGCTGTGCCTCAGTTTCCTTTTCTACAGAACAAGAACAATAAGAGAACCTACCATTTAGGATTGCTCTGAGAATTAAATGAATTCATATATGTATTCATTGAGTGCAAAGCAAGCACTATGTAAGTATTGGCTGCTACCACTATTATTATTACTATGCAGAAATGAATGGACAGTCTTGAATAGGATCTTGGAGAGGATGGTGATAGATGGACTATGGGGAGACTGGAACGAGCAAAAGCAAATGTGCAAAAACAGGAATAAAAATTTCTGTTATTTATTGAATACCAACTGAATACCAGCACTTAATTCCCTTAACAGCTGCATGAGGAAAATACTGTAATTATCCAGAAACTGAGGCTTAGAGAGAGGCTAAGCGACTTGCTCACAGTTGCACAGCTGGTAATGAGTACAGCTGGATCTACTGTTCAGCTGGAATGGAAGCGTGAGTAGAAAGACAGCAAAAAGCAAAGGCTAGAAGATGGATAGCAGCTGGAGTGTGGCAGGGGAGTTTGGGCTTTATGCTATAGAAGAGCAGCAGTGACAAGATGAAAGCCAGCCCTTGGAAGATGGCCCCATTAATGATGTGACAGGTCAGAATGGACTTGACGTCTTACCTCCTCCAGCTACAAGCTCGTTTCTCGATTCTCTGTCCCATGCCTGCACTGGCCCCAAACAGTCTTTTGATCCTCATTACTCCTCTGAAACTGCTCTTGTACGATCACGCACAACCTCCAAGTGGCCACATCTAGGGGAAAATTCTCCATCCTCATCTTACCTGACTTGCTTATTCACTCAACAATGTTCTTTTGTGAGCAGCTGCTAGGGGCCAGGTCCTACTTCAGGGGCTGGAGATCAAGCATAGAATAGAACATAATAAGGTCCCTGTGCACATGAACTTGCAGTCCAGTGATCAGCCTATCGCTTCCTGTGTTAGCAATGTTTCCTCCACCCACCTTCTGAGATATCACTCTCCCTGGGCTTCTTTCTCCCTGGTACCCTGGTCATTCCTGCTCAGTCTGCTATGCTGGTTCCTGTTATATCTCCTTCCTCTAAATGTTGACAAACTCTGGCTCCTAGATCTGGGATCTCTTCTCTGTCTTCACCCACTATGTTGTTGTAGAGTGCTTTCACTCCATGGCCTTCATCCCCTGGTATGAGATGAAAGCTCAGACTTGTGTCTCCAGCCCAGACTTCTCTCCTGAGCTGCAGCATCCAACCTCCCTGAGCATCTCCTCCTGAAGAGCTAACAGGCATCTCGGACTTAGGGGGTTCAAGCCTGAATTCCTGGCCTGGCTACCCCCAAAGCTGCACCACATAATATTTTTCAGATCAGCTGGTGAAGAGAAGCTCTATCCTTCCAGTGGCTCAGTCCAAGCCCTAATGCCATCCTCGCTCTTCCCTTCCCTCACATCTCAATCCAATCTACCAGCCAATCTTCTCAGCTCCTCTTCCCCCAAACCAGACAGCTTGTCACTGCATTTGCAGCCATGCCCCCATTGTTGCCAGCTACCATCAACGCAGCTGCATCACTGAGCTCCTGCTCCATCCACCCACCCAGGACTATTCTCATAACAGAATTCAGAGTTGTCCTCTCCAACATCAGTTGGACTATGTCATTCCCCTTCCTCACCCCTCTCCTGGAGACTTCTAATTTCACCCCAAGGAAAATCCCAAGTCCTCACAAGGGTCTATAAGACCCTCCACAATGATGCTTTACATTGCTCTGACTTGTGCCTTCCTCTCTCCCCCTTCCATACTCTGTTATAGCCACACTGGCCTCATGGTGATTCCTGCAGGCTCCAGACCCCTCCTGCCTGAGAATGCTCTTCCCTCAGACACCCACTGAGTTAACTCCCTTCTCTGCAAAGCTCTGCAACTCCACAAGGCCTTTCCTGACAAGCCTACTTAAAACCTCCACTCCTCCCCGTCCTACTATGGCCTGTCTCCTTTCCCTACTTTATTCTTTTCCCATGATACTTATTTTCTTCCAACCATCTCTATAGTTTGCTTTTGTTGATCTCTTCCCACTGGAATATAAGCTCCATTAAAGCTGGACTTTTATATATTTAGTTGATTACTGTGTCCTCAATCCTGACATGAGTGTGGCAATAGATCCATAAGTATATATTGATTGGATAATTTAATACATGAATGAGGACATTCAGATTCAGAGAGGGGAGGGTCTGTGGATAGCCCATCAGGTTCTCCCCAACCCCAAGTGAACAGAAAAGATGCATGAAGCTCATAGGGTAACCCTGGAGGACACTGGAAGGTCGCAACAACCCTAGCCCCTTCCGTGAGAGGGGCCCTCACCCTGTCCTCAGAGCCTGCCTTTCTTCCAAAGCAAACTCAGAGCTCTAAGGCAAGTTGGAGAGTTCCAGGCAGGGCAGGATCTCTTGGAGAAGAAGGGGAGGGCCTCTTAAGGGCAGGGAAGGGCAATGCACAGGAGGAGCCCACATGGAATGGAGCTTGCAGCCAGGCCTTTCTTAGGGGGAGTTCCTTCTCCCTCTACACTACCTCTCACAGCTCAGCCTCAGGTGGGCCCACAACAAGGGGAACACACAAACTTTCATCTACTGTCTCTGTGCTACCAGTCCAGGACCGAGCCGGGTGGGAGACAAACGGCCATCCCCAGCCACAGTTATTTCCCAGAAACGCAGAAGGATCAGCACCAGGGACAGGGACATTCCCCAGCCCCATTCTCCTTGCCCAGACTCTGTGAACCAGTGTAAAGAGTAGAACTGACTTTTTCGAAGAAGAAGGACTCTGCACTGGTTCTGATTAACATTAAAATGCAAGCCCCATTCACATCCACCACAGGTACGTTAAGCAAACACAAAAGTGACAACAGGCACAGCACAATGACAGAGGAGCCTATGGTTTTCACGGTGACAAGGTGCGCCTTGCCCACATGCCATCGTTAAGGCTTTTCACTCTGATGATGCGTGAAATTATCCACCCTGACGGAGCGGCGCCTACTTTCATGCCAACTAGCAACATGGCATCCTTTCATTATCCCCTTGGTCACAAACCCACCTGGAGGGGTGTGATTAATGCGAATCTCATAAAACCTGGGGGAACAGGCCATCCCTGGTGCCCTATAAGAGTGAAATTGCCATTCATAGCGGCATAAATCACCATGTGTCAATCCCTGCTTCCTCACTGTCACACCTTGGTGAGCCACCCCATGGTCTCCAAGATGTGACATGGTTTCTAGGACAGCAGAATCTGCTGCTCTCAGGGACACCTTATACCTAACTTCAAAGCAAGGTCAGAGTTTAGCTATGATTATCCCAGCACCCTCCTGGCTCTGGGACTTCCTAACAGGGCACAGAAAGGAGTGGGGTGTTTACAACAGAGGAAATGCTAAACGTGGAGAGCAATGGCCTGACTCATTTCACAGCTGTAGTCTTTTCTGATTTGTTCGTAATTTTCTACACTACTGCTTCCAATTTGATACTGTCTGGACCGAGGATGACAATAAGAATGGGATAACAGATGATGAGCTCAAAATACGGAGCATGATATAGTCACCCTGCACGTATGTACAATCAATATGTCACTTGCAAGAAGGAGCCATTGGCCGCTGGGCAAAGTTGGGAATGTAAAATGTCACAGAATTCAAGATGCATTTCTTATGTACTTAGGAGCCATCACCTTAGCTGCCTTGCTGCTCTGGAAGGGAAACGGGCTTAATGTTTCATAATCAGTTACCGTAGACAAATGAATTAAAAGTCCACAAAGAGTGCTGGAAGGACTCTTCCAAGTGACTCCTTGTGCTTTGCATGGCAGAGGTGCTCTGTACTATGTGGTACCTGTTGTGCACTGCACAACTCCATGGGCACAATTTCCCTAGAGAACAGTGTGAAAAAGCACCTCCTGGAGCCATGGGATCATTACTGTACAACCATAAGCAGCAACCCTGTGGTCTTTGAGCAACTTGGAGTCAATATTCCTAAGAGCTTATGGGAGCATCACAGAGATGGATCACAAAGACCCCACACACAGTGCTCTTTTTGACAGACTGGAAAATCCATGCATAGACCTATGAATTGCTAGTACAGTTAACTTTCCGTTACCAGCCTTAGGAGGGCAAGGGGCCACTCCATTTATTCAAAATATTCTGGTTATAATAACTAACAATTACAATAATATCTAATTTCTACTATATAAAAATATGCATGTTTTAATCATTTTATTATTTGATTATCATTAAAACCCCCCAAACTTGACAACTCCTCTAAATATGACCTGTGTTGAGAGCCACTTCAATAAGCTTTTAGGAAGACAGTGTTATACAATATATCAAAAAATAAGATTTTAAATATCCTGTGACTGGGGCTTCTAAACCTGAGAATTAACCCTATAAAACTAAGTCAAAGTATAAAAATACATTTGCGTGTGTGTGTGTGTGTGTGTGTGTGCGTGTGTGTAGGTACACACATATATACAAAGATGTTTATTGTAGTATGGCTTTTAATTTTTAAATTTTTAGAATTTTATGTATTTTTGAGAGAGACAGAGCATAAGTGGGGGAGGGGCAAGAGAAAGGGAGACCCAGAATCGGAAGCCGGCTCCAGGCTCTGACCTGTCAGCACACAGTACCATGCAGGGGTCAAACCCACAGACCATGAGATCGTGGTTTGAGCTGAAGTCGGACGCTAAACTGCCTGAGCCACCCAGGTGTCCCTGGCTTTTAATTTTCAATAGCAAGATAAAGGAAATTATTTGAATGTATGTTAAGGGGTTTGCTGAATGAATTATAGTATATGCATAAAATGAAATACCATGAAGTATTTAAAATCATGCACGACAGCTACGAGTACTTGTAGAAGTCTCTCTCTCTCTCTCTCTCTCTCTCTCTCTCTCTCTCTCAATCTCTCTCCCTCTGCATTCACAGCTGCTTCCCATCCTTCTAATGTTTGGGGAATTAACTGTGTTAGGATACCCTCTCCCCAGGATAGTAGCCAGAAGTCCCACCTCCCAGCCTCCTTTGCAGCCAGGACTCAGGTATGTATGTAACCTGTTCTGCCAATGAGCTGCAACACACAACAATTCAAGAAGGAAATGCGGAAGCAGGCTCAGAGATGGGCAGCATTTTACTAGTGAGGAGCATGGTGGAGCTTGCCTGCCTTAGAACCTGTAAGGCTGAGTTTCTGACACATAAGTAGTATCAGGGCTAGTGGCAGGGATGATTCCAGCTAGGATGCAGTTCCAGGAGGGCCAACTGCAGCACCTAGGGCTTCCTGGAGGCATTTTCTTATCAGGGCAGTTGTGCAGCATGGGTCTGGCCGTAGTTCCTCGAAGCAGAGCTCCGAACACAGTTCTTTGACCCCAACATGTCTGCAAGATGCCTGATCTGCTTCTATTAAGCTCCTTTCTTCTTAAGGAGCAGAATTAGCCTGCACTGCCTGGAAAGACATCTAGGATATAGGTATCCTTGACTTCACAATTTCAACTCGCAAATAGACCACACTTCTGAATACCACACATGGGGGCCCCATAAGTCGCCACTCTGGTGCTGGATTTGGACTTTCAGAACTCAACAGAAGGAGGTACACTCGAGGGCTGCAGGGTGGCACTGACTGCCAGCCCTCAATCCAGGTTAAAGAGCATGGCCAGGCAGGTTTGTACAATTATCCGTGAATGTTTTATCACATCATGCCCTTGTTGCCTTATAAAAGTGAATAGGAAGAGAAATTAAAATGTTGATATTTACAACAAGAAGACAAGGTTTTAGAGGCTTAATAAAATTGAAACAAATCACTGGGGCACCACAAGGAGAAAGTCTTTAGCCTTGATTTGTTACTCATTGGACTTATGCTTGTGGACTTCGCGCTCACCTGCAAAGTGGAAGAACAAATGGTGAAAATATGAACAAGATGGCAGAATAATTGAGAGCTGTGAGATACCAATCACCTTAGAAAATGTATGTCAATTATTCACTTTTGCATATTTAACTTGTGAGCATCATTTCAGAAATGTATTCTGAAAAAATATGTAAAAGCAAGAGACGGTTCATACATTCTAAGGTAGAATAAGTAGGATACAGGAAGGTAGCTGTAGGTTTGACCCCAGCTTTCAAGCATACATATATGTGTGTATGTGATACAGATATTAAAAACTTTGGACATGGGGGGTGCCTGGGTAGCTCACTCAGTTAAGCGTCTGACTCTTGGTTTTGGCTCAGGTCATGATTTCATGGTTTGTGACCTTGAGCCCCAGGTTGGGCTCTGCGCTGACAGTACAGAGCCTGCTTGGGATTCTTTCTCTCTCTCTCTCTCTCTCTCTCTCTCTCTCTCTCTCTCTCTCAAAAATGCATCAATAAATTTTTAAAAAATTGGACATATACTCTGCCAGTGCTGAAAAGCCAGCTCTGTGGGTTGAGATGGTAAAGGAATCTCATTGACTATTCCACATAGCCTTGAATTGTTTGAAATTCAAACAATTCTTGTTTCAATGAGAAGTTTTACTTACTATTATAACCACCAAACTTTAAAGGTATTTCTACGATCAAGAATAAGTATGATGGTTCTTCAGAGCTTTTCTGGACCTGGGGCCATTGTGTCTTAATCAGGAGACCTCTGTTCTGTCCTGGACGTTCCTTCAGGCCTTGTGTCCACCAGGCCACCCTTGTGGGGCTTCTGTCTTGACTCCCCAAACTGGGCGCTTGGCACACACTATCACGGTGGCCCTCTGGAGTTCTTTACAATGGACAGAGGGCTCAACCCACAATCCGGGGCAGAGCGGCTTGCCCGGTGGAAGGCGTCCCTCCCAGAGAGCTGTCAATAGACCCAAGAACTACGCCCTGTCTTAAGAGAAACTGCTCAATGATGTAGTACAGCATGAACAAGACTAATTGATTGTCCTGCTTAATAAAGTGAGATCCTGCCCCAGAGGCAGCACAGGCCACAGAGCTCACAAGGATCAGAGAGAAAACAGAGTGAAGCTGGCCTTACCTCATGCTTAGCAGGAGGGAGGCGAGAGCCTGGCAGGCAATTCAGGAAGACACAAAACAGCATCAGAGAAGACCCAAGGACACAACAAAGCTTTTCTAACTCTAGCACTTTACGGGGAGACAACTCATCCTTTCTCACATTTCCAATGCTCATTTTATTGTGCCAGTAAATAATAAAAAAAGAAATTCCTTAAATGCAACTTATCAAACTGAAAGGACAGTGGGAGAAAGGGCAAGGGTGTCATACTTTGTCAACTGTGTCACTCCCAGGGCCACAGGGATGTTCTTTGCTAGGAGATGGAGCGTGCATTCGGCTCGGTGCCAGGCTGTTCCGGGGAGACACCTCATCTATGCTTTCAGCTGGAGTGGCTCTTTGGTCACTCAAGTTCTGGCTCGCTGAGAAAGATAATTCTAGTTCTCATCCTCTCCTTTGCTCCATGATGCAAGTAAAAAGTTACGGTTTTCTCTTTCTTTATACTCCTGTAGCAGGGACAGGGATTGACCCCATGAAACCCACAGTGGAATGAAAATTCCTGCTGAAGCCCCCTCCCTGCCTACTAGTATTGCCTCGGTGGGCTTCAGCCCCTGCTCTCCACAAGCCTCTCCCTCTGCCACTGTTCAGCGTCTGCATCCTCCAGAGCCTTTGCAAAGCTGGCTCGGTGGCTGGGCTTTTCCTATCCCCAGCATTCAGAGGGAAGACAACAGTAGTGCCACTGTTAGAACCACTGAGGTAGACTCCCTGCCTACATGGAAGTGGCAATAGGAGGGGAAGGAGGAAAGGAGAGATCAACCCCACATTTCTTATTTACTTCTCACTTGTATTAGAGCAGGTGACAGCCCCTTCTTCCCCCTGCTTCTCTGATCCCAGACTTGTTACTGGTGACCTGCTTTGTTTGTTATTTGCCACTTGCTTCTCACCCAGGCCCAGGCCCTGTCTTCTTCCCAGCTCTGTGCCCCAGGAGGCTGACCTCTATGAGCCATGGGCAGCACCTACCAGTTCCCTTGTCCTCTGGCTCTGGTTGGGTTCTGCCCATGCAAAGCACCAGTAGAGAGAGGCTGGGTCTTTCTCTACTCCCTCCCTGCTTTTACATCATCTCTCCCCGACCATAGCTCCTCCTCCATAGCTTAGCTCTCATGGGGCTCTGTCAACATTACATCCTCCCCCTTCCCCTTTGGTCCTATAGGTGGTAATAGCTTCCCACTGGTGACCTCACCACCCCTGTTTCTCCCCTTCACCTTTCCCATACCAATATCAGTAGTCTTCTCATTAAAACCTCTTCTTCTGATCCATCTGGGTGAAACCTGTTTCCTTTCAAGATCCTGATATATCGGCTTTCCTTTTGCATTAGGGAGTCTGTTTTTTCCTCCTCCATGGGAGAGGCAGAGGGTCTCTGAACAAAGAGAAGGCCCGAGAGATACCACTGGTGCTGGGATAATGGGCGAAACACACACCTGAGGTGTGGGTAAATGCTAATGCAGCAGGCTGAGCACCCACTTGGAAAGGACACCTTTTGCCTTTAGGCAAATATGTCGAATCACGGGTAAGGGTCAATGAGGAAAACTGCCTCGCTTCTCTGATCACAGAAGTCCTGGCTGTTATGATTTATTCATTCATTCAACATTTTTTGGAGCACCTACCAGGTACCAGGCACTTCACTAGGTACAGTGAGCTGACTTGCGGCCCATGAAAAGATTACTCCACGTCCAAATCCCCAAAACTTGTCAATATGACCTTAAAAGGCAAAAGAGGTGACTAACAATTTTGAGAGGAGGAGTTTATCCTGAATGATCCGGGTGGGCTTTAAATACAAGAATAAGTGTCTGTAAAAGAGTAAGGGACAGGGGAGATTTGACAGAAAGAAGAGGGGAAAGTAATGTGACCGTGGGGGCAGAGCCTGGATACAGGTACAAGCCAACAAGTGCCTGGAGCCACCAGAAGCTGGATGAGGCAAGGAAGGATCCTCACTAGAGCCCTGGAAGGGAGCCTGGCCCTGCTGACATCTTGATTTTGGACTTAAGATCTTCAGAGCTGTGTGAAGACAAATTCCTGCTGTTTTAAGCCACCCAGTTTACAGTACTTTGTCATGGCAGCTCTAGGAAACTCATACACTAGGTTCTGAGGATGCAGCAGTAATCAACACATACATAGTCCCTATACTTGGACTATATAGTCTAGGGGAACAAACAGGTAATGAAAACCTAAACAAAGAGAAATCATTACAAACTGTAATGTATTCAGTCATGTACTGAGAGGAAAATGTACAGTACCTTATTTAGATTGGTGGTCAGGGCAAGCATCTTTGAGAGGTGACCTTTGAGCTTAGACTTGAAGGATGAGAGGTAGCCAGACAAAGTAAGCTCTCAGGGAAGAGTGTCCAGGCAGAGGAGACAAACGAACAGCCCAGAGGTGGGGAACAAACTCACATGTTCTAGAAAAACAAAGAAGTCAAGTGTCACTGGAATGTGGTCAGAGGGGTAAGGAGGGCCAGGACACAGACTTAGGGGCCATAGTAAGGTCTTGGCATTTTATTCTGTGGTGAAAAGGCATCTGGTTGTTGAGGCTGGAAAGCTGTGAGACAATTTAAGGTTCTATGTCAATCCCTTCTGTTATCGGTGAGAAATAGCTTGGAGGGGGATCTAGGGAGACCAGGGTAGCCAGTTAATAGACCACTGCGGTCTTCTAGATAAGCAATGAAGATGGGCTACGGTGACCCCTCAGAGATGGAGAGAAAAGGATGGACTGAAGACACATTTGGGAGATAGAACTGTGGAGAATCGATGGATGTGGTGTATGAGAGAAAGACATTAGTGAATGATGATGCCAAGATATTGAGTAACCAGGCGGATGCAGTACCATTTACTGAGATGAGAAGATGGACATGGTGAGGAAGACAATAGCACAGAGAGGAATCTGGAAATGTCCTCCTACATCCTTTACCATGTCAATAAAGTCTTTCCAGATATGGAAACCTAACCCAATTTCAGTTGTTTTAGGGACCCGAGGAAAAGTACTCCAGCTCCTACGAATGGGGTACTGGAACCACTGGCCACCTAGATCTAACCCCCAACACCACACACACCATTACACAACAATGCGCATAGAAAACCTGCACAAGCAGGGAAGGGGGTCTTCTAAAGGAGACGCTTGTCCTGTATCTCATGTGGCATCAAGAGTCTCCTGTAATTGGAGGCTTCCAGTGAGTGGGATCTAATTTGTTAACATCTATACCCCACCCAGTTGGCTCTACCATGTGCTCACCATGGGCTTAACTCTGGTGGAGGCACCATGAGACGGTATGGGGGAGACGGTGTTTGAGAAACAGATCCTGAATACCTGAACAATCCGCTACTTACCGAACAGTCTATGTTTTATGACCATGCCACCTCAGTAAGTTGAGTTCTGCAGGTTGACTACCACTCCCAACATCCCTCACCCCATAAGTACTCTGAGAAAGTGACCCCAGAAAAGGGTAGAATGTCCACTGGTCTAAACATTCCTCAACTACTTATTTACCTTCCAGGGAGCAGAGATAAAGAAATCTGTGATAACCGAGCACACACAGGACCTATAAGACAACTGAAGGCTTATGTTGAAATCCTAGATGGTGGTCTTTCTGGAGAAGCTTTCTGAAAAATCACCTCTTACATCTATAGGTCATTTCTTTATTCCTTTCTAGGTTATAGCACAAAGCTAAGAACCAAGAAGAGGCAAACATACATGCATAGCCTTGTGCCAAAGGCCAAACTTTTGTGCACATTTCTCTTCAGAAATCCTGAAATCCATTTACTCTAGCCTCATTCTGCCCTCTTTAGTGTTTATTTAATCTCTTATTTTAAGGCCATACCCAATTCTAACATTCTTGATAATCTGATTTTCCAATTCATAAGAAATAGGCGGCAGTAGCCATGAAGGAATCAGGGGTAATTCTAGAACCGGGTACATGCCAATGAGTGGCAGCTAAAAGCAAGAGAGTAAAGGAGGTGGTAAGTAGAAATTAAAAAAGAAGAAATAAGAATTGAAAAACTTGGGGGCCAAGGAGTGCCAGGGCAAACATTCCCATGTAATTCAGTAGCCCTAGGGAGTTGCTGTGTAGTTTAATAATTGGTGGTCCCCACTTCTGGGCAAAACATTGTCAGGACCCAACTTTTCCAAGGTGATCAATTCTTTTCTGGGCTAACACCCTCCCCCCATCCCTCCAAAAGAGGGATCACATATCAACTCAATAAAGTAGGCACTGATCTACCACATAGGGTATATCCAGTACAATTCTTTTTAAAAAAAAAAAAAAAGTAGTTCTTTTTTCCTTTTTTTTTAATGTTTATTTTTGAGAGAGAGAGAGAGAGACAGAATATGACTGGGGGAAGGGCAGAGAGAGAGGAAGACAGAGAATGCAAAGTAGGCTCCAGGCTCTGAGCTGTCAGCACAGAGCCTGACGCAGGGCTTGAACCCACGAACCATGAGATCACGACCTGAGCCAAAGTCGGATGCTTAATCGACTGAGTCACCCAGGTGTCCCCCTCCCAGTACAAGTCTAAGGAAGAAGCTAAGCATGGTTGCCTCCTGAGTCACAGGATTCTCATTAGCCTCATGTCCTCTGGCCTCAAAGGGTTTGCTAGGCACTAACATTGTAGGCCACAGAAAGGAACTCAGCACTCACTTTTAAAAATTAGAAACAAAAATCCCCACTCCTGCTATTTAACACTGATATTCAGACTGTATTCCAATCAATATATTAGATAAACTCAAATGTGACAAAGACACGACCAATTAGAAGACATACCCACAGGGGCGCCTGGGTGGCTCAGTTGGTTAAGCAGCTGACTTCGGCTCAGGTCTTGATCTTGCGGTCCGTGAGTTCGAGCCCCGTGTCGGGCTCTGTGCTGACAGCTCAGAGCCTGGAGCCTGTTTCGGATTCTGTGTCTCCCTCTCTCTGACCCTCCCCTGTTCATGCTCTGTCTCTCCCTGTCTCAAAAATAAATAAAAATGTTAAAAAAATTAAAAAAAAAAAAGAAGAAGAAGACGTGCCCACAGCTATCATGGCAAGAACGGGCACCTTGCCCACATCTCATCTTTTAGGTGTTTCATTTTGATTATAAAATTGTCCACAGTCCACGCCTGGAGTGGGTTCATATATCCAGAAATTACCCTGTACATACATGCTCACTCCCTGTGTCAAGTAATGCTGCCTTAGGCTTTACCCAAAACAAGACACCCCCACACACATGCACGGTCATACCCCCAAGCACATGAGGGCTGAGTCAAGGTGTGGGTTGTTAGTGCAAAAGGGCCTTTAGCGGTGATGGAGCTCAGCCTCCTCCTTCTGTGGGTGGGAAACTAAGGTGAAGGGAGTGACAGGAATTCTAAAATCCCCTCCAGTTCAAACATCTCATCATCCTGACTCACAGACTTCTATAGATCACACAGTGTTTCGTCCCTGTGACCCTGTCTGTTCAGTAGACAGGCTTTCTGAGGGGAAGCTCACACAGCAAGGCAACTCGGCCAAGTCGGAAGTCTCCACAGAAACCCAAACTCTTTGGGTTATAAGCCCACACCCCTGTTTGAACACCGGCCTGGGAAACTCTCTTTCTCAGGAAAGGATCCCTCCCTGCTCCAACTCAGGCCCCTGCCTAGAATCTTCTCTCTCCTGCTGAGGATTAACTGTTCTGCATCTTGGGCAGGAAATGAGTTCTTCGCTGTTTATTGTGGTCAAATCCTAAAATGAAGTCGATACAGCCGTAAAGGCTGAATACGTTGATGTCTCTTTACTAATTCATGAGACACTTTACAGTCCCCCACTGTCTGCGCTAAGATGGATGGAAACTGAAAAAGAAGCACAAGTTAAATTATGTCTTTGATAACTTCTGCTTAACTGGCCTGTCAAGGGACCAAGAAGATTAAACATTTGTGATTTATTCCCATGTTAATCTCAACAGGCGCCAGCACGTACACGCGCACGCACACGCACACCCACGCACACGCATGCAACTGATGAGAGACCTCCCCAGACCTCATTTCAGATGCGACCCCCACACTCAGCAGTGCCGTGAAATCGGAGAAAGGTCAGTGCTGATAGGCCATAACCAAGGCTCATTATTTCTTGTTTACTCCTTCATGCCTTCATTCACGTGCTCATTCAACCTCTCCTCTTCTGCTTCTGCACTTGCAAAAAAGAGTCTTTGGGCAGGAAAAAGGTTGGGGTGGGGGGCGGGGGAGCTCAACTGACTCTTTTCTAGGCAAACAGTCAATTCCTAACAGCCCCCACTGCTCTGCCTCTCCCAGGCCAAGTGGCCTTACCCAGCCTGTTCCTAACTCTAGGCTCTCTTTCCCTTTGAGTAAACGGTGTGCTTGATAATCATAGCAGCCACCAGTGACTGAGACTTACAACATAGTGAATCCTTTAGGGCACTTACCTTATTTAATCCTCATGACAGCCCTCTGGAGTACAGTTCTTTTGCTTTTTTTACATACTAGAATTGGGAGGCTCAAAGAAGTTACCTACCAGAAGACACCAGGCTACAAAATAGAGATTCGAAGTCAAGGTGGCCAGACTTCAGCGCTCATATCCTGAACCACCACCACCACCCCCCAACCCCTGGGGACAGTCCTCATGCACTGGAGCCCTGGCCAGTGATTCTACCTGTCTCTGCACTGCTCTGGGTCACCAATGGTCACAGCCTATATCCCCAGAGGTTTTCCAAGGTTGGTGCTTCTGAGTGAAGTCTTCTTGCTCTCTTTCCTCCTGGACCTGTGCTGATGGGGCTGGTCCTATGAAAGGGATTTCCCCTAACCTGCCCTGCAGGCCTCCCAGAGCTGAGTGCAGAGCCATGGGGATTCCAGGCAAAGGACAGAAAAGAAGAGAAAAATGGCAAACACCCTGAGGCAGAGTTCCTAGGACTAGTGCAAAGGAAGGCACAGAGAAGGCAGGGCTCAGGCCCTTCCCAGGGGGTACACAGCCCTCAGGGCTGCCCTGGCCCCATCTAGATCTTCAGAAAGAACTGTCTGGTGTTCTCTCCAGAGGAAGAAGTCCAGAAGGCTTCTCTCTGGACACATGGTGATCCCACTCCCTTCCACTGCGCTTCAACCTCTTCCATGCAATAACAGACCCACAAATTTACATCTCCACATGTCACCTCAGTCTTAAGCTGCAGACCGTATTTCTGCCCTCACCAGGTGACCCACAGACTTCAAAGCCAACACATTTCCAACTAGATTCAGCATCTCTTCCCCGCACCCGTTTCCTCCTATGTTTGTTATGGATCTACGTGTAGTCTGGAAGCAGGCTTCAGACCCCAGAATCTCCCTTCTTTCCTCCCTCACCTATCAGGCCCACCCCTTCCTCCCAACAACTGCTACCTGTGTTCAGGAATCAGCATTTCCTATATCTTCACCTCTAATCTTAGACTAAGGCTGAGCCTCCAACAGGACTCCTGTCTCCACACATACAGCCGAAGTCAAGCCCACAATGCCCACCCCTACTCACAGCGCATGATGCTTTCAAAAGCAATTTTCAAACCATGCCATCTTGTTGTCCAGCGAGAGGTACACAGTGGGGGACCCTTCAAGGTCCTTTTAAGAATGGTGTTGATTAAGAGTCACTTACTGCACAAATGTGCCTTGAGTGTCTGCTGTGAGCAGTGTACTAGGAGCTAGGCATAAAGTGGTCAGCTACACAGGGAGTCCCTATGCTTGTGGACTGGGGGCCCTATTGAGGGAGACAGTCACCAAAGAGTGAACAAAGTGAATGGAATATAGTATCAGACGGCAATGTGTTGCTATGAGGATCAAAAGCATTAATCAGCGTGTTTCACGTAGAACATAGCCTGGCATGTAGTAAACACTCAATAAATGGTATCTTGTAACCCCTGAACACCCCCATTGAAATAGCTCTGATCACTTCTCATTTGACAGATGAGAAAATAGAGCACGAGAGCCCAAGTTCACCGAGTAAGCAGAAGGGCCAGGCTTTTAAGCCCCGGCAATCTAATCCCAGGATCCACTCTTCTAACCACTGTGCGATGTCGCTTCTCTAGGAGACCTGTTGGAGTTGGTACTGTGTTGGTCTGGGTTCTCCCAGAAGCAGAACTGAAACAAAGATTCATGGGCAGACAGTTTAAGAGGTAGTTCCAGGGGCACCAGGATGGCTCAGTCGGTCAAGCATCCGACTTCGGCTCAGGTCATGATCTCATAGTCTATGAGTTCGAGCCCCGCGTCAGGCTCTGTGCTGACAGCTTGGAGCCTGTAGCCTGCTTCAGATTCTGTGTCTCCCTCTCTCTGACCCTCCCCGTTCATGCTGTGTCTCTGTCTAAGAAATAAATAAACATTAAAAAAAATTTTTTTTTAAAAGAGGCAGTTACGGGAAGCCCTGGTGGGGGTGGGGGGGGGTAGGAAAGTGAAACAGAGAAGGGAAGGGAGCTTCGCATGGGTGCATCAAGTCAGTTAGCCCTGTGGGTAGATGGAACCTCATCCTGCTGGGGCCTCTGGGATCCAGTGTAAAACACATGCCTCCAAATCTCCTTCCACCCAAAGGGCTGCCAGAGCTACAGTATTCATGCACCAACTCCCCTGTCATTGTTGGAGGACTGCTTTCATGGGGGAATTCATTCTCTGGCACGTCTGACTCGCCATTTGCACAAGCAGAGGAGAAACCTGTTCTGAGAGAAACTGCCCAGGTAATGAAAGGCAGCTGCTGGCAGGTTGAAGTCAGGCTGTGTGCACAGAAATGTGGAGGCTCAAGGGGATGTGGCGAAGGCACCAATGGCAGCTGTGAGAGCATTCCAGGGAGAGGGGACTCCTGTGCGAAGGCCGCCAGGCAAGAGCAGACTTGGTGTGTGCAGGCAGCAAAGCCATGGAGAGGACTCATCTGGACTGTGTGGTGGGAATAGTAGCCAGAGGGGATGCTATTGGCTAGACCACATAGGGCCGCATAGGTCGTGAAAAGGAGCTGGCATTTTAATCCAAATATGATGGGGATGCCATGGAAGTTTTCATGCAAGAGAGTAATTTTATGTCTTTAAAAGATCATTCTGGTCAATGGGTGGAAAATAGACGAAGGGCACAAGAACAAAAGTAGGGAGACCAATTAGGAGGCCATGACAGTAGTTCAGATGACAGACAAGTTGGCTTGGACTAGGGTGGCATATTTGTGTGTGTGTGTGTGTGTGTGTGTGTGTGTGTGTGCCATACTGTTTTTGTTTTTTTTTTAATTCTAGTATGGTTAACATACAGTGTTGTATTAGTTTCAGGTGTGCAATGTAGTGATTCAAAACTTACATACCACACCCAGCGCTCATCTCAGCACGTGCCCTCCTTCATCTCTATCCCCTGTTTCAACCATCCCCCACCCACCTCCCCTCTGGTAACCATCAGTTTGTTCTCTAGTTTGTCTCTCTTTTTTCCCTTTGCTCACTTGTTTTGTTTCTTAAATTCCACATATGAGTGAAATCATATGGCATTTGTCTCTCTCTGACTTATTTCACTTAGCAATATACTCTCACAGGGTGGCGTTTTAATTGTGGTTGGATTTGGGCTATAGAGTGAATTTACACTTGATAAGAATTAACGATGGCATGATCGTGGGGTCTGAGTGAAAGAGAAGAGTCATTTATTGAGATGGAACGGTTAGGGGAGTCACAAGTGCAGGGCAGCAAGTGGAGAATCCAGAAGTCACTTTTGGACGTTTAATATTTGAAGTATCTGGGGCGCCTGGGTGGCTCAGTCAGTTAAGCGTCCAACTTCCCTTAGGTCATGATCTCGCGGTCCGTGAGTTCAAGGCCCATGTCGGGCTCTGTGCTGACAACTCAGAGCCTGGAGCCTGCTTCGGATTCTGTGCCTCCCTCTTTTTCTGCCCCTCCCAGGCTGGCTGGCGCTCTCTCTCTCTCTCTCTCTTTCCCTCCCTCCCTCCCTCTGTCTCAAAAATAAAAACGTTAAAAAAATAATAAAAATTTTTGAGGTGTCTGTCACTGGACTGCTGGCCACACGAGTCTGGAGCTCAATGGGGAGTTTGGTTGTTTCAATGTTGTGACCACCCACCTTCCTTTGCCTCTCCACTGCTCCAGGCCTCTGGGAGAGCCCCTCCCGGACACCTGGGGCAGGGTCCGGCATATATGTGGCGTGAAGGGCTGGCCCGGCCTGGAAGAGGACAGTGGATGCAGAAACACTGTGGGCAGCTAGAACGTAGCAAGATAGGAAACTCTGAGCCCAGGTGGTCAGGAGAAAAGTTAGCCCCAAGGAGATACTGGGGTGTACCCAGGTTACCACCTTCAATGAATAGACAGGAGTTTTAAATATTTTCTTCTGGTCCTGAGTGCACAAAGTTGAATGAGTCACACAGTTCATTTCAATCATACAGTTCACACGCTTCACTGTGCAGACTCGTTTCTGGTTTTATTTTTTGATCCTCTCCCCTCGCCTTGTATTTCCATATCTCTTCTGCCCTGTGCTAGGTACGATCTCTAACATATTCATTAATGCCACTAGACATGGGGTATCCAACAAAACTATATAATGTTGTTTTATATATGTTTGTTGTGATAATTCAAAATGTTACTTCCTTCTCCTTTCCTCAACACTGTGCTAAGCTCTATTTGCATGACCACATATAAACCTGGTTTATTTTTACCAATTATTGTGTAGTGGGTTTTTTTAAGAAATAAATGTATAGACTACATTTTCTTATCCATTCTCCTAAAGCAACACTCTTGGGCTGCCTCAAACTCCTCCTTCACAAACTATGCTGTAAGAAATACATTAAAAAAATAATAAGTTTTTAGTAGATAGCCTTTAAGATTGGAAATTTTCCTTTTATTCAGATTTTCTCAGATAATGTTATTTTTTTTCATGAAGTTGAACTTTCTCAAATGCTTCCCATGCGTCTACTAAAGTGACACGATTTTTCTCCTTTATTCCATTAATACATTAAATCACATTAATAGATTTTCTAAAGCTTTAACTTTCTAGAATTCCTTGGATAAATTCAGTTTAAACCATTACCTCTAATTAGCTCACATATTTAGGATTTTCACACCTATGTTTATAGTGCAATTGGCCCATAATTTCTTTTTCCTGAATTGCTTTCATCCAGTTTTGGAATCAAGGTCACAATAATCGGATAAAATTATGTGAACAGTTTTCTCTCTATTCCTATTTTTTTATAGCAACTTTGTAAGAATGGGATTATCTCTTCCTTGAAAGACTGAACATAGCTGTAAAACTATTGGGAGCTGGGGCTTTTTTTGGAAAGGGTGATGAAGATTCCACTTCGGTTTCTTCAAGGGTTACACTTCTAAGATCTCAGGCCACTTTTAGCATTTTTACATTTTTCTGCAATATTATGTAGCTCATCAGAGCATCCAATTTATTAGCACATAGCTGTACACACATTCTTTCACTTATATTTTGTTTATTCACATTTTCTTCCTCCTCTCCCTCTCCTACCAGTCTTGCCGGAGGCTTATCTATTTCATTAGTCTTCCTAAAGAACACTTTGAGTTTTGCTCATTTCCCATTTGTTTTTGTTCTCTAGATTTATTTATTTCTGCCTGCATTCTTATTTAGGTCCTTCCTTCTTGTTTATTTGGTTTTACCTTGTTTCTCTCTTGAATGTGCTAAGTTGAAAGCCCTACTCTGTTTTTGTATTCTTTCCTAATTTCTGCAGTATTTAAAGCTATAAATTTACTTCCGAGTAAATTTGAATATGACCCACAAAATATGATCTGTGGTGTTTTCATTGCCATTCACCTCTAAGTATTTAATAGTTTCTCTTTGATTACTTTTATAGCCCAATGATATTTGGCAGTATTTTTCCTATGTCTAGAGATATAGGACTTTTTCAATTTAGTTGCATCATTGTCAGGAACATTGTGTTGTGTATATGATGTTGATTCCTTTACATTTACTAAAGTAGACTAGGATGTAATCTGTGTCTGTTCCATGTATATATGAAAGTACTTTTTTTCTTGGGGATAGACTGGGAAAGATAAACTACATTACTATGATCATCTATCTTTGCCTATTTCTATATGCTTCAACTACTATCATTGGAGAGGATGTATTTAAAATCTTCAACTATGCTTTTGATTTATTCTCATCCTAGATTTATCAGTTGTTGCTTTATGTTTTTTGACTTTATATTGTATAGGACATATATGTTCATGTTCACTATATTTTTGATATATTATTTGTTTTATCAATATATAACACCTTTATTTTTCCCCTTGTAATATCTAATGTCTTAAATTATTACTTTGATATTATAATCTTTATCTGGACTTATTTTGGGTAAATTTTTTCTATCCTTTCTGTATATTTTTGGTTTTATCGATCTTATAGCAATATATTGCTTGATTTTATCTTTTTAATTCAATTAGAGAGTCTATACTTTGGTTAATAAGTTTTAACTATTTACATTTATTATAATTTTAACTATATTTATTACAAATGTTACAATATTTATTTCTGTCTTTTTTATGCTTCCAATTTTACATACCTGCTTTTTTTCTCCCTTACTTTGTGTATATTCTGCTGGGTGGATGTAATTTTCTTCAGCTGGTGTGAAAATTATACATTTTGTTTTTATTGTCCTAGTAGTTGTTCCTAAGTTATTAAGAACAATAGCTTTATCCCTTATCAATTTCTTAAGCTATCAGTATGTATGTTTATACTCCAGAAAAAGAATTTCAGAGAAATAGACAAAATCAAACCAAAGACACGGAGAGATGGAAGGGTAAAAGGAAGGGAATAAATGAAGGAGCAAGAGGTTAGCAAGGAACAGGGAAAAAAAGAGAGAGAGAGAGAAAGAAACAGATAAAATCCATAAAAAGAATGAGGGTCTGAGGGAGTAAAGCCAGGAGTCCTACATACCCAATATGTTCAAATTGAGAGAGCAAGAGAAGCTCCAGGTTTCATTTGCTCCTTGTAAATGAAATGTCTCCAGAACATTTATTTCTTCCCTTGCTTGGGAAAACATTACAGATTATTTCATGATTATTAACTAAGAAGTTACACTGTTCTAGGCCCTCTTTTTTGTTTTAAGTTTACTTATGTATTTTGAGAGAGACAGAAGGCAGGAGGGGCAGAGAGAGGGAAAGGGAGAGAATCCCAAGCAGGCTCCACACTATCAGCGCAGAGACTGATATGGGGCTCAAACTCACAAACTGTGAGATCATGACCTGAGCTGGAACCAAGAGTCAGAGGTTTAACACACTGAGACACCGAGGTGCCCCTAGGCCCTCTTTTATGCTTGAATACAAAGCTGTGAACAAGCAGATGGTCTCCTGGCCCTCCTAGAACTCACAGTCAACATAGATGGTTTAAAAAGTAATGACAAGAGAGCAGGGGAAGACAGAACACCTCAGGAATATCCAGCAAGGCAAATCCTTCCATATGAAGTGATGTCTAAGCTGAGGTTGGAAGGATTGAACTCCTTTGCCAGTGGGTGCCAAGAGCAGAGGCTGGCCTTCACTGCTGCCATGCTGCTGGCCACTGGTCTTCTGCATCCTGTGCGTCAAGGTGTGGTCAAGTCCACAGGGCTTGCATTGGCATAGAGCCACTTGCAACAGCCCATTTTCTCAGTACACAAACCCAAAATTCACAAGGTCCCCACCCTGTCCCATCTCCCCAGGCTGTGTCAGTGGGTAAGGGCAAACTGATGTCAATGTGACCACTTGGGTCCCGAGGCCCTCCTACTTCTCCGCTTCACCTGCCTCCATACCTGCTTGCGATCTTAATTTTCTTTATCCCCAATCGCACTCACTAATTTAGACTGATCAAAGGAGGAGTCTGAGGGGGTAAATCTTTGATGGAAAAGAAGGAGCTATTATTGTTTCCGAGGAGCTACAGCAAATCCATTGAGGCCCACCTCAAATGCAATCCACACTGGCGTCACTGAACAAACAGGAGCAGAAAAGAATAGGAATGGTAGAGGAGGGTATGAGATGCTGCTTTGGAGACGAGCACCTGTATGCAAACCCTGATTTCATCCTTTACTGTCACTGTGACCTGGGGAACACCCCTGAAGTTAGCACTATTATTCAAGCCCAACTTGGACATACCAACAAAAGAGGTAGCATCACTGTTTTCTCTGGTGAGAAAACATGCAAAGTGGCTTCCAGTGGATTCCGAACACCTAACCCATACTACTTACTAATCATTTTCTTAAAATCGGTTTGAACAAAATACAAAAAGCTCTAGTTCATAAATATAACTTTGTGATTAACTATGTGGATCAAACACATTCTTTAAGGACTCCTGTGTTATCCTGAAGTTGCCATCACTTGCCTCATTTAAAAATCCAAGATATCTAGTCGCATTCTTATTAACTTGTCCTTGTGTATTCATTCACTTGTTCAACAAATATTTATTGGATGCCTAGCAGACAGGCATTTCACAAAGTAGGCATTCAGTAAATGTTTGTTGAATTTAAAAAATAATTGTATCTCCAGAATCTATGTTGTTTGTTTGATCATATACATATGTTTGATCATATCTATAAAATGCCTTGATTTTTACTTTGATTCACCTATGAAACACATTAGCTGATCTATAGCCAAGAAATATGTACTTTTTGAGGATTGCTTTAGAAAATTTGCATTCCATTAAACTTGCCAGATTTCTCAAAAGGTGGGGAAAAACAAATTCTTCGTAGAGTGCAATGCTGTAAACAGATAAGCCCACTAAACAATTATTTACATTCCTAAAACATGAGCATTTCTCTTTTCTATCTAATCCTCAATTTTTACACACCTTACTTTTTCATCTACACTGGGAACACTCAGCAGTGATATTATTATTTGCCAAATCGTTTTGTGTATTTTTACTCCAAGGCTAATCACTTCTGAGTTTAACAAAGTCAGGTTAGAAACTGAATTTGTACAACTTTTCTCTAGATCAGACAATTTTAGAATACAGACCCCCTTTGAAGGCATGTACCATGGAGTTAGAAATATGACAGCCCATTGTCCCTGCTAAAATGCTTCCCTGAAAAAAACCTATAGGTTGACAAGTTTAATTACTCTTGATTTTTATGCCTGCCTTTTTAAAATACTGAAATGTTCGGGCCATGAACACCATTACCGTTTTAAAGGACAGAGACAGTAGAGAGAGGCAGAAGTTTGGGTTATGTCATTCACTGTCCCAGAGCCCAGGGGAGCCCTGCAAGGCCCAGCCAGGAGAGCCTCATGGGATCACCCAGCTCATGCTACCAATGCTCAAGGTACCGGCTGTGGGGGCATGAGGCACTCTCCCACTCTCAACTCAATGGCTTATTTATTTAACTGTATACACTGAGGCAGCCTTGTCACATTGTGCAAAACAAGAATATGAAACCAGACAATTCTTTATGATCATGAGTACATGTAAGCAAAAGATACCCATGGGCATTATGCCGAGTAGGGAAAAAAAGGCAATCTCAAAGGCTTACATACCCTATGATTTCACTGGCATAGCACTCTCAAAGTGACAGAATTATGGTGATAGAGACAAGATCAGAGGTTGCCAGGGGTTAGGGTTGGGGGGAGGATGTGACTTCTAGGGGGTAATGTGAGAGCTTCTTTGGTGTGCAGAACAGTGTTGTGCCTGGTTGTGGTAAGTTATTCAATCTACACATGTGATAAAACATCACAGAACTACACACACACACACACACACACACATACAGGATTGCCGGTAAAATCCCGGGAAGGTCTGTAACTGAGTTATAAATGCCAATACCATTTTTCTGGTTTTGACATTGCATAATGGTAGCATAATTATCACTGGAGGAAGCTGCATGAAGGATGCATGTGAGATCTATGCATTAGTTTTACAAATTCTTGTGAGACTTAAACTATTAAAAAAATATTTTTAAAGATATTGATATCCTTGGCGCGCCTGCGTGGCCCAGCTGGTTAAGCGTCTGACTTGGTTTCTGCTCAGGTCATGATCTCACAGTTCATGGGTTCAGGCTCCATGACAGTGGAGCTTGCTTGGGATTCTCTCTCTTTCTTTTGTTCTCTCTCCCCACCTCTCTCAAAATAAGTAAGTAAATGAAAAAAAAGATATCAATATCCTTCACCAATACCCTTCCATTGGGCCAAGGGAACAGCTTTCCTCACTTGAGAACAGAAATGTTAACACAGGCCTTAGCTGTATTACTGGCAGGAGGAAAGTGGGCTTAGCTGTCACACAGGTGGTGTTAATAGCATGGCCTGCCTTTCTGTCGTGCTTGAACAATGGAGGAGTTAGTTCAGAAAGGGGAGTTTTCCAGGAGCTTCACTCTGCAATAGAGAAGTTTAAGCAGTAAAACTGTTCAAGCCTCAAGTACTCTAGCACCTGCTGTGGGCGAGAGTCAGCAGGGCAACCAAGGTAAATGTAAGCAGCAGTACTCCCACCAGGGCCTCTAACAGCCCACACAAGCCAGAGCAGCCATCAGAGCTGAGGGGTCTGGAAGCCGGGTTGCATTTCTGAATAAAGCTGGGAGCTCAGCCCGGAGAGAAGGTGTGTGGGGAGACATGGCCTGGTTGCTGGGAGCAAATATCTGCAGGACTGTTGTGTGGGAAATAGATTAGACTCGCACTATATTAATCCTGAGGGCAGGTCTTATATCTGTAGGTAGAAGTTAGATGAAAGCAGTTTTCAACTCAATATAAAGAATTGTCCAACACACCTGCTTTGACAGGTAATAAGTTCCCAGACACTGGAAATATGTGAGCATAGATCAAATGACCATCTGTTGAGAATCTGTAAGGGATCCCAATCAAGTGTCCCCCATCCCCCTCCGAGAAGATGATACCGACAATGAGGACACTGGAGGTGGGTGACCCTGATCTTTTCATTGAAGTGCAGCTCCCTTTTAATTTTTTAACTTCATTAGTATGTCTCTGCTTTGCTGAGCCCATTAACCCTTCTGTGGTTCATTGTGTCTCCAAATAAATGTCACCTCCCCAGCAGATCTACAGGCATCCTGTTAAGAGAGATACAGCCTCCTCTGTTCCCTCGGCCCCACAGAGCCTGGCACGAGGTGGATGCAAAAGGAATGCTCTGTAAACATGTGAAGCCTGGTGAATAATGGCTGTGGCATGCCCAAGGCAAGAAGCCAGCCCGGGTGCCTGCTTGAAGTCCTCTCACACTGAGAGTCCATATATTTTATGACCTCAGAGTGCTTCCTGGCACAGACTCCCCCCAGTGGGGATCCATTTCTCCTTTGCAGCTTTGTCAGTGTTTGGGTTTTCTACTTAGTTCTGAATGATCTAGCTATCATAGTTATAGCTCCCTAGGAAATGCCATCCAGTAACTCTGTCAGAGTTTTTATTTGCTTGGACAGATCGTTTTATTTCAGCAAGGTGTTTTATTAGCTTAGAGAGTCATGAATCACTTCAAAGGTAGATGAAAGATGGCCCAAAACACACAATTTTGTATGAGATGTTGTTCTTTCTACGGAAGATCATGTCTCCTTGATTAGGGATTGAGACCACTTCAATTCCATGCAAAGGATGAAAACTGAATCTCATCAGCACATCCATGCACCCGCCTGGCCAGAGCGAAGAGGCTGACTCTAACACCCATCTGGTAACTACCACTCAGGAAATCTTGCCATCAACAGTGTTGCGATGGCCCAAACGGAGTCATAGGAGGCCCCTCTCTGAAGCATATGCTCTCTTGGAACCAGACCACACCACTGCCTAAGACTCCACAAAGTGTGAGAATAGCTTTGAGAAAAGAATTGTATTAGTTAGGATAGGATCTGCTATGCTGCAGTAATACCTAAACCCTTAAATCTCAGCGGCTGGACCCAACCAAAGTTTATTTCTCATTCACATCAGGGTTCCAATGAGGTGGGTCAGGCCACATTTCATGGTGACTCAGAAATCAACCCTATCCCCTTTTATCTTGTCATAGCAGGAAGAGGAGAAGGAATAAAGAATTCCTCCTTCCTTCTCTTCTTCTCTTCACTCCTTCCTTTCTTCTCCCTTCCGTACTTTTAAGACTTTATTTTTTCATGACAGTTTTAGGTTCAGAGCCAAAGTGAAGGGAAGATAGAGATTTCCCATATACCCCCTGCCCCCGCACATGCATCATCTCCCCCATTATCAACACCCCCCATCACAGAAGTACCTTTGTTACAATTGATGAACCCATATTGATACATCATGATCACCCCAAGTGCACAGCTCACATTAGGGCTCACTCTTGATGTTGTACATCCTATGGGTTTTGACAAATGTATCGTGACTATATCCATCATTGTGGTATCACACAAAGTATTCTCATTGCCCTTAAAAATCCTCTGTGTTCCACTTACTGGTTTCCCCCCTGCTCCTGGCAGCCAATGATCTATATAGTTTTGCCTTTTTTAGAATGTCATGTAGTTGGGATCATGAAGGTGTAATCTTTTCATATTTCAGTAATATGTATTTCAGATTCCTCCGTGTCTTTTTATGGCCCGATAGTTCATTTCTTTTTAGTGCTGAGTAATCTTCTGTTGCCTGGACATACCATGGTTTATATATTCGTTCACCTGCTGCAGGACATCTTGGTTTCTTTCACATTTTACTAATTCTGGATAAAGCTTCTGTAAACATTTGTGTGCAGATTTTTGTGTGGACATAAGTTTTCAACTCCTTTGGGCAACTACTAAGGAGTGTGGTTGCTGGATTATATGGCAAGACTATGTTTGGTTTTATAAGAAACCATTCTACATGTTGTACTTATCACCAATTAAAAAAAAGATAAATCATTTAAGGAATAGCTTGTAAGATGCAGCAGAATCTTATCTGCAAGCGAACCAGTCAAGCTGCTCAGATATTATATTACACTATTATAAAACTCACGTTATAGTATCTTCAATGTAAAGAATCCTATCAGTGAGCAAAACACTTTTCTTTCCAAATCCTGTTTAATTAGGAAACTGATGGAAATTATAGACTTGTGTCCCCATAACTACTTTTAAAAAATGTATTTGGGAGCCTTAAAAATAATGAATTATAAAAGAAAGTGAACTCTGACATTTTCCCTTCTATTTTATTGTTCTCTATTCCCTGAAAAGCCTCCAACACTCTATTTCTATAGCTCAGAATAAGATGTATTTTCCCCTTAAAAACTGTAGGTATTATAATTATATGTAAATCACTTCACAGAAATAAATATCCATGGTTAAGGGATATTTAAAATGTTAAAAGCTTCTTCTCAACTGTTCAGTTTGAGAAAAAAAAAAGTTATTTCCAGAACCCTGGTAGCTCTAAGCACCATTTCCCCCTTTCGTACCTGCACAGAAGAGCCTTCTCCTGCAATGCCCTGTTTTCCTGGGCTGTTCTCCTCTCTGAAACACTTCAGGTGGGGATCACAGTTTGAATTGGATTTTGAAGCAATTCCATGCTAATCTCCCTTCCCTAACAGTGAAAACTTTTTTCCCTTGTATTCAGAATGAAAACACACAGCTGAACAAAGAAACAGAACACAATTTAAGAGAGTTGTTCCCATCCTGAAAACCATTTCTTTTTTTTTTTAAGTTTTACTTATTTATTTTGAGAGCGACAGCACGAGTTGGAGAGGGGCAGGGAGAGAGGGAGAGAGAGAATCCCAAGCAGACTTAGTGCTGTCAGCGCAGAGCCTAACTCAAGGCTGGATCCCACAGACCATGACATCATGACCTGAGCCAAAACTACGAGTCAGACGCTTAACTGACCGAGCCACCCAGGCACTCCTGAAAAGCATTTCTTTAGTGCTTCCCTTTCCTTGCTGAAAACATGGGTAGAATTGTATTTTTAAAAAATCATTATTTCCCTGGGATCTGAATTCTAATCTATTGTGGTCCCCTGGCCATGAAGACCATCAAAGTGCTAAAGATTCCCAAATGCCCATCTCCACCCCTGAGTTCTCCGCTGACATAGCCAATTGCCTATTTAGTATCTGTGCTAGGTTATCTCCTGGCGTTGCAAACTGAGCATGTCCAAAACCTAGTTCCTGAGGGGCTGCAACCCTGCTCCTCCCCCCACTCCTCCATCTCAGTGAAGGGCAGCACTGTGATTCTGGTTTCTCAGGGCAAAAGCCTTGCAGTCACCCTTGATTCTGCTCTTACTCTCACATTCCACTTTCAACCCATCAGGTAAGCATTGTGGGCCCTACCTTCAAAAATATGTCCAGAACGTAACCTTTTGTTACCACTTCCATCATTATTACCCTAGTCCAAGCCACCATCATCACCTGCCTAAATTTTTGTGATGGACTTCTTTCTCCCTGAGTCTGACCTTGTCCTCCTACAGTCTCGTTTTAACACCACAGCCAGAATGGTCCTATTAAAACATAGGATCATGTCTCCTCAGTGCTCTAAACCTCCTATGGCTTCTGACGTCACCCAGCATCAAAGCAAAGTCCTTAAAATGGCCCGTAAAATTCTCTACAACCTCATCCCCTGTAGGTCTCCTCAACTCAGCTCAGATGAGCAAGTTTGCTCCTCCAGCTCACCAGGCCTATTTCCACCTCAGGACGTTTGCACTGGCTGTTCCTCTGCTTGGAGTGCTCTTGCCCAGATATCTGCAAGGTTCTCTTTCCTCACAATGTCTCTGTTCCAGTGTCATCCTGACTATTTCTAGGTCCAACATCCTCGTTCCCAGCCCTCCTCCCTTCCCCGCTGCATCTTTCTTCATATTACTCATCATCATTTGACACGCTTTATATTGTACATGTTTCTTATTTTTCCTTCTAGAATATAACCTCCCCACACACAGGGGAGGGCAGAGATTTTTATCGTTTTTGCTCACTTCTATGTGCACTCACTTAGAAGAGTGCCTGTAACACAGTAGATACTTAATAAATATTTGTTGAATGAATGAACAAAATTCTATTCAGTTGTGAATCAATATGTCCGGATTAATCAGGGCCTCATTTCACCTTCCATGCCTGACAGCTCATCTCACTTTCATATTTGTGTTGAGTGAACCAGTGAGTGGCCAAGAGGCTCTGTGTGTCAGCACTAGGCAAAGCTGTCCTAACTTGATCTAACTTTAAGGAATATTTTCAACATGTGAATGTATTTATGGGCTGTGTGCTACATCGTGGAATTTGCTCCTGAGCCGGGCTCACTGCACAGGGTCAGTCACTGCAGGCACCTTCATTCATTTGGGGAGGGATCAGCACAAGCCTGTCACATCAGGGACTGAGGGACTCCCTGCAAGACCACTTATCCTGCGGGAACAAAGAGCTGCAAGTGTCAGAGGGTAGGAGTGATTCTGTATAGAGACGTGTGGATACCATGGAAATCAGACCCTTCTCCAACTCCTTTGTCTGACCAGGAGAGGGCTGTAACTAAAGATGGAGATTTGTTTCACTAAGTGCTGGCACACCTGTTCCTGCAGACGGGTGCATGAAGAAGACAGAAGCAGCTTCTCTCCTCTGCTGTAAATGCCACGCAACCCTGTCTCCTTCAGGCTCAGCAAGCTGCAGGCGTGAACCGGTCTGGAAGTCCATGAGGTACGCCCAGGGACCTGCCGAAACATGCAGGAAAGGCCTGAGTGGCTAGGGCTGTGCAAGCCCTTCTAACATACAGGTCTGGCTAACATGGCTCATGAGCAACTGAAGACCGGATGGGCCTGGGGACGCTTGGGTCCCCTCTTGGCTGACATCCAGCTCTGCCTATGGCATCATCACACTGGAGATGAGGCTGTGACTGTTGGGGGTGGCGTCAGCTGACACCAAAACAAATGAGCACGAGCCCATCAGGCAGGCTGCCCTCAGACAAGACCCCCTAAATTCCAAGATGGAATGAAGTCTTACTAAATATGTTTCCAACAGAAAGGGCAAGAAATATTTCCAAGTTTCATTCGCTCTTAGGAAATGACATCTAGAAAGAAAATGAATCAGATGAAAAGCAAAAGACAAATTATGACATTAAGAATTCATTTCCATTTAACAAATTTGCTATTAGCATCACAATTCAGGATATTTTAATAATTAGAGAGTCATATAGGTGGCATAACTGGATGCTTTCCTGATAGGATTTAAAGAGCACCAAAAAAAAAAAAATCTCTTTTCTAAAAGGGCTTCTTCAATAGCCTAAGGTCACCCACTAGGGCTAGACACTGCTGACCCTTCTCTGGCTCCTCTTCTAAATTCCCATTCCTAGGGAGGAGGGTTGGCCACTTGGTTCTTTCTGGCAAGTGTTGGGGGAGGCAAGAGGGGGCCCCAAATCAGAGGCTGAGTATGGAAAGTGAGGCTCCAGGCAGCCAACCTGCACCCAAGATTCTCATCCTTTCTGAGGTCTTCTTCACAACCCTGGCCTGTTTCTACTGAAAACCAAAGTACTCAGGAGGACTATGCTTTTGTGATTTCACAAGAGGGCTGTGACAGTCTGCAGTGGTATGGCATCAGGAAGGGCTGCAGCATGTCTTGCCCTCTGAGCAGCTCCAGCCTGGGGTACAGAGGAGGACCCACTTGGTCCCCCTGCCTCTCTTCAGCCGGGTTCCTACAGGGCCTCGGGAAGATGTAAAGGCTCCTGTTATTGTGTTATCTCAAGTACCCACCCTCACACTTTGACAATACCAAGACAAGTCCAAAAGAGATTATCTCCAGATCAAGCAATAATTCTGAGGATCTGATTTCACCAGCCTGTGTCAGAGAAAGCCTAGGTATTCCTGGGACTAGAACCCCATCCACTCCATGCCCCAGGCTGATCTCCCCATTACACACAGAGGGACTCTGAAGTACTGGGCTGAGCTTCTCTGCTCTCAGTTAACAGTCAAAAAAAGCTTCCCATTCACCTCCCTGATAAAGGCACACTTACAGGCCTGATATATCTAGTTGCACAAGACCTAGGTCCAGCCCACTCTCAGGCCCCCTCCCTGCCACAGCCCACAAGGTCCCTGTGTTCCAGCTAAACATACAGCCCCAAGGTGCCCAAGTATGGAGGAAGGACCTGGGTGCTCTCTTCGGCCAGGCATCCAGTCTCCATCTAAGGTCCCTAGTAACTGAAGCTAGGGCTTCAGTCCTGCTTCTGAGGGTTGGGATGGAAACAGAAGAAGAAGGAGATGGGGATAGAGTAAGTTAAAATGCAGCAGAGGCTATTATTTACTGAGATTTGGCTGTTCTTCTTTAATAAATACGCCTCATATCGCTCCAAGCCTTCGGCTGCTTTCCAGAGTTCAGAAAGAGTTAATTTTGACAATTTTTACCAGCATTCTCATGGCTTTTGTGGGGGAGTAGATCTCCAGAAGTCCTTGTCAAGAAGTGCTCTTGCCAGTGAACTGATTTTTGACAATAGTGCAAAAGCAATTCATCGGGGGAGGGGTAGTCTGTGTGCAAATGAAATCGAGCAACTGGATATCACGTGACATTATTCAACCAATAAAAATAAAAAGAACTTTGGTCCATACCTTGCACTGTACAGAAAAATTTAAGCCAGGTGCATAGCAGACCTATAAATATAAAACCTAAAGCTACAAAATTTCTAGTAGAAATCACAGCACAAAATCTCCATGACCTTGGGTAAAGATCATAGATACAATGGTAAACTTATATGACTCTTAAAAGAACAAATTGACAAAAATTGGATTCCTTCAAAATTAAGTTTCTGTTCTTCTAAAACACTATTAAAAGAATTAAAAGACAAGTCACAGACTGGGAGGGAACATGGAAATCATGCATCTTATAAAGAACTTGTATCCACAATATATAAAGAATGCTCAGTACAAACTCTCAAACAATTTAACTTTAAAATGGGCACAAATCTGACCCGACATCATCTGGAAGACGATACAGGGATGGCAATTAAGCATTTGAAAAAAATATTCAACATCTTTAGCCATTAGGGAAATGCAAATGAAAACCACAGTGAGATACATTACACACGTGTAGCATGACTATAATTTACAAGACTGCCGTACTGAGGGCCAGGGAGGATGGAGAGCCACTGGAACTCTTAGCTACAGTGAAAAATGTTAACTTATACAGCTCTTTTGGGAAAAGAGCTGGAAGTTTGGAAGTTTTTTAAAAATTCTTGGGGCGCCTGGGTGGCGCAGTCGGTTGGGCGTCCGACTTCAGCCAGGTCACGATCTCGCGGTCGGTGAGTTCGAGCCCCGCGTCAGGCTCTGGGCTGATGGCTCGGAGCCTGGAGCCTGTTTCCGATTCTGTGTCTCCCTCTCTCTCTGCCCCTCCCCAGTTCATGCTCTGTCTCTCTCTGTCCCAAAAATAAATAAAAAACGTTGAAAAAAAAATTTAAAAAAAAAAAATTCAGGGGTGTCTGAGTGGCTCAGTCAGTTAAACGTCTGACTCTTGATTTCAGCTCAGGTCATGACTCCAGGGTCATGGAATCAATCCCTGCATCAGGCTCCACATTGACAACACGGAGCCTGCTTAAGATTCTCTTTCTCCCTCCCTCTGTCCCTCCTCCACTTGTACATATGCTGGTGCACTATCTCTCTAAAAATCAAAAACAAAGAAATTAAAAAATATACCTATCATGTGCCCCAGCCACACCACTCCTAGGCATTTAGCCAGGAGAAATAAAAGACTTGTACTTCAATATTCACTGCAGCTCTATAGGTAATGGTCCCAACCTGGACCCAACCAAAATATCTGTCAATAGATGATCGAATGAACAAATTTTGCTATATCCATGCAATGGAATACCATTCAGCAATAAAAAGGAATAAAGTATTGATAAATGCAGCAATATGGATGATCACAAAATAAATATGCTAAAGCAAAAGAATCTAAACAAAACAAAAAGTTCTATGAACTATATGATTCTGTTTGAAATGGAAAGCCTAGGAAATGCAACTGTATGCTATTTGCTCAACACAAACCTCAGGGGCAGAGAGCAGAAAGTATTTGCATAGGATGGGGCAGGGGGTTGACAAGAAGGTAATATAAATGGTCCCAAAAAAAGTTTTTGGGTATCATGCATACATTCATTATCGTCATTGGTGTAACGATGTCACAGGCATACACATATGTCAAAACTTATGTTTTTAAATATGTGCACTTTACTGTATGTCAAGTGTTCCTCAATAAAGCCATTAAAAATAATGAAGCTTGGGGCCATAGGTCAAATCAGCATGCGGCTATAAGATCTTTTGTTACAACATGTGAAAGAATAAGCACACATCCCAGTAGAGTTTTCCAGATGAACAAATGGGCTCTAGGAAGCTTAACGGCAAGATCCTACAGAAGCCTAATCTCAACACAGCAGTAACTCTAGAAAGAGAGGTATACACTGAGATAATTATGAGTGTGGCTCTTCAGTGTGAAGATTGCTATCATAAAATATATAGATACTCCATAATGTTGTTAACATGAGCTGTACCACTAAAGTGCTGTGAGCCTGGGCCAATAGGAAGTAAGGCTATTCCAAATGCAAAAAGTCTTCTGTATCCCTGACCTTCACTGCCCAGGACACAGGCTAAGGAAACTTCTGAGCTACCAACACAGACATTTTTGGAGTGTGATAGAAAAGAAAGCATGCCTCAGAGAGCATAGCCATGGGTCCAAATGGTAAAGCCAAGAGCTATGGAAAACAATGAACTGGGGCAACATTTTCACAGAGCAAAGAATCATGGTCAAATCAAGGAACACTCCCTGCCCCAGATTGGAGAACTCAGGCAACTTTACTGCCCAGAAGGATTTCAGAATGATTGTGGATTAGTAGCTACTCTGTTTTGAATGGGAACATTAATGGCCATTATGCCATCCTGTTATGCTGTCCCTGCTCTATCACTGTACGTTGGGGATGTGAGAGAAAGATCACTTGTCTTTTTTGTTCGTTAGGTCTCTATATTTAAAGTGTAATATCTGGGGTTTATGTAGATTATAAGATCCTGGATTTTGAGCATTATGACCTAACTAGATAACAAAGTGAATGAGTCTATTTTGCATGTAAAAAGGATGTGAGTAATTTTGACCAGAGGGCAGACTTTGGTAGACTGATTGCACGAATGGCCCCAACTCTGTCTCCACAAGCTTTTTAGTGTGGGTTTACAGCTCTGTCCAAGATGTGGCACCCATATCCACACCCTTTCATTCTGGGTCAATTTTGTGAACGTGCATTGCTGGCTGATAAGATGTAGAAGACGTGATGGTGTGCTAGTTCCAAGCCTTGGCTTCAAGACTCCTTCTTTTCTTTTGCTCTCTTTCTTGGTTGCCTGAATGCACCAGGAAAATAAACCTGGGCTAGCCTGCTGAAGAATGAAATACCTCATGAAAGATGGCTGGGGACCCCCAGCTGACAGTCAGACAACCTCCAGAAACAGTCACCAGGATGACCTACAGTTAATCACACAAACTGGAGACAGTCAAACTAAGACCCGAAAAACTGTCTAGATGAACCCTGTCTGGACTGTAAAACTGTGAGCTAAATAAGTGCTTGTTTAAGCCACCACTGTTTGTTACACAGCACTAGGTAACTGATACACATGCATCATCTTTTGAAGTCCTCACAACAACCTAGGAGATGGGTGCTGTTATTATCCCTATTTTAGGGAAGACTAAAATACTAACACAGATAACACTAAGGTTTAGAACAAGTTTCATAGCTATCTAAGGTCATACAGGTATTGCAAATGGCTTTTTAGCCATCTGTTTTCCTGTTCCCATCCTCTTTCTAAGCACTTCGTGGGACTGAAATCTTGGGACCTGATTTGGACAACAAAACTCAGGTGGAGGGGTGCCTGGGTGGCTCAGTCAAGCATCTGACCTTGGCTCAGGTCATGATCTCATGGTTTGTGAGTTCGAGCTTGACATCGGGCTCTGGGCTGACAGCTCAGAACCTGGAGCCGGCTTCAGATTCTGTCTCCCTCTCTCTCTGCCCCTCCCCTGCTCATGCTCTCTCTCCTTCAAAAATAAATAACAATAAAAATAATACATAAATAAATGCTCAGGTGGAAGCAATGTGTGCCAGTTCCAGGAGAGAGAACATAAGAGAAAAGTACAATGTGCCACATTCCCTCCCTCTTGCCACAGAACTCAGCTATGCACCCAGCAGAGAATGCTGCTAGGCAAAGCATCTAGGCAGAGTGGAGGAGAGCCGGGCTTCTGCCTCCCGTCTGAAGGTGTCTGGCAGAACGGGCTCAGAGCAGACCCTACCAGCCTGGCCATAAGCGTGGGGCAGTGGGGAGGGGGGAGAGGCTGTGGAGGAGTCCCTCCAGCATCTTCTGTCTGTGCTTCAGGAGGTTCAACAAGGCACTGGGCAGCTAAGCAGTCCTGGACTGTTCATGCAACCGGGGGTCCCTCCCATGGTTGGGGTGTCTCCTCCCACCTCAGCCACCCTAGTGTCTGCACACAGCTGGGTCTTCCTCCTCTAAAATTAGCACAGCTTCTCAGCATTCCTGCCACTTGAGCCTCTTTGACTCAAGTCACCAAGATCACCTGATCAACCAACTGAGGCCCTTAATTTGACATCTCAAGAGGTCCATCAGCCACTGGGAATTCAAATTCAACTCATCAACCTCCACGCTGAATTCTCCGATTTAAGTGACTTTTCCAGATACCAAACTTTAATTCCATGCAAATCAACAAATGCTTATCTAAGGCCTATTATGTGCACAGAGCTATGGCCAGGAAATAAATAAAACATCCTCTCTGCCTCCAGGGACTTGCAATCTAGTAAGAGAGGAAGATATAAGTAAAAGGGGCCATAATTCAAGGCCAAGTTTGATAAGGGCTGGAAGAGAGGGACAAAGGCAGTAACAAAACAGGGTGGGTAAGATTCAAACTCCCAAGTTCCTCTCCGTGCCAGAACTTTCTGGTCTATTTGTGCTTTCACTATAATTTTTTACCATGCAGTTCTTGCTTTTGTCTCAATAACAGCGTTTAGGAACCTAATAAAACTTTTATAATCACTATAGCAGTAATAACAGTGTAAGACAGTGATACAGCAACAACAGATGAGTGTTGTTGGGGGATGGGTGGTGATGGCCCCAGAGCTCCCGGTGGCTCTACCGTGAGGGCCTTCCAGCTGTCTCTGTGAGTGAAAGCCTTGCACATTGATGTCCACGGACTCCTGCTTCTATCCTACTACCTTCTAGCACACACACTGTCCTGATACTCAGGAATGTTCTGCCTTGCCACTAAGTAAATGCATCAGCTGCATAACGATAATTTGTCCTCCATGAGATATTTTCCCTCGCGCACTTCAAAGCTTTCAGCTATCTTTTTAATGGTGGAGGTCACTGCAATTCTGGCCTTCAGATAAAAGGGTGCCGTAGTGTTATCATTTCTACTACCACTGGCAACCGTAAGGACCCACCTCACACATAAAGTAAGGAAAAAGTCCTGCATATACTGCAATAAATAAGGAGAGCAAAACTCTATTAATACAGATCCCATTAAGACAAGAGAAATCTTGACAAAACACATGGAGAAGGAAGCAGTAAAGACCAAGGAGCCTCGTGGGTGTGAAATAGCAGAGACCTTTCTCCTTCAGCTGCCTGGAGGTCACAGATGGTATACACCAGAATGCCAAGTCTGGCACAGGGTGCTCAACAAGTGCAAACTGAACACACTTAGAGCAATTACATGAGTCATATGGGTAAAGAAGAGGGAACGTGCTCATAGGCATCAGGGGAGAAAAGGGAATATTCTTCTGGACATGAGCTGGTGGATTTCTCATTAGAATCACATATTCATTAATTTAGCCAAGAAATCTAGTCAATACACATTTATTGAGCCTGTGGCATGTTTCAGGCACTAGTCTAGGTAGCTGGCTTACTGCAGTGAGCAAGCCCTTCTGGAGGCTGCGTTCTGGTCTGACAGACAATGAGGCCGCAAACCTAAAACTCAGGCTGCGAGGGGCGCCTGGGTGGCTTGGTCGGTTAAGTGTCCAACTTCAGCTCAGGTCACGGTTTCACGGTTTGGGAGTTTGAGCCCCGCGTCAGGCTCTGTGCTGACAGCTGGGAGCCTGGACCTGCTTCAGATTCTGTGTCTCCCTCTTTCTCTGCCCATCTCCCACTCATGCGCTCACTCGCTCTCTCTCAAAAATAAATACACATTAAAACAGGTTTTTTAAAAAATCAGGCTGTGAGTCCTATGAAAAAAATCAAACAGGGATGTGACGGTACCTGGGGGAGTAGGTCCGACTAGGGGGTCCAGGAAAGCCTCTCCAAGCAATGACACTGAAGTAGAGACCTGAATGATTAGCAGGTTCTTTCCATGAGTTCTAAAGGAAAAGCATTAGGGCAGAAGGAACCGCTTGCACAAAAGCTCTAATGTGACAAAGGGCTTAGAATGAAAAGAGCAACATGGAATAATTTAAAATGGAAAAAGGATGATTTTAAATTGACACACACTCAAAGGTGTTATTTGTGTCAGCGTCTCCCAATCACTACGTGAAGGAGTGAGCAGAAGTCACCATTCTAAAGCCTCTCATTCCCTGAAACCCAGATGGCGGTGACAGCATGTGGGTCAGAAAAGACTGGGCCTCCTGCTCATGCTGGACCTCAGGCAAGTTGCTCACCTCTCCGTCCCACGTTTCCATCTGAAGAAGGCTAATGCCATTGCCCCACAGGGGTGTTGCTAAAGATCACATGAGATGATTTGTTGTATCAACGTTAGAGCTGTTTGCTGTCAGTGCCCAGCCCTGTGCAGAGCCTGGTGACAGGAAGAAGAGGGTCTCAGCTACCTCCTTTGCTGGGCCAATAGAGAGCCCTTTGTCACGTTCATCCCCAGGACCTGAGACGTGACCCTTAGAGGCTGGTTTGCAAAAGAAGCCCATCACCCTCACCCTAAATTGGCCGGGACTGGGAATGCATAAAAACAAGAAATACACAAAAATTGAGTGGGGGTGTCAGTGAAAAGACACTCCTGATCTAAGTGAATCTCAGTGAGCATCTCAACTGGCAGCAGAGGGGCGGAAGGAGCCACCCACATTTGCCAATAGCTTCCACAGTGGGGAGCCCTGCTGTCTGGCCTCAAGGCCTGGCAAAACTCCAGAGTAAGCCCCAGGAAGTCTGACAGGCTCTGGGACCAGCTGGGATGGCTGAAGCCCCAGCCACCCGTGGTGACTTCCGCATCCAGACACAACCCCTTCCAGGCCCAGATTCCATGACCGGGCCCCAGGGGAATGGGGGGGGGGGCCTCAAATGTATGAATGCATTAATCATCATGTTTAATGTCTACTTGTCCACAGTATATGAGGCAGGTAGAGACCACAGCAAAATACAATAATAGGGGAGGGCATCAATATCCTTTCATCTTCTTTGTTTTCCAAGAAGTATCTTCTCCTAAGGATGTCTGAAAGATATTCTAACACTGAAATTCGTATGAATAAAACGAGGTTTACATTTTTTTTCGCTATCTTATAACCCCATGGACTAACACCGCCTTTGGGATTTTTCTGGATACTCTTCAATCACTTCCAGACAGATAGAGAAACCTTATAACAATGCCTTTTGTTAAAAACACTTTAAACTGCATGTATTCTTAGCTCTCCAAAAGTAATCCCGCTTTTAACAGGACTTTTTTATTAATTAGTTTCTCCTTTCAAGATTCCAGCTCTTCAAAAATGCTTTGAAATGTAACTGTTCTCCCCACATTTTTCTTTTTTCTTAGGAAAGCCTTCTCCTCAGCCTTAGAAAGAGTTGGATAATAAGCAATTTGGAGCCTAACAGCAAAAAACATTAGTATTAATATTGCCAATTTTCTATTACATGAAGATTCAAGAACACCATGAGATTTGGATTTTGACTCAATCTACAGGCTCAGATGTTTAAAAGACAGATTGTTCTTTTGGGCTGCTTACGATAAAACTGAGTCAAGTTTGTGTCAACCTGAAAATTAAATTGTGATTATTGCCATAATGGGAATTTCTTATACTCGCAAGCCAGTCCATTATCAGAATCTGGAAAGGGGGTGGGGAGTTTGTATCCCTTTACTTCTCCTGTCTAATTCTGTATTCTGTTTAGACTTCTGATGTTAATAGTTTAAATTACTCAGAGTACTTTTCCACCACGAGGGCTTCAGTCCTGCCTCCAAACATCTACAGATATAATGATGTGCTTTCCCAAATGCCATGAGAAGTTTTATGAACTCTTTTAAAACCCTTCCCCGGAGAAGGTGCATTTCATAGAGGAAAATGTCATGTTTCATTAGTACATTCGTGCTCACACAAATTTAGACTTCGGAAAAGATAGTGCTTGTAAAAGTAAAACCAAAATTGACAAATTGTGCCTCTGTTGAAAAGCTGAAACCCTCCAATGGAGAATCATTCTCACACACGTCAGCCTGAATTTATAAAACATTTACTTTGCCCTCAAATAAAAATTCTTCTGCTGAGATTCTTTTCCAGGGAGGCAATCTAAACACCCACGTCCTGAGGTCTGGAGGTCATTGAGCTGAATTCCTTAGGACCTGAGCAGCTTTATCTACAACTTGAGCTGTGCACCAGGGACACGGATATGGAATCAGGAATGCCCTCTGCCCTGGCAGCCCACAGGACTGCATACTCATAACATCCAAGGTCTCTGCCACACAGGGCCCTCACAGGGAGCGGCCCATTTAGAAACCAGAGGGGTCTACTGTGGAAATACCAGTAGCTAAAGAGCGAGGTGGATCCCACTCAGTGGAGACACCAACCACAGGCTTGTGAAATGTATCCTGCCAGTAAACAAAATAAAGCTCCATAAATAGAGATTTACATCCTTCATTTCTGATCCTAGGGAAGTATCCTCTTTGGGCCCAAGCAGCCTGGGAATAAACACAGATGAGGAATGGTCTACCAGAGCATTAAGACCTATAACTTTGGACTCCAAAGACAATTCGAATCCTGAATCTGCTACTTAATAGTTCAGTGAATTCGGTCAAGTTACTTAACCACTCAGTGGGTCATTGTGAGGACTGAAGAAGATGTTGCGTTTATTCACTTATTTCTTAGACAAATAACTACTGAAAACCTACAACAGGGCAGGGAGTATTCTAGACGCTGCCAAGACAGCAGTGAACAGAGCAATACTCTCCTGGAGCTTACGTTCTAATGCAAGGAGACAATTTAATGTGACAAACAAATGAACGTAGATTATGTTGGGTGGGGACAAGTACAAGGAAGAAGCATTTTTAAAGGATCACTCTGGCTGTTGTGTCGAGAACAAACGCTTGACAGGCAGGGGTGGGAGACCAGTTCAGGGGCTGTTGTAATAAATGATGCAAACAAAAGAAATGATGCCTTGCAGGGGTGGAGGGTAACAGCAGAGGGCTAAGAACTAGTCAGACTCTGGATTTATTTTGAAGATGAAGATGATAGTACTTGCTGAGGGCTTGGAGGGGGAGTATAAGAAAAGCAAGGATAATCCCAAGATTATAGATCTGAGCACAAGCGCATATGACCATCTATACCAGTAACTCACATGGAGAAGCCCGGGGGAGGGGCAGGGCTGTGCATCAGCACATGGAGGGGGAGGGGGAGGGGGGATCCAGAGCTCAGTTTTGGACGTGTTCGTTTTGAGAAGCCTATCTGAAATCCAAGTGGAGCTCTTGAGTAGAGGGTTGGTTATGTCTATCAGTGTGGATTTCAGGGTGAGAAGGCAGGGATGGAGATAAAAATTTGGGAATCCTCCCTGTATATAAGGTATTTAAAGCCCTGAGACTAAGGAGATCACCTGGAGATAGAGCGAAGCTATGGAAGAAAAGGGAACCAGGGAATAAGGCCTACATGAGTCAACATTCAGACGCTGGTGAGAAGAGAAGGAGCCAGCAAAAGAGGCCATGAAGAAATAGCAGGGTAGGATCAGGGTAGGGGGAGCAAGTGGAAAACTAAGAGTTAGGGCATTTGTTAAGACAATGCCCAGAAAGGCTGGGATTCTGACTTACAGGGAGCAGTATGTAGTGTGGATCAGTAACCAATACATGATATTATTTCCCCCACAGCCAGAATATATGGGTCTGGAATCAAAGGGTAGAAATGAAGTGGCTCTTCTCATTACACTGAATAATTCATTCACAAAATTTCTCTTTCTACCCTTGTAGATTTGATCTCTGCTGTTCAGAAGTCATAGAACTCAAGGGAAGAATGTCCACCACAGTTGCAACGATGATGCCGCTGAACTGGAAGGTGAGGCAGCTCCTTGGCCAACGAGGCTCTCCTAGAACTAACAGAACACTGGTGGGCTGGGATTATCGATCCTGTTGGCCGAAGGGAAAGTGTGTCCTAACTCCACAGAAGGGTAGGAAAGTCTATCTGGAATCAGGGGATTCTCTGCAGCACTTCTTGGTACTTCCACGTCTGCCCCAAGGTAACGGAAAACTACTATAACCGAAAAAGACAGGACCCTTGCGGATTAACACCTTCAGGAATTAGGATTTGGAACACCCATCCGTAAAAAAGCCCAACTAGTTGAAGGCAAGGGAATATGGGAAAGACAGCAAGAGAAAAGCACTATATTTATCGGGTGCCTGGGTGGCTCCATTGTTAAGCATCTGACTTTGGCTCAGGTCATGATCTTACAGTTTGTGAGTTTGAGTCCCATGTAGGGTAAGCTTGAGCCCTGCTTCAAGTGAGTACTGCTTCTCTCTCTGCCCCTCCTGGGATTCTTTCTCTCTCTCTCTCTCTCTCTGCCTCTCACTCATTTATGTTCGCTCTCTCTGCCTCTTGCTCACTTATGCTCTCAAAAAAAAAAAAAAAAAAAGGAAGAATTGTATTTATCAATTGTGGAGTTGTGACCAGTTACTGAAACACAAACTAGAGCAGCTATGCTTATTTTCCTTCCTGCCTCTTTATATGTATTCATAATAACTACTTTCATCTTTCTTTGCTCTTCCTTCCCATATTTTAAAAGCAGAATTACTAGTGGTCATTTACTTCAAAATTTAGCCTTTACAGCATGGATAGGTGAAATCATAACTGAATTAAAAGACTAATCAGTTTTGCCAGGTATGGATACAGCAACTGTTAAGCTTCTGAGTCTCCCCCTTCTGGGGAAAGAGCACAGTCATTTGTACCAAGGACAATTGCATCTTGTTAGGGGAGCACACAAGTCATACAGAAGTTCACAAATGTGTACGTGAATTTGTGTGTATGTGTGTGTGTGTGTGTGCGTGCGCGCGCACATGCGTGTGTAAGTGTGTGTGTATGCTGCATTACCAAAGGGGTGGACTGCACCAAAGGGGTGTCAGCGCTTGGATGGGAGACTACAGTGCCCCTGTGCCTCATGGATTCCTGCTAGGTTTTACCAGTGGAGGCGCTAAGGAGAAGTGAGAAGGCTGGAGGAGGAAATTTCTTGTTCAGGGCAGCCTGACCCAGTAATAGCCTTCACCTTTGCAGTGGCCATTGATTCCAATACCATTTGAGCAGTGTCCCTCCTCAGATATCTGAGCCCCAGCCCCACAAAGCCTACTCCAAGCCACCAGGTTCTCACAGCCTCATTTTGTCTCCTATGGTCCCCAGCCATGGGGATCCCAGTGCCTTCTGCCGTTACAATCAGTAGAAACACAGCAAGCACAACACCCTGCTATGGTCTCAGTCTCCCTGATGGGATCCTAACTGGACTCTGATGAGAGGAAGCCATGGTCAAGTTTATCAAATGTTGTTAGAGGGCAGAGCCTCCACTACTGGATATGGAATTCTGGGGCCAAAAAGCCTTTCCCTAGAAAAGTGCCAATAAATGGTAGCTGCCACTAGTGCTGTTATCATTGTTGTTATTATTACTTTCATCCTTGAGATAAGCTTTGCCTGGTCTCACCTCACAGTGCCATCAGACTGGCCTTTAGTGATCAGCCCCCATCAAGCAGGATGGGCCATCATGGCATGTGTGGCCCAGGTGAAGAGAAGAGGGTACAGACAGGACTGCAGGCAGGCCTCTTATCCTCAGACACATGTAGCCCAGCAGAAGGAGAAGCTGGTGGTGGCAGGGCCACAGGACCTTGTTCAGAGATTCACTAGAATACTCAGCGCAGAGCTGTGCTCAGAGCCAAGATTCATGACGACGGGATGGTAACGATATACTGCTGGATCCCACGGGGAAAAGACACAGGCAGAGTCTGGAGGAATCCTTGTGCAGACTTTCTATGAGTTCTCCCTCCCACCAGGCTCACCAAGAGCTTAATCTTTCCCCACTGAGGAAGATGAGTATCCTGTGTGATGTCTCTGCCCTAGGAATCTCATTGAGAGCAAGGTTTTTAGAGGGGACAGGTCACACAGACTCCTTCTGTCTAGCCTGTACCAAAATTCCACATTCCTGGGAGGAACCCAAGTGTTCATCACAAACCACACTGGCACAAACACCCCAGGCACAGTAAGCCTCCTTCATCATTTAAGGAAAGTTCCAGATCAGTGTAAGGAAGTGCTGACCAGCCAAGTTCCCAGGTACCACCCAAGTACAAAAATACAAGCTGGGCTTTCTAAGGATAGCAGGGTTGGGCCTGCTGTGTTAACTCCTTTCTGCAGTGGGAAGTGTGATGCCTTGAACATGAGGACTAGACCATGTTCTTGAAGTGGTTCTCAGCAACCTGGGCACCCAAGTTCTTGAAAAGCCCTGAAAGAAAGGCTTGTCCCTTGTGCAGCTGGGAGGGGCCTCCGGGGCACAGGCCCAGAGATATAAAAGGGATTCGATTAACTCCAGACCTCACATGAGAATCCCTGGAAGTCAACTCTGAGAGTGCCTGTAGGAGGATCCCAGTCAGTCACCTATTTGCAGAACAGGTATCCGCTCAGGTCCTCAGAGGGTGGGAGCTGCCCTTCCCCACAGGAGCTCTCTGCATGTAGGCCCCTGCCTGCCTCTTAGCCCCATTGACCCCCTCAAGCCCCAGGCCCATCCAGATTCTAGGCCCCACTTTCCTGGACAACGGTGATAGCCCTTCATCTCTACCCTGGGCACCCTGCCTCCCTCACCCTCAAACCACATAGTTTCCTGCCTCTACCTTCCCAAGGGTCTGTCCTGGGGGGCAGGGGAGGAATCTTTGTGCAGGAGAATGCTTGAGCTCTCCCTCCCAACCAGGTAAGATACATGGATAAGACTCAAGAGAGCTCAGAAAAAAAGTCATGATGGTGACATGAGCTGGAATGTCAGAGTAACAGATATGAGTCCCGTTTTATTTTGATTCCATTAATCGTAAGTCTGATCACTTTGAAAAATTTTTCTTTGCTGGCTCACCACAATCAACATAAAGAATCCCAGAATGCATTCCACAAAAATGGCACAGATTTTCAGGCCTTCTTGCCCATCCATCCATCCATCCATCCATCCATCCATCCATCCATCCATCCATTCACATTTTCATTCATTTATTCAACACCTCTCCCCACCCCCACCTGGGAAACAAGGATATCCAGCAGGCATGTAACACCTGAGCATAAGGGCAGTAAGTACAGCTCCAAACACAGGATCCTCTCCAAGGAGGTGGCCCTCATCCTTCCAGCCCCACTTCCTCCAGGCAGACTTCTGTGGATGTCTCTCAACGTAAGTGAGCACATCCTACCCAGAGTTCCCCTGACACACGGTCCCACTTCTTAGAGGATTACCGGATCTCATTCTCTGATCTTTTTTCATCCAAGGTCTCACTAAGGACAAGAAACAACTGATGATTATAGGCAAGCTTGATTCCCAGTGAGTCCTCAATACACAACAAAGGAAATCCTCTTACCAGCCCCACAGGAGAAGTCCCCACCTTACAGGCCCCTTGTCCCACATTCTGAGAGGAACGGTGGACACCAAGTGACGCCGTGATCTGCTTACAGCAGAATAAATACTGCCATCACAACGCCCACCTTTGCAAGGACTCACAGAGTTCTAGCCCCTCCGCTGATAATGGCATGTGCATTAGTTCCCGTTATCCTCATAAAAGATACCGTTTGTCACCCCTATTTTAAGCCGAGGAAACTGAAGCTTAGTGAAGGCAATGATTTGCTCAAGGTGACATAGCTGGTCGTGGGCAGAGTCAGAAGTGAACCCGGATCTGTGGGACTCGAGCTAGAGTCCTTCCTTTTGGGCTGTGGCTTCTCTAAAGAGGCCCGGATGTCTGGAGGAGGCAGGGGCAGCCAGGGCAGTCGAGGTGAGCTCAGCACAGGCATACCCCAAATGAGTGTGAGTTTAAGGTAATTTTCATATGCCTCTGGGGTGCAGCACCAGTCATCCGGAGCAGGGCAAATGCGGGATGGCCAGGCAGCAGGCGTGTGCACCAGCTGCAACCTCAGCCTCCTTCTAGCTTTAGCTCCAGCTGTCAATCTGTCCAGGGACGGCAGACCCCAGCCAGGCCGTGACAAGTGGTCGCCTATCCCCTGCTTTTCGGAGTGGCCCCTGAATGACATGACGCTTGGGCCAGGAGGGGTAACAAAAGCAGAGCCAGCCTCCGGCCACACAGACAAATGTTGGCCAACCTCAGTGGAATAAAAGGTGACTATTGCACCCCTTCCTGACTCCAACAGCCCCGAGTCAGATGTTTCCCATATGGAGCCAAGGGGGAGGATTCGGCTACGGCCCCACCTGGAGTCTGTGATGGTTCCCGGACACGTTAATGTGTACTAAAGCCAAATATAAGAGTGATCTACTCTTTGAAAATCAAAGGGGAAGCTGTCTGATCATCCTGTTACTGAGGGAAATGAAGAAAAGTCTTGACATGACAATTGTCATTGATAACGTGTGGTACTTGACTCAGTGTCCCTGGGGTTGATTATTACAAAGTGTGATTTTGGAAATGCTGCTAATCAGAAGGAGGAAGTGGCCTCCCTGAGAGAGGAGCAAGGCGGGGGAAAGTTCCCGGAGCTGGTAGCTACTGTGTTGGAAAATGATCAGTTTCACCAATGACCCGTGACCTGCCGCAGGGTGGACTGAGTCTCTGAAGAATCCAGCAATCTAAACTCAGACTTGGGTCCCTCTCATGTAAGAGAGACTACGGGGAGCTGCTCCTTGGCCCCGGTGGAGGCCAAGGCCAGGACTACCTCTAGAGCTGCCCTTGAATCAGACTCAGGGGGTGAGATCAGCATACCATGCACAGGAAATCAATTCTCAGCATGGAAAAGGAGCCTTTTGCTAATGGGTCCGTGGAAGAGAGGGCTTAGCCCTGCTTGCAGAGGAGACAGTGGGCATGTGAGACTGTATTTTATGGTATAATGAAAGGACCCCCACCCCTCACACACACACACACACACACACACACACACACTCCTCCTACCCTAACTACCATACTCTGCACAAAGAAGGCCCACCCACAGTTTTCTGTCTGGGAATGAAGGGATATGGCAATTCAGCCCTTATACCAACATGACAATCATCATAATGGCTCTAAGAAACTCTCAATGCAGTGAAAACCCTTCAGGGGAAGAAGTGTGAGTTCAGCTACCCAATCAGTGGTCAGCCTCCCAAGTACGAACAAGTGTGCCCCCCTTCTAGCTCCCAACTCCCCTAGTCTGGCCCTAATCACAGCACCCAACACACTGCATTTGTCATGGATATTTTGCTCCTTGGGGGCAGGGACTGCCTCAAATTAACGGCTAAATATAGCATAAGCCCACGAAGAACCTAAGTCCTTACATACCAGACACCAGTGCTGGCAACGTGTGCAACCGTCCACCTAAAGAAAGCCTTTAGAGTAACTACGCTGTCCCTTTCTACATGTCTGGGTGATGACAAACAGTGGCTGGCTGTCCCATGGACAGAACTTCTGAGAACAACACAACTGGAGCACCACTGGTCACTGCAGCCATGTGACTGGAGCCCTGAGTTTCATGTGCCTCAAGAAGCACCTGTCCTGACTGCCCATGACTGCCCTATCACCTGCAAAACCTGTGCCCAGCCCAGGAAAAGTAGGCTGGTGGGATGGCCTCCTGCAGAAAGAGAATGGGGAAATGCAAAGTCCTAGGTTTAACCAGAAATGCTGGTGCCCTGGTAGAGAGATCGGGAGACAGCCTCCCTTCCCTACCATCCATGTACTGATGATGAAGCCACCAACCCTTCCACCTGAGTAGCTAATATCAAGATAACCTTTGAAGAAAGGTTTATTTAGCCTTTGGAATGTGGTTGAAGTCTTTGCACATCACAGAGAAGTAGAAAAACGAGATTTGACAGGGTCCATACTTCCCAAGTATTTTCTAGGCGTGTCTGCTGAGGTTGGTTAGAAGCACCAGGTACAGAAACATGGCCAAGGTTTGCAGATCTTGAGACCAGGCACGGGAGGACCCTAATGAGAAAAGATGAATGCTATATTTGCTGTGCAGGGAGGGCACCGGTGGACAGTTACATCTGCCATCCCCTAAATTAGAGCTATTTGTTCTCATAGAATTAATTGCAGAGATAAATAAAATTTATCTTCAATATTTGGCATGTGATCTCAAAAATTAGAATTCACGAGCTCACATTTTCGATAACTCACATATAAATATAGACAAACGGATGTTTTAATGCAAATTTAATATACAGTAGTTAAATTAATGATTTTTCTCGGTTCATTTTTAATTGGGAACAAAACCTCACAGCCACACCATATAAATCAAACTCGCCCAGCGCGTTTGCATGACAGAGAAGTCCGCACGTTCACGGGCCATGCATCAAGATCCGATCTGCTTAAAATAAATAGCTCCCGCCTCCAGCGCCAAATGCAGCATCATGTTAATGCATATTCATAACTGGGCATTTCTCTCCTTTTTTTTTCTCGATTGTGTTTTATATTTTCTGGAGTGAAAACATAACCGAAGATGTGCGTTCCCAGGCCCCCCCCCACCACCACCACTCCGGGTCAGGAATGCTGTGTTTGATCGGATTAAAGACGTGAGGAAGCATCTTCCACTGCCCCGAACGCAGACAGGGAACGGAGAAGTGCTCACCTGAGGACCTAACTTGGGCTGCTGGATTCCAGAGTGGGAGTCCTCCCTATCGGGCAGGGCAGTGGGTACATGCAAGGAGACCTTGAAGGACAGCACCCAGGACGTGGGCTCCCCTAATTGCTCCTGCGCATAGCTCATCTCGCATCGTCTGCGGTGATTGCCTCTTGATTTCATGCTGGATGGCTATACTGCTACCAGGAGCCTCTTGGTGAGTTTGTGGACCATGCCAAAAAGGCATTTTTATCACCGGTTTAATGCCCCATGGCTGACAGGGAACAGGCGTGAGTGAGAAGTGATGCTACAGCTCCGGCATTAAAGGGATCATTAAGCTGCGCATTAGGGAAAGGTCTTGTTTTCAGTTACATGCCAAACGCGGGGCTGAAAGTGACGGGTAAGCAAAAGACAGCGGGGCGGGGGGGCGGTGCTCACCTTGCCTGGCTAGCTGCTGCCCAGCACCCCCACCTCCGGTCCTCCCCAACACTCCCCATCCACCCAGAGTGTTGCAGAGAGGGGAGCATCAGCGGGGAGCCAGGGCTTGCACCCCAATGCCACTTACTGGTGGCATGCTCTGGGAAGTGATTCAACCCCACACCCTTTCCTGGCTTGTTGCTTCTCAGCCACCCTGAGCTCCCCAAGCTCAGAGAGACAACTGGCACTGACCTTCTCCTTCACCCGGTGGCTGCTCCAACAGAGCCTTTAAAATTCTCTCTCCCCCATGTACCCAGTGAAGCCTTTCATTGATGCCTGGCAGAGAGAAGCATGTACTCTCTCTGTCAAGACTAATCTCTGGTCTTTCTTTCTGCCTCTCAGCATCCAGGGACTCATCATTGAGATGTAGAGTTTGTGGAACATAAGCATTCAGCCAAGGGACTTGAAGCATTTAAGAAATGGGAAACTGCCCTCATGGTACAATTAGCTGGTGTGTGGATATCACCCACAGTGATGGCAGTCTGGAGAGATGACTCCATGGAAGGAAGAAATCAAGCCTAATTGAAGGCTGCATAATTCACGAATGACCTGGGGCAGCTGTAAATAATGAACATCCCCGAATTATTATTCATTGTTTTATTAGGCATCCTGTTTCTTCCCAAAGAGAAGCTCCAGGGACTGAGATGTATTTGTGACAAGATTTAAATGGCAGCCACGTCACGTTACTCTACACCCGGAGGACTTGTTTGAAGAGCCTATAAATTGTTCTCTAACAGACAGTGGGCAGCAGTGAACCCCTGACCAAGCGTGCAGTGCCAGTCCAGCCCTGGGAAGGTCAGTCAACCAGTGCCCACAGAAAAACACGGGTCTAATTGTCAAAGGACAACAACCTGCCCCAGGGACTCGGCACCTCGCCACCAGGCTTCTGGATGGCATTACTGTTTCTTCTGCTAGAAAAATGGGATGGAGATGATAAACCCTAACCCTTCCCCACTCAGTTAGAAGTTCATGGGCTTTCAATATGGTACCTCAAAAGGAACATGGCACCTTACCCTGGGGCAAAGTACTTGGCTGGCTGAGTTTGGAAGACAACTTTTAGCGGAAGCTAAAATGGCCCGAAGAATAAAACTTCTGACCAACAGCATTGGCCACCAAGGGCCCAGCACAGGCTGTGTCCACACGAAGCAAACAAATCCAAGGTGTTCAGTGTGGGAGATGACGCCAGGGATGTGCGCGTACTTGGAAACCATGAAACGCTGTGCACTCAGAAGGGGGACCAGTACGCTTTGCTGTTGCCACGACGTGGCAAAGCCAGGACATTCGTGCTGCTTGCTGGTGCTTTCTCTCATGCACAGATCACTCAGTGGGATCACCCAAGCCCTATGGGGCATTCAAGGCACTCACAACAGTAATGGAAGTTTGGACCAACCAGCGAGGTATGAGACAGAAGAGGCAGGCTCACGACCAGCGCTGCAAGAGGCAGCCGGCTGCAATTCCCTGGTGATGGATGCATGTGAAACCAGTTCCCATGGCTGTGCCAAGCAACTGCTTTTAAAAAGCCCGTCCTCACTGTGTTCCAGCCAGGCCCCTGAAGCTTATCAGCTCTGACATACTCCCGACTCATTTATTTTTCTTATTCTCCCCGCAACCACTTCTAGAGGGGCATAATTTCCCTGGCAAATGGCATAGTTGTCAGACCACCTGATTAAGAGGTCTGCATTTATTACGGTGAAATCGCCTGGAGCCACATCTGTAGGGAGCCCCCTGGACAGCATGTGGGACTCGGTCTAGGAGTTTCCGTTCTCTCCTGTGATGTCACAATTGTGACCATCCTTCACATGTGCCATGACACTGCTACCAGCCCCGTGGCCCTTGCGAGCTGTGGAAAGGTAGTTGGTAAAAAAAAGGTTAACAGCCTGGACTGCACAGCATGACTGACTGCCTGTATTTAGACTCAGTTCCTTTCCTCACTACCTCTGCCTCAAGCAATGGGTGCAAGCTGTCCTCAGTTTCCCCCATCTATAAAATGGGGATAAGAGAAGATCCCACCTCAGAGAGTGGCAGATAGGATCACATGAGATAATAGTGTAAAATGTTTCAGCTGTGTGTGACACACAGTAAGTGATTCTAAGTGTTTCTACAAATAAATGCGGCCCACCCTCTGGGTGAGCCAGTGTCAGAGTTGATGTTGGATGTGGTTCAGAAGCCATCACAGCTTGGAGAACTGTGTATGTCCACACCATGCAGAAGAGGACACTTAGCCATGCATGTTCCTCACTACTTACACAGGCCACATGAGATGGTCAAAAGGACTATTAGTAACCCCATTTCACACACAAAGAAACTGAAGCCAGGAGGATAATGGAGGTGACTTAGTCGAGATTACAAGAAGAGAATAAAACCAGAGTCCCTTTACTCATCGATTATGTTCACTGATGTCTACTGTGATTCAGGGGCCAGGAACTGAGGATAAGGTAACCTGGGTCTGGCTCTCGGGCAGCCATGGTGACAGATGGGCAGAGTCCAGAGAAATGACTTCAAAGGAAGACAGTTTTCTGATGGAAATGCACCTGTGTTATGGGCAGCAAGGGAGAGGGAAGGCCAGCTCTGCAGGACAGTGGTGGGTGATGAAAAGCCACCAAGGGCCCAGCAGTGGAGGATGAGAAGTTGCCTGGAGGGGAAGAGCTGGCACTGCAAGAACAGGGGGCACCCAGACAGGTAGGGGTGCAAGAAAGGGCACCCCAGCCTGTGAGCTGCAATTCTTACCAGCGACCAAGCCAGTAGCCCCAGGGCACACACAGCAGGAACTGGGATCCATGAGTTATAACTCAAGGAGTATAGAATCTACCAGAGAAAGCAGGCAAAAACCTCTTTGACCTCGGCTACAACTTCTTACTCAACACGTCTCCAGAGGCAAGGGAAACCAAAGCAAAAATGAACTATTGGGACCTCATCAAGATAAAAAGCTTCTGCACAGCAAAGGAAACAATCAGCAAAACCAGAAGGCAATGGACAGAATGGGAGAAGATATTTGCAAACGACATATCAGGCAAAGGGTTAGTATCCAAAATCTATAAAGAACTTATCAAACTCAACACCCCAAAAAAACAAATAATCCAGTGAAGAAATGTGCAAAAGACATGAGTAGACATTTCTCCAAAGACATCCAGATGGCCTACCGACACATGAAAAAATGCTCTACATCACGCATCATCGGGGAAATAACAAGTCAAAACCACAATGAGATACCACCTCACACCTGTCAGAATGGCTAACATTAACAACTCAGGCAACAACAGATGTTGGCAAGGATGCAGACAAAGAAGATCTCTTTTGCATTGTTGGTGGGAATGCAAGCTGGTGCAGCCACTCTGGAAAACAGTATGGATGTTCCTCAAAAAACTAAAAATAGAACCACCCTATGACCCAGAAATTGCACTACTAGGAATTTATCCAAGGGATACAGGTGTGCTGTTTTGAAGGGACACAGGCACCCCCATGTTTATAGCAGCACTATCAAGAAGAGGCAAAGTATGGAAAGAGCCCAAATGTCCATCGATGGGTGAATGGAAAAAGAAGATGTGGTATATCTATACAATGGAGTATTACTCAGTAATCAAAAAGAATAACATCTTGCCATTTCCAACTACATGGATGAAACTAGAGGGTATTATGCTAAGCAAAATTACTCAGAGAAAGACAAAAATCATATGACTTCACTCATATGAAGAATTTAAGATACCAAACAGATGAACATAAGGGAAGGGAAGCAAAAATAATATAAAAACAGGGAGGGGGACAAAACATAAGAGACTCTTAAATATAGAAAACAAACAGAGGTTTCCTGGAGGGGTTGTGGGAGGGGGGATGGTCTAAATGGGTAAGGGGCATTAAGGAATTTACTCTTAAAATCATTGTTGCACTATATGCTAACTAACTTGGATGTAAATGAAACAATATATATTAAAAAAAAAAAGGAGTGTAGACTCTACCATGCAGGGAGCCAATGACAGATTAGGGCAAGAACAGCAGTGGGTGGTAAGATCTGCAGGATAGTAAGATTAAGGAAAATGGCTCTGGGTAGAACAGACAGAGGGGAAGAGAGCCATTTTAGCCCAGAGGCTGGGAGACAAAATTTGAGCTCTGTGTATACTAATTCAGTCAGCATTTCTTGAGCATCTATTATCTGCAAGGTGCTCTCTGTGGGGTGGAGATAAGCCATGAACAAAGGGCCTTGTCCTCCTGGAGTTTACATTTCAATCCAGCAAGAGATGACAGGCCAGGGCAGTGATAGCCGGAGGTAGACAGTGGACTAAGATCAGCCCATAATCAAGGTGCTTCCCGGGATGTTGAGCTTCCAAAACTCACCGCAAACCAGGGCTTTAGAAAACCTTTCACTTTAGGGCACCTGGGTGGCTCAGTCAGTTAAGCGGCTGACTTTGGCTCAGGTTGTGATCGCATGGTTTGTGAGCTTGAGCCCTGTGTTGAGCCCTGTGCTGACGGTGCAGAGCCTGCTTGGGATCCTCTCCCTCTTTCTCTCTGCCTCTCCCCTACTCTCTTTCTCTCTCTCTCTCTCTCTCTCTCTCTCTCTCTCTCTCTCAAAAATAAATGAAAAAGTTGTAAAAACAAAAAGAAAGAAAAGAAAAGAAAAGAAAGAAAAAAGAAGCAAATCCAAACAGTTTTGAGTTGCCAAAACCTCGAGGTGGTTTGTTTATGTACTGTTATTATTGTCCAGCTGTATACATTCAATTTTCAAATAAAAGAATTATAATGGAGAATCTAGGTTAATGGTGCCAGGCTCTTACATGCTTACTCACAAAGGGATCTTGCTGTGAATAGAGATCCAAACGTAACAGGAGCATCATTAGGGAGACATCTATTTTCCTTTGAACCACTATTTGGTCCTCATCAGCCCAGGATGGCACAGTGGCTTCACAGTGTTGGGGACCGACACTCCTTCTATGTGACTGCCCCTCACCCCCACTGCTCAGGTCCTGGACAGCTCACCCCACCATGCCTGCACTCCAGACAAAAAGGGGAGGAGAAAAGGAGGAAATAGAAGGCACCTGCTTTAAGGCCACATCCAGGGAGACACTCACATCAACTGGGCTCACATCCCACACAGGCCAGCACTTAGTAAATGGCCAGGGGTAGCTGGCACGAAAGCTGGGAAAAGGGGCTGTGGGCCCAAGCTGAAAAGTGATGGTTCCAGAAATGAGGAGAATGTATGTTGGGAGACAACTTGTTCTCTCTGGGAGAAAAAAAAAAAGATTCCTGGGCTTTGTCATTGACTTGAAAATGCTTTATGACTTCACCTGAAAACAGTGGTTGTTCATTTTTCTCATCCCTGCCATTCTGAGGACAGAACAAAGATTTTGTCGACAGAGCTCACACAAAAGCCAGACAACTGGATTTGACCTTCAAGGGGAATAAATAGGTCTGACTTGAGACTCGTTTTTACAAAATTAAATTACTCTGACTTTCTCAGTAAACATGTGACTTTGATGGGAAATATTACAGGGCCACAGTTGTGATGGTCCTCAGGGTGGAAACCTGTACTTGGCCACTCATTTCCCTTGACTTTCCGTGCTGTCCCCCGAGGGGCCTCAGTAGCCCCAAGCCAGGTCCACAACATGGCGCTGAGATGCGTGGGTGGGTGAAGGGCAACCAAAGTACACAAAGCCTGGAAAACAAAATCCTGCGGGTCCATCACACTGCTCGGTCCTTTAGCTCCTGGTGTGGATGGCGGGAGCCCCAGCTGGAGAAAGATGCCACCCAGAAATAGAAGGGGTGCTGATATGCTGGTCCCCCTGAGCAGAGCACTACAGCCAATGCCCCTGCCATCTGCCCCTCTCACTGGTCCTTCACATCTTCCCTGCTGTCCGCCTCACCCCTCCAGCCCCTCACACCCCACTCTCTTGCAAGTGGCCCTCTTGGCCAGTCTCCTCTCTCCCACTCCTCCAACCTGCCCTGGACCTGGCTCTAGAACCCCGACACCCCGACAGCCCACCTTGTCCAAACACCTGAGGCAGGCAGCACTGCCCCATGTTGAGGCCAGAAAAACTCCTCCACTGAGAGTAATTACATAGGTTTGGAAACCCGTGCTGAAGACAATTCATAGTGGCAAACAGCTAGTCCAAACCTAGTGAATCTTTTCAGTAAAATTCCATTCTTTTCACAACAGCCTCTGTGGACTCAGGTACATGTGTGGGAACATGTGTAAACACTATTATTTATTCCATCTGCAGACAGTCCTATGATTATGGCACGGAGGGATCCCCCGCACAAACTGAGCCAGCTCTAGGGCCACAGTCCCCTGAATATAGGGAAAGCTTTTTTGAGGGGTTTGAGTCCCTGTCCATCTGGCCCCACCCCACTTGCTTATATGGGGTATAGTCCAGCTTACCATTCCTTATTCCCCCAAGTTCAACCACAGCCATCGTGAGGCTAGTGGGGTCAGCGCTCTTACCTCCCCCTGGACATTTCACTTCCTATCTGTGCCCTGCTGTGAATGTGCCCATCTTCTTCCCCTAACATAAAGGGTCCCCTCCTCCCATTCATTATCTTATATTCCATTCATAAGATCAGGTATGGATCCAGTTCTCCAAGTCCAAAAGTCCAGCCTCCCCTGGTACTCTCATACAACCAAAAAGGACCTCCATGGTTAGGACCACAGAGAGAACCAAATGTGAATTATGCCATGCTTACTGATTCTGTCTTTCCAACAAGATGACACTTAAGAAAGGGATCATGACATATGTCTCTCTTACCGTGCATACGCCTAGCATAAGAGATCAATAACTACCTGATGGGTGATGACAGCTCCTGAAAACCTGGCAGGTTATTATACTTATTAGAAAAAGAATAAATCATTTTCAATTCCTGCTTGTGTGCCTACAGCTGGCCCCATGTAGGGAATATGAAGCATCTGGGGGAATGATAAATTCTAATGACGATCCAGATGTTTCCAAACATAAAGATGCAGGGCAAACCATGGCAGGACAAACTGAATTTTCGACTTTCCATATTCATGTTTTGGGGCTACGCATGGACAACTGACAATCCTTTTTGCAAACCTTTGCCCAAAGGGATGGCCATTTGCACATCAACCTCTCCAGCAATTTCCAACTCTAACCCTCCCATCTGCTTCTTCTAATAATCCTCCTCTTAACACCTGTGTGCTACTCCATTACAGTGGGATGACTCAGAAAGAACAAGCCATTCTTTGCTGTCACGTTTCCTCCACCCCAACAGGGCCGCTCAGAATGTATGCCTGTGAAAGAGAGCTCTGTGAAAGATGAGCTAACTAGCCAGAAGTGTTGTGGGAATCAGGGAAGCTATGAGCCCCCAGGTGTCTTGAGCTTGCCAGTCCTAACCATGCCATGCTTGGATCGGATACCTCCAGTCTAGATCGCCCTTCCCCTTAACCACGTTGCTTTTCCACAGTTTTTGTGGAAAATCAATTTGGAAAGGCATTTCTGGGGAAAAGCAAATAAAATTTTGTTACTGAATTTTATTTAGAGAAAAATGTAGTCCTTTCCATAAAAATGCAATTTGATTATATTACTATTTCTTTCCTAATCTGTATTTCCTATGCCAAAGCATTCTTTAATGGATCAGAAATACATAATTGCCAGCCATATACTCTGTTGCAGCCTCCAGAAACAATGTGTCTCTAATGTCTCTCCCAGGGGGCTGCATTGCTGGCAACACTCGGGCCAGACTCTGCCAGATGGATGGCCCGTCCAGCTGGCCTTGTCCTGCCAGCAAGTCAGCGGTGACCATACAGGTGGCTCTGGCTCACATCTAAGTTCTGAGATGGCCAGAGCAGACAGCCTGGGGGCATGGAACTCTCATGTCATTTTCCTACTTATTTTTGAATTCCTCACTTCTGTCCCAGAGAGGATTCAAGGCCGAGCCACCAATGACCTCCCTGCAGGTTCAAGTCTCCCACCGAAACTTGCTCATATCCATCCATCCCTGCGTGGATGAACTCTTGGGGCTACGGTCATTGCAGGGAGAGCTGTCTGTGCCCCAGATTGACTCACCCCTCAAGCAAAGAAATGCTCCACAGACGATGTCAACAGAAAGAATCTGTGGAGGGATGAGGGGCTCTGCTAAACTTCCCAGGGAGGGGGAGGAGGCAGGACACAATCACCCTGAGCTGTAACTTCATCACTCACTCATTTGCCAAGCACGTACCATGTGATAGGTATTGTGTAGACATTGAAGACATTCTATGTTGCGAATCAGACAGACATGTGCTTGATCTCACAGAAATGAGAGGCCAGAATGGGAAAACCAATACTAAACAACCATCTATGGCAAAGGGCGGCGGAGACCTAGATCAAGGAGCTGGAAAGGAGCTATGGCAGTTGTCATGGGAGGTCTCCCGGAGGAGGTGACTTTAAGCTAGGAAGTGGAGGATGGGAAGGAATTTGCCAGATGAATAGGGGGTACCAGGGAGACACTGTTCCAGGGAGAGTAAATAGCATGTGCAAAGGCCCTGAGGATGGGAGAGCTGACACATCCCCCAGTCTGAGACAACTTGGGTGTGTGGAGTGGGCAGAACAGAGGCCCTGAGACTGAGGAGCTCTAAGGCTGGCAGGACTGCATCTGGTGGTGGTGGGAGGCTGTTGTGCAGTTTGAGCAGGGCCATGATGTGATCACGTTTGTCCTACAAGAACATCTCTTTGGCTGTGCAACGTAGTGAAGAAGCAGTTGTCAAATCCAAGTTGGCTCTGGTAAGAGATGGTGGCCCAGACTGATACAGCAAGAGCTTGATTTGGCCCCCAGAGCCATGGCTCCATGCAAAGCAGAAAAAATGAACAAACTCAGAAACTTCCTTTTGGAAGACACTGATGGAAGAGGAGATCTTTGCTGCTCTGGCCACAGGTTGGGAGAGGAGGAAAAACTGGTGTCTTCCACAAGTCTCAGAAGAGAAGAGGTCAGGCTCCCTCTCACCTCATGCTGCTCCCTGAGCTTAGAGGGCTTCCATGATCCTTTTTTCAGTTAACTCCTACTCATTCTTCACAGCTCAACTCAAGTATCACTTCCTCAGGGGGCCCCCTCTGACCTTCCTGACCAGATCATGTCCACCATCACCTGCTTTTGTTTCACTGTGTGCCTCATATCACAGCTACGATGTCACATTCCTTAGCATGGTTATATTGATTCATGTCTTGTCCATGCTCACATGGGGAATGCCATGTTGGGACACCTACAACCGTGCCTGGCACACAGCAAGGGCTCAGTCAATGTTTGCTTCATGCATACGGAACCAAGTCAGCCACTTTGGACTCTGTTTCAGGTGATAACATTTCTGGCAGATATGGAAACATTTCCAATTATGAGAACGTTCTCTTCTTCTTGGCCCATCCTCCTGGGTGATGGGGCTGGAGGCTAGACAGGGCCATTTCCTCTTTGTCAAGAAGATGTGGACCCACTGAAAAGCATATGCCAGCTAGCAGAATCCAAACTTGACACTGACTCTCATAAAAAAAAATTTTTTTTAAATGTAAGGACGCCTGAGTGGCTCAGTCATTTAAGTGTCCGACTTCGGCTCAGGTCATGATCTCACTGTTCATGGATTCAAGCCCCACGTCGGGCTCTGTGCTGAGAGCTCAGAGCCTGGAGCCTGCTTCAGATTCTGTGTCTCCCTCTCTGTCCCTGCCCCACTCATGCTCTGTCTCTGTCTCTCCAAAATGAAGTTAAAAAAATTTTTCTTAATGTAAAAATAAAAAAAAAAAACTTTTAATGAGGGCCCATTCTGGAGCCCAGAAAACATCCTTTCATAATTAGAAGATTAGGGAGCCTTTTTATGAGAACACAAGTATAATCATCACACTTTATTACAAGGAATTATATACAAATTATACAATTATAAAAAGAAAATGTTAAGTCCTCCCAAATTACAATACCCTACGCATCTCCTGAGGGAAATTGCATCTGTTTCTACCCAGAGGGAGGAGGGGATTCTGATTTGATAGTTTGAAGGGGATCAGGAGGGGTTAATGTCAGCAGCCACGTTTTACTGATAAATGGATTGACTTGGTTGCTCTTGTTCTGTCCTCCCAAGTGCTGTGACGGCCACCATGCTGTAAATAAATGCTTCCTGGGCCAAGCAACACGAGCCCCAGCAGAGTTCTGTGTGGAGGCTTGAAGACTCCAAATCCCAGATTTGAGCCCCCTCTGATCCTATGCAAAGCCACGAAAAGCATCAAGTCCTATGTGCTAGGGTGCTCTGTGGGTCTAGTGCAGGGGAGTGTGTAGGAAAGGAGACACAGGACCTGCCTTCCAAGGGGTGTCACATCCATGACTCACTGTCCCCTGGGCCCTCGGCGAGTCTCATCTGTGAGCACTACAAAGGTCCGGATGCACCTCAGAACCTAAGGCTGTCTGTGGCCTCAGTGACCTGCAGATCCCTTTGCACCACCATCCCTACCTTGTGGGAACTCGCTGGTCTCCTCTCCTCACTCAACACTCATTCACAAGGCACTCACTCAGCATGTGCTATGGACCAAGCACCACCCTAGTGCTGGGGGCACCGTGGGGAAGGAAACGCGTGGCTCCCGCCCTCTTGGGGCCCAGCAGGGGCAGCAGGTGCCAATCCGTGTTCTCTCCCATGGCTACGGACTCAGGAGCCCTATGCACGGGAGGCACCCAGGGCCCCCCTCTTGCTCCATGTCCCCACTTCTCCTCCAGCATCTGTTACCATTCGTCTTGTTTTGAGCCACCTGTGTTGTGGTGTCAGGTGACTGCTGGGATCCCCAGGTCCCTCCCATCAGCAGAGGGGAGTGAACACAGCAGCCTGGCTGTGATGTTGCAGTTGGCCGACTGCGGGCCTCTTCAGTCAGCCTGTTGAGGATTCCTGTGAGGATCACCATGAACATCATCATAGCTACCCGCTCCTGAGCACCCACTAACAATGTAGCCAGGTGAGCACATTCTCATCTTGCCCTCTGGCTTCCAACCTCTTACCACAGCGCCTAGCAGGCACTGGCGCCTCGCACCACAGCCAGCACCCTCACCATGCTGCAAGTTCAAAGCACGGGGAGGCATAGCCCCTGCTGTAACACGTCAGAGGGAAAGGTGGGCTGCCCAGATATCAAAGCAGGTAGAACTTGTATTTGCCTGAAGCCATCACTTTCTTCAAGGGACTTGTACATAAACATAGCTCCCACCTAGGTGGCCCTCCCTGCTAAGATCAAGGAGCTCAGAGGCCCCATGCCAACAACCCAGAATTTACAGGGCAGTGGCCATAGTAGGGACGGGGCTGAGGGCCACGACACCTGACACTCAGGTCAGACACCCACCTCGGCCACACCCTCCTCTGCACCTGTCATGGGCAAGAGCCTCAAGCACAGCTCTGTTCCAGGATACCGCCAGGACAGCCAAGACCACAGACATCCATCTCTGCACACCAGGAGTGAGCAAAGAATGTGGGAAAGGCAACGCAGAAGGCAAGGCTGTGAGCGGCCTCCACGGAGGTCAGCTTGGGAGGGTTTGTCCCTCCTACAGAATAAAGCCTGCGGTCCAGGGCTTGTTTTGGGTGGCAACATCTGTGATCTGACCCAGGGTTCCTGCTCCCACCCGTTCCCCTCGGAGATAAGACCTCAACCAGAGCTCCATCTCTACTGAAATACCATGGCAGTCTGTGCCCTGAGTTTTACATTTAGTATCTAATTTAATCTTTGTGCTCACAGCTGCTGTGAAGTGGCTCTTACCCTCATTATGAGGACACAGAGACACAGCTAGCACGTGGGGAGGACGACTCAGGTCTGTCTGCCTCCAAAAGCTCTTGACTTTTACAATGTCCTTCCTCCCCTCCCCACATGCTTCGCTCACTCCTGGTTGTAGGGGCTGTAAGGGAGGGGACATCTTTGGTCTTTGGCCATCCTGACTCTGTCCTGGCTCTGAGCTATGCCTTAGGTCCTGCTGATGCCCTGGTGGCTGTCCTTCTGGGGCTCTGCTCACAGGACCGTGAACAGGCCCAGTTGCTGCCCCTTTCCTAGAATTCCCCGGCCTCACCTCGGCCCCTGCAGGTGGTCCCCTCTCCTCTAGGCCCCACAGCCCCTGGTCTGCACTCGCCTTTTAGCTGCACTCATTTTAATTACTCATGTCCAGCTCCTCTGTCAGAAAGTCCACTGTGACCGCTGTGACCGCTGTGTTGTACACATCCCTGACATGTGACCAGCCTCAAAAGAGTATGTGTTGAGTGAAAGATCTGTTGCGTATCTGCATGTGCGTGCGAATGCAAACAGATGGGCAGATGGACAGCTTCCCCACACAGCTCCAATTCATCTGGATTAGGCAAGAAGGGCCACAGGGAGGGAGGAGAAGGAGACCCCAGCTGGGCAGCCCCCTGAGGGATGAGTACCTCCCCAACGGTTGGTGCACTAGGTGCGTGTGTGTGGGTGTACTTGCACATGTACATACAAGGCTGAGAGGCAGCCCTTTCTGAGTCATAGCCTGGAGCCCCGAAGCCTAAATTGACCCCAAACCTGCCTCAGAGGGCCCTCTGTGGGAAAGGACTTCTGACATCCTAGCATGAGGCTCCGGGGCTCTACAACACACACCTCAGCTGCAATGCTCAAAACACAGGACAATTAGGAGGACTTAGTAGAGGGCAGTGAGGGGGGCTTAGCAACTGCCATGGCAACTGTGGGCACATCTTTTGTGTGGCACTCTTCTTTGTCTCTGCCAGTGAATAGCAAAGGCATTACATAAGCAGCAAATGTGCTCCCTGGCATACTGATCCCGCATCACTGGCAGGCCAAGGGCCAGGAGGGACCGCCCAAGAATCCTATTCTCCCCATCCACCACCATGTGGAGGGCCTCAGGGAGCCCGAGCCAAGATCCACTCTGGCAAGCCTGGGGAAAAGCCAGCCTGCCCGGTTAGGCACCCCCTCCCTAGAGCAACCTCTCAGCCATCCACAGTGGACAGTCTAGTGCCTCGTCCCTGCCCCAGGCCATGCTGGTGTCTCTCCCCCAGAACACGCACATTCAACCCCTGTGCTCAGAAGCTATGGAAAAGATGGTTACCGCTCCCCTCCCCTCCCCTGATCACATGAATTTACCAAGAAAACCCAAGACACATCAACAGCTAATGAGGAGTGAAAACTGAAGCTCCACTTGTCAGAATCTCTTTCTTTTCAACAGGCTGAATTTATAAACTCAATTGGAAACAGACCCCCTCTGGCATGACACAAGTTCCTCGGCCAGCACTGTTGTGCCTGGCCCTCGGAGGCTTGAGAAAGTGAAAGCCAGCTGCCTGTGGCCCCAGGGAGGGTCACCATGCTCCAGACCACGTGGAGGCCACGCACCAGCACAGCCTCGTGAAGTCACCAAGATGCCAGAACAAGCCGAGATACGCCACAGCTCCTTCCCTGCTTGAGAACAAGTGGCTCATCACACCCTCCCAGTGTCTGTCCCTGTCACCGGGGGAAGAAAAGTTTTCCAAAAAAGGACAACTCCAAGCCTTTCCCTTCAATATAAAGCTGGAGTTCTATCACTTTCTTGAAAACAATCTCTTTCCTTTCCTGTCCGCTTATCTCAATGGGCACTTATTAAGTACCAACTTGTACATGGTTCCACAGAAGAAACCAAACAGGGGGGAACAGTATGTAACCCCAGACTGTCAAAGTCAAAGCCACAGAGAGGAAGCAATAACTTCATACCTTTACTATAACTCACACCCTCCTTGCTTCCAGGAAGTGTTCAGGCAGTATTAAGGAGAACAACAAGGGAATGAAAGGCACACTGTTCCAGAAGTGAGAAACTTCCAGAGAGAGCAGAGAGCATCCATACTGAAGGGCTGGATCCTACCTAATAGATGTCGGGGAAAGAAAGATGGACAGATGCAGACAATCAATGAAGAGTAAGGTGTAAAGTCACAAACCTTGCTCCAAATCTCAGCTCTGCCACTTACCAGCTGGGTGACCCTGGCCAAGGCACTTTGCCTCTCTTAGCCTCCTTTCTCTCTTCTGTAAAACAGTCATAAAAACAGTACTACATGATGGAGGGGCTGTGACTGTCACACGCGATCATGCCTATAGCCTGTGTGGCCTAACAGCCACAGAGTCAGTATGTGGAAAGTAGCTTAATTAGAAGCTATTAGGAAGGAGAGAAGGTCCCAGGTCTGTCCTCAAAAGCTCCTGGAGAACCCTCGGCTCTAGATCTACTCAAGAGGATGTCCAAAGTTCCCTCCTTGGCTGGAGGGGTGACCAATGCCAACAAGGTAGACTGAGGCTCAGGGAGGCCAGGCTGTGTTTTCATGAGATCCGGTGCGTCTCCCTCAAAGGAGACAAATCCACAGCCTGCACGCACAGAGGGAGGCTTCTCTTCAGAGGGAGAGATTTATTCCTGGGGCCATGGCATTAATGGCTCTGACTTCTCCTTTCCTGGGTACTGGTGACGAGATCAGTGCCTCAAGGGACAGAATCTTAACTCAGACAGAAGAAAGGCAACTAGTGGTGTCCCAGGGACCTGAGACCTAATGGGACCCAGGATCCCAGAGCTCAGGCTCTGGATCAGCCTTTTCCTGAGGGGGAAGGGTAGGACATATAGAACAACTAAGAGAAAAGGAAAAGGACTCACCATGACGTCACTCAGGCTCACCAGAGTCCCAGGCAAGGCCCGAAGAATCCATGTTGGATTCCACTTGCTCCAGCAAGTGTATTAAGTACAAGTGGGTGCTTAATAAGTGCCCCAGGCCCACTGGGGGCTGGGAGGCTGGGAGGGAACCAAATCGATTGGAATCAGCCTCTACTCGTAAGTCAGGGATCCCCCTCTGCTACCAACAGCGTTAGCATCAAAATCTACCCTGAGGAAAACTTTAACCACACAGAAAACAAAACTCTGAGTGATTATTATATGCCAGGAACTGAACTATGCTTCTTTCATCTGAGCCTCCCTACTACTCCGCAAGGTTGCTATTCATGCTTCTATTTGTTTCACAAAGAAATGGAGGCGCCAAAGAGTTATTTGCCCAAGGACGCTGTGCTAGTCTGTTCCTACTGAGTAACAGATAACTTCAAAAAATCTCAGGGCCTTATAAGAATAAAGATTTAGTTTTTCAGTCTGCAGGTTGGCTACAATTTGGCTCATCTAGTCCAGACTCGGCCACACCAGACTGGACTCCAGACTCCCGGTCAGATTTGCGTCTGCCCGTGTGGGTTTTCATTCTGTGGTCTATGCTTAAGGACCAGCATCCTCCGAGGGAGCTTTCCAAATGGCAGATCACGTAGCACAGGAGAGCAAGCCGACAGAAAGCAGCACACTGAAAGGTTCTGTTCACATTATGTTCACTAACAGGGCGACAGCCAAGCCAAGTATCCCTAACAGTGGTCAGGGAAGTGGGTACTCTGCCTTGCCAAGGACACGGATATATAATTCTATCCCAGGCTGGAGGGCAGACCCCAGACAATACCTCAGTCTATGGTGGTCACAGTTCTCAAGGGGCAGAGACAAGAGGTGAACCCAGGAAGCCCATTCTCCTCACTGATCTGCTATTGCAGTGACCATGTGACCTCCATGAAGTCACTTCACCTCTCAGGGCCTCAGTTTTCTCATCTACATGCTGGGTACGGCATGACCTACGCTGCTGGGCTTCATAAGGATCCAAACGAAGTGGTGTGTGAAGATTCCTTGAAGGCATCCAGTGGTACAGTAGGAAGAACCCCGAGCCGTTGTTTGGAAATTTCATGGGATTGTGACTCTCTTCCAGACATAGACGGTGTTAGAATGACAAAATGGCAGAGCTGCCTCACATCCTTGAGAAGGATGGGCTTCTCTTGACAGTTTAGACACAGAGTGGTCCTTAGGCACATTTTGTGTCAATGAGAAATGCCCATCTCTCTGTCATGATTACGACTACTGTCAGGGCTCGGCTTTACGGAGGACACTCAGGACTGATTGTGAAAGCCAGGTGAGCGCCTAGTCAGAGAAGCACACACTTCTTCAGTTTCTCTTCAGTTCTCCCGCACACATCCTCTGATTAGTACATTTTGACATTCTGTTGCCCGATCAAAATAATAGCAGGGATCAAACACATAAGTGGGAACAAAAGCAGAATTGCAAAAAGCACAGAATCGGTCACCAAGCACACACAGCAGAACACGTTTGCATGTTTTTCCCAGCAGAACGCCTGAGCTCACCCCCACTCCATTCCACAGACAATGGCTAGGAGCACAGGTTCTATGGCATCAGTGTCTGGGTTCAAGGGCAGCCTCCCTCTCTTACTAGTTTAACCACTCTGAGCCTCAGTGTCCTTATCTATAAAAGGGGAGCAATCACAGTACCTACATCACAGACATTGTGAGGATTCGACAGGGATGTCTATGTCAAGCGCTTACCACATGACCTGGCATGCAGGAAAGGCTCAGGAAACTCGGCCTTTGTCCTTAGTACCCCTCCACCCCTTGACAGGCATCCCCACACCATCCCTCCCAGGGACTCTTCACTAACTCTTGTGGAGGTTCTAGGAAACAGATACCCACATGTCCCTGAGGAGTATTTTAGTAAGGAGCACATATCACTGCAATCTGATTTTAGGCATCGCTGTGTAAACATACGACCCTTTAATTCTATTTCAATTCAATTATGCAAATCCAATCACACGTTCAGCATTAAACCGTTCCTCTTTCCTCTCAAAACCTACCCACCAATGGCCAACTGAACCTGCGACTACCAATCCTGTGCTCAGAGGGAGCAGCACCCTAGCATCTTAAGTGTGAGAAGTAGAAGATGAAATCACTCTCCAGCCTAAGCCCAGAGCCAGGCCGGCAGCCAGTACTGAACATGCACGCTGATGGCCTGGTGGCCCAGAACGTCAGGGCAGATGACAGCGACAACGCTCTCCCAGGCCCCTTCACCTCTGTTCCATGCGGCCCCAAGAGGCCAGAAGGGCCCCCAGGGCCTCTCTGTGTGGAGAAGCAAGAGGGGGTCACTAGAAATGGGCACAAGTATGGGACCTCATTCTCCATTTATCCCCCAACACAGCTCACCAGTTGCCTGTTCTATATACTGGGGTTCCATGGAAATCTTAGTGTGGAAGAAAGGGTGCTTGGTGCCTTTATTTATTTAAGCAGATAGTTTACTCTATGGTACAATCCTTGTTCTAGAAGTGGGAAAATAGAGGTCCAAGGAGGGAAAGCAGTTAGGTAAGAATCTCAGAAAGACTGGGAACCAGAGCCACAAGGGGAATCTAGAGCCTGGCTCCCACTCCAGGAGAGCTGGGTTACCAGAGCTTCCTCCGAAGGACACAAACAGGGAAATGACACGCCAAGGCTCCATGTTCTGTCTACATGGGGACAGGGGCAGTAGGGGCTGCAGACAGAGCAGCCAAGGCAGAACCAAGATGGAGCCGTGTCACTCCTGCTCCCACAGCAGAGAGGCTCCGTGGGCAGGAGAGCCAGGCCGGCGGTGAGCACAGGAGGCCTGCAGTCTTAATATGACCTGTCTTAGCTTATTAACAGGAGATGGATAATATCTGACAAATGACGGGAGATAAATTGTTAAGCAATATGCAAATATGCCTGCAGCAGAAATGGAAAATTACTATACAGTAAAAGCTTTTATGGCTGCAAGAAAATTCAGAGGTAATTTGTCTCTGCGTCTCCTCCAATTCCAATCTTGCTGTTAGCCGCGGCAGAATGCTACATCCGTTACCATTCCAATTAGATCATTATAAAGGGGCTCCCGCATAGACATCAACTTTGAGGTGCCAGGGAAGAAAAGACATTTACCAGGCCACGGTCAGGCCCAGCTACAGCCTCCCAGAGCTCTGTCCTTCTGTCTCTGCACTATCATTTAGACAAGAGCCAAGATTCCACACCCAGGCCCACCTCTGCCAATCACACCCCCTTCCATCTACGATCATCCAGCAGGCTCTGCTGGCTGTGTTCTTCCCCAGACACTTCTGTATGACAAGGAGTGCAAAAGACCGCAGTCGGCCCCAGCCAGACCCGGGGGCCAGCAGGATGGAGGAGGAGTTGGTACCTGGGGAAACCTGCAGACAGGAGATGGAACCGGACGTGAAAGAAGATCTCAGGGCCCCTGTGGGACCCTCACACACAGCCTCAAAGTACAGAAAATGAGACATGAGGCTCTGCAGAATCAGGGCATGAAAAGAAGGCCAGGAAGTCGGTGAGGGCGCTTGGCTTGCAAGCCTGGTGGACTTCCTGAGAGGGAGGCACCGCAGAGGAATGGATACAGAGAGGGCAAGAGAAGCTGCCTGGGGCCCAGCAGAGCTGCTGCTTCCTCAGGTCACACAACTAGCACAAGGGCAAGATCTTCTCTTTCCTCCATTCAGGCTCCTTGTTCTTCCACTGAAAGACGACAGAGGAACAAAGTACCAAGGCAAATCACTTTGTTTGAAACACACTTGTAGGTAGCCACTGCCTACAACAGAGATGGCGGCTGGGCTGTCCCAGGGGGAGGGCAGGGCACAGAGGTTCTCCACCACCACCAGAGCAGAGCCCTTGATGAGCAGAGGAAGGGGCCTCTCTGCCTCTCCAGACCACCTGCAGGCACACCACGCTGGAGGGGGGGCAGGCGACAGGTGGGAGCTGCAGGGCCCATCCAGGCCCGTTCAGCGGGACGGGAAAATGACCCTGAGAGAAGAGAACAGACCCTGGGCTGAGGCGGGCAGCACTGCCTGAGTGTGGCAAAGCCAGGCAAAACACACAGATGAGCCTCATGAATGGAAATGTGAGGAGAGCTCAGGAAAAAGCTGCATCTGCATGATGAAGGGGAAAACAGGGGCATTCAATCCTATAACTAACTTGTTTGAAGGTATTCATTCATTCATTCATTCATTCATTCATTCATTCGATTTTTTTGGCTTACCATGCCAAGAAATTGATTTAACCAACAGTGTCAACTGGCAATTCTGAGATCCTGTAGGCACAGCCCTCTGATGCAGAGCAGGGCAGTGGAGAACCAGGAGACCAAGCTCATGAGACTCCTGTATCTCTCTACAAGTCAAGGCCGGGCAAGGGGTGCAGCATGCCGGTCCTGAATCCTGGATGCCCACCAAAAGGGCAACAGGAACAAGGCTGTTCCTGACCCATAGCAAGAAGCATCCGGGCAACACCCACATGCAGACAGGGGCATCTCATGATCCAAATTTACAGCAGCTTGGGGCGCCCTTCCTCCAGGAAGCATGCCAGCTTGGCATGGTCACACACTGTCACCAATGCCACAATCACCGCCTGCCAGGCATGATGTCAGGCAGGTGGCATGCTGGATCTGAGTGACATACCCATCAGAGTTTATCTGTGAGCCATGAACACAAAAAGGCATCTGCTCACTCCCTGGGAGTTATAACTTCAGGTGACAATGCATTCTTTCTGTGGGACTAAATTGCACAGGCACCCAGATACTTGCTAACGTACCAGAGGCCCGAGGTGGGATGTGAAGGTTAGTGGAATGTGTGTTTCACACATGAACTCTAGCCATGTTTGCAGAAATGACAAAGAGGCTGCCTACAGGCTCCACACACCTCCTTCTCCAAAAGGGGCCTTGCCTCCCACACGCCCTGGCCACCACCAGGCTTCTGTGTGGGTCCCATTCTCCTCCTGGCCCTGGAGCTGCCTTGGTTGGGTCACAAGTACCCCTCATAGGATCCGGGCTGATCCTGCAGGGCTCCTGCTGGAAGGTTCATCAGGACCAAGCCAGGTATGTGGGGTTGCAGCACAGAAACCAATCCCTGACTGAGCAACAGCCTCTGTCTTTTCTCTATACCTGCTATCAGTCCCCTGAGCCCCACCAGAGCCTTCACCCATGTCGTCACCATCTCCCTTGCACTTTTCAGGGTCCCAATCAAGTTTCCCCTCTTTCAGAAACTTGACTCAGACACACGCGCACACCCACACACCAGGTAGCTCTGGCACTTCTAGCTATTGGAATCGTCCACATGGTGAGGAACCTCAAGTGCAGTGTTTCTGTTTCCTTTCTCCTCTGTGTGCTCCTGTCTTGCGTGTGACCTCAAGGCAGGGCCTGGGCCCCCTCAATCGTGCTCATGACATCTGCCAACAGAGTAGGTGTCCAATAACACTGCATGGGGAAGGCTGTGTGCATAACAATTAAAAGCACAGAATTTGGAGACGCCCTTCCTGTGTGATCGTGGATGCGTTAATCTCCCCGAACCCCATCTGCTAAACAGAAATAATCGTGCCTATATAGTAGGATTGTTGCGATGATTAATGAAATACATCCAAAGTATTTAGCACATAGGGCCTGCTTTACATGTAGCATTCAAGAAATGGTATCTATCACTGTGCTTATAATTACTTGTGTATCATCATTACCATCAATAATGGAAAGTTGATAATATGGGGCACAGTCAGGAAAAGAGTGTTCTGATTATCATCTTGGTTAAAAGAAAGTTATCAGAGTGGCCACACTAGAATTACTAATTTTTCAAGGACTAGAGTAACATCTACAACACACATGTTGATGAATCTGAAGGCATTTAGGACTCTCCTAAGGCTTTTGGTCACCTCTTGTGCTGGGAAGTTTCACAAATGTCACCCAATAGAGCTTTCTGACTGCTGGAAGATTTCACCCAACCTTCGCTGTGTGAATTACAGACTTGTACATACGTAAATACTCACGAACACGTACTTCCAGCCAGCCCCCTTCTGCGTGGTTTTTCTACCTGCAACCAACACAGCAGCAATGGGGTAGCTTAACCCCTCCCTCCTGGGGTGCCACAACCCTCAAGTTTGGAAACCATTGTGTGCTGCACAGGGGAAGGAGGACACGAAGCAATGCAGAGAAGCCTCCAGCCAAAAAGCAAACGCCCTGATCCTTTGGCACCTACCAGGTCTCCCTCAAGCCCCTGGGAAGCCACAGCCCACCTTGGAGAGCCAATTTCCCCCATCCAGGTGAGAAGGTGTAGGGTGGCCTGGGAGCAGCAAACAGGGAAAGGCACAGTCTCACAATGCATCATTATCAGCTCATAAACACACTGTCATTCCCTCCAGCAGGAGCTAAGCCTCCGTGACTGTCCCAAAGTTTAGGTGTATTTCCCTTTTCACAGAGAAGGGTGTCAGGACTAGATGAGCGCCCATTCAGTAGCAGATCTGGGCAATCTGCTGACTCACTCTTTTTCCTGCCGCCGCCCTCCTGTTCCCTAACCCGATCCTGATTTGTTTCAATGACAGGGATGATTTGGTGCCCCTGTTCCTCCAGCATCCTGCCCGTGAGCAGTTGCCTCGCTCCCCGGCCTGCTGGAAGCTCCCTTCTCACTGAGGCCCTGCCCATCACAGACAGGAGAGGTTTGCTCATATGGCCCAAGAGGCGAGGGCTAATGAAGCCCACAAAATCCCCTAGAGCTGGGGAGCTACCGCTGACATTTCAAAAGGTCAATCAATCACGCTACTTCATGGAACGTAATCATCTCCCAGGACCTAAATGCAACAATAAAACCAAATAATGCCAAACACTCGGGGAAAATGAATGATGCTCGCGCAGGAGGAAGTCTACATATAGTTGGCTTGTAAAACGTCCCCAGCCTGATCCAGGCTGAAGGGCCCTGGAGCCAAGAGCTCGGGACTTGAACCCTGCCTCTGCTGTCAGCAGAGAGGACGCCTTTCCTCCCTCTGCACCTGAAGAAGTGACCTGGCTTTGGGATACATACTGTAAGGACTCACCAGAAGTTTCTCTAGAAGAGGAAGCATGAAAGGTCAGAAGGAATGCCACAGAAGTCACAGCACACCCCGGAAAGGTGGGTCCGAGCTGTCCACACCATGGAAAGGTGGGTCCGAGGACAGCTCTTGGGATTGCAGCTCACTGTGGGGCGGGGGACAGCCTCAGACCAAGTGAGGAACCATTAAGCCTTGCTTTCCATGAGGCTGTGAGAGCCAAGGGACGTGGCCTCCCAGGCAGATGAAAGGCAATTGTTTGCTTCAGAAAATACGACCCGCCCCCCACAGCCCTTGCCCATTCCTCCTTCTTTCTGGGCTTTTATGGAGACAGAAACTACGCCTTGGACCGTACCTCTGAAACTCTGCACAGCGGCCTCCCTCCTGGGAATCCGCAACAAGCCCGGTGGGGGGTCTCCAGCAAGGGCCTGCCCTACCCCGTGCCTGACACCAAGCTCAGTGTGCCTGGCCGTTCTTCAGGACCCTGCCTTGGCTCACCAGAGATCCTCGCCATCTCCTGGCCACAACTGCCCCTCCCCTTCCTCACCTCCCCCTCTACCTCCTTCCTAACCCTACCCGGGGCCTGTGGGACTCTCTTCATTGTACCCCGCTCCTGCACGTACAGCGCCCTCACCTGGCGGCCCTCCTCTTCCTCCTCTTGCACTGACTGTTGGCTTCCCCACCCCCCACTGGAACTCCGTTCTCTCCCTGACACTCACATAAACCTGCCCCCTACTCTGACCAATGGCTGTCACCTGGGCAGCTCATTAGACTCACCAGAGGAGCTTTTAAAACTCAGTGCACAGGCCACATCCCAGACCAATTACAGCAACCTCTCCAGGTGGAGCCAGGCATCCATCCGTTGTAAAACTCCACAGGGGGGCATAGCCAGCCCAGCAGCTCCCAGCGTGGGCTCAGTCAGCGGTAAGGTTACAAAATAGGCCCCACTCGATTCCTCCTGAGAGCTTTGACTGCAGAACTCTCCCCTGGTCCAGGCTTCAGCCCCCACCCCCCACCCCCTGCCAGCCCTCAGGGGAGGCGTCCTTGCTTAGAGCTCCTCATTCCCAGCTTGCCCCGTCTGTGCTCCCATAAGGCTTGTTTGATTGTCAGGTTAGAAACCTGTCTGTGGGTTCCTTGACAGCTAGAAATGTGTATCCTCAATGCACAGAACAGAGCCTGGTGTGCAATATGTCCATAAATAGCTATGGGGAGAAAGAAAAGAGGGAAGGAAGAGGGAAGGAGAGCAAGAAATTCAGTTCTTTAAAGACATGGAGGTGATGTCCAGGTGGCTTCACTCCTCTCTAAAATAGGTGGTTTGCATTTATTTGGACCTCGGTCACAGACCCTTCCAGGGAGGTTTTCTGGCAATGCCCTTCTCACCTCCTCAGTGCCCTGCTCTGGCACCCCTCCACCTGTGGGTAGGTCTCTGCTCTATTTCCAAGGGTGAGGGGCTACAGTAGGGGCCACATCCCCTGCAGCCCGTCTTTGGATATTTGCCCTGATTACCCAAGAGCCACATCATTGCTGGACTGACACTGAAGCAGACCTATGGGCCTGACCTACCCCTCCTGGCCCCAGCCAGTCCTGCTCCCCTGCACAGGCCTTGCGCCACAGCCTGCTAGCTGTACCTGGCCCATAGGACAGGCCACGAGACCGCAGAACAGGGACTGGGCATGATCCCGCTTTCATGCTCCCCAAGCACAGAGCTTTGTGTCCTGCATCATCGCCTTTGGTTATTCTTACCTTTTACAACTTGGGAACTCACCCATCTGGCCCAAACATGGGGTGGGGGGTGGAGGGTGGTGGGGAAGGGTTCGCCTTCGTCTGGGTTTCTCTGAGATGGGATTTGTGGAAAACTGGAGTCAGCCTTAATTTCCAGAAGAAGAAAAGCTGGCAAAGGTTCTCTGCTTCAAAGGAAAACCAGTGCCATAAGAACATGGTCTGAGGGGTGGTGTTCACCATTACATTTGCCCCCAGCAACCCCTGGCACGCTATAGGCACTCAATATATATTATCTATCATTATTGATGATAGTATCAATCCATAACAAACTTCCCAGAGCATTAAAAAGGGATACAACAGGGGCGCCTGGGTGGCTCAGTCAGTTGAGCATACAGCTTTCGGTTTCGGTCCAGGTCATGATCCCACGGTTCATGGGACAGAGCCCCGCATTGGGCTCTGTGCTGACAGCATGGAGCCTACTTAGGACTCTCTCGCTCTTCTTCTCTCTCTGCCTCTCTCCCGCTCACGTGCTCTCTCTCTCTCTCTCAAAATAAATAAACATTTAAGAATAAATAAAAATTAAAAAGGGATATGACTTACAAATCACTCTACACACAAAATTTTAGATGCGTGGCCAATATCAAAGTGAAATAGAGCTGTTACAAACGGGAAGGAAGGAAATCTTTCCAGATTACAGACCACCCATGTCAAACTCATTCTGACCACTTTAGGAGGAGCTGAGACAACAAGGGAGGAAATGAGTGTTTTTTTCAGTGATTGAACCAAACGTTCCCCCTAAAGAATGGCCCATTTATTCACTAGAATCTGCTCCAATCTCGAGATGCCAGCTGGCAGTTTTGTCAGAAAAACCTGTCTCTTGCTTGTGTACAAGCTCCACATTTGACTTCTACTTGAGATAGAACCTCTACAGGGACCGGCTTCACTTATCCTGAAAACACTGGCTCCTTTAGTATATTTTCCTCAGTATATTTTTCCTGCCTTGGCAGCAGGAAGGGCACTTTCAGACATGTTTCTTCTCCCCAGTGCAGCATCGCGAGGCAGCCGTCAGCCACAGCTGGTGTCACCGAGTGATGGCTTGCGCCACACTGTGTCAGCCTTCCTGGGACAGTGACTTGTCCTGATCCTGCTGTCCCTTCATTCTGCTCCTTCCTCACTGCCCAGAGGCCCCATCCCAAGCCACCTGGAAGGCCAGAGACCCCACTGTGAAAAGGTTCTGGACACAACAGCCTCATCCATAATACTCATGCCCCCAGCCAGCTTGAAAGGACCCATCTGAGAGAATGGCCGTCTAGTCACTTTTATGTGGGCCATCAATTTTATTTTTATTGGCTTGGAGATGAAGGGGCTGTGACACATCTCGGTAAATTTGTGGAAGCGATGTGCTCTCCCTGGGGCACTCTTGGCAGGAGGACCAGAAAGACGCTGAGTTTAAGAAACAACCCTGCAGAGTCTGGGGACTTTTCTTAAAATGCTCTGCAGCCCGGGAAGATCTGCATCCCGGGCCCTGGGTCAGAAGTGAGGTGGACACGGAGGGCCCCGGGAGGAGTACCCAGAAGCAGGGGTTAGTTAGCGCTCCAGCCCCACACTCAGAAAGGCAGTACTCATGTCAAATGTCAGCCACCAACCCTCTCAGATGCCTGTTCCTTGCAAAAAGAGAAGAGCAGATCCCCCAAAAGCTCACCTTTAGGACAGTTGGCTGCATCTGCCCAAACCAGGCCTTCCTGGGAAACTGCTATCTGAACACCAAATGCTGCCCTCCGCCAGGCTCAGCCCAGTCTCCTCTCTTCACAAAGCTGTCCTTCACCTCTCAGCTTGACATGATGGTGAGGCCAGATGTCCCAGTTTGCTGGAGCCCATCCTGGTTTACATCTCCCGTCCACAGTATTTATTAATAGTGCCCCTGCCACTCAAGTGTCCCGATCTGGATAAAATATATAGATACCACTTCTCTCATTCTTCTTAACCCGGACCTTCATGGGCACCCATCACATACAAACTTCCTTACTGCTCAGGGGGTGCAAATCCACCTTCCCGGGGTGGTGCCCACACCTTCTCCTTTCTCAACTACTAGTCTGTACCCCAGCCTTCCACCCCAGCCTGACCATGCAGGGGATGCCCAGAGAGCTGGTTAAAAAGCATGACTCGGACCTGGACACCTGGCTTGTCCAAAACATGGTAAGTGTACAAGCAAACAGACAAAGAACCAGGCTTTCAGGACCAGCTTCCAGACAGCTGAGTGGCTCAGGGCAATCTGGTATACAGTGAGAGCAGACTAACGTCCAAGTTTTCACACCTCACTTCTTTCCCCAAACTTCAAGTAAATACTGTTAGGAACAATAAAACTTGCAAAATGAATGAATGAATAAATAAACACAGGTACAAATGAGCAAGTGAACAGAAGAAATCCTTGCCTCTCGCTGCACTCGGTGCACACAGAGCCCATCTCTCCTCTGACCTGGACAGACTCTCCAGATCTGGACAGCACGTACAGCTGGCCATTCTCCCAGCCAGAGGAGCTAGGTACCAAAGGGCAGCGTAACCTTTCTTGGGTCCCCGGCACTGAAAGGAAAATGTACAGAAGTAAAGGGAGTGGTCACGTTTGCTGGGCTCCGGGCTTTGACTCTTCTGGAAGCAGCACACCAAGGTCTTCACTTCATGCGACAGGTGGGGAAAACTGAGGACAGCTCAGAGAGGTGATGTAACTTACCCAAAGTCACACAGCTACAAAACATCCAACCTGGTGCTTTGACACTCTTCTCCCCAAACCTGGAGCTTCTCCAGGAAACTACCAAGTGAGATACAAGGGAATACATGATAGCCAGAGAGGGTGAGCGTTCCGATTCAGAGCTGGCAGTTAAAATGCATCGAGGGCAGCTTAGAGCCCTAACTCCCCATTGCCATTCACGATTTATGCAGACGTTCCCCATTAGCTCTAATGGATGTGGGGAGCATAAATCTCGGGGCACAGCTCCAGACAGGCTCTTGTGATCTAAATGCCACTAAAATCAATGACATCGTCCCAGTATTGATATGGCAATTGTAGCACTTCATACCCAGGCCTGGTGGGGTTGGAAAGAGGAGCAGAGTCTGAATGGCGTAGCCTGTCCTCAATGCTCCCGCGGTGGGCACGGTGCCCCTAGAGTGAGCCAAAGTCCAGACTCCAGAGCCAGATACTGGATCCAGAGCCCAGCCCCCCACCTCACCAGCTGTGTGACCTGGGAAGCACCTCAGGAGAAGTGCCCTGAGGCTCAGTTTCAATGTCTGTAAAATGGGGGTCAAGTTACCGTGCAAAAAGCTCTGACCAGGAGGTAAAGCTGCCGGGAGGTAAAGCTGCGCTTTACTGAGAAGCACAAAGGCCTGTGAAGACCATTTAGGAGGGAACCACCTCCTTTGCTACAAAGACAAGCTGAACCTACAAGTCATTAGGTTTGTCTTGGATTTGTCCGGGGGACCTTCCATTGCAGATTGCGACACCAAGGCCCAGCCAGCATGAGGGTTGCAATTCCAACAAGGCCACTTGGAAGGCCAATGCCCAAGGGGCGATGCAGGTGCCTGGGAAGCTGGGGGGAAGGCTGGAACCCGGCAGCAGTGGGCGGCCAAGCTCCAAGCCAGGCAGAGCACGGCTGCCCTCGAGTCAACATAGGCACAGGACACACCCCTGCAGGAGGCCCCATGGCTTATGCATGGCTCTAGAAGCTGCTCCACCTCTTTCTCTCTCCCTGGCTCAGAACAGATGAGCATAGAACTGGTGTCTGAGACTCACTGGAAGGCTGGAATTATGTCCTACTCAAAACATCAATATTTCAATCCACCAGGAGGTACCTGCTCTCCAAGGATAACAGGTACTGGCCACAAAAGACCACTTTGAATACACTGCTGAAAACAGGGACAAAATAGATTGGGGCTCGAAGAAAGCTTTTATTGAGACTTTATCTTGAAAATTAAAACTAAAACCTATAAAGATATATTGATCTTTAGCTTATCTATGTAAATTTATGTGATAATTTCAAATCTGTTAATTATGAGAATGAGCAGACAATAAATTGTGGGTTGTCATAATCGTTCCAGCATTCACTTTGGACAAACCCAGAAAAAAACAAAGCAAAGTGCATTATCTGATGGGAAGGTAATGGCTCGGGACCCTCCTCCCTTGCCTGACTTCAGCTGCCCTAAGCCTGCCAGGCTACACCACCCTGCAGGTCCAGAGATGCTCCCTTTGCACTGTCAAAAGCAAGTACACAAACGGTGACAAAGTGAACCTGGGATTAAAAGAGTAAATAAATAAATAGGCAACAAAGAGCCCACATAATTCCCAGGAAAGCAGGATAGGTACACTGAATCCAGGAACCATGAGCTCAAGCGAACTACTAGACAGCTTCTGGAATCCCTCCATCTTTCCAGGATGCCTCCTGTTTGGACCAGTCCAACCCCCTGCCTGCTGGGTCCTAGATTGAAGGAAGGGGTGGGAGGAGGGAGGGAGTCAAGGCCTTGTTCTCCCTCCTTGAGTAAGATCTGAAGACCCCAGACAATAGAAACCACCAAACTAAGAGCAAGGGGATGTTTGTTTTCTTCCAGGACTGAAATCAGAGAAGTGGCCAGGATGAAGCCCCGTGACCCCTCACTACTCGATTGTGGTGGACAGTGCACACCCACAGCATGCTACCCCACAGGCCAGCCCACAGAGGGGGCCTGGCTGCTGACTCACCTTGACAGAGAGGACCCTGGAGACCCACAGAGAGTGGCTGCCACAGTGCCCCACAGTAACCAGGCACTCGTCAGGAGGGGCCCCCTCACCCCAGGTGAGCTCCAGGTTTGAACCACACAATAATAGTATGATCCGAGGCAGCTTGACAAGGACCACCCACCTGCTCAGCCCTGACATGGGAGACACCCAAAACAACAGGCATGGCTCTTTTCCAATGGACATGCTCCCTCCTCCCTGGGAACATGGAGTAACCATTACTTAATCAATTCCTGTACACCTGTTGGGCACTGAGCTCCACCATCCCATTTAATCCCCAGACAACTCCATGACTTGGTTACTCAATTTACACACAGGAGAGCCAAGATGCATGCCTGAGAAGTGGTGTAGACTGGGTTCTAACTCAGGCTCTCCTAACCTGGAAGGCCATGATCCGAAGAGCCAGACTGGGCAGCTCTCCAACAATCTCACTGGGAAACCGAGAGCTCTGCATATCTGGTGGCTGGAACAGTGTGGGGCATGGGTTGCTGCTGAAAAAATATCTAATATTGGGGCACCTGGGTGGCTCGGTTGAGCGTCTGGCTTCAGCTCAGGTCATGATCTCACGGTTTGTGAGTTCGAGCCCTTAATGGGGCTCTGTGCTGACAGCTCAGAGCCTGTTTCAGATTCTGTGTCTCCCTCTCTCTCTGCTCCTTCCCCACTCATGTTCTGTCTCTCTCAAAAATAAATAAGTATTAAAAAAATCTAATATTTCTAGTTAGGCTGCATCTATGCAAGTTATTCGTGATAATCTGGAGAAGCAGAAAAACCAAGCAGATAATTTGAGCTTCATGAAACTGCTGCCAAGCCATGATTACATGAGTAAATCTTGACTATGAGCTTCTGAAGGCAGGAACTTAGATCCTTGCCTCACTCTCCCAGAGAACCATTGCTCTCCTCCTTTGCATTTCAACTTATGGTCATATGATTCATTGAGTAGGGTATGTGCTCCCCAGTATCATCTCCATGACTAGCAAACAGCAGGTACACAGTGGATATTCCTGGAAGGAAGAGCCAGATGGCCAGCAAAGAGGTTGGCACAACTAACCCATGGCCAGTAAGAGAGCATAAGGTGGGCTGGGAAGGGCACTCCAGCAATGAGGCCTCCACAACAACAGGGAACCCCCAGCACATCCAAGGCTTCCCTCTGACTCTAAAGTTTCCTGTCCCCTCTAGGATCTCCACAGGGGTCAGTGTAGCCATAGCCCCTGGTTCAACGCCTTCAGCATAGGCTGTACTCAGTCACAACCTCAAAGTGTTTCTCAGTCATTTTAAATACGGAAATTTTGTCCTGAATAGAAGAAAATGCTCAGAAAAATTATGTTTTGCTTTTCAAATGAGCAGAGATTCCCTGAATTTTGAAAGTAAACAAATTAGAGTAGAAGATGTCCAAATAATCGCATAAACTCCAATTTCCTATGTTTTAACATAAACATCAAAATAATGAACTCAGGCTTATAGGAGGGGGGAAAAATCCTGCCTGATGCTGTTGCATTCTTTAGAAGCTGAATCCTAAACGACTAAATTGGCAGTTTATTAACAGGAAAATTATGCTAAGTAGCTTCATGTTAATGTCAAGAATTTTATGCAGCCAGTTATGGTGCGGTACCCTGAGTGCCTCATTTGCATTTTCTCATTTAGAGAGAACAATGGCTCCAAATGAGTGCAGCATGTTCACATTACACACCCAAGAACATTTGCACAGACAGGAAGGAATATCTTGATACCAGAGTGATTAAGCCTTTTGTTCATTCTGCTCCAGCCTAGACTTAGGGGACAGGGGGCAGATTAACGTCACTTAGAATGGTAATGAAGGGACCCAAGGCCAGAGCTCTTAAATGTCTCAGAGGACAAACAGCCATAGCCCAAAGGACTCTTTATTCTTCTGACCTCACCAGGTTTGCTTTGGTTCAGTGAGAACTGGAGGGTGTATGACAGATAAATAAATACCCCCTCCACGTCGCATCGTGGAAGGCCTTGTGACATCTGCCCCAAGAGTTTTGGAAGAATGGCAAGGAGCCCTGTGTACAGCCCACCCCTGCTAAATGTGGGCTGCTCCCCTGGCTCAGCAACTCAGAGCAGAGGCTGCCCATCTTTATTACACCAAGGTCTGCTGAAAACATGAATTTACTGAGTATCCACCTTGTGCTTAGTCCTCTGCTGGATAAGGGAGTGAGGTGAAGAAAGAAAGGATCATGCCAGCTCTCTAGGAGCTTACGGACTAATTGAGAAGACCATCCTTAGAAACCAAGGGATTAATTAAAACCAAGCGCTGGATCCAGTGTAGTTGATCATGGCCTTGGACCAGGAATGGATACCTGGAAGGAGTTACTCTTAAGTGTCTAAGAATGGACCAGAATTTTAGCATATCCAACAAGAAAATGGACAGCATTCCACATGGAAAGAACTGCACCAGCTAAAGTGTATATATATATATATATATATATATATATATATATATATATACACACATATATTTTAAATTTTTTGAGAGAGAGAGAGCACAAGATGGGGAGAGGGGTGGAGGGAGGGAGGGAGGGAGGGAGAGAGAAAGAAAGAGAGAGAGAGAGAGAGAGAGAGAGAGAATCTTAAGCAGAGCTCAATCCCATGATGCTGAGATGTGACCTGAGCTGAAATCAAGAGTCTGATTCTCAAACCAACTGAGCCACCCAGGCACCCTGCACCAGCTAAAGTATAAAAGCACTAGTGACCATGGCATCTGATAAAGACCGGCAGAAAGACTTGCATTCTTTTCATGCAAGTCTCACTTTTCCAAAAAGCCTCAGGCCATCAACAGAGGCTTGCCTTAAGACGTAAATGTAACCCAGTCTAGACTTAATACAGCAGACATAATGCTATGTGTTCACCAGATCTCATTTCATATCCCTCCTTTTCCGGGAACCTGGAAAACTGTGTTTCCCAGCCCCTTGTAGTCAGGCTGGACCATGTAACTAGTTCCATGCAAAAGATAAACTTTTGTCTCAGTCACACCGAGCTTCGGGGGGTGTTTACTACTGCAGCCCAACCTATTTTATCTTCACTAATGCATTGGATAAATTGATTCATTACTGAATCCTGACTTCGTATACTCATGCAATCATTTACGGAATATTTATTAAAGGCCCATGAAGTACTAGGCACTCCATTCAGCACAAAGAATACAGTAGTAAGCAAGAACAACAAAGTCTCTTCTCATGAGGCTTATCATCAAAAAGAAATCAATCCCAAATATTAACTATTAGGAATCGCAAAATCTAATTCCTTTTTTTTAAAGGGAAACTAAATTGGAATAAGATCCTTTAATCCAGTATTTCATTCAGTCTGTGTCTATCACTTGGCCAGTTGGCTCTTTGGCAAATCCCCCGACCTGATCCCTGAAAATCAGAGCCTGTCCTCAGCCAGAGTCACCCTACAGCATCTGCCCTGTGTCTATAAATGGTTTTCTCTGACTCCCATCTGGAGAGCAAGCCCTGGGGACTCATTATCACAGACCACACTTCTGATAGGGCTCTGACTTCAGAAGTACCAAAGAAGTCTATAAGAGAAACAGCTTCTCATCTTCAGGATAATACTATTGTTTTGATAGAATGAAAAAAACACACTGATTTTTTTAATGTGCTTTGTACTATACCATTTTTTCAAAATTAACTTTACTGGGGCATAACTTACATATAATAAAATGTAACCATTTTACACATAACTTGTGTACATTTGTGTAACCAGCTACAATAAAAATATAGAAAGTTTCCATTACAGTGAAAAGTTCCCGAGTGCCCTGTCCCAGTCAATGCCACCAAGCCCAGGCAGATACTGATAAGCTTTCTGTGACCAGAGATTACATTTGTTTTTTTCTAGAGTTTCAATTAAACAATATCATACAATATGTATTCTTTGCATCTTGGCCAATTTCACCCAACATAATTAATGTTTCTGAGCACCATTCATGTTGTTACACGTATCAGTAATACATTCCTTTTTATTGCTGAGTAGTATTCCATTATGTGGATATACCACAATTTGTTTATCCATTCACCGATTGGACATTTGGATTGTTTCCAGCCCTGAGCTATTATGAATAAAGCCGCCATCGCCTTTCAGGCACAAGTTTTAGAATGAACGAGCCTTCATTTCACATCAGTAAATACTCAGAAATAGAAGCAATGGGTCTCATGATCAGTGTATCTCTAACTTTATAAGAAACTGCCAAAGTATTTTACAAAGTAGTTGTACCCTTGTACATTCGAGGAAGTATAAGGGTCCAATTGATCCATACCCTCCACAACTCTTAATTGTAGCCATTCCAAAGTGCATGTAGGAGTATCTCCCTCCTTGTGGTTTTCATTTCTACTTCCCTAGTGACAAATAATGTGAAACATCTTTTCATGTGTTTATTGGCCATGCGTATTTGTGAGTGTGTGAAGTATCTGTGCAAATCTTTTGTCCTTTTAAAAATTAGGTTGTCGTGGATGGAACTAGAGGGTATTATGCTAAGTGAAATAAGTCAAGCAGAAAAAGACAAATATCATAAGATTTCACTCCTATGTGAGATTTAAGAAACAAAATAGATGAACATAGGGGACGGGAAGCAAAAATAAGGCAAAAACAGAGGGAGACAAACCATAAGAGACTCTTGAATGCAGAGAACAAACTGAGGGTTGCTGGAGGGGAGGGGGGTAAGGGGATGGGCTAAATGGGTGATGGGGTGTTATATGTAAGTGATGAATCACTAAATTCTATTCCTGAAATCAAAAAAAAAAATTAGGTTGTCTTTGTACTGTTGACTTGCTGGTATTCTTTATACATTCTGGATACTATATCTTCATCAGAAACATATATCGAAAATATTCTCTCTCCATCTGAACCTGGACTTTTCATTTCATTAAGTATCTTCAAAAGAGCAGAATATTTCACTTTTGATGGAATCAAATTTATCAATTCTACCTTCTCAAGTCTGTGCTTTTTATATCCTACAAATCTTTGCCTATCCTGAGCTCATGAAGATTTTTCTTTCATTTTTTTCCAGAGGTTTTATACTTCCAGCATTTACATTTAGGTTTGTGACCCACGTTGAGTTAATTTTTATGTACAACAAGGTTGAGGATCTTTTTTTTTTTTTTTTTTTTGCATATGCGTATCCAGGTGTTTCAGCACCATTTGATGAAAAGACTATCATTTCTCCAGCAAATTACCATGGCAAATTTATTGCAAACCAATTCACCACCTATGTGAGGGACTACTTCCGGCCCCTATTCTATTTCCCTGATCTCTATGTCTATAATTATTGCCAATTCCACACCGTCTTGATTACTGTAACTTCATGGTAAGTCTTAGAGTCAGGCAGTGTACATCCTCTGAGGTTGTTCTTCTCTTTCTAAATTGTTTTAGCTATTCTAGGTCATTTCCACATTCATATTAAATTTAGAACGCCATCTTTGAAGGGTACTTCGAAGTATAGGAAGTTTCACTTGTGTTGACTTTGCCAGAAAAAAAGCTCAAACCAGATCCAGAGATGCAAGTGAGATGCAGGTTGGAGGTTGGTTAGTTCTGTGCAGCGATGGGGAAAATGGCCTATTACTGGGGTGCAGCACTAGGCTGTCAGTAAATGACTGTTCTACCCAGAGATGTGTTCTCCATGAGCCACCCACTCCTCAGATCTGTGATTTGTTTTGTTTTGGAGAGGGATATCTTTAAGGCACACATGCCATGCATTTAAACTGTTAATCCTAGAGACAATCAACCTTCAAAATCCTGCCTCACTTCCTCCTTTTACCAAATCCTGGCTAACAGCTTGCGTTTACTGGTTGGAGTCTTCTGAATTCGGGTTGAGTAGGCCTGGACCACACACCGGCGCTCACAGGAGTGTGAATGGTGATCATAAAACACCGTGATATATGTGGAGAGTTGGAAAAGATTGAAGCTGTGCACCACTGTAAGGGGTTGTTATTAATGGCACCCTTCATAAGATTTGAGAGAGGGTGACCAGATGTGTAGGACTGAAGCTGTCTTCAGGACTCCGAAACTGCAGTCAATCACCTGAAAAAGGGCAGTCTCACTTTGGTTGGGTGTCAGAGCCACCTCCATTTGTTGACACTGGGGAGACAAGTTCAAGAAAAACAAGAGGGCAGGGTCTAGATCGGGAATTTGGTCAGTACCCACATCACTAAGGAGATAAAACTTTAAAAGACAGTCACTCCCCACCCCATCATCTCTCTCCCTTGGTCTTTGCTCTGAAACCCAGAACCCAGATCAAACCAGATAAATACATGTTATCATCAGACAATCCTTATACTTTTACCTTCTCTAATAGACTGAGTGACTCTACTCACTGTTAGCTGGGAAAATATCAGGGAGTAGCTAATGCTACCTCCCCCATGTGGAATTCATACCCTTAGGAGTGAGTCAGTATCCTGTGCTAGATCCCCGGGACTGAGCCCACCTCACCCACACATACAAGGAGGAAGCCGGACTAAAGCATGATTGCATGAGCCACCGAGGCCAAGCACTCAGTCACCAACACCTAACTGAGAACCCCCAAAGTGCCGGCCCTCTTGGACACTGGTATACTTGTTGTCCAGAGATGGCATCCACTCCTGAGCACAACATAGCTGATAATGCCTGAAAACAATCTTTCAGCAAAGGTGGTCCTGAAGCTAGGGGGTCCCCATTCATAGAGAAAGGCAGCTTCTCATCCATGCCCCTTGTGGGGAGCTCTACCTCTCCAAGGCATGGCGATTCTCACTCTCCCCTAGGAAATGTTCCTGCTATGGAAACTATCCCAATTTCCCTTATCCCCATAGATAAACCAAAAGGGTGTAAGGGTGTGAGGGTGTGTGTGTGTGTGTGTGTGTGTGTGTGTGTGTGTGTGTGAGAGAGAGAGAGAGAGAGAGAGAGAGAGACAGAGAGACAGAGACAGAAAGAGACAGAGACAGAGAGACAGAGAGAGAGAGAGAGAGAGAGAGAGATTCTAGGAGCATTTCTTTCAGTTGTGGGGTTTAACATATTTTAGCATTGTGTCTCTGGAAATAATGAAGGGATAGATTCAAGAGGGCCAGGGCAGTCAGCTCCAAATAGAGCTCCTTGTGCAGGAAGAGTGTCCCAGATGAATAATGCACTTTCGGCTTCAAAAAAAGTTTGAAGGGATTCAATTTGTAAAACCAATCAGACTTCAAATATTGAAAATAAAGCCAGTTTGAACAATTCTTTCTCTTACTCCCAGCCTTTGCTGAATGAAATTAAGAAAGGCATATCACCACTTCACATGCAAGATAAAGCACTGTTTCATATAAAAGCGGTTTCATTTTTTTTCAAAGCCTGGAGCTGCCAGTGTTAATGTTTGAATTATTACCGAGCTGCAAATGGGAGCCAGCGGCCTGTCGGTGTGTTAACTATACATTCCAAAGCCGGGTGGCAGGTGGGGGACCATAGCTTTATCCTCAATCATGTTTTCACATTATATAAACCACATCCCACATCCAGCGCTAACTACGCCCCAGACAAAGAGAAGATACAGGGACCCACAGAGCCATCAACTTTCAGAATGACAGAGAATGAAAGGGAAGAGTTCCAATGGGCAGCAAACTTGGCAACCACAAAAAGCATTTTAATGACTATAAAGAGTTTAAGCTTGACCCTCATGGAAGCTGAAATAGAGATGGCTACTCCCTCAGGGGTTAAGAAATTGTGGCAGACAGAATGGAACGTTAGTTTAAAGTGAATAAAAGCCACCGTGACCTCCTCTTCTGTGCCTGAAGCAGTGGTCTTGCTGGGGTAGGTGTATCCCCATCTTCCAGAGGAGAAAGTCGTTCACATTTTACCCAGCTCCCTACCGGACAGACCTGGGCAGCAGTCACCCAAGGCTGTGGGATAAGGGTAGCTGTAAAGGGACAGTCTGGTGGATGCTCTCTTGAAGAGCCCAGGGACCAGGAGAGGCTGTCCTACGAGGTGGAGGCAGGAGGAGGAGGCCTCGCGGGGGCGAGAGAGGTGAAGACCAGCCAACACCTTAGCTTCTGAGGCCAGGAAGAAAACTGCATGGCAGGACATAAACTTCTTCCCCAAATCAGGCCCTGGAACCATTCCACACTAGTTTTAAAAGGGCAGGTGCATCCTGCTGAAATAAACCCTTGGAACACAGCACCTACGAGATAGTGAGGAGCCTGCAGACAGGAAGAGGCTGAAGTGGTGGTTAGAGGATTCCAAGACAGCATTAGGGGAACCAAGAGGATGGGACAGGTACAGGCCTGAGGGAACCCAGTGCCACCCCCGGAAACCCCTGGAAATCGGGAACTAAGGGTCTGGCCGGAAAAGCATGAGAAAAGAGGAGCGTCGGTAACCCACAGGCAGGTTTTGCTGGCCCTTCGTGCACACAAAGGAAGAGCGGGAAGGTGAAGAGGGCCAAGGTGAGGATGGCAGGTTCCACAGCTCTGGGGGGTTCTGTCCACAGCCTGGATGTGGGTGCAGAGGGGGCCTGCAGAGGAGAAGGCTTTCCGGCCTGGCAAAGGGAGCCTCACCATTAGCTCAACAGACTGGTATTGTTCCAAGCCTGGCAGAGCCACGTGAGATAGAAGAATGGATAAGAAGGACTCCTCTCCAGCACTTAGCAGATCATAAGTGTTCAGCAAACAACTGCTGAAGAGCCAAATGGCCCTCGTTGCTCAAGGATCTCAGGATGAGAGCCAGTGGAAGCAAAATTCTCCCAGATGCAGGTTCAGAGCCCCCAGGTGTCCTAGCCAGAGCCAGAACGGCTAGGATGCCTGGGGATCCATACACCTTCAATCAGGACACCTTCCCAAAAGAGACGCAGAATGCCATGTGATTTGGGGCTGAGGTAAGTAAGCTACCCTCAACTGTATCACTGGAAGCAGCCCCTCATGCTCCTCCAGAAGAAAGACACCTCTAGACAGTGAGGGATAGTATTGAGAAGATGCAACAAAAAAGAGGTCCTTTTCCTTGAAGGAAAACTCCTTTGTGAAAGAGAACTGGAAACAGCCTACAAGACATACCACTGTCCTTGATGAGGTCATCTTCCTCTTAGGAGGTGCAACATGGTAAAGAGTGACTGAGAGATGGGATGGTCTGCAACCAGACTGAACCAGTGAGAAAGGAAGAAACAAAAAAAGCGGTTTAAGTATCACATAGGGTTTTTTAGCTATAAGCAATTCCTATCAGGAGGCAGCAAGCAAAGAAGGAAGGGAATAAGAGAGAGGAAGAGAAAAGAAAGAAGAGAAAAGACAAGGAAAGGCTTTGAGGAAATACAAAAGATAAAAAAGAAAGAGGCATTTATCAGAAGGATAAAGGGAAGCTCAGAGAATCCAAGATCCTGGGAAGGACAGGAATCCAATCGGCCTCGGTGGTGCCCTGGGTAGCATGAACTCCTGGGCTACCTCCTCAGGGCACGATGCCAACAACTCCACTCTGGATTCAACGTCCACGGGAGAGCGTCCACGCATGTGCCCGCTGTGCCTAGTGCTATGAGCAACAAACCCTGAAATCAGGTAGAGGAAGCTCCCCCAAATACAAGAGGGGTGCTTACCAAATGAGTAAAGGAGATGCCAAGTGCCTGAAATAAAAGAGGCCATTGCCTACAACCACTCAGCTGCCTAGCACATGCACGTGTAGATTCAGGAACACTGGTACACACACACACACACACACACACACACACACACACACACACACATACACACACTGTCCAGACAGTCATACAACATTGGGCTTTGGAGCAAAGCCATCAGTTTGAATCCTGGCTTGACCAATGTATGACTGTGGCAGAGATATTTAAACTTTATATGACTAGGGGTGCTTGGGGGCTCAGTCAGTTAAGCATCTGACTTTAGCTCAGGTCATGATCTCACAGTTTGTAAGTTCAAGCCCCATGTCAGGCTCTGTGCTGACAGCTCGCAGCCTGGAGCCTGCTTCGGATTCTGTGTCTCCCTCTCTCTCTGCCATCCCCTCCTTGTACTCCATCCCTCTCTCTCTCCCTCTCTTGAAAATAAATAAGCACTAAAAAAAATTTTAAATAAACTTCCTGTGAGTATTTCCTCATTCATAAAAGAGGGATAATATCCCTATCAATGCTCTCTCTGGGAGGATTAAATAAATAACGCACGTGAACTTTTCACATAGTGCCTGGCACCCAGTAAATGACCAGTAAGTGTTAATTATGGAGTTTCCTCATGTATACGCCAAAAAAATGCCCCCATCTAACATGGTACTACCACCTCATCCTTTTGCAACAGGAAACAGCCTGGAGTCCATCTAGTTACCACATCCAACTTCAAGCCCTAGACTTCAGGGTAACATTCATTTCTCCCATCTCCATATTCTACTGCCTACAGACTAAACTAACTGCATACATAACTACATAACTACAGTTATGTCAATGTGCCCACCATAACTGACACATCTTACTGCATCATGGAGTAGGGAAGAAGAAAAAAAAGAACATTTCAAGATGATATGACCACAAAGCAAGGAGATAGAGAAAGACTCCTATTCTTTATATGACCCCTTTCCCCAAGCCAGAGGGATGGATATCAGATTCCAACAAAGACCTGTCCCTGGCTATTAGGAGGGATCTCAGGAGCAGAGAAATGAAATTGGTGGTACGGTCCCTCAACACCTAACACTCCTAGCTCTTATTCTGGGCTTGCTGGACAACCTTCTGATGATTAGAACAGTCCCATAGCCTCTCAGAGCCTCCACCAGAGCAACATGACCACCTGGTCATCTGGTAGACCTCTTGTCCACTTATAATTAGGAAATTAAATTTTATAGCACAAATCGAAAGTTCATGTGAAGTTAACCTGACTGATGCAACCTCTTTTAGGACTTGATTCTCCTTTATATGAACCAACTGAGGCCCTGGGGCATGCAACTAAAGAACAGCTATTTATTAAAGTGGTATGGGAAGATACGCTTTTATCCCTGTCTTATTTCTAAGGAAGTGGCTGGAAAGTTCCAAAGTAGAGAGGGTAAGAGATCACATCTGTCAACCGTGCTCTTCTCAGGGCACGTATGTGACTCAGTTAGGTATCTGACTTTGGCTCAGATCATGATCTTATGGTTCATGAGTTCTAGCCCTGCATTAGGCTCTCTACTATCCGTGCAAAGCCCACTTTGGATCCTCTGTCCCCCTCTCACTCTTCCCCTCCCTTCTCCCTCTCTCTCTCTCTGTCTCTCTTCCTCTCCCTCTCTCTCTCTCAAAAATAAACATTAAAAAAAAAAACATGCTCTCCTCACCAACTCCCTTAATGAAGATCATTCGTTCCTTCTTCCAAAAAGATCTTATTAAGCCACTTCTCTGTGTCAGGCCCCATGATTAAAAGAACAGGAGCTAAACCAGAAGCCAGGAGACCTAGCTTTTATTCCCAGCTGTGTGATCCAGGGCAGCATGTTGCCCTCCAGGTCTGCAGGTCCCACAGTCACACAATGGATGCATGATGTGGGACAGAATGATCTGGCATGTCTTACTCAGCCTGAATCACCCCCAATTCTACACAAGTTGGAGGGACTCACATTCCATCTGGTCATCTCTGGCCAACAGTGTCCTTTGCCAAGTCCAGCAAAGCTGCTAGACACCTTCTGGAGCAAGGTATGGCCAGGCCCAGATGGCTTATTAAACCAGGAAGTTCTTGTGACAGCAAACTAGCCATTGAGAAGAGGCGTGCAAGTTAACTGAAACATCTGAGCCTCCCATTTACTTTGGATGATTTTTAAATTTCATTTTGGCTAAAGAAATCAGCCCATCTGTCTGGCTTCTGGAACAATTAGAGAACAGGGTAGAACTTAAAAAGCAGAAAATGAAACAAACAAACAACAAAATATGGGAAATACAACCAAGAAAGAGACGCTTAAGGCCTTGGATGTGTCCCAGAGAAGAAGAGAGGTGGAAACTAGATCATAGGATTAGGTGTGCGGATGCTGGGCTTGAGTGGGACATTTTCGAACCAGGGGCTGTTCTGCCCCTATCTGCCTTGGGACCCCCAGGTAGTGTACGTGAGGGAGCAGGGCAAAGGGCTGACCCAGTTTCCCTCCATGTAAGCAGCAGAGAGAAGGGCTAAAAAAAAAAAAACCACACAATAGCACAATGTCACGTTCCTTGCCTGACACAGGGGCCCACCCGGGAAACTCTCAGGGAGGTTGAGACCAAGTCATCTGTATCCAAGGTCTTCCAACAACAGCCTGTTCACACTTTGGTCTGGTCCAGACTGGACTGGATGAGCCCTGGCCTGAAAACATTAATGGACACAAAGCAAACCATCCACGCTCTGGAGAAGATTCAAAACACTGTCAATCAGCACTGCTGCACACAGCAAAGGAGAAAGAGCAGGCTGAAGATGAGAACATCCCAGGAAACCAAAGAGGTCAAGAGATGTCCCAAGGCCACACAGCAAACAGAAACACTCTAAGACCTGGTCCAATCTTGTTTCACACGGCATCTAGAAAGTGGAAGGGAAGTTTCTCAGAGAGCTGATAGGCTGGGAGTTTACACATATGCAGGGGGGAAAAAACAACCAACAGACCTGGGATTTGGAGTTTGACTAGAGTGGCAGGCCAAGGGAGTTACAGAGTCACAGTCATTTTTACACTACCTCCTGAAAGGAGCAATAAGAAAAAAAGGGACTGAGATAAAGCAAGACAAAAGGAACACTGGCAGGCAGTAGGGGAGAGCATCCCCCGAAGGTGCACGAAGAAGCTCACCCAGAGAGAAAGCAAAGACAGCACCTGTGAGCGTGCTGGCCCCTTTCTTTATGTCCCATCAGAGATTCACTCTCAGAGAAAGCAGGGTACTCTCTAATTATCTCTAGGGGTGCACTGTCTTCTCCCTCAATCTGTGATCCTGGCTTCTCTAAAGCTCCCCCTAGCCCCGTTCCCAGAGGGCAGGATTGTTCCCAGTTCAGGCATTATCTGATGAGCTCCCTTCCCCTGCTGCTGAGGGGGGTACCCAAGGATTCATGAGCAACCAACCATGTGCTCCCCAAGGGGCCATCTGGGCCTGGTGGCTCAGACCCAGTGGTGTAATCCCCTACAGTCAATGCAGAGCCAGTTGCTGGAGGCGCAGGGAATCTGTCAGGCGGCTCGTGACCCCCCAGGGCTCTCCTGGGCCTGTTCACTAACCTAAGAAGGTGACAGCACTTGTGGGAGAGCCTGCAACCAGGGCCTGTTGCATTGTGGGGGCAGTACTGGGGGCCCTTAGGAAGACAGCCCTGCAGGGCATTTAACTTCACTGTCAGAGGGCCCTACAGCTCCTGACAGAAAAGATATCAGGCAGATAAAGAGAGCACTGGGGAGGCCATCGCTACTGCTACCTGTACATCTATATGGCCTGTCTGCTCCACAGCATTTTTACTGTCCTTTCCCATCCCTAGTCCAGCCCCAGGACCAGGGCTGGAAATTTCTAGAAAGCCCAGCCATCTGCCAATCAGTAGGCTCTGTCCTCCACCAGAACAGCACACACACTTCCCTTTGCTTCCTCCAGGGCTCCCCTTCCTGCCCACTTGGGATCGGCCCCTCACTTCTTGCTGTCTGTCCAACTCTGAACACTGTGCTCTCCCACAGTGATGCTCTTTCTTTTTCTACCCGTCCAGGCCCTCAAACAGTACTGTTCACAGCCCAGGCTTCCCCCAGCTCTCCAGCCTCACTCACCGTCACATACCCTTGAAGGTGGAGATCCCCTGAACTGGCTGTGCACAGCAGCCAGAACAGGACAGTTTCCAGGCACATGGATGGTGATCGCTCGAAGGTCTCACTGGGGGTCACTGGTTCAGGCTCACCATGTGACCCTCATCTCATACACAGCTTCTCTATGCTCAAGTCCTTAACTTCATTCCTTCCTGGACAGTTCAAGTTCTAGCCCTTATGTAAGCACATGGGACATTCTGAAAAATTTGTTGAATTAACACATGCAGGAATAGATGACATACATCCTCAAGGTATTCTTCCCCCAACAAGTCTCTGTGGTTGGTATGTATTTTTGAACTTTTCCCTATCAGAATCAGTCATTCTGCATGAGCTTGGGGACTCCTGAGTGGCTCAGTCAGTTAAACATCCGACTACTGATCTTAGCTCAGGTCTTGATCTCAGGGTCATGAGTTCAAGCCCCACATTTGGGCTCCATGCTGGGCATGAGGCCTACTTTTTTAAAAAGGTAATAAAAACACCCAGTTTGGTTGGTTATAAAATTCTTAAGGGGCACCTGGGTGGCTCAGTGGGTTAAGGGTCCAACCTTGGCTCAGGTCATGATCTCATGGCTTGTGAGTTCAAGCCCCGCATCAGCTCTGTGCTGACAGCTCAGAGCCTGGAGCTTATTTCAGATTCTCTGTCTCCCTCTCTCTCTCTGCCCCTCCCCTATTCATGCTCTGTCTCCCTCTGTCCCTCAAAAAATGAATAAATGTTAAAAAATTTTTTTTTAATTAAAAAAAATTCTTAAATTCCAACCATGTCCCATGGGTGGAAACCGAGTTTTTCCAACTACCTGCTTCCATACAGGACCTCTCCCTTCTGTCCTTGAAGTTGAAAAATGTTGCCAGACCTTCTGAACTTCGGGTCAGTCTTCATACCACTAAGTGTGATGTACCCAGACCTGGGGACTTGCTGACACTCATCATTTCGTGCACAAACCACCACGTGTGAAATATTCTTGTCAAAAATAGTGACCCAAAATTAAGGTGCTGGAAGTAACTTCCATTTGCAGGAAACACAGAGGACAGAAGAACAAGTCAAATGTTGAAGTTAACAGACCAACCCAGATGATGGGACATTCTGTAAAACAACTGATTCAGTTTCTATATCATGAAAAAAAAAGATATTTTTTTAAAAAGGGGCCTGCTCTACCTTAAAACAGACTTTTAAACATTGCAACTCTTCCTTCTCTGTCATTGTATGACAAATGACCCCACAATTGTGTGGCTTCAGACAATGATAAACATTTACTATCTCAAAATGTTTGTGGATCAGGGACTGGGAAGTATACTAGGTAGGTGGTGGGAGCTCAGAGTGTCTCATGAGGATTCAGGCAGGATGGGAGCTGAGGATGTGGACTCACCTGAAGGTCTGGCTGGAAGCAAGGAGGCACCTCTGAGTCTGCTCGCTCACATGGCTGGGAAGCATATAGTCCATGTTGGTAGGAGGCCTCAGTGCCTCCCCACATGGCCCTTTCCACAGGCTGTTGAGCGTCCTCAAGACATGACACGTGGCTTCCTCATGGTGAACACCATCCAAGAGAGCACAAGGTGAAAGATCCACAGTCGTGTATGGTCCAGCCTCGGAAGTCATACATTGTTACTTGTGCCACATTCCTTATTAAAAGCAAAGCACTGAATCCAGCCCACATGCAAGGCAAGGGGAATTAGTGTCCACCTTTTCAAAAAATGGTGTGTGAAAAAATTTGAGGACATAGCTTAAAAACACCAGAGCAAAGATGGCGTACGGACTTGGGTTTTGGAATGTGATAAAGACAAACCAACAGTGAAGACATTTTATAAACACTCAGGGAAATTTTATTATGGATGGGTGTTAGACGATACCAAGGGTTATTGTTAATTTTAGTAGGTATGATCATCTCATTGTAGCTATGAGAGAAAATATCCATGTTTTTACTTTTTTAAAAAATTTTTTAACGTTTATTTATTTTTGAGAGAGAGACAGACAGATAGAGACAGAGCATGAGCAGGGGAGGGGAAGAGAGAGAGGAAGACAGAAGATCCAAAGCAGGCTCCATGCTGTCAGCACAGAGCCGCCTTGGGGCTCAAACCCACAAACCCTGAGATCACGACTTGAGCCGAAGTCGGACACTTAACCAACTGAGCCATCCAGGCACCCCCTCTCTGCATATTTAGGATACATCTCTAAAAACATGGATATTTTCTGTGGGGTGCCTGGGTGGCTCAGTCAGTTAAGTGTCCAACTTCAGCTCAGATCATGATCTCGAGGTTCATGAGTTTGAGCCCTGTGTCCAGCTCTGTGCTGACAGCTCAGAGCCTGGAGCCTGCTTCAGATTCTGTGACTCCCTCTCTCTCTGCCCCTCCTCTCTCTCCCTCCCTCTAGATAAATAAATAAATAAATAAACAAACAAACAAACATTTTTTAAAAAGAGAGTAAATCTTAAAAGTTCTCATCACAAGAAAATAAATTCACAACTATGTATGGTGACAGATGTTAAATATATTTATTGTAGTGACTGCTTTGCAGTTCACACAAATATCGAATCACTACGTTGTACACCTGAAACTAATAATAACGTTATGTGCCAACTATACCTCAGTAAAAAAAATAAAATAAAATACTTCAGTGAGAAATTAGAAGAAAGGAAACAAAATGAAAGAGGAAAAAAGAACAAGATTTAAAAACGAGGCAAATGGGACAAATTTTCATGACTGTCATAATCTGGGTGGCAGTTTCCTAAGGGAATTTACTGTTAACTGTGTACGTTTGAAATTTTCATAATAAAAATTTGCTTTCAACTGCTACCAGGCTGTATTTAGCGGTAGATCTCACTTCAATTATGCTGTCTGGAGAACGGTGAGTTCTTTCAATGTGCACATATGTGTCTTCTCCTGCTCAGTGTTTTCTTCTATAATATCTTTATTCCTTCCATTTCATCTGCTCTGCTCACTTCCCCAAAAGCCCCGGAACTTCACTCTCTGCCTTCCAGGTCTCTCATCTTTTCCCTGTTTGGATTCCTTTGTGTCTTGTGTGTGTAATCAGCAGCAGCCTAGGTAAACCAGGCAGAGAGTGTGACACTAAGTGGGTGCAGGACCTTGAAAAGCACGGGCTCCCTGTGGGGCTGTCAGAAGCAGCTTCTTATCAAGAAGTGCCCCTCAGGAACTCCCTCTCCTCCTGACAGCCTCACAGTGTCCAAGGAGTCCCTTGTCACCAGCATCCATCAGAAGTGAGTCCCCTGGCAGAGCCCCAGAGACACCTTGCACCTGACTCCCCCCTACAATCAAAAGGAGTTCAGAAAGGAAAGGCCACAGCACATTCTGCGCTGGCTTATTTTATTTTATTCTATTATTTTCATTTTATTTCTTTTTTTGTCCTTTCCATCCCCAAACAACCTTTGCCATTTTTAATCTCTGCTTCTCCCTTCCTGCCTGTGAGTCGCAGTCTGTTAACAAGGGTCTGAAATTTTCTTTGCAACTGCAGCAGTAGAAAAGCATATTTGCCAACCTGCCAGTGTAGGTCTGTTTCATCATGAGCGAACCAGGGCCTCTGCAAACTGAGGAAGCACTGCACGTCTTCATAATGGAGAGCACTGAATTTTTACTACCCCTCATTTTATAAGGTCCTAAGCATCGGGGATGTGTTTTGTGAAGACCTGCATGAGTGCTCCAGCTCACGTGATAGAGGGAGAGAGAAAATAAAGCTAAGTCATGACAGGACCACCAAAGCTAGCATTCACTTCACCACCAATTTTTGGACTCTTTAAGGTAGGACATCAGTCTCTGGGGCTGGAAATGCAGAGAAAGAAATGGTGGATAGAAATGCCTGTTTATCCAGACCCCCCCATCCTTCACCTTAACGCTAACAGGGGCCACAAAGACAGCCCTGGACTGTGTCTGGGGGTTGCAGGACTGAAATCCCTCACACAGAGTCTAGCAGGCCATGTCAGGGAGGCTTCTGGGGAGGGTGGGCTTTACCCTTTGGGAAAGAAAATCATGGAGGACATGCTCAGTTGCATTCTAGAAAAATTCTTTCTGTCCACAATGTGGAGGATGAATTGGAAGAGGTAAGAACAAAGGCAAGAAGGCCTCTTAGGCCTTGTTGTTTTGAAGACCGGAACACCAGTTATTACTTTAATTCCAGCAGTGTTTGTATACCCGACCCACTTCTTTTTTTATTTAATTTTTTTAATTTTATTTTAGAGAGAGACGGAGTATGCACAAGCAGGAGAGAGGGGTTGAAGGAGAGAGAGAGAGAGAGAGAATGAATCCCAAGCAGGCTTCATGCTCAGTGCAGAGCCCAATATGGGGCTTGAACTCACAAGCCTGGGATCATGACCTGAGCCAAAATCGAGTCAGAGGCTCAACCGACTGAGCTGCCCATGCGCCCCAGGCTGATCCACTTCTGTGGGCATTTCTGGACCACAGGTTCTGACCTGTCAGGATCTGACCACAGGTCATGATCTCAGAGTTGTGGGATTGAGCCCCACCTCAGGCTCTGTGCTGAAAAGGGAGCCTGCTTGGGATTCTCTCTCTGTTTCTCTCTCTCTCTCTCTCTCTCTCTCTCCTTCTGCCCCTCCCCTGCTTGCGTGCTCTTTCTTTCTTGAGAGAGAGAGAGAGAAAGAGAGAGAAGGAAGGAAGGAAGGAAGGAAGGAAGGAAGGAAGGAAGGAAGGAAGGAAGGGGTAGAAAGAAAAAGAACGAAGGAAAGAAAGAAAGAGAGAGAGAGAAAGAGAGGGAGGGAGAAAACAACAGCAGAAGGAAAGTGAGATTTAAAGCAACAACCTTGAATCTGCCAGGTGAGAAAAAGGAAAATTATTTTGGAACTTTGGTCTTTAGCTATTTATCCATTGTATCACCTGTAACCCCTTTCATCATTCACTTGGATGCACAGTGAATGGGCCACAGCATCACAGACCAGACAAGAGGTGCCAGAAGTGTGTGAGCCAGGAAAGTGCTGGTGGAGAGGGAAAGTAGGGAACAGACAGGCCACAAGGGAAGTAGAACCAAAGCCCTTGGTCCTCCTGCTTTTGCTGAGCAGTCTCTTGACTGCCTGTGCAACTTGCTGCTGTCCAAGCTGCGGGGTGTCACACAGATTTCAGATAGAGTCCAGTCTTGCCAGTGGGAAACAGGGATCCCACAAAGTGAGACAATGATTCTGGGAGAAGTCGGCATCCCTCCACTGGTAATATGCCTACGATGACGTGGAGAGGGGTAGGGTTTTACTGTGCATGGAAAGGAGGGGTTGAGGATATGCTTGAGGCCTTCCTAGGCAGTGTCTACATTTCTCAGGGCTCAGGGTAACCAGACAGCTCTAGAATGTGCTCACCTCTTCTATGGTTCACTGGCTGGGAGCATTCCATCAATGTCCTGACCAGGCTGCCTCACCAAGCCAAACAGAAAGAGTCACTGGGCTTCTGCCTCCCAGCCTGCCCTGCTTGCTCACACTTGCTCACTTGCTCTCTCGCTCTCTCTCGCTCTCTCTCTCTCCCTTTCTCTCTGATACACAGTCCCAGAGTACAGAGACTTATTGGATTACAGGCTTCCTAATTAGATTTCCTTGGAGGTTTCTCTCTGAAGAGTTTAGTCTCTGAACTGTGAACTTGCTAGAGTTTGCTTGTTTGTGGGTTTTCTTGTAAGACAAAGAACATTTCAAATTGCAGGCTGTGGACTCCACCTGTGAAGGGTATGGGATGTGGATGTGGTCTGACTCCTTCTGTGACCTGGGCAGGGCCACCGTTGTGACCCGAGTGCCTGAGGATGTATCACATGGATGAGGATTTGTGAGCTTGGCAAGACTGCCAGTTCCCTCTTCTTCCTGCACCACCCAGATGTGCTTGGCCATGGTGATGGAGATGAAAGTAGCTGTCACTATCCAAGAACTTACCTTGCTTTTCCTGATACCACATTATAGCTATTCCTTACCCACCACTTCCTTTCTTCTGGAAGAGCTAACACACTTGTCCAAGAACAGATAAGTTTCTCCAGTGGGAGGTGAAGCGATTTTTGATTACAGGGAGTAAATGTCCACAACGTGGACAGTTGAAGATATCCCAGAGGTGCGAGCCTAGCATATAGGAGTCATGGTTGCCACCCCAGGCCCAAGGCTACTGATACAAATGGAGCTTTTACATCAATGAGGTGACAGAGCCTAGACTAGGGCCCCACAGATCTTACCCCTCTTCCTTCTCACTGCCCAGAAGTTTGCAGGGGTCCTCAGCTGGGGACTTGCAGCAGCCTCCATGCAAAGAAAAGTTGCTGTCATGGAACTCACTGTGTTGGAGCTCACTGATCAATTGTCTTCCCCAGCACCATCCCATTATGGAGGCAGCTGTGCCTCTCAGACTCCACTGCCAGGCAGGAGGAGGGCCACACCACTGCCGACAAAACACCTCCCATTACTTTTATACACCCACCATCAGGAGATGTGAGGTTCCACCAGACTGGGTCTCTTGGAAGAGCTCACATGTTTATCTTGCCCACTCATGGCAGGAGCCAAATCCAAAGACAAATGAACAAATACAAGGATATAAATTAAATAAATAGACAAAAAGAATTTCTGAGAAGAGCAGAAATGGCGCTTCTAGGTCTTTACCCATCATTAAACCAGCCATCCCACAGTCTGATCTGGGAACTCCTGTAAATTTCCATGAGTCCAAAGGAAAGACAGATGCCCTTCAGGAGAGACAGCTCACATTTACTGAGCATCAAGGGTGGGCCAGGTGCTGTGCTAAACACTTAGCATACATGATCGCCTTTGATCCCCACAACAGCTCCGTGAGGAAGGTACAATTATCAGCCCCATTTTGCAAATGAGAAAACTGAGAATCAGAAAGGATAAGCAGTCTGCTAAAGGGCACTAAACTGTTAAGGAGGAGAACAGAGATTTGCATCAAAATTTAAGCTCCTAAATGTTGAGCAATACCACCTTTCAAAGGTAGAAGAGAGTTGTTTCAATCTGCTTATACAAGAAATTGACACATATCCAAACTCCAAAGTAGGAGAGGCATACTCTTCTGTAAGCACATGCTTCAAGTCCGGCCCCTGCCCTGCATTAATCCATAAACCAACCCAGATCCATTTTGTTAATACCTCAATCTTGATATTAAAATACTTGTGACATTCAAACCTATATCCTCAGCCTGGTCCAGACAGTGTGTGTCAACCCACCCCCATTTCCCACCTCCATCCCTCACCAAATCCCACCGCAGGCCATGCAATGTTCACCCACTGATTGAAATAATGCAATTAGGGGATATAGAAAATCCATTCCACATGGTGCCATCTGCATTCTCCTCTGACAGCTAATTTGATTGGCGCTCTCTAATCAATAAAGCACTCACGCAGCAGCCGGATAATTCACCTCGATTTTTCCTACACCATTTATAAGTGAAAAACACCCCTTATCCTGCTTCTGCCAGTGACCCAGGGCCAGGTGGTGAGCCTCTAAGATAAAAGGCTTGTGAAATGGTATAGAATGTACTAAAGGTAGTCGTGTTGGGTTCACACGGCCAGTTCCACCTTATGGATGGGTGCTGTTCTTGGCTGGAAGCAACGGTACATGTCCTTGTGTTTCCCAGCCCTACTCATTCTCTAGAGGAATAGAAAGGAAGCCCAGTCTAGGTGACATAGGTGGCCCAAGCAGTCTCCATCTGGGAAAAATATGAATCCTGATCTTTTTACCCTACTGGAGAGTTTGAAGGTCAGGATGGCTGGATGAGCAGACAGATGGACAGAAGGGTAGATGGATGAGTGGATGGGTGTGTAGGCAAATATACAGGCAGGCATATGAAACAGCAAAGGAAGGGTAAAGAGAGAAATGGTTGGGGAGATAAAGAAGGAGAAGCTGGCATGACCAACGTAAATGGAGGACGCTGCCCTATTAATCCTGTGCTGATGACACAATCCTGGTCAATGGCGACCAGGTAACTTAGGTCAGATTCCCTAGAAACAAGAACTAAGACAGTATTTGGGTCTATGTGATCTACAGAGCAACTATTCTCAGGAATATTTATTAGACTCAACAAATAGCATTGGGAAGAGTTAGGGAGCAGGACAAGGCAGAGGAAGGAGCAAGCGAGGATGTGGGTGCAGCTGCGGTCTGACCTCAGCTGGGCACTGTGCTACCAACTGCCCCCACAAAGTTGGTCTCACCTTGAGTCAAGTGGGCTGATCTTTTGTACCCCTTTGTCTGTCAGCCACTGGCCCAGGAGGAAGCAGAGCGGGTAAAACATCTTGGGAGAAGGTAGCTCCCAGTTGGCAGAGCACAATTCCTAGAGAACTCACAACACACAGCAGCCAGGGAATGGGAACTCTGGTAGGAAAGGTAGTCAGGACGGGCACCAAGAGCAACCACCACATCATTTCATACACTGTAAGAGCCAGAGAGCCCAAAGAGTCATACGCCCGCCCCCCCCCACCCCCCCAGGTAAGATGCTCAGGCTGTCGCAACACATGACAGGTGGTATCAATACCCCCCTGCTCTATTGAGTGGTCTCAAGCATTCCTTTTTTCACAGGTCATTCTTTAAAAAGCCAACCCAGTGGCTCAGTCAGTTGAGTGTCCAACTTCGGCTCAGGTCGTGATCTCATGTTCGTGGGTTTGAGGCCCGCTTCAGGCCCTGTGCTGGCAGCTCAGAGCCTGATGCCTACTTTGGTTTTTGTGTCCCCTCTCTCTCTGCCCCTCCCCTGCTTACACTCTGCCCCTCTTTGTCTCTCAAAAAATAAAATAAAAAGTGTCACAGAAAAATTTTTAAAGCTAATCCAAAATGGCACAGTGGGTTAGTGTGACCTCTCTCTGAGCCCTTGTGAATGAAGATGGATATAAGATGTGGCTTAGGAGATGTTTCGGTCTTTACATAGACATTCAGGACTTTGCAACTCGTCATTGGCTTCTAAAATCTTTGGAAGACTCCAGCACTATCTATCCTAAGAACCATCACCTCTCCAGGACCAAAAGTCCCATATCATGATAGACCACATCCCATTAACTGCTGCTTCTGGACACTGAAGAAGGGAAGTGTGAACATGGCATTTTGCCCACATAGCCGTCTCTCATGGGGGTCATGACATCAGTGCTGTGGACACCTGCACCCTCTAACCTCAGGTCAGTCTACATGGTGAGAAAGCAGCTCATTAATCTGAACACAAATACAATCATTAATCTTGGTGCTTGGCCCACATGATGCCAAGGGATAAGCAAGGCTGCCCTGTGGGATGGAATGAGCACACAGGCATTGGGGCAGGATACATCCAGCCATCATCACAAACGCCCTCCGTGCTCACAAACCTCAGCTCCCCAAAGTCTGTTGGCCCATAAACACTGGCTGAGCACAAAAGCACCACCCCAAAAGAAGAAAAGTCAAGGTGCCAAAAGAAAGGGTCATGATATACTAAGAAATAAAAGCTGTCTTCAAGGTGACAAAGATACCTACACAGTGATGGGTAGGGAAATCTCAGCTAGAACTGCTGTCAGGCAGACCTTTATACAAAGTTGGTACACACAGAGGAGCAGCAGACCCACTTATGGGGGCACAGCAGACCCACTCATGGGAGCGCATAGCATGCCTGGATAATGAGAGTCTCTCAGTCCTCACAGGGGTGGCCCTAAGGAGACAGAGATGTGGAAAGGACATTATGAAGGGAAAGCCAAGTGAAAGTCTCAATGAGCTACTGGAAATTAAATTGTTTCCTCCTCTGGGGACTCATGGCTCTTCCATTTGGACCCTGTGAATTAGAGGTCCATGTGGGCTCTGCAGTCTCCCTGGGGCAACGATGTGCATACCAGGTGGGAGATCAGGGTGTCCAGGCAGATAGCTGGCTAACTGACCCCAGGAGCATGCACAGTGGAGATCAAAGTCCACAGGCTGAAATGTGATGTGTCTCACACAGATTTATCATCATCCCCCTGGAAATTCATCTGTGGGTATGATTTATTTGCTACTTTTAGATTCAATGGGATTAGCAAAGAAAATATTTGAGTATTCTTTTTATCTGAAAAAAACAAGAGCCTGATATGGGAATCATCTCTCCCAAGAATAAGTATACCAGATGTAGGGAGAATCCCTCTTAATGCCCAAGAGCAAAAATCACCCAAGTACAGCTCAGATGCAGAGAACCCTGGCTGTCTGAGTTAGAAATGATTGCAAAAGTGGGGCGCCTGGGTGGCTTAGTTGGTTAAGGGTCTGACTTTGGCTTAGGTCATGATCTTGTGGATTATGAGTTCGAGCCCTGTGTCAGGCTATGTGCTGACACCCTGGAGCTTGGAGCCTGCTTCGGATTCTGTGTGTGTGTGTGTGTGTCTCTCTCAAAAATAAATAAACTAAAAAAAGAGAGAAAAAGAAATGATTGCACAACCATAGAATACAAGCTCTCATTTTCACAAGTGAGGTGGTTCAGGCTCAAGCGAAGGCAGAGACACAAGGTCTTAGGGCAGGTTAGTGGCAAGAATAGCCCCAGACCACAGCAATCTGGAGAACACTTCTCTGGAAAGGGCAGAGGATCTATAAAAAGGCTCAAACCTTCTGTTGAGTAGTAAATCCCTAGCCTGTGATATTCATGACACAGTGCTTCGTGCTTCTGGCATCCTGCCTTCAAATGCATGGACTTCAGAGTCACAGACCTGAGTTCAAAGCCTATCTCTACAACTTACTGCCTTTGTGACCTTGGAAAAATTACTTCACTTCTCTGTACCGTGGTTTCCCCACCTGTACAAAAGGACTGATTATCATGCATGATCACAATCTCAGGGATTTGTATAAGGATTAAATGAAGCAATTCAGATGAAGCGCTCAGCAAATTAAATTCTTTTAGATCTAATAGTATATTCCCAAATAAATGGTAGCTGCTGATGTTTAGGAATCAAAGTTATTTATCATTATCTGTAAACAGATACTAGGAGGCAAGGGTAGGAGTAAATTCAAGTCACGTCCTTTGTGAAACTGTGGTAAACATTTATTGTTTGCCTTCTGGAATTTACCCCCCTCAAAAAGCTCCTCATTTCCATTTGGTTCTCTTAAAGCTGGCTGTGTACCCCAAGGGTAGGTCTTGTGAGCTCCTTCTGTCCACCAGCGATTGGTTCAGGAGCAGTCACGTAAGCCAAGCTAGTCCGATGAGGGTGAATCTCAGGGATTGCCAGAAAAGTGGATACTAAGATGTTTCTACTTCCTGCTTGATGTGGATGAGGAAGCCTGAGCCCCGGTACCTGCTGGCAGCCATCTTAGGTCCATTTAGGGAGGCACCCAAAAGCAAGTGCAGAAAAATGGAAAGAAGTTGCATCCCCGGTGACATTATTGAATTCCTGGATCAATCCTTACCTGAAGTTATACCTGGACTTTTCTATTAACTGAACCAGCAGATTTTCTTCATGGCTTGAGCCAGTTTGATTGTTTCTTTTTTTTTTCTTTTCTTTCTTTCTTTTCTTTTTTTTTTTTGTCACTTGCAATGCAAATATTCATAATCATTACAATGATCTTAAATGTCAAATCCCACCTTCCACTTTTCTAAGTTGGAACTTACCTAAGCACAGTTGGAACTATCCTCTTCCTCAGAATAAGTGCTAAGGGGGGTGGGCAGGGGCGCCTGGGTGGCTCAGTCCATTAAGCATCTGACTTCAGCTCAGATCACGATCTTGCAGTTAGTGAGTTCAGGCCCCGCGTGAGGCTCTGCTGACAGCTCAGAGCCTGGAGCCTGCTTCAGATTCTGTGTCTCCCTCTCTCTCTCTGCCCCTCCCCTGCTCATACTCTGTCTCTCACTCTCTCAAAAATAAATAAAAATTTAAAAAAAGAAGAATAAGTGGCATGGGGGACTTGGGGGGCTCAGTTGGTAAAGCAACTTTGGCTTTACCAAAGAGCAACTTTGACTCTTAACTTTGGCTCAGGTCATGATCTCACAGTTTGTGAGTTTGAGCCCCACATTGGGCTCTGGGCTCACAGCGCAGAGCGTGCTTGGGATTCTCTCTCTGCCTCTCTCTCTTTCTCTAAATAAATAAATAAATAAATAAACTTAAAAAAAAAAGAATAAATGGCATGATATTGGGATTCTCTCTCTGCCTCTCTCTCTTTCTCTAAATAAATAAATAAAGAAAGAAAGAAAGAAAGAAAGAATAAATGGCATGATATTCTCTGGTTTTTCTAAGACCCCTGTCAGGACCTTGACTCTGTAGTTTCTAGCCCTGTGTCAGACACAAGCCCTGCTCTCCCTATGTGACAAGTGCCTCACATAATTGAGGCTTTGATCTTTGAAAGCCTATGGCCTCTGCTGTGCTGCAAGGCCCACAGATGAGGCCGTCACCAGGTACCAAGACACCCCTCTATAGGTCCTGCCCTGATGCAGAGCGTGTGGGCGATGACACTATCAAGCAGAGGCAGCTGTAACTGAACTCAGCTCTTTGCTCCAATAGAAATCAAAGCCCCGGCTCCTCACCCCTCTTCCCTGGGAGTCCAGCATTACACCACCAGGGACAAAAAGCCATATTATCAGCTGACACATTTTCCTCCATCTGTCTCCCCTTTCTGCTGTCTGGGCTAAATGCAAGCATTCAGCCAGGCCTGGGCTGGACCAAGATGCACCTTCCTGTCCACTAAAGAATGGATGCATGTGGGAACTGAATGGTTCCCCCAGAGGATTTTAAACATTCCACTTGGGTTTCCATGGTAATTGTACAGAGCCGGCACTCAATAAGTGTTTGTTAAATTGAATTTATTGAAGAGTAAAGTGCATTGGATATTCCTATACTTGGACTGCATTGCCACAGAAAATTTTCTGGCCTGAAAAAGGGACAATCTGAGAGTTAGTGGCAGGGAAATTCTACCATCCTTGGGATCAAGGCTGTTGATTCTCATGGATGAGGACTCAGCCCTGGCCTGCTTCCTCCATGTGTACCAGGAAGATGGAATTCTTTAAGAAACCAGGGTTGTTTAGGTACAAAAGAAACACTCAGTTTTCAAAAGAGACACTCACTTCTGACCCATTCTGCTTGACCAGAAAGGTCTGCAGAGTGAAGATATTTGCTCATCAGGGCAGGCTTAGCCCTTCCCAAGGATATACCCCACAGGCCCTCTATGGATCTAGCTCCCCTTCCAACTGCATGATCCCCAAGCTTTGTCTTTATTGGAAAACGTTTTAGACCCGGATTAGAATTTAACAGGCAAAATTGCTGAATAAGAACAAAAAGTAAAAAGTCACCAGCCCCAACAGGGAATCAATAGTATGCAAGTCAATAAACACATAAGAATAACAACCCATGGAGGCTCTTGGTGGGAAAGGAGGGGATGGTTACAATTTTTAAGTTTTTATTCATTTTTTAGTAATCTCTACACCCAACATGTAGATCTCATAATCCTGAGATCAAGAGTCTCATGCTCTTCTGACTGAGCCAGCCAGGCACCCCAGGTTGCAATTTTTAAATTCACATAGAGAATATACACAGATTGACGTTCCTTTCGCCAGCAGCCCAAACAAATATAAACACCACCTTCCCCAAGCCTGTGACAGCTGGGCTGCGTTGCTAATAAGTCATCTCCTTGGCAGAAATGTAGAATTAAACATCAATTTCAAGGTGCCCTGCCCTTTGACCCCTCAGGCTCATGAGACTTGCCCACAAAAACTTTGCTTGGGGCCGAAGCTGCCTGGCAGATTCATCCACAAACCTACTCCCATCCCGTTGGCTGAAACTGCCACTAGTCAGCTTTGTTAAAACTACCAACTGTCATTTTGTCAATAGGGACAGCCCATTTCTGAGGTCAAATCGATTCCACAACAAAGTTTTGAGTGACAACATTACCTCTGGAGGGGTTCCAGAAGCCTCTGCTTCTGCATCCCCCTCACATTAATGACAAACAAGTTCCCCATGATGGATATACCCGCAATTAATATCGAAGGGACAGTTAATGATTTCAAGGCACCGCTATACAGGCCTCATATTTCAAATTTAAAACTCTCCTTTCAAAGTAGGATTGGTTTTCAAAGCCTAGAAATGAATGCTAATATATTAGGGAAAACAAGTTTTTTGATGCCTCAAAAAATAAAGCAAAGAAAATTAATAGTAAGAACTCCACTCAGTTGAGACAACCCCATTATCCTTGAAACACTCATAGTAAGGCTCTGTACTAGAGGCCTGTCTTATCACTCCTTGTTTCAAAGGATTTTAGATCTACAAATCAGGGATTCTAAAGTGTAGACATACGTCATTCTGAGGAGCACATCAGTTAGCAAACAGGCCTTAAACGTGTATGTGATTGTCATTCTTTCTCATTTATAGGCCACTGGAGATGATTATAAATGAAAGTTCATGAACATGGCTCTGTCCTTTCAGACAGATACATGCACATAGTTATTCATATATTTCTTCTGAAGGAAAATTAGAAATTTACAAAGCAAAAAAAAAATTTTTTCCATTTAATTTCTGAATCACAAAATCAGTTTGGCTCCTGAATCTGGGAAAATTGCTTTCTAAATATAGTGACTTTTTCCCCCAGGCAGAAAAAAAAATAATTTCTGGCCCAAAAAGCCAAACTGCTAGCAGTGATCAAATGAAACACCAATTCCACCCTAAATGAATAAGAACCAGAGCAGAAGGAAGAAGGGTATTGCAAAGAGACATCGACAGTTTGCAAAGAGCTGTGTTCCAAGAAAAAAAAGAGAGAGAGAGAAGTGGAATAGGCATTTAGGTAATAAAATGACCAAATTAGCCATTGAAAATAACAATGGCAGACCATCGGCAACCGCTGTAGCCCAGCTGTGAGAATAAAAAGCAGAAGAAACAGCCTCTGCCCCAGGCTGAGGACTGAAGGAAATGCTCCAGTAAGTCCTCCTGGCCACCAGGGGTGCTGTGAAGAGAGATGAGAAGCTTCTCTTTGACCATGAAAGCACATGGCTGAGAGGCCATACCTTAGCCCTGCCAGGTTTTCCCCATTGTTCATCGTGCCTAATGTGGGCCCTCTCCCACAGGTGTCCTCTGGGGACTGAGGCCTCCTGCCATCTACTGCAGTGACAGCAGAGAAAGCAAGACCTAGGAGGCTGGGGCACAGGGCTAGTCCAGTGTACTAAACATGCCACCCCTGTTATTCTATAAAAACATAAGATTTCCCCTCTCCAACTTTCTTGAGCTAGCTCTGGCAGGCCCATAGCTAAGGGACACAGAACCCAACCCCAATGATTCTATCAGAGCAGTTGGCACCTGGTAATTTAGTGGCCCTTTACTGCAACACTGATCAATCCTGATTGCAACTCCCACAACACAAAGCAACCACTGTTAGTAACAACCTCTCATTTGTGCAGAGACCTCTGGTTCTCACAGAATTATGCTTACAACAAAGTGCCTCAATCAGCCCACCCCAGCCAGATGTATGAGTCCAACATGAGGCTCTTAAGCTCTATTGTTACCAATTAAAAAAAAAAAAAGGTTAAAAGAGAATATAAACCAAGATAGATTATGTAACCAGGCTCTAATAAGATCTACTGATTAGAGAATGAATGTAGGTTAATTTTCTTTTTGTTTTTATTAGCACCTAAAGAGCTGCTGGCAAACTTCTGTATGCCCTTGATTGAGTTTCTGTCCCCTGCTCCTCGGCCACCGCCAACTTCTTCCTGGCCTCAGACCTTGCCTGGGTCCTGGGGTAAATTGGGAGTGAGGCTAGAGGATGACTTAGGTCACATTGGTGGGGAATGGATAGGGAGTCCCAAGGGGCAATTAAAAGGCTGAGCTACTCAGTTTTGAGCCCCTAAACCCTGCCTTCAACCAATGACACCTCCCCCTGCCCCATCCCTATGGAGTCGCTGGGGGAAAATTATGCATACAAGACAAAAGGAAGTTTCTAAATTGCTAACTGGGGATTTGCATGCTTTCCCAGAGAGATGCTCAGGTTGTTGGGCAGATGGGCCAGATGGAAAGGCCCTTTGCTCTGGGCCAAAGGCAGCAGAGTTAGCCAAGCGATTCTCCTTAAATACAGACAAACCCAACATCATGGCCCAATCAGGCCTTCCAACTGTGGGGGTAGCAGCACCAGGCCCTGCCTGCTCAGCCATGTGGGGAACAGGCAGAAGGAGGCAGGGAGAGAGAGCTGGGACCACAGGTAAGAAATTTTTCAAGAGCTGCTCTCTTGTGATAGAGCTGGAGGAGCAAACTTGGAGGCCGCGGTGGAGGGCAGACATGAGACTGTAGGAACCCACAGGCATCTCAAGGTGCTAGCACCAGGTCTTGGGGCAGGAGGAGGTGGGGGTCAGAGGTGAAGGAACCTCTGGGGGCAGTGGGTTGCTTATGGGTAGATAATGAGTCACAGGAGCTCATCCTGAACACTCAGCACCTCCCAGCAGAGGCCATCAGCTGGGCTCCCGGCACTTCAGGGATGCAGTGACAGTGGACTTCAGACAATTTGCATGGGCAACCAGGGGACAGGCAGAACGCTGGGGGCAGGTGGGCAAATGAGAACCAGAGTGCATGGACTCAGGCATAGGTGCCCTGTCAGGATTCACAAGGTAAGGACTTCTGAGAGACCAGTCCCTGCTCTGAGACCAGACTGAGGGTTCTTAGCCAGTGCCACCACCAGCCTATTCTTTTGTATGAATCAGAAAATGTGCCACCACCCTTGGCAGACATAACCCACCACACAGGTTGGTATCACAGTGTAGACCAGATTTTAGACCCCATTTGCTCCCTCAGCTGAGCACCTTTGAGCAGTGCACAGCTTGCTCCAGTGTCCAGCTGTTAAGTGAAATAACAGCTGAAATTGAAGGGCAGAGGCCCATCCACATGATGCTGATACCTAATAACGTGTTCACATCTTGCCCTTCCCAAAGCTGCCACACCCTATCTTGTGTGGAGGGGATAAAGCGGGGATCACCAGCCTAATTTAACTGATGAGGGGCCAGAACTGGGAGCCAGGCTTGCATGGCTCCCTCCCACAAGCCCTGCCACCCTTCTCAGCTCTGTCCTAAGGTGGAAGTATCAAAAATAAAAGTATCACTAAATCACTAATCACCCTGAGCCTTAGAAATGACTTGAATAGAGATTAGGGTAGAAATATTTAAGGCTGGCATTATAACAGCTCAAGAGACATGTTAAAAATCCCTTAACAAAGGTTATTTAATCCACCTTCTCCTTAAGTTAAATGTGTGCTGCAAAGGGAAATAGGTCACAAAATCCTATTCTCTCTGGGAGTTCCCAATCCAGATCTGTAGGGATTCGCTCCACCACAGGGTGAGCTGACCAAGATTACTGGGAGGTGTGGGGAATCGGAATAGAATCTTACTTTGACCCAAGAAGCAAGTTGAAGCCAGGTGGGTTCTTCACAAAGTGTTGCCAGGAAAACATGGTACCCAGAGGGATCCTAAAAAATCCTCTTTTCTGGTAGGTGCCTGACCTACTAATTACCTAAAAAATCCAGGGCAGGTGTTTGCTTCACCAATTAATTATTCAAAAAAGCCCAGAGCAGTGGGGAATTGAAGCAAAATGTTGGCGGAAAGTGCTTTTTTGGAAAATCTCTGCACACTCTCTGTGCCCATTTCTCACCGCTTCAATCTCAGAGGATATCTGCGATTTCATGAGGGAAAAAGGAGATTCTCTGACTCCAGATTTCACTTCCTCCCATCACAGCCCAGGCATCTGATGTGTAGTCCCAGAAATACAGGCAGGGGATGGCATGAACAGGAACAGCATGGGCAGGCGAGGGTGGCTGTGCCTCTCTGGGTCACAGGGCCGGTCATGGCTCATGGGAAGAGAAGAGCATGAAGGAAAACAAGTCTCTAGAATGGGAGCAAGAACCCCACCCCAGAGGGCTCCAAGAAGCATGGCCACCTCACCATCCCAGGCTCCCATCATGTCAATTGGCCTTACAACATGTTGAGCCAGGGCCCAGGACAAAAGCATGCCTGAATGATGGTGGTCTTGTTAGTCCCTGTCTCTGGGATCCTTCCCTCCGCAGCCACAGAGCTGAGACAGGAGGCATATCTTCCCTCTGCTTGCACACATGACCATGACCTATCTATCCCAGCCACGGGCAGAAGACCACAGCCCTGAGAGTCATCCGCAGTCCTCTCCCTACCCACAGAGCTGCTCCCTCCGTGCAGGCCCCCAACTGACCACCTTTCACTTTCGGCTGTAGGAAATAGAATACCTTCATGTCCCTGTCCCTGCAACTCCCTACTTACCAAGGGCCTTCCCATCCTTCACTGCCCTAAGGGTACCTCATCTCTATATGAAGATTATTCTGACCCAAGACCCCCCCCCAGCCCCCAGGGATCTCCCTCCCTCAGTGCTCATACCTACCACTCATGCCTGACCCAGGGGACCTCACCCAAGAGCTCTCTGCTCCAATCCAAGAAGGCCCCAGCGACAGGACTCAGGCCCTTGCTTCACAGGCCCTTCAGGCTGTGAACAAGACACTATGGAAGAATTCCATCTCACAGAAGGCAGTGCATCAATGTCAATACACAGTGTATTTTAGAACCATTTGTCATTCTAGTGGCCTGGTTATCAACTTCCCATCTTGTAAATATATTCCTCCAGGAGTAAGAACTGTTTCTTTTTGTTATCAAAGGAAATTGTGAAATACCAGTGTTCAATGGAACAGTTGTCAAATCTGGCTTTGGAGTGCCCCATATAGTAGAAATTAAATGTTTTCTTCATCTAGCCATATTGAATAGCCGAGATTGCCATGGCCGGTCATTAGAGAGACAGATGCTCCCACGTTCTGTGGGGCCGCTGCAGCAAGAGGCACAAGCTCAGGAGGCAGATGGAGGGGAGGATGTGGGGATAATCATAAACAAACTGGAATTATTGACTGTCTGAGAGGTGTCGGGCAAAATAGACTGTACCTACAATAAATAGTCCTTTTACAAAATGCTTTTGGGAGATACAACAGCAATTTCTTCTTTCTCCACCCAGAGCTATCTACAAAAGGAACGCAGACCAACTGTTTCTGCTGAAAGCTGTTCGGAGCACAGGTGGGTTTTGGAATCTTTATCTCCCCAAGTCTAATAGGTTGGCTGCTAATGGAGTTAAACAAAGGAAGACTCACCGGCAGGTCAGTGATGTGAGACTTCCTCCTCGGCTCTGTTGCTAACGGAGCCTGGGGTCTCCAGGGTGGCACAGGCTGCTGAGAGGCTGGGGGATGGTGTGCACAGTCCCGAGACAGCCGGTTACCTGAGATGCCAAGCCAGGGAAAAGTCCACGTGGTCCCCAGAAAGGATGACAAAGAAGGCAGACCAGCAAAAAAGGGCTCAGGGTTACCTTTGCCTGACAGGCTAAAAACAGTCTGTCGGAACACGGTGCTTGGATGTGGGGCCTCATTTTGGGTGGACTATTAGAGCCAGAAGGAGCATGTCCAGCTTCAGAGAGCCAAGTCATCACCTTATGATTAACTTAGCAGCATTGCAGGCTCCTACCCAGACTCCCAGGGGGCAGAGGAAGGGCAGGAAAGGCAGGGACGCCCAGGCTGACCACACAAGTTCTCTTAGTGACCTTCCAGCTACATCCCCCCTCTCACAACCAGCTTGCCCTCCTAGCACTAGTGGAAAATATCTGAGATGCAGAGTTTTGAAAACGCTGTTCCCTTGCATATACAATTGTGACCATTTGTCACAGCTCAGGGATTGTGGGGGACAATGGGATTGGGGGTCAGAGCTGGCAGCACAGATACCCCAGAATTCCACATGGAGAAAACCACCCCAGCCTGTTACCAGCCAGTCAATTTCCTCTCCATCTAATTAGGTCAAGTGTGCAATAATTTTCTCATGCTCTGAGCCCCACGCTTCCTTTCTTTGTGCAAATGTGGGCTTTCAAGAAAGAAAGGAAAAAATAAGACCTCTCTCTCATCCACATACTGTTATGATTCTACTTAGGATGGTCCTTATGAAATAGGAAAACTGTCCTACAATGAGCCAGCATTCCTTATATAATCAGAACAAGTAAATATGTTATAATGGCACCAAGAAAAAGGCTTCTCTGTGATTGCTTCAACACCAGAAGTCCCTGAGTGCATTATTCACTCAATGGACCTCAGTGGAGGTGGGAAATGCAACTGATGTATGTCCCTGGGCCCCCAAACTAAAGCGGCAGCCTTCTCCCCTGTTCCCTGCTTGACATCCCATAAACGGGGATAGAGGTCTGGAGGCCCCACTCAGCTCCTTCTAATGAACAAGTCAGACCCTAGGAAGGCCATGGGGCAACTGACAGACATAGTCACTTCTAGCCGATAATTTAACTGTCCCCATCATTGGGGCATTTTCTCCCAACTTCCCTGACAAAAAGGAAATTGGGATCCAAGAATCCCAGCCTCAGGCTACTCACACTGCCTGCCTCCCTCATCACACTGGCTGTGCAGTGAACTGGAGAAGATTCAAAGACACTTGTGCAGAAAGCTGAGCTAAGCAGAGCAGCAACCACCACCAGAGGCTAGCACTGGGGATGTTGGAAACCTAGGCTGTAGCCAGCTGTGCCACCCAATAGCTGTTTGACCCTGGGCTCCTCCCTTCTCTCCCCTGGGCCTTTGTGTCTATGTTTGGAGTAAGTGAGTGTGTGGGTGTGGGTGCGTGTGGGTGTGTGTGTAAAACAATATCGAGGATCTGGATCAGATATTCTCTGGCCATGACCCACTCCCAACTCCCTGCACAAATAGCACCAGGAAGTAAGTGAGTGCCCACTAAGCAGTGAGATACCACAAAATCCAATGGTTTCAAGAGTGGACTTTTTGGATTCAGGCAAACCTTAGTTCCAATTCCAGTTATGCCTCTTAATTTCTCTATGCCGCAGTTTGTCCCTCTATAAAATAGGATAAGAGTGGAGAAGTGGGTGAGATGTCTGTGAACTGTTAGCACAATGACTGCAGAGTGAGCGCTCAATGCTAGAGAGTGGTGCGGAGCTGAGGCAGGAAGTCCCGCCCCCTGTGAGGACTCTCAGGGTGTCCTTACTTCCTGCTCTCAACACAGGAGGCCATTTACACAGCACACAGAGTAATCAAATGCACTTACCATTCAATCACCAAATCCTAGACAAGACAGCAAACTGGCCTCTCATAATTTTGTAATAAATTAATGAAGAGATAAATATAAACTATCAACCTTGTATTCTGGTCATAATGAATTGTATTAAAAGAAATAATCTCCTCCAAATAGAATGGATAATGGTTAAAATTTCACACTGAAAAATTTGTTAGAGATTATGTATACATATAAAGACCAAAATGTCTTGTTAAAATTTAGATCTGCAAATATTTGTCCAGGAAAATTGGTTTTGATAGAAACAGTGGTCACAGACACAAAAATTCAGAATGTCAGAAGTTATCATGGATACAATTTGATAGGTGTATTAAATCCTTCCTGTGTAATTTACACAAAACAGAATTAAACTCTGAAAATAATTTTATTAAAATTAAAATAAAAGTAAAAATTATTAGAAACAGTTTTACTGGACAGGACAAGAAGGTGATCAAGGCATTCAATGGGCTTAATGGAATGCGCTTCAGAAAATTCATGACACCTGCATTCATAAACATGGAGTTCTTGAACCATAGTCAAAACATCCATGTGAACAGCCAGGTTCACATTCTGGGCACCAAATGCCCAGCGCCTACTAGAGAATAGTATCTTGAACCCAACAGAATTTGCACATGCATGGAGATAGTTTGTCTGATCCTGCTCTAATTCCAGAGCTTACCATTTAAGATAGCCATACCTGGACACCATCCACTTTTCCAGCCATCCTTCCTAACTTCCCCACTCTCCAGTCAAACCAGGTGGCTTCTTCAGCTTCGCTTACATTATCCCCCCCTTCCTGGCAGGCATTCCCATGCCCTGATTCCTACCTTTCCTTCAAGACTTAGTCCAGCTCCTCTTCCCATGCGTTTTTCATGCCCCTACAACTCATACCTGACCCCCTCCTCATACGCTTCTTGATGAAGTCACTGGTGACTTCAATGTTGCCAAATCCAGCAGAAACTCTCACTCCCATCCTTCTGGAAACCATTTCTTCCAAGTTTCCATGACTCCTTGGGCAATGAAGCTCCTTTGAGCCAAGGGAAGAAAAGGATGCAGTTGTGGACCATTATCAACCTACACCCAGATCAGCTGAGGGAATGAGGGCCTCCGTCCTGAGGAAGGGAGCTGGGCACTATCCACCACATGCCTCAAATAAAACAGGCCCCAAACCAAGCTCATTTGGTCCCGATGATTCTACTTTGAAAATCTGTCTTAATTGTTACTGTCCTGGTTTGAGTTCTCATTGCCCCCTCACCAGATTAGTGTGCCAGCCCCTTTCCTGGTCAGCTTGGTCCATTCCACTCAGCCTCACAGAGTCATCAGTTAGCTAGCTTTTTTAAAAAAAACATATCAGATTATATTATTCCAGGCTGGAAGGAAGGAGGGGAGGAGGGAAGGAAGAAGGAAAGAAGTTACAAGACTCCATAATATCTTAGATCAGGTTTTAATGGTTCTAACTCCCTAACATATGTGGTGCTTGTGGTCAGGTAGAACAGCCTTCTTCAGGTGGCCAGCTCTTGAGCCATACTCTCAAATAGTCCTCCTTGCTTTATCCATACTCCATCATGGGTAAGATGGCACATTCAAGTTACCTCCAGGTGTGTATACAATTGGCAAATTTTACCAGTAATGCTAGTAGAATGCAAAAGATAATAAGGCTTTAAGCTCATTCCACCAATGAGAAGGGAAAATAAGGCCAATCACCCATCATGGACAGAGGGGAACTGATGAACCACTATTCCTACATGACTCCACATTTGCAGTAGGAGGAGGGAAGCTGCACACAAGAGCAGGAGGGCATCCCTGTGTGGTGTGACAGGGGAGAAAATGCCAAGCCCCTCAACCGTACATGTATCCCAAAATACACCACCAAACTCATAGTACCTCAACCTTCAGGATTTTGGGGGTGGGGGAGTGGATCTTCAAGGTTGGGAGTCTGCTAAAATTTACTAAAATACACATTTTAAAAATTACCACAAACTCACTGGTTTAAACAATACAACTTTATTCTCTTAATAGTTCTGAAGGTCAGAAGAAATACATCTTAGAGAGCTAAACTCTCTAAGGGCTGGTTGAATCAGCAGGATTGGTTCCTTCCAGAAGCTCCAGGGGAAAATCCACTTCCATGCCAGCCTCTAGAGGTTGACTGCACTCCTTGGCTGGTGGCTACTTCCTCCATCTTTAAAACCAGCAAAAGACTTCTCTCTCCAGTTCTGCTCTGTCACCACATGGTCATACGGCCTCCTCTCTGACTCCTACCTCCTCTTATAAAGGTCCCTGTGATTATATCAGGCTCACCAAGGTAATCCAGAATCCTGTCTCCACATTTCAACATCCTCACCTTAATCCCACCTGCAAAGTCCCCTTTGCCAGGTGACACAGCATATTCACAAGTTCCAGGGATTAGGACAAGGACAAGTTTGGGAATCGCTTGTTCAGCCTAGTGCAGTCTCCGAGAAAGAGACTAAGGCATTTGCTAATGTCTGAGACAAGACCCCTAATCTTTAAACTTGGTGATCCTTTCTCCGTGCTGCAACCTGTGGTAATTTGGCCATTAGTTTCCTCCCCTCCAATTTGGGCAGAGTATACTTCCCTGCCTCTGGGGTGCTGGGCTTAGTCATGTGACTTGCTTCTCCCAAGAGAAGATTAGCAGAAGTGACCTGAGCAGAGGTTTTAAATAGATGAATGAAGCTTAGCTTGATTCATGTTGTTCATAAGCCACTAGAAGAGCCCACTCTGGGTGACTGCTGTTCTCTGAGCTTGGGCCCCAGGAGAAACACACATGGAATAGACATGAATCTAATGGAGTGCCCTCAGCCCCACCTAGCCGTGTGCAGTCTACATGAAGTGGATCATATTCAACCTGAATATTTTTGAGCCTGAGAGGGCTTGTTGTGGCCAAACACTGAGGTTGCTGAAGTTTCGTTATAAAGCTTTATTATGGCAACAGCTAACTAACACTCATCCCAATCTCCCCATTTTCCTTCATCCATATTGAGAAAGGTGCCACAAGAATACCACCCTCTCCAAATAGAATTAATATATTAATAAGGGTGTTAGGTGCCTGCCACCAATGAGAACCTGAATACAAGGAAGAGCCAATCACCTACGGCGTCGGCCAGTGAGAGGTCATGGCTGCCACGACTCTCACGGGTGCATCATCAAGCCCCAACACAGCCATGAAAACATCTTACCACATCCCCTAGTGGGACCTCCATTCAGTGCTGAACTGTGATTACAGGTCTTTGCTCCTGGGAATGGAGTGTCGTCACCAGATTAGCACCCTGCCTCTGTCCCAGTTGGCTATAAATATCATTTTTATTCCCTCTAAACATTCTAATGACCAAGAGCTGGTCCTGTGACAACAGAAGCAGCAATGAGCCTACCCCTCCACCTGCTAAACCCTGGATGCTCTCGTTATCTGCTTCACCAGCTCTTTGGACTCAGAAATGGCCCTGAACCCAACTCAGCAAAATACAAGCCTTCTTCCATCAGACCCCATGTCCTCTCCTCCCCTCCCTGCCTGCCTCTCACACACTCTAGACCCCACCCCATATCTCAGCATACCTTAAATCTGAGCACACATCCCTGACTAAAATGTGGACTCCCTTTCTCCTGCCTTATGGGTCTCTACTTGCTTCTTCAAACTCCAGCCCCTACATCACTTCCCAAAGCTCCCTTTCCATCCTGGGTCATAGTTCTTACTGCTTTACATGTTGACAGGGTCCTGAGCACCTTCAGGGCTCAGACTGCCTTTCTGAGATGCTATGGACCCCACAAGGAGCATGTAACAGGGTGCAAGCATAGAACAATCTTCTTGCTCATGAGGCTTCCTTTAATCATTTCTGTGTTCAGTCCACCTTTCCTGCCCCAGGAGGAAACCTCTGGCAAATCTTGTAGCTGTTTGTTGGCCACCATTCATCTGCTCACAAATATTACTGAACACCTACTAAGTCCCACATTGCATCAATGCAGCAATGAACAAAACAGGCAGCAAAACACAACAAAACAACCTTGCTGCCCTCTCACAGTTTACATGCCAGGGGTTAGAAAGGCAATACACAGTGAAACAACATGCAATCTGGGGGTGGGAAAGGCAGCTGGGAAAGTGGGGTTATCTTCAGTCAGGTTGGGAGAGCCATGTTTGAGTCAAGACAGAAAAGAAGCAGGTTGCGCAGCTACATCAGATAAGAGCATTCCAGGCAGAGCCAGGGCAGGTGCATGGTGCTGGGCTGAGCATGAGCCTGGACACCAGGGAGCCTGTGCGCTAGCCTTAGTGTGGGAGGGATGGCAGTAGAGAGAGTGGCAAAGAAGGGTTGTGGGGGCTGGCTCATGTGGAGCCCCAGAGACTGTCAGAGAACTATGGCTTTTACTCATAGTGAGAGGGAAGCTTCTGGAGCAGTCTGAGCAGAGGAGGGACTTGATTCAACCCACATATTAGCAGGTTCACTCCAGCCACTGAGTTAAGACATGGACAGGATAATAAGTGAATAAGGGTTTTTGCCAGGTTTACAAAAAGAAAAAAACAAAACACAACAAAAAACCAGTGTGATAATAAAAACCTAAACTCGTCCAATTCAAGGGCTCCCCTTTACCTAGCCCTGGTCTGCCGTGGGAAAGGGGTTAACAGGGCCTTCTCCATACTCCAACTTGCTCCCCTCACATGCCCAGCAGACACAAAGGCCCTCCAGGTTTGAGGGGGAACAGGGGAATATAAGTTAGAGGCAGAAAAGGCACACTGTGACTTGTCTCTGGTGCTGTCTGGATGAAGCAGGTCCTAAATGCTAAGTTCTTCTGTGGGGGGCAGAGTTACTTTTCTTTTTCAAAAATACCTTTGCCTATCACTGGATGGAGAAAGGATCTGTTACCTGCAGTCCTCTGGTATAACCAGTGCTTCCTCCTGTTGTCCACTTCCAGCCCCTCCCCAAGCAAGGAGTTTCTGGGATCTAGCCACAGGGCTGGGGTTCAGCTCACCTCTCTCAGAGAGTGCTCTTGCATGGGGCTCTTTCACACTGCCCCCAACTGACTCCCTTCCTATTATGGGCGACCTCTGCCCCAACAATCTCCAGAAGCTTCAGCCCCTCCTCCAGGCAACCCCCTCCTTGACAAGTCCTGAACAGATGGTCTAACACAGTGCTGTTCACAAGAAATATAATGTGGGCCTTGCATACAATTTAAAATTTTCTAACAGCCACCTTCAAAATGTAAAAAGAAACAGGTGAAACTAATTTTAATAATTTATTTTATGTACCTAGCTCCATAGAGCTAAGATACCATTTCAATGTGTAATCAATATAAAAATTTCTAGTAGGATCCTTTATAGCCATTTTTCTCATACTAAGGTTCCAGAATCCAGTGTATTTTACACTCACAGTGCCTGTCAGTTTGGACTAACTGTATTCAGTGTTCAGCAGCCACATTCGCTGGATGGCTACCATACTGGATGGTGCAGGTCTAACCCTGGCTTCAGAACATGAGGTTGGCACTAAGGTTTTTATTCTCCACCTCTGGCGGCCTTAGCTAAACCCAGAGAAAAGAGGAAAACACACCTTGTGCAACACGTCTTTGCTGAGCTAACTGAGCCTGGTGGCCCCACCCTTGGGAAGCACCCAGAACAGTGGGGAGGATGGTTGAGGGTGCCCTGAGCCTTCCCTGAGTTGAAGGAATTGGTAAACACAGAACATGGTGTGCAAGGCAGTAGAGACCTCAGACAGAGATGCCCAGGGCTCTAGTTGATTCAGGGAAGCATCATTTGCATGATTTTCACATACATCTGAATGTTGAAGTCAAGAGGTGGTAACTCCACATGTGTACAATTTAAAATAAAGCTAACTAATTTGTACAGCATACAAGGGATTTCAAATCCAAGGGCTTGACACATCAGAAAGGCAGATGAATCTCACTGTTATGGAATGAGGGCATCCGGGAGCTCTGTCAGAGCTGATAAAGCATCTCATTAGGTGGACTGTAGGCATATCCTCTTAAAACACAGTTTGGTTACTCCAAGTCAAAGAAGTCAAAAAAGATGATGCTTGGCTTTATTTTCTCCTTTGATTATTAGTAAAAACAAAAGCTATAAATATTATGACATGTTTACCATATATCAGGCACTGCACTGAACTCTACATGGATTCTCTGATTCCATCCTCATAACCCACCCACTGAGGCATGTACTATTATTATCCCCATTTTGCAGACAAGGCTGCTGAGATTCAGAGAATTTAACCCAGGCAGGCTAAGAATCAGTGTATCACTGACTTCACCCATTTTTAGTTACTGTTAAAGTAGTCTTATCATCAACAATCAGGTAGAAAGGATTGAGCATGTGCTACATTTGTAAATATCACATATTACTGGACCCTATTGTTGGACTTTTTTTAATTAACCCAATAAAACTAAGATATTACCATCTCAATGTGTGAGCAATATAAAAATTTGCCAATGAGATATTTTACAACTGGTTTTCTCATACAACATCTCTGGAATCCAGTGCGCATTTTATTTATTTTTTTAACGTTTATTTATTTTTTTTTCAACGTTTTTTATTTATTTTTGGGACAGAGAGAGACAGAGCATGAACGGGGGAGGGGCAGAGAGAGAGGGAGACACAGAATCGGAAACAGGCTCCAGGCTCCGAGCCATCAGCCCAGAGCCTGACGCGGGGCTCGAACCCACGGACCGCGAGATCGTGACCTGGCTGAAGTCGGACGCTTAACCGACTGCGCCACCCAGGCGCCCCAACGTTTATTTATTTTTGAGACAGAGAGGCAGAGCATGAATGGGGGAGGGTCAGAAACAGAGGGAGACACAGAATCTGAAACAGGCTCCAGGCTCTGAGCATTCAGCACAGAGCCCGACGCGGGGCTCAAACTCACAGACCGCGAGATCATGACCTGAGCCGAAGTCGGACGCTTAACCGACTGAGCCACCCAGGCGCCCCATCCAGTGTGCATTTTAAACTTATACTTGATACTTACAGTGTCTCTCAGATTGGACTAGTCACATTTACTCCTCAGGAGCCATGTGTGGCTGGTGGCTATTGTACTAGACAACACAGGTCAAACCCCTGGCTTTAGAATATGAGGTACTTGGCAGCTAAGGTCTTATTCTCCACCTCTGGGGCCTTACCTAAACTCCTCTCCCATGACAGTGCAGTTAAGCGTCAACCAGGACTATGGTCACCTGAAGACTTGGCTGCGGCTGGAGGACCCATTCCCAAGATGGCTACCTCATGTGTCTGGCAAGTTGATGGTGCCTTTAGATAGGAGACCTCAGTTCCTCTCCATGTGGTTTTCACTACTTATTCAGAAGGCTGCTGGTATGTCCTCACAACATGGCAGCTAACTTTCCCAGGAGCAAACCATTTCAGAGAGTAAAAATTTCAATGTCTTTTCTGGTCAAGAGTTGGAAGGCACATGTCATCACCTGTTACTTCTGCCATTCTGTTCTTTACCAGTGAATCACTAAGTTCAGCCTACATTTAAGAGGTTGGGACTCAGCCTCCACCTTTTGGGGAAAAAGAAGTGACAAAGAATGTGCAGGTATAGTTTATTTTATTTTATTTTTATTTTTAGTTATTTATTTTTCACTTCCATGATTTTATTTAAATTCAAGTTAGTTACCATGTAGTGTAGTACTGGTTTCAGGAGAATTCAGTGATTCGTGACTTATATACAACACCCAGTGCTCATCACAAGGCCCTCCTTGATGCCCATCACCCATTTAGCCCATCCCCCCACCCTTCTCCCCTCTAGAAACCCTCAGTTTGTTCTCTATAATTACGAGTCTCTTATGGTTTGTCTCCCTCTGTTTTCATCTTATTTTATTTTTCCTTCCCTTCCCCTATCTTCCTTTGCTTTGTTTCTTAAATTCCACATATGAGTGAAATCATATGGAATTTGTCCTTCTCTGACTTAGTTCACTGAACATAAAACATTCTAGCTTCATCCACATTGTTGCAAATGGTAAGATTTCATTCTTTTTGATGGCTGAGTAATATTCCATTGGATGTGTATTTGGGCTCTTTCCATAATTTGGCTATCGTCGACAGTGCTGTGCAGGTATATTTTAAAACCATGGCATACTCTAATAGGAAAATGAGTAAAAGAAACAGAAAATTCAGAAAAGACTAACACCCATACAAAAAAGCTCAAGCCTCCTCATAACCCAAGAAACACAAATTAACAAGCTGTTGCCTTCAGACCCAGACTGGCAAAGATGAAAAAGAATGATACATAAGCGTTGGTGAGAATATGGAAAATAGGCCCTCCTGTACATACATAGTGTGAATATAAATTGACACAAACTTATCAGAGAAATATGGTGATTCACTATAAAGAACTTACCAAACTCAACACCTAAAAAAACAAATAATCCAGTGAAGAAATGGGAAAAAGACATGAATAGACCTCCAAAGACATCCAGATGGCCAACCAACACATGAAAAAATGTGCAACATCACTCATCATCAGGGAAATGTAAATCAAAACCACAATGAGATACCACCTCACACCTGTCAGAATGGCTAACATTAACAACTCAGGCCACAACAGATGTTGGCTAGGATGAGGAGAAAGAGGATCTCTTTTGCACTGCTGGTAGGAATGCAAACTGATGCAGCCACTCTGGAAAACAGTATGGAGGTTCCTCAAAAAAATAAAAATTGAACTACCCTATGACCCAGCAATTGTACTACTAGATATGTATCCAAGGGGTACAGGTGTGCTGTTTCAAAGGAACACATGCACCCCAATGTTTATAGCAGCACTGTCAACAAAAGTATGGAAAGAGCCCAAATGTCCATCGATGGATGAATGGATAAAAAAGATGCAGTGTATATATATATACAAAGGAGTATTACTCGGCAATCAAAAAGAATGACATCTTGCCATTTGCAACTACGTGAACGTAACTAGAGGGTATTATGCTAAGTGAAATTAGTCAGAGAAAGACAAATATCATATTACTTCACTCATATAAGGACTTTAAGACACAGAACAGATGAACCCAAGGGCAGGGAAGCAAAAATAATATAAAAAGAGGAAGGGGGACAAAACATAAGAGACTCTTAAATGTGGAGAACAAACAGAGGATTACTGGAGAGGTTGTGGGAGGGGGGATGGGCTAAATGGGTAAGGGGCATTAAAGAATCTACTCCTGAAATCATTGTTGTACTATATGCTAACTAACTTGGATATAAATTTGAAAAAATAGAAAATAAATTTTAAAAAAAAGAAATGTGGTGATTCACATAAACAGCCCTAAATGTGTGATTATTGCTGACCTAGCCACCCCAATCCAGGAATTAATGCTGCAAAAAAAAAATCAGAAATGTGCTGAAAGATTAACCTACAAAGTATATATTGTAGCAATATTTGTAATAGAGAAAAGTTGTTAATGGCCTCAAAGTCCAACAACAGGGTCAAGCCATATGTGGTACACACAAATATAGCACCATGCAATTATTCAAAAAGTTTCAAAAAATATACAGAACTTTCATGTAATAGAATCCTATTATTAAGATTCTCAAACTGTGCACTAAGGCACCCCCAAGGTGCTACAGCACACTGATAGAATGCCACAGGATGTTTTAAAATTTTTTCAAGTTTATTTATTTCTTTGGAGGCAAGGAAAGAGAGAGAGAGAGAGAGAGAGAGAGAGAGAGAGAGAGAGAGAGAGAGAGAGAGAATCCCAAGCAGGCTCCACACTGTCCGCATGGAGCCCAATGCAGGGCTCGAACTCATGAACCATGAGATTGCGACCTGAGCCAAAATTAAGAGTCGGATGCTTAACTAACTGAGGCTACCCAGGTGCCCCAGAATGTTTTAAATTTTTGAGAGAAACACAATGATCCTCAACATTGTTAGATATCCTGTGAACTACTAGTTCACTATTTGAGCACTAGATCACTCTATGTTCTTCTGTAGAGGACATGAGGGGATGATTTTTGCGTTTCCCATTATGCTTCTCTGGTTAATAAGCACAGCAGGAAAAACACCACTGAATGTTGTATTTGCAAGAACCAGATAGGCTGAGCACTCTTTCCACCCTCCCGCTTCATCCTCATCCCTGCTTCCCTGGAGCTTGCTGAAAATCAGTGAATGACAGAGGCTGCTCCTGGAGACTACAGGGGCTGGCAGAGGTGGGCTCTCCCAAGGAAGGAGTGGTTGGACCAAGGATACCAGAATGGCCAGCCTTGGCCACAGCGCCTTCAGTGGTAAATGTAAGTCACAGAGTCACTGGCCATCAAGTGTCCAGAGGGTCATTCTGGATCTCCTACTCTCCCAGGCCCACCAGAATCACTGGCTAGCCATGGACTTCATCACCTCCTCTGTCTGGCACAGTTGCTGCTCTCTGCCTACTCAATGCCATCACGGAGGGATGTGGGACCCTGAGGCTGCAGCACCACCTCTATAGACACATCATATCTGTGACTTTTCACCTGCCCTCAGGCACCCAGACAGGGAAATCTCCACTTAAAGGTGATGGGTAGAATTCCTCTTGCCTCCCCCATGCACTCTGCCTTTTTTGCTAAAACCCCATCTTGCACCATGTGCTCTGGGTTTTAGAAAAGAAAGGACAACAAGTCATGAAAGCAATGTCTGCTCGCAGCCTGGCCATGCAGTTCCACAGAGACAACAGAGCCCCAAGCTTGCTACCTCTTGAATGGGAAGAAGATATGGAAGAGAGGAAAATGGGCAAGAAAACTGAGTGTCTCAAAATATATTTCAAACCACAGGCAGTATTTGTACAGCCGTGATGACTTAATGTGTTAGCAAACCAGAGCCACAGTGAGAGGTATTTCATGCACTGGCCTCCAGATTCAAGTCACCCCATAAAACAGGGAAGAGCATGGCTGGCTCCAGGCAGAGGGATGTGGAGAAGTGACCTTCAGGCTCAGCATGGTAGAAGCTCCTTGCACACTGGCTTCAGCCCGTTAGAGCTGAGCTATAATTGATCACCGCAGCAAATCAATGTGAGTGAGGTCCTTTCCAAAGCTCTGTACAAACTGACTTCATAATGAAATATGAGCTTGTGAAGTTTCTCATTTTGTACTATTCTGACATTTCTTGCAATGTGATTAAAATATAATAAGATCAAATAGAAAATACTATTTGCTCAATCACTTCCAAACCTAACACAGTCAATAGTCCAATTCCATCCAGGAAGAAAAGTCATTTTCAGGACTCCATAAAGAAGCCTACATTTAAATTTCATGTTCTCTGCTGTTACTGTGAAAAATTACATGTTTTAAATATAGGACAAATACAGGGCAGGCCAATTCGTGTTATAATAAATTTTATTCCAACATTCTCGGTAAATAAAATCTCCAAGCTCTAGCCAATGAATGGCTGCTTCAAGGTTCATTCGATAATACATAATTCCAGTCCAAATAGTAATTTGCTCAATTCCTTTGAAGTCTAATTCAAGCCCCATTTCCCCTGAGAAAGCCCAGATCTCAACAATTGTTTCCTTCTTCCAGACTTCTGAGAACACATACAGCCACAAAGTGTGTCTGACTGTTGGGTATGTGTGCCTTCTCTTTCTCGCTTGGCCAGACAGCTCCTCAAGGTCAAGGGACGCTTTCCTCCTTCACCATCATCCAGCATGCCTGGATTCTGTATCCCCAGCCCAGTGTTAGGAAGGCTGAGGATGCTTGCCAGCATTTCCTGATTGAAAGAGCCTGTAATGATGGCATTTAACCCATGGCAGGCTTCCTATCCATCCATCTCCTGCGTTACTAGCCCACAACACACCAGTCATTTCTAGTGAAGACATTATGTTATCCTCTGAGACCTCGACACACATGATCATTTTACACACTGTCAGCTGCATCTATTAATTTTCTTACTGTCAGAGACAGTTAAGGAAGCCTTTGTGGAAACGTCTGAGGATTTGTAAAACAGAAGCCTGTTTGTTTCACTTCCTCTGACATACGGGCTTAGGAACTGTGCAATTTTAAGTACCAGAGTGAGCTCTAAGACTTACGGATAATTGACTCCGGGAGGTAAGAACACAACTTAGAAGAGATCATTTTCTCAATTCACTAGTAGTTTCCAATCCACAGACCATTTAAAGAACAAATGTAAATTTTCAGGTTGGATTCTTCTAGAGCTAGACCATCTCCAGCCCCCAACAAACCACAGGCTAGACCAGCCTCTAGACCCCAGTGTCCAAACAATGTAAAGAGCATCTCTCCAAGCTTTTAGAGATATCTTTGATGACAGGATCAAAGAGGTGCCAGCACAACTTAGCTTCCAGCATTCTAACCCCCAACACAAAGCCCCAGTGTCCAAGAAGAACATTAGTCGCACAGGCTCATTTCTACCTGCTTTTGGCTCTAACCCAGGAAATTAAACTATAAAGTCAAATCACTGGCTTCTAGGATTGAGAAGATACTGAGGAACCAACATGTCCATGTATGTCAGTTAGAAAGCACTCAATGCAAGAGTCTGAAAGCCAACTCTAATTGACTTGAATGATAAAGGAGCTTTATTGATTCATATCTCTGGGAAGTCCAGCTCCATTTCTTTGTGATCCTATGTGCTCTGCTGCCCTCCATGTATTAATTTTGTCTTCAGATCAGCTTTCCTCGTAATCACAAAATGGCTGCCAATAACAACAAGGACCTCACACTTCAGTTTTCACATCCAAAGGGAAAGAGAGTGCCATTTCTCAGACCACTGAACTAAAGCCCTAAACTTCACTCTGATGGAACCATTTCTCCATCTATTTTTTGAGCAGGGTAGGGAGTGGGTTTTCCCTGACTGACTTGGACAAGTCAGAGTCCCCCAAACCATGAGGCTGCTATGCCCGGGGGAAGGTGGGATGGGTGCTGGTGAGCAATCACAATGTCTATCTCCTCCTGCTTCTTAGCAGGATGGTTCTAAACATCCAAGTCAGTGGGGCCTCATCCCATTCCTAATGGTGCTGCCCTCCCCCTTGGAAACAGCCTCAGGGTTCAGGAGCACTATTTACAGTGTCATTCAGTCTAAACCAAACCTCAAGATGCTGAGAATTACTCATTTCCCTCCCAGGATTCTGAATCAGGCAATTCCCAGATACTTTGGGCACAAATTCTTCTATGAACTGGAATATGTCCACAACTCTGGAACGGGCCACTGGCCACATTCACCCTTGAAAAGAGTTAGCACCTGCTCTGTCATCATGAGTGGGCTAAGCCAGTCTTGCTCAGCTCAGCATTTTGGAATTAATTAAGTGGCTCTAGTAACTAACTCTTATTCTCTAAAAAGGGCAAGATCATCAGCTGTGGGCAAGGATGGAGCCCTAGGTCCATTCACCTGAGTAACCAATGAGTCTCTCATGACAGCACCACATCCGCTCTGAGCCCCCTTCATGCATTCCCAGACTCCTGCCAACTTTGACCTGCATGCTCTTCTCACACAGCCCATGCTCACCAGGAGCATCTGCTTGACCAGCTGACTACAATGTCTGACTACACTGACCCAGGCCCCAGACAGGAGGACCCCTGCCCAGCACATGTAGCTGGTTTCCTGTTTCCCCAGCACCTTCTGGCTTCTGCAGTTTATGGTTTATAAAACCCAGTCACAACTCCTGCACACCTCCCCCAACTAACCCTGGGAAGAATAAAAACAGACGCTGCTCTTCTATAGAAGAAGAGACTGAAATCCAGAGGGGGAAGCAGGTGATCCAAGGTGTTCCATGAGCCAGAGTCAAACCTGGAAGCCAGGCCCTGTGACCCTTGGTTCTGGGCCTCTTCTACCTCAACAGACTGCCTCCTTCAGTGCCCAAGGTAGCCCTTGGCAGTGCTCACTTCTGGAACAGAAGCACATGGCATCAGCCTGGCCCAGGCTCTCCTCACCAGAGTCAGAGCCCAAACCAGCCTGAGGCAGCTGCTTTCCAGCACAGTTGCCTCAGAAGTAAGTAACCTTCTTAGGTTCCCTGCCGCCGGCATCAGGGCTGGCCAAAGCTCAACTTTTCCCAGGCTCAGAGGGAACTGCTCAGAGAGAGAGAGCTTCAGAAAATCCAATTTGTCTTTCTTCTTGCAGTCTTTGCTTTCATTATTGCTTTGAGATTTCTTGTGAGGCAGTTTGGGTCTTTGATTCACACTTTGAGTCTTTGGTGGATATAGCCTTTCCTCTCTCCTCTGTGCACAGCCCCCAGCCCAGCCTTCCTGGAAATCCAAAGTAGCCTCTTTCCTTTGGAAGGAATACCTGCCAGAGTACTCTAAAATCACAGAGCAGCCGAGGTTCACGTTCTGGTGCTGCTAATTTATTCATTCACATATTGAAGCTTTCAACACACACATGTGCATGGAGCACCGACTAGGCACCAAGCACTGTTCCAGGAACTGGGACCCCACAGAGAACAAGCCAAAAGATCACCTCTTCCTGGCCACATCGTGAAGCATGTCCTCTCCTGAGACTGTGCCACAGTTTTTCTTAGGGTCTCAAATCCTTTACAAATCCAAAGAAAGTCTTAGACTCTCCCTGAAAGAATGCACATAAACACAGGCACTTGAAACAGCATGCCTTCTTAGATGGCTGGTGGGTCCCTGAAGCACAGAGGTGGACCTCTTGGGGTCTGAGAACACCAGGTTAGGAACCTCTGAGCAAAGGGAAATCTGATGCAAGGCCTTCTTCAGTGGGTAGAGCACTCGAAAAGGTCTGTCCAAAAACCATCATGATCTGCTGAATTCCTTCAATGGATCATAAATCGCATTCAACCCGAAGCCTCAGATCTTGACTTTCCTGCATTCCAAAGACAGATTCCTACAGGTGAGCTTCTTAAGATAAAAGAATAGGAGAAATCTGCATTCTGGAATGTGAACGAACTGCCCTGTGGGATTTGGGGGTAGAATATCCACATCAGACTTGCAAATGATTTTTTCCTTACATATGTGGGGTAACAATTTTCTCCAGGTGAGCATGAATATGCCGCATTTTATGCACTCCCTGTGCTTCTGAAAAGTTATACCTGAATCAAAATCTTGCAAATAAAAACCACTTAAAATGCACTAAGGGAGCTCACTACTTTATAAAAGCTGGCAATGAATTAATTCTCTGGCAAACCAAGAGAAACTCTGGGATGTGCAAATTAATTTCTCCTCTTTGTGAGAGTGGATTTCTGTAGAATGGGTAACTAAGTGAAGAAAGCCAAGAGGTAGGGTAGATTTAAGTCAGAAGGCTTCTACTTAATTGTGCATCTGTGCCTCTAAGAAGGTTTTTTTGAAGAAAATGTTATCTTCCATTACCTATTTCGAAGACCAAATGAACCCGTGCATGACTCAATCCTTGGAGGTGAAGAGGGCAAGGACACCCAGGGATCTAGTGTATCACAAAGGCACCCGCCATGGTGGATAGTACAGGGCAGGGCTCCAACATTCAGGGAACTTTGAGTCCAAAACAGCGCTGGGTTGCAATCAATGAATGGACACGTCATCAGTCACTGAGAAGCTGTGAGCCCAGGCTGACATCTGGGCCTGTGACACTGCAGAGCCCTGGGTGTCCTGACAGGCAGGAAAGGAGGGGCAGAGGTGGAGAACACTGGATGAGGAAGCAAGTAACAACAGGAGGAACACATGTAGCGAATGTGGCCAGGAAGAGGTGAAGGAGTGGGGCCTGTTAGGGAGTTAATACAGAATCTGTCTCTAAAGTAGAAGCAGAGATAAGATTACACGATTACACAGAAAATACAGTCAGATGGCACAGCCCTTTATGAACGAAGGGACCGCTGACCTCCAGCTGAAATTAAAATCTCACTCGAGTTGAGCAAGCCATGCTGCTAGAAATTGGCCATGCAGAGAAAGAACAGGGATGGTGCAGGAAAGGAGGTCCTCCCTGAGCTGTCCCCAGCCCGCGGCCATGGTCGGCACCAACTCATTTCAGCTTCGTGGGGATCTTTCCAACCCTGCCAGGAATGTACCCAGGCTCAGAGGGGACGCGTCAGAAGGCATAACTTTGCCAAAAAGGGCCCAGGCACAGAGTAGGCGCTCAATAAATGCTGCCTGCATGAGTCACTGAACTATGCAGGGCTCAACCCACAGCCTGTTTGTGCACTGCCTGAGAACTAAGAATGGTTCTTAAATGTTTAAGGAGTCGTAAGGAAGAAGGAGGAAGAGGGGAGGAGGAGGAGGTAGGGGAGTAGAAGAAGAAGAAGAGACAGAGACCCTGTGTGTCCCACAAAGGTCAGGCTATTTACTTTCTGACCCTTTACAGAAAATGTCTGCCAACTCCTGGACTAAGGAGTTTAAGTAACCATTTTGAATTTAAGACTCACCCTTGTGCTTTCCTATCATCCCCTCAGCCCCTACACCTAATGCATAGTTCGCTGTCTGAATATACTGGTTGCCTCTAGTTTGGAGGTTAATTCAGAAGGGAAGACTTAACTTGCCTCCAAGTTAAGAAAAAATGCAGGGCACCCATCTAGGAGTCTCAGAATCTAAGTCTCAGAATGTAAAGTAAGGAGGTCACAATGATTTGGGGCACCTGAGGGAGCTTAATTCAACAAGCACTTTTCGAAGGTCCAAATGCCAGGCTCTGGGTGAATAAAAACATGTTTTTAAAAGGCCTTATGCCTCCAGAGAAGACAGACCCCAAATCCAATAAACAACAGTGTAATGAAGAGAAGGAAGTCAGCAGTAAGTGTGGTGGGAATGCTAGCTGGAGCCCTTGGGAAGGCTTCCCAGAAGACACCACCTTTTAAGTGAAGCTAAAAAATGGTAAGATTCCAGAAGGCAGAGGCGGGAACACAGCCCAGGTAGAGGACCTGACCTGAGCAAAAATACAAAACAAACGGAACTAAACCATGGACAGGGAATGGCAGAGCCTTTGTGAGGCAGTAGTTAGTAAAAGGTCAGTTGGTGACTTAATTTGGGTCCCGCCCCCACCCCTGCCACTGAAGCAGACCTTGAAATAAGCACCTGAGTGTAAGGAGGATATTTGGAACATTCCAGGGAACACACAGAGCCCTGAAGGCTGCTGGAACTCAGCTCTGTTGCCAACTCTGGGACCCAGTGCAGAACATGCCTCTCAGAGTTATCCCACCCAAGGGACATGGAAGGTGGGGTATTTACATGTCAACTCCCTTTGGTCATTTTTTTAAATGTTTTTTTTTTTTTTTGAGAGAGAGACAGAGCATGCGTGGGGGAAGGGCAGAGAGAGAGGGAGAGAGAATCCCAAGCAGGCTCCAAGCTATCAGCACAGAGCCCAATGAAGGGCTCAAACCCATGAACCACAAGATCATGACCTGAGCCGAAGTCAGACTCTCAACCGACTGAGCCATCCAGGTGCCCCAATCTCTTCGGTCATTCCGGTGTTGAGGATTGCTCTGGGGGGTGAGGGAGGCATTAGCTCCCTGGCACCTCTGGCCTACCCTCTGCCCTGGCAGAGTGGGTTCTGCTGCCAGAGCCACTATTTACACATCCATGCAGTGGGTGCTGAGACACAGAGACGCACATACTGGCAGGCGGAGGGCAGTGCATGTGATGATATACTGAGACACAAGGTATATGAGCACGGGTCCACTGCATCTGCTAAGGCGGGTCCTGATCCTGGGGAGCCCTGAGTGCACCTGTGCTAGGGTCCTCCTGGTCTACAGGGACTGGGGCACAAAGAAGGTTTAGAAGCCTGGAGGAGGTAGCAGGGCCACAATTCAGAATAGGATTCCAAGGATAAGTCAGCTAAAAGGTGCACGGAAGAATTCTGTAACTTTCCAGAGGGTGACAGTGGGGTGGGAACCAGGCCATGATACTGGGACAGAGAGAAGGGAACACACACACACACACACACACACACACACACACACACACACAGAGGCAGGGCGGCCCAGGAAGCCATTGGGGTGACTCCCGTGGTTCCCGCAGGCCATAAGGAGGGAGAAGCAATGCAGAGAAAGGACAGGGCAGGTGGGCTACAAAACGGGTGGGGGCTTGGGAGGTAAGATGGGTTTAGGAGGCATCTTCGCAGCAAGTAGAAATAGTGTGGAGCTCAAGAGAGAACGTGGGACTGAAAACACACTGGGAAGTCAATAGCAAAAAGGAGAAGATATAGAGAGGGGGGACAAAGTCCACCACTAGAACTGTGAAAAATACTTGTGTTGATGAAAGAGGAGGAAGAATATGAGTCAGTGAAACAGAAGAAAAGTTGGGAGCCCAAAAAAAGAAACGCCAAGCAGAGGATTTTTAACAGCCAGATCTTCTCAACATAAGGCAATCCTCCACAGGGGGCCCACATCCGGCCGTGCCACCCTCCGTCCATCCGAAGGCAGCTGGTAGCGGCCTACTTCTGGGGGTGGGTCCGACCCTGTGCTACTGTGGATGTCATCAACCTAAGTGTATAGATTTCCATTTGTCTTGTATTTTTGCTCGGGTCAGGTCCACCGACCCCCACGGACGAAGTGTTCACAGAACCCCGTGCGCCTGTGCAGTGAGCATTTTGTGGAGGAGATATTCCATGACTTTCCATGACTCCCAAAGGGCTCTGTGAACCCACAAAGGGCAGGAACCACCAGTGAAACAGCAGCCACCCTGAGCTCACATTCAGCCTGAGCCTGAGCTGGGAGAGCAAGAGAGAGACCAGAGACCTCCCTGAATGAGTGGAAGTGGAATTTTCCCTAAACTTTGCAGAAGAAAACCGTCAGAACCAAAACATTTGACCCGCCACTGCTAGGGGCACAAGTGCAGAGAGAGTTTCATCCTTGTGCAAAGTTTTCTTTACGCCTGCCCCACCACCGCAGGCCTGGCTTATCTGCTATGCAGGGTTGCAGACAGAGCCACCCGCCAGCAGAAAGATTACCCTGAATCTTTCCTCCGAGAACAGAGAGCCTTCTGTTATGGAAAAAAGGGAAAAGAGAATAAAGATCCAATTTAAAAGGCTTTGAAAAGTGTTTCAATGCAAGGAAGTTAGCTCCACCACTGCTGGGGCACCTTGACGCTGGAGAAAGACAGCCATTGTGGCCTGCATTCAAGGTTCTCTGGGTCTGTCCTCTGTGGATGACAAAGATTGTTGTGTGGAGAGCCACACTGCTTCTCCAAATAGGACAGAGTTTGTTCATCTCAGTTTTTTCTTGCTGGCCTTACCAGCAGCTCCTGGCTTCAAAGAAGGTTCCTTGAGTGTTGCCGTCTAAATCCACAGGAGAACCCCATGTACCTAAATCTGCTCAACAGGCCCCAGGTGCACATCAGAGGTGAGGATTTGAAATCACTCTTGGACTCCGGAGATAAATGCCCACCTTTGCCATCCACCCAGCCTCGGCCGACCTCATGGCACAACTGACCCAGACAGCCATCATGCCTGACACAGGAAATGAGTATGTGAGATCCCCAGGGGAGGTGGAAAATGTACAAAACAGCAAACATTTGTGGAATCATTTATAAGGAGAGAAGAGACAGTGCTTGCTCTCATCACAGCTCTGACACCTAAATCTCTGGGATTGCTTCCTCCTCAGAATAGAATATCTAAGGCCTAGAGACCCTATGACTCCAGCGCCTCTTCCAGCTCTGGTAGGCTGGACACTGGCCTCTGGGGAGCTGCCTCCCTACTGTGCGGCACTGCAGCATCCCTGCCTGCCTCCTGCAAAGCTAGTATGTGGTCCACAGCATCTTCTGCGGCAAAACCAGAGGAGGCCCAAAGGCACCCCTGTGCGGCCTTACACAAATAGCCACCTACAAACCTTTTGGGGGTTACAGATGGTAGCAAGGCTCATGTTCATAAACAAGGATTCCACTTCAATTTAAAATAATACATAAAATAATTCCTCAGGGCACCAGGGTGGCTTAGTCAGGTAAGTGTCCAACTCTTTTTTTTTTTTCATCTTTATTTTTGAGAGAGAGGGAGAGAGAGAGAGAGAGAGAGAGAGAGAGAGAGAGAGAGAGAGAGAGAGAATGCGAGCAGAAGAGGAAGAGAGAGAGGGAGACACAGAATATGAAGCAGGCTGCAGGCTCCGAGCTGTCACCACAGAGTCTGACACAGGGCTCAAACCCACAAACTGCGAGATCATGACCTGGGCCAAAATCAGACACCTAACCAACTAAACAACGCAGGTGCCCCTAGTGTCCAACTCTTGATTTCGGCTCAGGCCATGATCTCACAGTTTATGCATTCAACCCCCGCATCAGGTTCTGGACTAGCAGTACGGAGTCTGCTTGAGATTCTGTCTCTCTCCCTCTCTCTCTGCTCCTCCCCTGCTTATGCTCTCTCTCTCTCTCTCAAAATAAATTAATTAATTAAAAAAATAATTTCTTAAAACTTAAAGAGCTCCTTAATGTGCACTGAGGAACAAGAATGGCCCATAGCGGAGGTCAGATGAATCTGCTAACAAATCAGTTTCTCCATCGATTTGTAACTTAGCTGAAAAAGTGCTAATTGCCACAGTGGGTTCGATCATTATACTCTTTTTAAATGTCCTATTCTGAGCCATACATTATTTCATTATGCTCATAATGGGCCATTGGTTAAAGTCAGGAAGCATAGGAAACACTGATGTTAAAATACAACAAATTAATGAAGACTGTAAAAAACTATAATAATTCTGCAAAATCACCATAGGATGGTTTTTTGCCAGGTAAGTAAGTTGCAGCCATCTGATCAGAAATCACATATAGTACATCTAGCTATCTTTAGTCCTTCAAAATTTGAATGTTTGAAAAGAAAATGTAGTGACAATTATATCCAGTTTGGCTTTTCACTTGTTGAGAATAACTACCCATACACACAGTATGTTATTAGTGGCCAAGTGCTTGCATATAACAGCATGATGCTGTCTCTCCTATCTTTTCATTTAACACATAATACAAACATTGCCAAAATAAATCACTGGGTTGTTTGTTTAGTGCAAAATATGGGAATCCAAAACACCAGGTCATGAAAGCGGCTTTTGTCTGTTGGATTTCAAACCACATAGTTAAATTGCAGTCTGCACTTTAATGTATATTCAGTCCCAAACAAACATGACCAATGTCATAATTTATTTGTTGGCAAAGCATACTTTTTCTTAGCTAATTTAAAAATTAAGAGGCGCCTGGGTGGCTCAGTCCGTTAAGCAGCCAACTTTGGCTCAGGTCATGATCTCACAGTTTGTGGGTTCGAGCCCACCTTGGGCTCTGTGCTGATGGCTCAGAGCCTGGAGTCTGCTTCGGATTCTGTGTCTCCCTCTTTCTTTCTGCCCATCCCCTACTCTCACTTTGTCTGTCTGTCTCTCTCAAAAAATAAACATTAAAAAAATTTTTAATTAAATTAATTAAAGCCAGTGATGTACTTACTATGACACCTAATACATAGAAAGCACAAAATAAATGTTAGCTATTATTTTTATTATTATTAAATTATTATCAGTTGTTAAATGGGGAAAAAAGTTTAAATCTCTAATAGGTAATTAATATCGGTAAATTCTAGTTGTGGAATAAAATTGATATAAACTTTAATAATACTGGTCGCATTTTTGAAGTTAAAATTATGTCCTTATTACATACCAGCCAAAAATGATTAAGTAACTTTTAAAATTCTTTTGGAGGCTGCAAGATTAAATTAGTGCAAAAAATGTTCATATTATAGAGAGAAGAGATTGATGATTGGGCAAAATGGCTGAAGGAAAGAAGGAGATATAGTCTTTCCAGTTATGAAACAAATAAGTCATGGGAATAAAAGGTACAGCATAGGGAATACTGTCAGAGATATTGTAACAGTCTTGTACGGTAACAGATGGTAGCTACAATTGTGGTGAGCACAGCATCACATCTAAATTTGTCAAATCACTATGCTGTACAGCTGAAATCAAGGTAACATGGTGTGTCAATTCTACTCAAATAAAAAAAATTTTTAGGGGGTCCTGGGTGGCTCAGTCAGTTAGGCTTCCGACTTCAGCCCAGGTCATGATCTCGCGTTCATGGGTTCACCTTTCCTTTACCACTCTTTACTCACTTTCTTGAGTCTGCCATTTTTCACTTACTTGGTTCTGGAAGTGGCCCCAGGAAATAGACCCTAAAAATGGGATATGGGGATTGCACTACTCACCAATTTGATGAAAGCATGGGTAAGCTTCTTTGTAAGGGTAGATGGGAGAGAAATAATCTGTGGTAAGCAATGCCATTACAATTATTCAAATCACCGGGATGACACATGATGGACCGCAGGTGGAAGGGAGTGCCGGGAGCCGAGGTGGCTCTAGTACTGTGTCATCAAGTAACAGTGGTGATCGCAAAAACCCTGAGATGAGCCAAATGCTTTTTCTTTTTTAGAAAGAGAGAGGGAGAGAGCAGGCGTGCATGCACAAGTGGGGGACGAGCAGAGAGAGAGAGAGTGAGACACAGAACCTGAAGCAGGCTCCAGACTCTGAGCTGTCAGTCAAGAGCCAGATGTGAGGCTCAAACTCCTGGACTGTGAGATCATGACCTGAGCCGAAGTCGGACGCTTAAACAACTGAGCCATCCAGGTGCCCCCAAATGCTTCTGACTGCTGTAGGGAGAATTCACGCAGAGAAGGACAAAATGAAAACCTTGAATCCCTGAGTAAAAGAACAGGTAGAAAATCAGGAAGATTTCACAGCAGGTTTTGACAGAGCATCTCATTATCTATGTTGCAAAGCAGATATGGCTGAGGGTCAGGCATAAAGCCTAAGTATAAGCATTACAGAGTTCAGTACCAATTAAGAGGTATCACTGCCAGGTCACTTATGCTAAGGCAGTGGTTCTCACCTGGGAGCAATCTGCCTCCCAGGATACATTTGGTAGTATCTGGAGACATTTTGCATTGTCACAACTGTGGCCAGTACTGATGATATCTAGTGGAAAGAGACTACAGGTGCCATAAATATCCCACAATGCACAAAATAGCCACTCTCCCACTCCCACCCCCCCCCCCACACACACACACACAATTGTTTAGCCCAAAATCTCAATAGTGTTGAGGTTGTAAAACACTGTGCTAGGGTAAAGGCAACTGGTGGAGACCATATAAGACCCTGGTACATGGGATGGGGAGATGAGAACTTTGAATCCCTGTATCCTCTTCAAATTTCCACACTGGTTGAAGCAGATCCTAATCTTCATAAAAGGGGACCAGAGTTCCCTTGCATAGAAGTCTGGTGTGCAGTTACTATGTAGCTAACCCTAGTCCATTAAAAAAAAAAAAAAATCAGAAGCCATTTGCTTTTACATGGCAGGGTTAGCAGTATGTTCTCACAATCTTATCCTAAAGTTCTGCCAGCTCTCCCGTTCTGTTACAATAGTCTGTTCTCTGTCACAATTTAGTCTCAATTTATGTCTTGTTATACCATAGAAAATCACAATAGTCTATTATATCTGTATAATTATGTTAATTGGACCTGTTGAGAAGGAATGAGTAAGCACCATGCATATTTTAGCAAGGCATATGCATGCCAGAAAACAAGTGATAAACTCTGCAAAAATTTAAGAACCTGACACATAAGTGAAATTTCTAAGGGTATAGCAGTTTAGAACATCTAGGTACATCCCCTCTAAAATGACAAAAATGCTGCTTTTTCCTTCCACCATTCACCATAAAGAAGAGCAAAACACTTGAGTGGGACACTCTGGATTGTAGAGGAAACACATAACACATTTGGGCATCTTGCTCTGACCTCTTGCTTGATAACTGGTAACTCTTACAGTTTTGAGAGAAGTCTGGATCAAGAGAAGTTTCTAGAGAAGTTCCTGGCTATAAGCTTCCCTGGTGTTCTGTTATTTGGTGGCCCAGCACATTCAATTCTGTGGCACACAAAGATGTCATATAGAGTCTTTACCAAGCCCTAATAGGAAAACTACAGCACAGGCCCCAGGGTTTTAGAATAATAATTCTGCTAATAATAGTACTCCATGTGTAAAGCAGCTTCTGGCTTCCTATGGAAGCCATGGAAAAGACTCAACACCAGACCACAGATACCACGTAGCTCTGTCACAAACCATCCTTCATGAACTGAGTGCTATATGATATGCTGAACCATAAAATTAGAAGTACACAGAATTCCATTGTCAAATGGAAATGGTGTATAGATCAAGATATAAGATCAAGCTGAGCAGGTCCAGGAGGTAAGAGTAGATTATACAGCAGATAGCTCAGATTCCCAGGGAACTTACTCCTACTGCTTCACTATGCCTGCCTCAACCCACACCTACGCCTCAGAGGGAGTGCTCTATAACCAATAAAGAGTGGGGTGGGGGTGAGTATGGCCTGGTTTGTTGGTGACTTACACAGTATGCTAAACAAGTCAGAAGTAAATGGAGAATATACTGCAATTCCACTCAAGGGTGACCCTGAAAGATAATGGTGAGAGGAAATCTTCCCTGTTCAGAAACTCAAGAAATGCATGTAAGTGTCCATATCACATGGAAGGAGAAAAAGCCTATTACATCTATACTGATTAGTCAGTCACTAGTAGGTAGATAGCTAGTCAGAAACAAAGAAAGACTAAGATTGAAATATTGGTGACAAAGAATGAGTCACTCAGAGTGAATTTAGAGTATGTGTGAAGACATCCACGTCCCACAGATATCCTTACCAAAGGGCATTCATGGCACAAAAGGCTTTCAGTAATCAGATGGATGAAATGACCTGTCTTTATGTATGCCAATCACCGATTTTTCCAAACACCCCACACTTGATCAATAGGCCCATGTAAAAGGTAGCCATGGTGGCAGGAGCAAAGGCTTCTCATTCATGTACTCAACATTATCTTGATCCTATATGAACAAAGGTTGTAGGTCACATGACCAAGTTAAAAACATATAAGCCAACCAGCCAAGGTGTCGGCAGAAATCAATGACACATGGAATGGATGGTGAACAACCAAAGCTTTGATTATCATCTTATTCCTCATAACCAGCTACAGAGTAGACTGTAACACCTATGTTTTGGGTTGTTTATTTTTTTTCCCACTACCTTAGATAAAGGGCACCAGTAGATGGTGACATTTTCATTAGATTCCTGGCAGGAGTATAATAGAATTGACCTCATCACACTAAGATCCAGTAGCCAATGAAACTTTGTGTTTCCGTGATGTTAGGCCCATGGGTTTTCCCTGACAAGGGAGTAGAACAGGGGCTGAATGTGCTAGATATTTTCCATTTTTCCTCCAGATCTGCTCTCCACCCTTCTCCACCTTGCTCTGGGCCTCGGGTCACCGGCCAGGGGGCAGTGTTGCCTCTGGCTCTTAATTGGGTTTGCCAAGGGGCATAACAGCAGGAGACTGGGAAATGGGAGGAAAGAGAGGCTGTCAGGTTTATTTCCCCCAGCTCCTTCTATGACAAATCTCAGTTTACAATCACAGTTTATGGCCAGATTCTATCCAGCAGCTTCTCCTTGGGTTCCTAACAGCCTCTTCCCCATCTCTTTCAAGCCCAGGATACTAATGGTTTCTGAGTTGTGGGTGCATCACCATACCTTACTACTCATTTCATTGTAAACAATCACTTCTTGAACCTCTCTTGCATTGCCCTTTTGGGTTTTCTGCACCTTTCCTGCTGAGATCCTAATTGACATAGGCAACTTCATTTCTCAGAGTGGAAAAACTAAGGTCTAGAGGCAGGAAGGGCATGGCTCTGCTCCTTGCCTGCCCACAGGGGGCCCCTCTGGGGAGCAAACCACAGAGTTCTGCATGGAACTGATCATCTAAAGAACACACCTCCAGAAACCTCCTTTTCTGTATTCAGATCATAAAATGGTTTGCAGGCTGGTACAAAGGTTTTCCAGAGAGGAGCACAGAAGTGGTACTGAAATAGGTCTCCAATCCAGGACTCTAGGGTCCCATAATACTTCTATGCCATCGACTGTCAATTATTTCACAGAAGACACTTGTGCATCCAAAAGGTGCCACTGATCTGAATCATCAGACTTTGGCTTGAATGTGAGGTCCAGACTCTTGTGCCTCAATTACCCCAGGAGAGCCATGACTAGTGCACCTCTAGGACAGTGACTCAGCCTCCCATCACACATATGCATGCACTGATTGCATTTCATGTACCAGCCTTGTACCAGCCATGGGAAGAGAAACTATTTTAGGTGTCTCACAAGACTGGTGGAAGATTTCCTAGGTAAGGAAAAATGGGAAATGGCTAAATATACACAATGGAAACTTATGCAGCTATTAAAGGTATTTATAGAAAGTTTGAAACAGGACAGAAAGTGTTTATGACAAAATACTACGAGGAAAAAGCAGGGTACAAAATTATATGCGTTTATATAAATATACACCCAATATGCTTAACACCATGTAAAAATGCATAAGGGAAAAACAGATCGGACAATAGTGTACCAAAATGCTAATAGTGGGACACAGGGTATTTCTCTGTATTTAAAATTTTCTTATAATCAGCATCAATTACTTTATGTCCTGTTATAACCTATTCAATTATACAAGTAGTTTTGAAAAATATTCTCATTTTTAAAATACTCAAACTGTAGGTATAAAATGCAAGTCCCCCTTGAGGATGGCACCCCCAATCCCAGGTCCCTCCCAAGAGAATCACTGTCTTCGGCTGGCTTCTTGTGTATGTAGAGAAATGAAGTTATCATATAAGGGAGGTTTTTAACATAAAGGGTACATTACACAAATTATTCTGTGAATTACTTTCTCCACTGAGTAATAAAGCGTGGGGGTCTTTCTACAACACTGTAAACACATCTAGCTTAAGGATCTTCAACCTTAAATAGCAGGTCCTAATATGGCTATTTCACAGTTTATTTAATATTCAGGACATTTAGGGTTGTTTCTATTTTGTCCCTGTTAGAACCAAAATGCACTTAACAGTTGCATAAATGACTCTGCACACATTAGGACTATGTTTCTAGACTAGACACAAAAGAAGTGGAATTTCTGGTTGGAGGTTTGGATATTCTAATTTTAGAAGTTCCCATAGACAGATTAGATCTCCCCAGACACCACTGATGACTTCTGGGGAAACTGGGGATCTTTGCCAGCCAGAGGATTCTAGAGGTTCTTGAGGTTGAGTTTCCTGGCTTCCCTGGGGTCTTGGGGATCTCCGAGTGGAGAGATCCCAGCACCCAGGAACACAGTCTCTCCATGTCTGCCCACCAGATGTGTTCTGAGAACCAAGCCATAGACCTGGCAGCATCCTATTTATATTCAGATCATGAAAAGATGTGTAGCCTGGGGAAAAAGGTTTCTCAAAGACAGCCCACCTCCCACTGAAACTCACCAAAGACCTCTATGTCTCATGCAGTAAAGAGTTTGTTTGCTTTTTTTCCCTAAGGAACTGTCCCCTGGGACCTGAAAGTCAGAACGAAGTATTTTAACATTCCAGAGACTTAATTTCTGAAAGAAAGAGAACTGAGAACAACTGTTTTGCTTTCTGTGGAAATGGTGTCCCTACTTGAAGAAGCAAAATGGATTCCAGTGCAACCCAATCTCAGCTGACATGGGCTCTGTCTGGCCTTTGCTCTCAGAGGAATGTCCCCTAGGAAAGCCACAGAGTCTCCACGTCTGTGGGAGGCTGAGCTACACGCTAGATCCACTCTATCCATCTTACTGAGGCTGGGTCTCAGCGGGTCCCTCTGTGAGAGAAGAAGCCCTCGGCCTTTCACACCCTAGGCAAGGTGTCTCCGAAACATCCCTTTGAAAAGCCCCTGAACTGGCCTCCGTGGGGCCTCAGCACTCCCACCTCTGACTCCCTTCAGCCCAAGGCAAGGAGACAGGCCCAGGGAGAGGCCAGATCTGCACAAGTCCTCACATCCTGCCCCAAGGCCTTTCCACATGACCCCTCCTCAAAGTCCCACAGGCAGGGCCCAGCAGCTGGGATAAGGTAGAAAGTAATGCCCTAGAAAGGCTCCAACAGGGTTTCCAGGGCTTAGGGGGAGGGAGAGGCCTCTGCTTGTGTCTGTGGTGGGGTTGGGGAAGGACCCATGGAGCAGGACCACCACGAGACCACGACAGGCCCACAGCCCTCATTTCAAAATCTTTAACCTGCTATGACTTTGGGAAAACACATGCGTCTAAACATGACAGTCATTGATCACCTACCAATCCTCAGAACAAATCCCAAATCTGTCCCCTTGGCCACCCTCCTAGTTGGCACCCACCGTCTCTCCCAGGTGACCACTGCAGCCTGCTAGGTCTCCCCACTTCCGCTCCTGTCCCTAATGATCTACTCTACACAGTAGCCAGAGAGGTCCTTTCTTATAAAACAAATTATATAACATACTCCCCCACCTAGAAATTTCCAATAAGCTCCCATTGCTCTTGGAAAAACTCAAATCTATCACAGCCAACAGGGCCCCAGGGACCCAGCCCTGCCCACCTCTCCAGCTTCCCCTGCATTCAACCTCTCCCTACCTTCAGCCCTTTTTTCCAGTTGCCCTTCAACATGTCACACTCACTTCTGACTCAGGGTCTATCTTAGGTTCCCAGAAGCAGAAGCCAATAGGAGGTTCATGTGAAAGGGACTTATTAGGAAAGCATTCCCACAAAACACCAGTGGAAAAAGTGAGCAAGAAGGAGCAGAAGGGGACAAGGCCAGGGGAGTGAGCACCATCTAGCAAAATCCCACTGAGGGTGACTGGGACACGATACTTCTGGGGAGCCCTGGAAAGTATGGGCCACCCCCCACCAGAACAAAGGAACTGGTGAGCACACCCCTGGAGCCTTCTGCTATCAGTTAGGGCTGCCCCCCTGGAAGTCCCCAGGTACATCCTTGATCTCCATGTGGAGGGAAAGCAGTACCAGGAGCTTAAGGTCAGTTTGCCAACACAGAACCACAGGGACAAGCGATTGGGAGGGAACAGGCAAGAGAAGTGAGCAGAGCACAGGAAGGGACATGCAGGCACATGGGCAGAGAAGCCCCAGCATCAGTGAAGGGTCTCTGCCCCTGCTTTTCTTCTGCTTCCTGCCAGGACTCCCTCCTGCCTTTCATTTGGGTGTGCATTCAAATGTCACTGGGTCCAACTACCAGAAACAACCTTCCCTCCTACCCCATCACTCTTTACCACCTCACCCTGATTTAGTGATAGTTTTCTCTGTGACACAAACCACCATCTGTAACCATCTGGTTATTTGCTGGCCTTGTGCCTCCCACTGGATGGTGTGGCTCATTCACACCTTGTGGCCCCAGCACCAGCACAGTGGGTATTTTGAGCACTTGGTGAGTACTGCCTAGCACATCTCAGCCGACTTATATAACTTTTTATTCACAGTAATCCCCCCTTATCCACAGGGGATGTGTTGTTCCAAGACCCCCAGGGGATGCCTGAAACTGTCATTAGTACTGAATCCCATATATATCATTTTTTTTCCTACACATACATAACTATGATAAGGCTTGATTTATAAATTAGGCACAGTAAGAGATTAACAACAGTAACTAATAATAAAATAGAATAATTATAACAATATACTGTAATAAAAGCTATGTGTGGTCTCTCTCTCTGAAAATATCTTACTGCACTGTACTCCCCCCTCCTTCTTGTGATGATATGAGCAGATAAAATGCCTGCATGGTAAGGCAAAAAGGGGAGAACAATGTAGGTATTGTGATGTGGCATTAGGCTACCACTGACCTTCTGATGATTTCTCAGAAAGAGGATCATCTGTTTTTCAGCCTTCAGTCGACCACAAATAACTGACATGGTAGATAAAAGGGGGGATTACTGGATTTCCATTTGATGAGCACTCGTGTGCTATTCACTACTCAAAATTCCTTACCGCTCACTTAATCCTCCAAATAACCCAATGAGGTACATACTGGTAGTGTTCTCATGTTACATGTTAGGAAGCTGAGGCTCAGAGGTGAATCAACTTGTCACAGTTGCACAGCAGGGCAGAGGTGTGGTCAGGGAGTCAGGCCGGCTGAGTGGCTCCAGATGACCTCACCTCACCATTATATCCCACCTCAAGGTGCCTACCAAAGAAGTGCCGAGGCTTTTCCAAAGCCCCAGAATTGGAGGGAAGTGAGGCTGGGATTCTGACCCCAAAGCCCGTTCCCCACTGAGGCGACACTATACTCAGCCACCCATGGGTAGCGTGAGTAGTCCCTCCTCCTGTGGCTCCCCACTGCACGTTCTTAACTCCCCTACTGGTACCGGGTGGCTGTTTCTAGCCCACTTCCCAGGAAGGAGGGAAATGCTATCCCATGGCTGAGGAAGCCTCTCAGGAGGGACTGTCACTGAGCCATTGAGCCCCAGGGCCAAGCCCCTCTTTCTCCACCCACAAGTTCTGTAAGCCATTGAGCGGCCAGAGCTGGGATGCTAGTATGACTCAGACATTTTACAGCCAGGGTCCCTTGCTGCAACAAGTCCAATCGCCCTCTCTAGAAGCAGAGCAAAACTCTCAAAAAGAAACCATTCTGAACAAAGCCAGTAATGGTTAAACGGTTGTGTGTGTGTGTGTGTGTGTGTGTGTGTAGGAGGGAAGGGGAGACACATGCACATAGGCAGATAGATGAGGCAGTGATCTATGTCCCACTTCTCAGGCTGGAAACCTCCCGTCATTCAGAGTAAAACCTCATTAACCCAAATACCACATGACTGGAGACAGGAGGGCACAGTACTGACCGCCGTGCCTCCCCCAGGCAAGACAGCACATCTGAGGGGAGCACCCCAATTCAGCAGTGATTCCCGCCACACTGCACTTACCCTGCTCATCAACTAGGCTTTGATACAGACACACACCCCAGCCAGCATGCCCATAATTATGGCAATCCCCAAACTGTTATAGACAACTCACTGGGGGGTTACCCAGTACCTTCTAATTAGTGTTAAACACTGATTATCCGAGGCTATTGATATTGGCCTTAATCAGTAATTACAATCCTCACATAAAATATTTAATAAGCATTCATAATACAAGAAATTTGATTAAGAGGAGAGTATTTTTCTTGCATTTCCACATTGGTCTCCCGAAGGCTTAGATGGGTTTGTGCTAAGCAGGAGTAAATACAGCCGACGCAATTACCCACCAAAGGCGGCAGAAAATAGCAAACTCGGATTCACCCACCCCTACTCTGAAATACTCAGCTATAGAAAAGGGCCACAGATGGGTAATGCACAAAAGATATGCAAATATCCAAAAAAAAATCTGTGGGAAAATGTTGAGCCTCACTAGTAATCAGGAAATACACATTTAAATCAAACACTGTCCCTTCGATCAAATCAGCAAAACGTACAACTATCTCCGTGTGCTGTTGATAAAAGTGTGTGCTGGCCCACCACAGCCTCCTGGGATATATCCCTCCCTCTTCTGGAAAGTGCACCCTCCTGCAAGGAGCCACTTCTCCGCTCTGCAGCCACGACGGGAAGTGGAGCTGCTATGTTCTGTCTTTCCGTCATTCCCAGCTACTGCACATGGTGAGAACTACAACTCTGTCCTGAGCTGGGCCCCTCGCGGTTCCCCGTGCTGTCCTCAGTGCTTGGTCAGAGACAGGCCAATAAGACACTTCCCTGTGGGACTCCAATCTGGGACAGAAAGGACCGCTTCAGTCCCTCTCTAGTGGCAAAGATGGAGGATGCAAGCCAGAAAACCAGCAGTGACCGTACTGCGTCAAACTCTCAGTGACGCTTACACATGGGTTTGCACAACCAAAGACCTAGCTCAAGATACAGCTGGTTAGGGTTGTTGTCACAAGAGCAAACAGGTGCCTGAGCCACAGCAACCAGCCCTGCTTTTGCTCTTAGAAACAATGGGAACTTGCCTGAGTTCTCATCTCAGGCTGAGTCAGAAGGACCACTCCTGAGCCCAAAGCGAGCTTGGAATCAGGCCCTCACACTGCTCTTTGGGTAGAATGCAGGGTGGTGGGAGAACTCTGCGTCCTTAGGGAGCTGGGAAAGACCTCAGAGATGCCGGGCAACTCCCCTCCGTGAGAATTCCATTACTGCTTTGCACCATCGGTGCCCGGCACTGGCACCACCACCACCACCACCACCACACACACACACACACGAGTACAAAGTTTATGGTGATAAGTGATCTCCAAACCTCTAGCAAACCCCCCGTAGGTGGAAAACCCAAGCACAAAAACTCCTAAATGCTCATGCTGCATGGACCCCCCAGGCCTTGGAAGAAACTTTGGCTTTCTTCTGCCTAGATACTTTCTCTGCCTTTTAATGGCCCACCTCAGAGCAGCTAAGTGATGTGCCACATGACTTCTAAACAGGCACACAACTCAAACCAGACAAAAGGGGTCCTACTCATCAGAGACCAGAGGGCTGCTTCAATAAATAAATAGCAATAATCTGCAACTGTGCCCAAGGACAGGCTTAGTTTAGTGCCTACTATCTCAACATAATTATCAATAACACCTTTCCCTCTCAAAGGCAGTAAATGAGCATCATCTATATAGAAATCTGTAAACCACCCATGCCAGCCCCACAGACACAGACCTTCATGCATCTCCTTGCTTCCTTCAACATGGCAGTTCTCCTGCCTTGTTGGGACTCCATGCAAAATCTCTTAAATTTCCTTTCACTGTGCAAAATGCCTACGGAGCAAAATCTAAAATTCTTTTTCAGCCATCAGCTCACAGAATGGCTGAGGCAGCCCTGTGCCCTTCCTCTCATGTGTGTGCTGGGCCACCTTGTCCCTTCCAGCATGTCGGCATCCTTTAGTGGTTTAGGGAAGAATTTCTCTCTCTAGACTGGTTGTTAGTTCAAAGCAAGTTACAGAAAGTTGACTGATGATGGACTCCAAGAGAAAATGAATTCACCTTCACGGGGCTCCTTCAGCCATGTCTGGAGAAAACAGTAGAAATTCCTTCCTGCCCGCCCCCCACCCCCTACCACAGGCTACCCCATTCTAGAATGGTGTGCTACAGGCAGGACTTGGGAAATCTCTTCCTGGGCAGGCCTGTCTGTTATTTCTCTGCCCTAGAGAGGGACTTCCAGGTTCAAATTCAACCTCCAGCACTGACTAGTTCTATGACCTTGGGCACATTACTGAACACCTCTAGCCTTCAGCTGCCTGTCTACCGAGTTCCAAAGTTAAATAAAAGAGGGCAGGCAGAACATTTAGCCTGGTGCAAAGAAGCTCTAGACAAATGTTAGCTATTGTAGGTAATAATAGTAGTTCATGACCCAGTGGTGCAAGTTGACTGGCTGATATTTAAGGAAATCTGACAACTTACTAAGTCTAGCGTAAGGATGGGTAGACTTAGGCCAGGAAGACCAAGTGCCCACCACCAAACCCCTATCTCTAAAAGGCCAAGCAAGGCCAAAGGTCCCACACCCACCTTTCTACCTGCAGAGAACACACTATTCCTCCAAGAGCACCCAACCGAGAATTCAATTCGTAAGCACTATAAGCAACAGGCACCATTGTATCCCCATGCTATAGTTGAGAATACTGAGACTAACTTATCCAAGGCCACCCAACCTGCAAGTGGTAGCACAGGGCTGCCATCTTAGGAGCCTGGGGTAGTAGTGAGCACTGCCCATCACTGCCTCCTGTGCTCCAAGAAAAAGTTTGTGTTCTTGCCCAGCATCAAGGCAGAAATAAGCAGGACTCAGTGAAATGGTGATTTTGTGGAGGAAGGACTAGAGGCCCCAGGGAACGGGATCACGGGGGAGATGAGAACATATTTCTGCACCTGTGACCTCCAGCAGGAACAGACCATCACTGGGTAGCACAGGTGGGCAGCACAGGGCACACCCGCCTCCCACTCTGTCTCCCCTCACAAAGCACTCCTCCACTCTGCTGCATACTCAGTCAGCAAACCATGCTCAGCTCTCCCACGAAAGGCATACTGCTGGAGGCTGCAAGTACTGCAACCACCACCATTTCCACTTTGCCTTGTATTTCTAATGGCTGTCACTAGCTATGCTCCAAGGGACCAGCATAGAAATACACCCTGATTCCAAAAGACACCGAATGGCCGAGAGTGACCCACCATAGGAAGGCAGGCCTGGGAATGTTTGCCATGATACCTTCACCTGGTAACAAAACCTCACACCACAACAGGCTCAACTGGGGTGCCACGTGTCCAGCCCAACACCCACAGGAGTGAGAAAAGGAAGAAGCACAGCACACCATCATGGAAACCATGTGTGGGGCCAGCCATGATTTTGCCAAAGCTTCGGGGAGAAAGACGATGTGGACAGTGTGTTCACGGGATCATGATCACCTGGCCCTTCTCCCTGGATGCCCATATTCTCCAGCAGACTCCAGGCCCAGATAATTTGGCAGGTGGCAGCCCACTGAGGGTCAGGTCTGCACTGCTATTGGGCAGGAGATAGGACAAACATGACAGCTTCGGGGGACTTTTGAGGACCAGGACTCAAGGTGTCTAACAACTCCACCATGATACTCTGGTGTGCACTTTCTGCCCTGGATTAAGAGAGCCAGGAGAGCCTCTCAGCCAGGCCCTCAGCTGGCCCCACGTGGTCCTGGAGCCCCAGGACTCCTCCACCTCAAAAAGTCCAGCACCAGTTTTCTCTTCCTCCCAAGTGACCTTTTACTCCTCAGATGCCCACAGGCAAAGGAGGTCATCATGTGGTCTACAATCCCTCCTTGGGCAAAACGGTGACCCCACCAGCCCACTTCTCTCAAGTAGGAAGCAAGGAATATTTTCTACTTTAATGGCAGCCATTAAATGTTTCATGGGCCAAAACTAAGGCCAGATCACTTTATAATCATTCTTCTGGCTCCTGCATAATTGATGTCCCTTATGCACTTTTCATGATCTAATTTATCTACCTCCTAAAATATTTTGTAAAACCTGAGTCCCATCTGTAATAATCTATGTCCCATTATAAAGTGTACTGAAGGATTTGCTACCCAAGCCACATGTGTGTGCAGAAACTTAGCCGTACCAGGTGGAGGCATGGCAGCAGGGACAGAGATCTGACAGGTCTCAGGAAACCAAGGCTGCCTCACTTAGAAAATACACACAGGGGACAGGAAAAGCAAGGCAGGAGTCGAGGGAACAGAGGATTTTTGGGTGGCAGCTAGAGAACACCTGCTTTTTGCCCCGTAGGGTAACAAAAGCAAAAACAAAAATGACAGTAACAATAGTAATGGTGCCTTTCACTCTGTCAAGACTTTCAAGTGCCAGGTACTATGCTAGCAAGGCATTATCTCATTTATTTCTGACTCATGACATAGGGACTATCACTGTTCCCATTTCACAGATAAGAAAACAGAGGCTTGGACAGGTAAATAACTTGCTCAAGGCCCCGTGGTTAGTAAATGAGAACCTGACAGTCTTATTCAGAATGTAGGCTCCTAATCTCTGCTCCATTCTATACTTCTTGGTGCATCTAATTCCTAAAACTGTGTGTGTTCCATGAACCTAGAAATCCTTGAGCTTCAATAACTAATCAGCAAGCCTTTTAGGGTTGAGTTGTCAGATTTAGTTTAAAAAACTGGATACCCAGGGGAGCCTGGGTGGCTCAGTCAGTTGAGCATCTGACTTCGGTTCAGGTCATGATCTCACAGTCCGTGAGTTCGAGCCCCACATCGGGCTCTGTGCTGACGGCTCAGAGCCTGGAGCCTGCTTCAGATTCTGTGTCTCCCTCTCTCTCTGCCTTTCCCCCACTTGCACTGTGTGTGTGTGTGTGTGTGTGTGCGTCTCCATCTCAACAATAAACATTTAAAAAAAATTTTTTTTAATTGATACCCAGCTAAATGTGAATTTCAAATAAATAACAAATAATTACTTAGTATAATTATGTCCCAAACATTGCATGCAATAACCTATATAATATTTGGGACCTACTTATACTAAAATATGATTTTCTGTTTATTTGAAATTCAAATTTAACTGAGTATCTTCTGTTTTACCTGGCAACACTCAGCATGTGTCCAGGCCTACGCTGGGCTCTTTGGGATTAGTGGAGACCACCCTCAGAGAACCCAGGCTACCTGGGGGAAATAAGATGGACACCAGGACAAGAGACAAGGGTGAAAAAAGGTCACAGTCTGACCCCAATCTGCCTGGTAGAGAGCAAAAGGTTGCTGGTGTGAGAGCCTCACAATGCAATAGTTTTCTGGCAGAACCGGGACATTGCACCGTTCCCAGAAGAGCAAGAGTAAGAAGAAAATGGAGCTACATACCAAGGAGGGCCTGGTGGCTCAGTCGGGTAAGCGTCTGACTTTGGCTCAGGTCATGATCTCACAGCTTGTAAGTTCGAGTCCCACGTTGGGCTCTCTGCTTACAGCTCAGAGCCTGGAGCCTCCTTCAGATTCTGTGTCCCCCTCTCTCTGCTCCTCCCCCACTCACACTCTGTCTCAGAGTGGCTGTCTCAAAAATAAATAAACATTAAAAAGAAAAAGGGAGCTATCCCCACCAGCACACCCATGTACCACCCCCAGCACTAGAGGCCCATATTTCAGCTCCTGGGTGCAGCCAAAAAAGGACTCCAGGCTGGAGTCCAATGGCCAGAGCAACAAGCTCCAGAGGACTGAGCTCGCCCCACCCCACAGGTGACACTGACCAGAGTGGCCCACCTGCTGTCTGATTATCTGACACACACTCATACCCAGGGCCTTGGCTTGCTCTGCCTCTCCCACCTGGAAGCTGCCCATCTGTTCAAACCCTGCCTTCCTTGAGGGTCCAGCTCAGCCCTACCTCTCCAGGAAGCTTCCACCTACCCCCACCCACCCACCAATTTCCCCCATTCTGTGCCAACCTTCAAACTTTTCCCTTGCACCAAACACTTGCCCATTATTACTTACTGAGCACCAAGCATAGAACCTGGCACATAGCAGGTGCTCATCAAATGCTTGTTGAATGAATGGATGAGTGAATGGATGAGTGACAATTACCATGGCTTTGTTCTACACTGCCTTCTACGTGCACAAGTCCCAGCAGAGGGAAGAGAGCACACCAGAGGAGGCAAAATAAAAACCCTTGCATGCTGATGCATCTTTCCACAATCTGGTACCCAGCCCAGCTCCAGGCATGGAGCAGATTCAGTAACTGTTCAGAGAGGTGGAATTAAATGGGAAGGAAGGAAACGTAGGAGGTACCACTCAGGCTAGGTACTGAGAACCACTGGCTGTACTCCAGCCTCCAAAAGAGGCTTGCTGGAGGACTTGGGCAAGTCACAAATCCCCTTTGCTTCAGTTTCCTTAGCTAGAAAACAGGGAGCAGACACATTGCTTCAAATGCCCCATGGCTTAGTGCCAGAATTATAAGATCACCATGATTTTTTTAAAATTTTTTTACTGTTTATTTATTTTTGAGAGAGAAAGAGACAGAGCGTAAGTAGGGAGGAGCAGAGAGAGGGAGATAAAGAATCCGAAGCAGGCTTCAGGCTCTGAGCTGTCAGCACAGAGCCTGACGTGGGCTCAAACCTGTGAACAGTGAGATCACGATCTGAGCAAAAGTCGGACACTCAACCAACTGAACCACTCATGTGCCCGAGATCACCGTGACTTTAGTATCTCCCATCATGCAAGGCACGCAGGAGGTCTGGAAGCTTGGTGGGTTCAAGGCGCTGGTCCTTGGCAAGTTTCTCTCCCACTGGCCGACTCTCGAGTCCAGGCTTGCCATGGCCCCTGACAGTGATAAACTCCCCTCATGAGCCTAGCCACGAGCCCTGCTCACAGCCAACGCTTCTCCAAGTCCAGCCTCTGAGCAGAGGCCAAATAAAGATGGATATTCTCTCTCCCACCGTAAACACAGCCCTCTGTCAATCTCTTGGCACATGAACCGCATCCACTGTTCTAGCACAGAATTCCACAGATGCTTATAAACACTTCCATTACTTCTGAAGTTTTATTTATGGTTTTTGTTAAACCTTTACTCTGAAATTTGCCATTTTAAACACTCCCTGACTGAGTAAGATTTATACAGGTTCTTCACACAGAAGCTACCTGTAATGGACAGAGCCAAAACCAATTTATAGGGCCTCAAGAGCAGTTGACAACTCATTTTTTTTAAGAAAGGGTTTTCTCAGGAAAAGGAGAGAAAACATTAAGATCCCAGAAATATCCACTTCCCAAGATGCTGACCACACTGAGTGCACCTACCTCTCTGCACCTTCTTTAAAAGTAGCTCAATCAAACAGCATGAGACCAGAGTACCCTTCAGACCAGGGATGGAAGCAAGGATCCCAGCCTTCCCAGAAGGGGTTCCTGTCCCTCAGTGACCTTGGAATGCTCAGGGATGCACAAGCCATAACTGAACACGCAAATTCAGTGGAAGCCAAGAGCGAGAACGTGGCAAGGGTAGTGGGGAGTCAGCCATCTTGCAAATTTATTCAATGTTCTAAATTCCCATCTAAAGCATTAGGAAATTTCCCATTTGCAGGATATAAGGAACCAACACACCATTTGTTGGCACTGGGGTGACTTTATAGGGAATTGGGCCCTGGATTGTGGTTACCCTATGGTTATTAGCCAAAATGCCTACTCTACCAATCTAGTCTATTGGGAAAAGAAATCAAAACTGACCTCCTATACTACAGGAGTTCCAGAAAAGTGAAGTATGTTTGCCTTGTGGTGGGAACTTCTTGATAGCTTTCTTCTCCCATCTATAGTAAAATCTGTCAAAGCTTTTCTTACTCCTAAAATAGTTTCCCCAAACAGTATGTCACTTTGAATTTTTTTTTTAACCCAATATTCTGGAAGGTAAAAGGAAGCAGATGTGGTACCTCTAGGGTTCTGGCTCAGGGACACACCTTCCCCCCTACACACACACAATATTTCTGCAGGGCAAGGTTTTGGATCCCCTGATGTTTCCACCCTTCTGCTTAGACTATGTGCCCAGAAACCTGGGTTGATCTTTCTGTAATCCTGAACTCCTGGGCCACTGAAGAGTAACATGGCTTCTCTGGACACAGAGATGGAATCCATAAGCAGGGTCTTTTATAGCCTTTAAGAGAAGAAAATGAGATTATTTCATCTTTGGACTTTTCAATTCTAGTGGAATGACTTTTTTCTTTTCTCAACAGTGAAAATGTTATAAAAGTATCTTTTTTGTTTTTTGTTTGCATCTCTCCCCCACATGCTGGTGTTTTCAAATGGAAAAAAAAAACTACACCAATTTTTATACAAAAAAATGCTTAAAAGATTTTTAAAAAATTAAATAAAATCCCCATCTGAAAGGAGCTTCACCCATATTTTTTCAGGCCTTGTCAAATAAATTAGGCAATCTCTTCCTTTGAAGATCAGTGGTGTAGAGATGACTTTGAACTCTTAATATCAGGCATTAGCAAGATAATGTTAGGTTTTATTAAGAATGAAAAGAATTTACCAATTTTCTTCCAACAATTCTCTCTAGACTCCACAAGGAAGCTAATCAGCAGATAATTGTTCAATAAGTCTTCCGGTCCATTCAAATCCACTGAATTGTTTAGTGGGGGTGGGAGGAAGAAGTCCTTTAAGAAACCAGTTACCACACTGCTAGGCCCTGCAGCCTGGCAAGAAGCACACAGCTCTGGAAAAAGCCAGACTACCAAAGGGTCTGGGTGTATTTGCCTGTTCAGGCCATAACACAGCACCATGGACTGGGAGGCAGCAGACACTTACTTCTCACGGTTCTGGAGGCTGGGAAGCCCAAGATCAAGCTTCTAGCCAACTGAGTCGCTGGTGAGAGGTTTCCTCCAGGCTTACAGATGGCCTCCTCCTCATGAGGTCCTTTTCTCAGTGTGTGAACACAGAGAAAGAGCACATACCTGAGCTTTCTGGCATCGCTTTGTGTAAGGACACTAACCATATCAGACAGGGACCCATCCTAATGACCTCATCTAACCTTAGTTATTTTCTTGGTTTGCCATAGTGGACGTTAGGGCTTCAACATATGACTTTCAGGGGGACACAAACATTCAGTTCATAATACTGGGTTTGCCACAACTTGGCTCTCCCCTCCAGGAAATCCATCCTCCAGGCCCCTTTTTAAACTCCCACCATGTGGTCTAAACCTTCTCTATACTCATTTCCTTGTCTCCACCTCTCCACCTCCTCTCCCCAGTACATTGTTCAGGAGCCCCCCAGGTTCCAGATGCATCTTCCTAGCTAGCCCACAGCTTTGAGTCCCTTCTCTGTTCAAAAACCACAGTGGGGGAAAAAAAATACCTCAGTAGATTGCCCACCAAGCACAGAATTAGGTCTATAATTTAGAGGGCCAATAAGTACAATGATTAAAAAAATAACTTGGAATCAGACAGATCTACATGTAAATTCTAGCTCTGACTTTTTAAAAAAAAAATTAATGTTTATTTTTGAGAGAAAGACAGAGTGCGGGTGGGAGAAAGGGAGAGAGAGAGAGGGAGACACAGAATCTGAAGTGGGATCCAGGCTCTGAGCTGTCAGCACAGAGCCCGATGTAGGGCTCAAACCCACAGACCGTGAGATCATGACCTGAGCCAAAGTGAGACACTCAACTGACTGAGCCCTCAGGTACCCGTAGCTCTGACCTTTAGGAGCTGTGTGATCTTGAGTCATTTACTTAACCCTTCTGATCCTCAGGTTCCTCTTCACTAAATGGGGAAAATAATAGCTGCTATTTCATCAGGTTGTGGTGGAGACAAAGACAGGGATGCTGGGAAGTGCTTAACAGAATGTGTGGCTCTTAAAACTAAATAACATGGTAGCCTCTCTCTATAATCCCATCTCATCCCATGGTCTCATCCCATCTCATGGCTTTAACACCATCTAAAAGCCAACAGCCTCTAAGTTCATGTCTCTAGCCCCACCCTCTTTCCAGAACTCTAGATGAGGAAAGCCAGCTACCCCACACACACATATCTCCATGCAGATACAAGACAGGCATCAGCCTTTCTTGTCAAGACAGGCTGACAGCCCATCAAATCAGCTCTGATCCAACTCCAGTGTGCTCCACCCAAAGCCTGGCCAGGCCCAGCTGCTGAGGCTGAGGCCCGGGTAGATCTTAGACTCCCCCATCTCACACACTCACATTCAATCTGTTAAGAAATCTATGTCCCAAATGGAACCACTTCTCACCACTTCCATGACACCACTGTAGCCCAGGCCACCATCACCTCTCACCTAGAGGCCACAGCAGCCTCCCAGCTGGCCTCTCTGCTTCCACCCTTGCCCCCCAAAAGGTCAGGTTTTCACACATCACACAGAATAATGCCTTTAAAACAGAAGCTACAGCGGTGCCCAGATGGCTCAGCTGGTTGAGTGTCCAACTTTGGCTCAGGTCATGATTTCAGGGTGTGAGTTCGAGCCCCACATCAGGCTGTGTGCTGACAGCTCAGAGCCTGGAACCTGCTTCGGATTCTGTGTCTCCCTCCCTCTCTCTCTGCTCCTCCCTGGATCTCTCTCTCTCTCTCTCTCTCTCTCTCTCTCTCTCAAAAATAAACATTAAAAAAAAAAAACCAGAAGGTACATCATCTCTCTCTTCCAGTCAAAATCCCCCAGAGGCTCCCCACATCACTGAGGGTGAAGTCCAAACCCTATGCTGACCTTCAAGGCCCCCAGGGGCTCTCTGGCCTTCCCTGCTACCACTGCCTCCTTGTTCACCCTGCTACAGCCACACCGGCCTCTGCTGCTCCTTGAGTACACCAGGCACACTCCTGTATCAGACTCTCACACACTTGCTATTCCCTCTGCCTGAAAGGCTCTTCCCCCAAATATGCATCTAGATCATTCCTTGCATCCTTCTCCAACTGCTAAAATGTCACCCTGTCAAAGAGGCCTACCCTGCTATCCTGGTCAAAACTGCAGTCTCTGCCCAAACACACATGTATACCCCTGATGCTCCCATCCCCCTACCTGGTGCTGCTCATTCTTTTCCCCTTATACTTACTTAGTTCTTCCTAACATGCTGCGTATATTATTTATGTGTTATGTTTACTTGTGTGCTATATTCTCCTGCTAGAATATTTACTTGTTTATAGCAGCATACCCAGCCCCTAGCAAAGTGTTCAGTACATAGTACTCATTCAGTAAATATGTGTCAGATAAGTGAAGGCTCATCCATTGATTCACATACCTCTTCAACAAATACCCTCTTGAGCATCTGCAAATGCTCAGGGTGTCACCTCTTCCAGCCACTTTCCCAGGACCCCCCTCCACAAAACCTCTTAACAAATAGCCCTGTCTCTCTGTATGCACACCTGTTTTGGGCAGACCATTCCCTGAAGACTTGACCATCCCCTCTCCTCCTATGGAAATGAAGTGTGTCCTCTAAAGGCCAACCCACCTGCCGGACCCCCGTGGAGACTATGCATCCTACGTAGGAGTGCCTACCCTTGACTTTCCCCATACCTTTCTTCCACCCATTTTCCCATCCTCCTGAGTACTGTCACAGGTGTGGTCTGTCCCATATTCCTGCTAATCTGTGAGATCTTCAGGGTTCAGAGCCATGTTTGTTCCCCTCAGTCTTGCTCACTGTGCCAGGCACACCTCAGCTGTTCCAGAAAAAATTTAAGAGTGAACTAGTATCCATCTGCATCAGACTGTAAATTAAAAAGTCAAAAGTAAACCCTAGTTTTGGAGAGTCAGCTAATTTGGCCCCTTGAGACAAGAGTGACATGAAATGATATAATTACCTTCCTCCTGCCTGGCTCACAGCCCCGTCAACGGCCCCAGAAGGAATACGCTGCCCGTCCTCGAGATGCAACTCTATGATGCAGCCAAGTGCAGCCTCTCACCTGAGGCAGCTGTTGTGCGGCCCTCCCCTCCCTCAGCCCCCACCCTACCCCCCAAAGACTGCTCCTCCAAAGTCCTGGAAAGAAGCCCAAACAGGACTCTGTGCACTTAGGAAAATAAAAATAATACACACGGCACAAACATGAGGGTATACATGGTCCCACACACCAGTCTGACTAGATTTTATCCTTGAAGTAATGACTTAGGTTGTTCAGTTTTTTGCTCCAGGGAAGGAATGGGGCAACCTCATGCCTATGATCAAACATATCCACCAGCCCTGCTCGTTCTGCGGGAAACCAACTGACACACCACTCATGACACCCCAGAGCTCATGAGTCTCCAAAGGTCCTCATCCCTGCATGTCTGTGTCCATGTGGGAATCCACATACAACAAAATCTGTGTTTCCAACACTCCATCTGACTCTTGTCCCACCTCACCCCCACCCAGCAACAGACTGACAGCACCAAGGAAAGGAGAGGAAGGCAAGGCCTATGCTTTAACCACATTTCCACTCCTTTTGCTCATCTTCCCAGAGGAGAATACAGTGGAAGTCATGGAAAGTCGAAGGAGCAGGATTATGTTAAATTAGATGTCCCTCCCCAAGTCAGCAGTGATCCCATGGCCCAAAGCAGCAATCCAAGTTTTATTTGGTCATAAACATTAATGGGACCAAATCTCAGGGAAAGGAACAAGAGAAGGCAAATGCCAGAGAGCAAGCAGCACAACATAAAACATGGGTGCAGGGCAGGATGGGGAAGGTCAGGGCTCGGGGGAAAGGGACCCCAAATTCTCCTGCCACAGAGAGACTGCCTTTGCCCACCTAGGGGAATGGATCCAGATAGCTATTCTAATGCCTGAGAATTCTATTAACACTTTCCTTGAGGAGGAAGAAAACACTTAAAGTAAGAAATGTGTTCTTAGTGGCCCAATCTCTGCCAAAAAGCAGGGACAACAGAGCACACCCCCCACCTTGACCAGTGTCTTCTTCATCCGAGACCACCTGACACCTGGGCAGGGACCCCCATCTAGACATCTGTCCTACTGCAAAACTGACAGACCCCAATCCCAGCACTGTTTTATCAGTAACAGCCCACATGATTTTAGGAAAACTCATCCAACCTCGGGCTCCGTTCTGTCATTGCTAACACAGAGCACATCTCCTCTGACTATTGGGGTCCTGGGGGTCATGTGATTGATGAGAGTGTGCTATAATCCAAGCCAGGCCCTGTGCTAAACATGTCATATGCATGCACTCATTTGATCCTTTCAATAGCCCTGTGAGACAGATATTATGAGCCCATTTTACAGACTGAGAACCTGGAGCTCAGACAGCCTAAGCTCCTAGATCAAGGTCTCGCAGCTGGAACAGGCAGAGCCAGAACTAGAACCTAGATCTATGCCAAGAGTCTGTGCTTTTTAAGCCATACATGATGGGACCTGATCCCATGCTAGGTCAAGCTCAGTCCCAGTGCACAGCAGTTGCTTAAGCAAAGCCTGTTCAATTGAATTGGGGCTACCTTCCTCGGACTCACATCTCCCTGCAGTAGCCCTTTGGAGGCCTCTTTGCCAGACTGAGTTAGAAGCAGCCCCAGGTCTGTTCTTCTTCCTCTGACAGGGAGGGGAGCCATGGGAGAGTGGAAGCTATTTCTGATCCCTCCAGCTCTGCATTCAGATTTTAACTGAGAGAGGGGAAAAGCATATTTTCTTTCCCAATTTCTTCTCTCATTTGAATATTGGATTTCCACATGTGGATTTGTAGAAGCCTGGTTCCCCAGAGGAATTCCCAGAGAAGCCATCTGCCTGTGTGCTTCTGAGACTCCTTGGCAAAGGGAAATGTAGGATGTTAATCAATCATCCGAGGGGGAGCTGCTCACCCCTTCCCTGAGAGATGGGCATGCACGTGCCCTTGAACATGGAGAGGCTGCATCACCAGAGAGACACAGATTCGGGCTCTGCAGGCGCTCTGGCCATTCCAGGGTCACCTCTGACTTGGGTCAGGTCAGGTCTGCCCAGGCCAGGAGCCAGGGCAGTGGAGAAGCAGGACAGAGGGCCAAGCAAAGCCTTGAAGAGGCTGGCACTTTGTATTACAAATGCTATGTCCTGCCAGGAGCAGACCCCATCCCTGACACAGTCAGGGTTGCAGACATAACACTGTGAGGACACCCAAAATAAGTCAAGTCATAGAGCTATCCCCAGAAGGTCAGCACACAAATGTGGCCCCACAATGACCCTTACATGTAGCTGCCCCATCCCTGTGGGCAGGAAAGCCAGGTCTGTGTGAGCCACCGCAGGTGACAATTGGGTGAGCCTTCTAGGTACAGCCCTCCCTTCCAGGACAGCCACTGGATTCAATTCATCTCATTGGGAATAGAGGCAGCATTGGTAACAAACCAATGTAAACAGACAAACCAGCTTCCAAATGGAATGCTGGAGCCCCAGAGAGCATCTGGACTATCATGTGGTCTTATCAGTGGAGAAACCCAATCTCTGAGAGAGACAACTACTTCTCAGGGACACACTATAAGCCTCCCAGGCCAAGACTCCATCCCAGCACTCACGAGAACCATGTCCACTCAGGCTCCAAGTCAGTGGCACCCATGTTTCATGGCCACCAGGGGGAAGATGGGAGAAGACGGCCACCCCTGAACCATTCCTGACCCCTCTGGTGGAAGCCCCAACCTCTGAAGTGGTTCCTTCTTCTTCTATGTCCCTCTGCTCCTCTCTCCAAGCTTCAGGGATTTCTGTCACATGTTCAGGCTGCCCCTGGTGCCTTGACTAAAAGGTTTTCAAAATGAGAAGAATTTCCTTAAATATTTCATCGCTATATGCAAAACAAGGCAGTCAGAACAGCCTGGGGCCTGGGCTGCTGCAGTAGGGAGAGGAGATTGGACAGATGGAGTGTTTCTGCTCACGTCCTGATCTCTGCGGAGCTTTCTGGGCTGAGGTGAGCTTCACCTGGCCATGAAGGTGAACATACACACTGGCCATTGGGCCAGCTGCTCTGGCTGAACCAGGAAGCAACTGGCCTGCAAGCTGCAGCTGAGTTGTGCTGCCTGAACAGATGCGTCTGTGCCCTGGCTCTCACAGGACCGTCACAAGCTCAGGGGAAGCCACTGCAGGCCCAATGATAAATGCCCTGCCTAACTTCCACCATGGGAGAGGAAATTCAGAGCTTGGGAGTTCAAAGTGTAGTTAGCAGGAGAGGAGGGAGTAATCAAGCCCTCCAAGATGCATATGTTGGGGGAGGAGACTGGCATAGGGTTTTCATAGGCTTTCTGTAACAAAAGGGATCTGTGATCAAATATATTTGGGAAACACTAGGTTGAAGAAAGTTTAACAGGGGCACATGGGTGGCTCAGTTGCATAAGCACCTGACTCTTGATTTTGGTTCAGGCCATGATCTCATGGGATTGTGAGTTCAAGCCCTGCATCAGGCTCTGTGCTGACAGTGCAGAGCCTGCTTGAGATTCTCTCTCTCCCTCTCTCTCTGCCCCTCCCCCACTTGTGCATGTGCTCTCTTTCTCTCTCTCAGAATCAATAAATAAACATTTTTTTAAAAAGTGGGGGCGCACCTGGGTGGCTCAGTCAGTTGAGCGTCCGACTTCGGCTCAGGTCATGATCTTGCAATCTGTGAACTCAAGCCCCGTGTTGGGCTCTGTGTTGACAGCTCAGAGCCTGGAGTCTGCTTTGGATTCTGTGTCTCCCTCTCTCTCTGCCCCTCCCCTGCTCATGCTCTCTCTCTCTCTCTCTCTCTCTCTCTCTCTCTCTGTCAAAAATAAATAAACATTAAAAATTTTAAAGAGAAAGAAAGGTTAACAGATTTCTTTTACAGAAGGACTTCCCAGATCCCATGATACACTGATGGTCACTAAGAATGTCCAAGACGGGAGCAGAGAATATGTCATTTCCCAGTATCATTCAGAGGGCCACAGGAAGCTTTGAAAGAGCATCTCCCAAGACTTATACCCAACAGGACCCTCTGAATGGAGTGAAATGGTATCTAGAGGAAGTTCAGGAAAGAGATACAAACATTCACAGGAGCCAAGTCTCTGTGAGGTCTTGGGAAACAGGCCTCCTTTTCTATGAGGCTTAAATTCCCTACCCAGAATGACCACCAGTGAGTAAGGAAAATGCAGTACCCAAGCTAGTATTCACATGGACAGGTGGTTTGGGAATGTAGGTATGTCATGGCGGGAGGGGAGTCTCCTGGAGTACTCTGGGAATCACGGCGGCTCCCAAGCACTTAAGACGCTGACACCCCCTGAGACCCTCCAGACCCTGCCCCATGCACCCCCTTTTCTCCCTGCTCTCCTCCACCCCTGCTTACCAGTGATTCTCCACCCCAACCACTTTCCAAATTGTCCCTGACACAGCTGTCTCTCAGATAAGCACAAAAGTGTGTTTTGTAACCACAGAGAAAAATAATCCGTGCTATCAGATTAACAAACAAAACCAAGAAGCTTCAAAATGAACAGTGTCCATCCCTAACTCTACTGAAGACCAGACCATGTTGAGTCCAGGACTTCTCATCCTCCTCATGACCCCTCTTCCTCTTAGTCCTTCTTAGGGGTCACTCTCAACCATGTCTGTCCCCAGGGTGGCAGCAGCTCATGTCCATCTCCCCTGGCTATATCTGAGCTCCTTCTCTCTGATCCAGAGGTCCACCTCAGGGCAGCATTTCCTCCTCCAGATATACCCTCAGGTCAAACAGTCCACAAACACCCAGCAAAGCTCTGGAACCCAGCATACAGAAGCCCAGACATTCCACACTTTTCCCTATCCCTCGCTCCTCACCCAAGGACCACATGGCCCAAAAGCACTTCCTTCATGTGGAGACCCCACAACACCTATAGCCAAATCAACACAGCCCCCCATCTAACCTAACCAGGCCCCACTCACCCTCAGATGCAGGCTTGCTCCCACACAGCTGCTCGGCCTGGTTTCTCCCTGTGGGCTGCTGTGCCCCTTCACAGGCTTCCCCTCAACAGGCTGAAAAGAAGTAAAAATAACATTTTGATTCATGCGCTTTGAGAATCCAAAAAAGTGTTTTCTAGAGGTTCAGAATGTCATCATCTTTGAAATTCAGCTAACCCAGCTGCCTCATTTCCCAGGGGAGCTGGGAGAGAGAGCTGAGGGAAGCCAGTTCTGAGAGGACGTGTCTGCCCAGGAAAGTGTCTAAAAATACCAGATTTCATTATTGTGAACACATGAACCCTTCTTGTGTATGTGGTTCCTGGACATGGCTTTAGGTCAGCTCAACAATGAGACATTGAGAGAGAGAAAACTTACAAACCTGCATTTACAAGAGGACCACAAAACAAAAACTATAAACACAGGGGCACATATCAGGTCTCCCCTCCATTCCTGGTCAACCACCCTCACTAAAGCCTGTGATGGCTGTACCCAGTCCTACCAGGGAAGGTCCCAGGATGATTGAGATCCCAGGAAGCCTCTTGTCCCTCCAGATCAATGGGCTCCTACAGCCCCATGCTCTGCAAAAGTGGCACCCTCCACACAGACCACGTAACTGTCTGGTTCCTGTCTGTCTCCCCCCACTCAAGGGCATGGACCTTAGCCATTGTATCCTCAGCCTAGAGGCCTAGAGTGGATGGTTGGACAGATGGACAGGCAGAAAGGAGAGGGAGAAAGGAAGAAAGGGAGAGAGGGAGGAAGAGGATGTAGGCAGCTGTGGCCTCACCTGACCCACTGGTCCCCCTTCACCTCAGAACGGAGCTAGGACTAAATGACCACAAGTCTTGTGACACTGTGACTTACACAGACCCCTGTGGGCACCAGCCTCACAATTCCAATACCTAGGATCCAACACTGGGTCCTTTGACGTCTTCACAAAGTCTGGGTTTGAGGTGTCTCTGAGGATCTCTCTAGTCCGAAACTCTAGAAATTGGTTGCAGTATCCAATGCCACTCAAGCTATCTTCAGCAGAGAAGAACTCATGAGGTCTCTAAAGCACTCCACTGTGCTCCATGGCGGGGGCTCAAGGAGATTCCAGGCCTGAAAGCCTGTGTCCATAGGCACCGCTTCTCTGTACCTCTCTCGAGCTCCTAGCAGGGGAGCAGCTCTGTCTTCCCAGAAGCCTGCCCAGGTGGCTGCAGTGCCACCCTGAGCACAAGGCTCTGAGGCAGGTCCTGGGATCCCACTGGGACCCGGAGACACCTGGTGCCATGGCTGGGGAGGCCCTAATTCTCCCTTCCTGCCTGGTCCCCAGCTGGAGGTAGTTGTGTGCTTATAGGCAAACTCTGAATGATCTCTCAATCCCATGGGGTTCTGCTGGGCAGTCCTCTCCTGGCCAGCTTGTCTAGCTTTCCTGATGTTGACAACCATAGAAAAGCCAAGCATGTGCGCGCACGCACATATGCGCGTACGCGCGCGCGCGCGCACACACACACACACACACACACACACACACACACACACACAAATCCTGCCTGTGTTTGCTGGTGCAGCCCCATGTGGGAGTAACAAGGTCCCGGACAGAGACAGGATGCATGCCAAGTACCAGCAACCTCACAGCATCTTGACCCCTTGGCAAGGAGAAAAGCATCCAGTGAGGTTCTGTGGAGTTCACCCACACCCCGATGGCCTTCTCTCTCAGCACATACCACGGCCTGCTAGTGGAAAACCAGAGGTACGCAATCGAGAGCAGCAGTAGGGTGACGGACATGTGCCGTCATACAGAGGTCATGGGCCCCCAGATGTCAGCGAAGGCTATTAGGAGCCAGGAAGATTGGGGGAAAGGAGTCCCCAAAATGGGTTAACTTTGGAAAGGATGGTGTTGAGAAGTGGTCATTCCAAATGGGGGAACAGTGGCAGCAAGGGTGGGGCAGGAGTATGCACAGGGAGCGCAGAGAGCTGGAGGAGCCACCCTGTGGGCCTGGCACCCTGGTGTGAGCGACTTGGGGCCTCCCGATTCCTCCTCCCACTGCCCATTGCACCTGCACGCTCCACAGCGGGCATTTCCTCCTCCCTCCCCCCACCACACACACAAAATATTTCCCTTTCTCAAAATGACTACTTTGCAGCACTTTCTTGAGGGGCTTTTAGTGGCTTTTGAAATATAAGCCTGGAGCTGCAAACGCCACCTAGTCAATTTGCCAGAACACTCCACCTCCCTAGAAATTTCTTCGAAAATGACTTCTTCCACCACAAACAGAGCAATGGGCCTTTTAATCCACAATTATAACAAGTTTTAAAAGTCACTTTTAAAAGGCTGTCACGATGAGCCTACTCAGCTATTTTCTCTCTTCCTGAGGGACTACCTGGTGGTGGCAGGAAGTAGGCGCTGGAGGGAGGTGGGTGGGTGGGAGCAGCCTTCATCCATCACCCAGCGACAGGCCCCTGGTGCCTGGGGGGGTCCTCAGAGTGCACATCTGCAGCCTGGGCAGCGCTGGCATGATTTATCACAGGCAGGTTGTCGCCTTCGCCCAGTCGGGTTTACCCGTTTGCTGACTGCTTCTCCTCTCGCTGACCTCCAAACGCTTCACCTCCTGGGGACCCAGTCCTGGTCTCCCCCAACTCCACACACAGGTGCCGATGGCTTCCCTCACCATCTCTGGGCCAAGAGCTCCCACGCTTGTGTCTCTAGGCCCAGATCCATATACCCAGCTGCTTCTCTGGCATCTCTTCAAACACAAAATGTCTAAGATACAACACGTGCACCTGAGGGTATTTCCTCCAGAGAAGCTTCCTCCCAGCCTTATGCACCTCAGCGAATGGCACTGCCATCACCGGGCTGCAGCCTTGTAATCACCCTTGTTCTCCTTCTCCTTACCACCACACCCCCTCCAACTCCATCCATGAGGCCGGCAGCTTTACCTCCAAACCACATCCTGCCTACTCACCCAGCCCCTTCCAGGCAGCAGCTCCTATTTCCCTACACAGACCCCTGGCATCAAACACACTCTCCCTGTCCCCACCCCTTTCCCCTCATCAAAATCCAAAACTCAGCCACCCTTCAGCTCTCAGCTCAACGTCTCCTTCTCAAAGAAGCCTCCCTGCCCCATGAGCAAGTCAGTCCTGAATGGTCTGAACACCCCATGCTGCCCCTTTGGAGCACATATCCAAGAGCCACTGAGTAATGCACTCACCAATGGGGCGATGGTGTTGTTTTCATTGACCATCTGACCTCTCTGCTGGTCTTTGAGGCCAGGGCTGGTTTGCTTGCTTTGAGGCTGATCCCAGGGCCTTTCTTACAATAGGTTCTCAGTAAATATTGATAAAGTAAATGCATAATTTTGGAAATCTTAAGTAGGAAGTTGCCAGGAGCCAAGGAATCGAGAAGAAAGGAAAAAGGAGAGAGAAAATTTGGATCCTTTCTGAACAGGGTACATTTCACCATAAAACCCATGCAGCTGAGAAGTCTAGTTCTCCTCAAACACAAGATCCTGGGAGAGGCCAAATATGGCATTTAAAAATAAGTTTATGGCAAATGCAACATAACTGGGGGTACCAAGAAGCTTTGTAATGCTCCAGGGAAATGTCTAGCTGCTCCCATCTCAGTTACACCTGCTGGACACTGGTCAGCCTTCACAGAGCTGAGGGAGGACATGGCTGGATGCCTGGGTACATATGAGATGAAGCTGACCAAGATGAGGGCTCTCACGTGTCATTTCTTCTCAGCCTCGGGTCACCATGATCCTAGCCCAAGCCTCTTCCTGTTCTTTTGGACTCTGGAAATAGGCTGCTCTTTCTGCAACTTCGATTCCTTTGGGGAACCATCCATCCTGTTCTCCATACAGTTCTGTGGGGCTATCCATCGTAGTGCCCCAGTCTCAGCCTCTGGCCACAGCGGTGTGCCAAGCTGAAAAAATTACAGTACCGCATCTCCTCAAACATAGTAATTGGTCCATGTGGACACTTGACCCAGCAAGGACAATCATTTCCATGCTTAGATACCCATATATGGAGAGGAGGCTTGCTTTCCACTGATTGGCCAAGCTAGGATTGTGTGAGCCTGGAGCTGCTAGCAGCCATCTTCCCCAACTGTGTCAAAGAAGCCCACCTGCACTAAGAGAAAATGAGATCCAGACTCGGATGAACATCAGAGTGAGCAGGGGCAAGAGAAGGAGAAACTGAGAGAAAGGGCATTATTTACATTGCTAGATCCAGCTTTGCCTGAAGGCAGCCACTCCTGAATTTCTCAGCTACATGAATTAGTATACATCCTTTTTGGCTCCAGTGGGTTTGCCTGTTATTTATAATAGGGAGTCCAGATAAATATACCCCTTATGGTCAGGAGCTCCCAAGAATGACCCCTGTGTCTGTGCATAAACTTCTTCCAACTCTATGCCAAGTTTTTAAGATTACAGTCTGAGTGTGAGACCTGGCCATGCCACAGTAATACAGAAGAAGAAAAATCTCAGTTGTGTCCAGTGCCTACACCTCAACACAATCTCCAGAGATACACTTACCCCATAGGCCTTGTGTTTGTACGCTCAGGACTCAGGAAGGTCTGAACACAAGAGCTACAGTGTCCATCTCCCAGGTTCGGGAGCACTTTCTGGAGTTCCAGCTGCCCTCTCCTTCTAAATGGGGATAAATTCATTGGAAGCACACTACTCACTCCTTCTCAGAGATGGGCAGAAACATGTTTTCCCTGGGTAGAATAGAAATATCCCTCTCAGGAGCACCTGGGTAGCTCAGTGGGTCAAGCATTTGACTCTTGTTTTCAGCTCAGGTCATGAGCTCACGGTTTGTGGGATCAAGCTCCACATTGAGCTCTGCACTGACAGAGCAGAGCCTGTTTGGGATTCTCTGTCTCTCCGCCCCCCGCGCCCCTTCCCCACTTGCTCTTATTCTCTCTCAAAATAAATAAATAAACATTTAAGAAAAATAAATACCCCTCTGAGAGGTGCCCCCACCCATTCCATCCTCCGCAAGTTATACAGCCTAATGGAATTTGCTGGGATCCCCAACCAATATTGATAACTCCTCTTTTATCTTGTCCTAAAAAGCTGTCAAACTCATCATGTCTGCCCCACAAAAATAATTTGTTTTTTGAGTCATGTAAGAAAAAACTGAAGTTGAAATGCTGTGAGGGTAGAGGCTTTTGTATTGGTGTCAGGCGTCTGTGAAATCTAATGGAGCCATTCTTTGACAACATTATCTATGTTTGGCTAATTTGGTGAAGCAGACAATGTCCTCTATTGAGCAGGAAAAATAGAATGCACAGTCCTAGAAAAGCAGAGAGTTGTCCCATCATGGATAATTTGCTTCCACTATTCATCTGGCAGATAGGCACTCAATTATAGAGACGTTCACAGGTAAATTTCCATTCATTCTTTTATCACCTCCACACATTCATTTTATCAATGAAATAGTCATTTTTAAAATAGCTTGAAGCAGAGATGCATGTCAGTCAACAAAAGGACAGCCTTCCTTATCACAGTATATTTTACCCTGATTGTTTAGTCTTCTACCCCTCAGAAAGCTCTGTGACTAATTCACCCTCTTGGTCCCTTCTTGCTAACTTTTTTCCTATTAATGCAGCCTGGGCTGGCTCTCTGATGAGCCACAGCAGTAAACCTTTCATGAGCTGCACGTTCAGGGGTCTGGTCCCAGGGCTGAGGCTAGCCGGAAGGGATAGGATGTGCCCCTCACCCTTAGGAAAATAGATCAGAGGCAGGCGGCCCAAGCAACAGGAGCGCAAAACCCACAGATGGTCTTCCAAGGGTGGACATGCAGGACAGGGACTGGTGGCCTGATGGCAGCAGGCAGACATGGCTCACTGACTAGAGGCATGGGCACCTCAAAGTCCCACAACCATAAAGAGAACTTCTCACAGAGCTGCTCCTGCCAGAGTCAACCCAGAGTATTTACTAAGCTCTTCCTTGGTACAAACTCTGGTACTAGGTACTGAAGGTGCAAGGATGCATCAGCCAAGACCCTAGCCTCCAAGAAGGTGTCATACAGGAAGAAAACAAGGTGAGGGAACATCACCTCTGCTACGAACTCAGGGTAAAACTGGGAGCTCCAACCACGGAAGGTGTTTCTTCCAGGATGAAACACAACTGAAAAGATCTATGCCAAGAAGCTGGTTCTGGAAACACCTGTCAAGCTCAGTTACCAGCAGCACATAGTAACACCCCAGGGTCAGAACAAGTCTCGGACATCAAGTGTCAGGGAAGACAAGTGTGATGGTTAAATTGATGTGACTTGACTAGGCCACAGTATCCAGATATTTGGTCAAACACTATTCTAGATGTTTCTGTGAATGTACCTTTTAAATGACACTAACATTTAAATCAGGGGGCCATAGGGGGCACCTGGCTGGCTCAAAACGTAGAGCATGTGACTCTTGATCTGGGGGTCAAGCTCCACACTGGGTGCAGAGATTACTTAAAAGTAAAATCTTTAGGAGCACCTGAGTGGCTCAGTTGATTGAGCATCCAACTTTGGCTCAGATTATGATCTCACAGTTCATGATTTCAAGCCCCACAAGGGGCTCTCTGCTGTCAACAGAGCGATCCTCTGTCCCCCCCTCTCCCTCTCTGCACCTCCCCCACTTGCACTCTCTCTCTCAAAAATAAAAATAAATAAAAAAATAAATAAATAAAATCTTTTTTAAAAAATCAGTCACTCAGGGGACTTTGAGTAAAGCAGATTACTCTCCATGATGTGGTGGGCCTCATCCAATCAGCTAAAGACCTGACAGAAAAAGACTGAGCTCCCCTGAGAAGAGGCAATTCTGTCAGCAGTAGCTGGTGGACTCGACTGTACTGTCTACTCTTCCCTGGGTCTCCAGCCTGCCAGCCCACCCTGCAGATTTTGGACTTGCTATCCCCCACCATCATGTGAACCAATTCCTTAAAATAAACATCTAGAGAGTTGAGCTCTCTCCTTGAATACAAAATTTCATTGAAAGAGCTCCTTGAATAAATAAAATCTGTCTTATCATCCATAAATACATAAGAATAAATATATATACTTTTTATATATATTATAATTTTTATTTTTCATTGCAAAACTGGTTTATTTCCATGTGCAACAAGGAGGATTAGAGTACCAGATGAAAAGGAAGGCAGCCTTCCGGCAAACGGAGAAGATCAAGATTCTTAAGTCACTGGCTTTGGGACCTACTACAGTCGAAGACTGCTGTGTTGCTTAGAGATGTTAAGCCTCTTTACCTGATGCTGTAGCAGGCTTTTTGAACAAGATTTCCTGCTGGGCCAACTTATCTAATTCCTTCTGATAGCCAGGCTGATATTCCAGATAGCCTAAGTTCCTCTTATATTTATCCAGTAACTTTCTCAGAAAGAACATATTCTGTGTTATTCTGTGTGTGTGTGTACATATACATGTATATATATGCATATATATGCATATATACATATATATACATATATATACATATATATGCAAATATGCACATATATATCTGTGTGTGTATATATATACACACATACACACACACACACACACACACACACACACACACACACACACACACATATATATATATATATTTCTGTTTCTCTGGAGAACCCTGACCAATATATCAAGTGGCAGAACTCCACACATTCTGTGGCATGTGTGGAACCGCCTACCCTACCCACTTTAGGACATGCAGGAAATTCAGAGCTCACTCAGAAAGTGCTGAGGTTTTGGGTCACCTAGGTGTCTCAGTCAGTTCAGTGTCCAACTCTTGATTTCAGCTCAGGTCATGATCTCACAGTTGTGTACTTCAGGCTCTGTGCTGGGAATGGAGTCCGCTTGAGATTCTCTCTCTCTCCCCCTCTGCCCTTCTCCCCTGCTTGCAGTCTCTCTCTCTCTCTCTCTCTCTCTCTCTAAAATAAAACTTAAAGAAAGTGCTGAGGTTTCAAACATGAGGGAACAGAGAGTGGAAGCTGCCCGTGAAACCAACACTCAAGAAGAACAGGTGCTCCATGGTTTCAGAGGCCTCCGCAACAGCTACATTCTCCTGTCACCTCCAGCTAGGGGCTACGGGCAGGATCTGGACCACTGAGTAGCTTCATTCTCAGGCCTCAGAGCTGCTTGGAGAAAAAGGAAATGGAATTATCTTGAGCCCAAAGTTTGGGTACCTGGAAGGTATATAGCTTGCCTTCGACCCCAAATTAGAAGAAATACCTAGTGAGGAAAGCACAGGTGCCCACCTGCAGAGCACCAGCCTTCTCACCTCCTCCTCTCTTGTGACCCAGAGAGAAACTGGCCCCTGGGTGCTGCTAGGCTGGCCACACCAGTTATGCCATCACCAGTTATGCCACCATCACCAGTTATGCCACCCACAGCTGGGGAGGCACGGGGGGAAATGTTTATTTTCCCTAGGCAGGACTCGGAACAACCTGGATAAAGGAAGGCATCTACTGGGCATAAATGGAAAGACAAGTACCCCAGGTGGTCCTCCAGGCAGCTGTAACCTGAAGGAGCCCAGGCCTTATAGAAGTCATCTGGGTGGGGGCAGACACCCACGCTCAAGGCTGAGAGGCCTTTTGAAGGTTCTCCAGGAAACATTTCAGGTGTAGGCTGTCAATCACACTCTCGCTTCATGAATATGTTTAAGTGCCATGGATATTCATGAGCATCCCATCAACCTAGCAACAAAAACAGGATTCCTTTTGTTGTTAAACAGCCTCTTAACATCAAGCAGTGTGGTGGGTCAGGAGAGGAGGCTGGCAAGAATGTGCACAACTCCTCTCTCTGTTCCTTGGTCTCCCAACAGGAAGATGGGGGCTAATATTTATCATTACAGCTAAAATGCACCATGCCTTCTGGGGAAGCTGCTGTGTTCCAAATGCAAGCATGACCCACGAGTGCCACTCACCTCCCCACTCGCCTCCCCCTCCTGTATAGATGGAGACTGTGTTCAAATTGCACTTCTGTAAATAGAATTCTACCTCAGAGAGTTGTTCTTAAAACATTCTTTTATGACTGGCTTGTATGGGGTCAAGAGGGCTCCTCACACTTTAAATGGAGGACAATCGCAATAATCAAAGAGGATGTTCTGCAAACAGAAGCTTAACCGAACAAGGCAATGTTCAAAATTTACAGAAGCTGGTCATGCTGCTTCTCTCCCTTGGAAGTGTGTTCCCTCTCTTTCCACTGGCTGGCTGACTGTCACCTCTGAAAGCCAGTGAGAATGCTCTGTAGCCAGGAAAGAGCTATAGATCCCTGGTCAGTTGAAGCAACACAGTGGAAACCAGAGGCCTTCAGTAAATAGGTGAAGAGGGAAAGAGGACCACAGGGCTGCCTCTTGATGCTTCCAGGGACACAGTGTCATGTCCCCTCATGGCAAAATCCAGACAAAACTAAGGGAGGCATAGTCATACAGTAAGACAGCATCTGCTCACGTATGAGCCCATCTTGTCCCTTGATGGTAAGATGGTGTCTTTTTGTCATGCTCCAGATGGCACCTTCTGGGAGAAATGTTGCAGTCTCCACCCTGAATCCTGCTCACCCCCAGCTCCACCCCCAGACTTCCTGCACTCAGCTTTTTCAAACACTGCATTCTCACCTCTGATTTCCCCACCCCCGCTTCTCCACCCACCAGACACTATGAACTCCTTGAAAGTAGGGGTTTCCCCACCACACAGCCTCAAATATATCCTTGCCAGTTACACATTGAACTTCATTTTTAAGACATAAAATATGAAATCCTCAACTGAGATTTTATTTTTTAACACAGTCAAATATTTAACTCTTGTGTCAGATTTTAAACTTCTATAAATCTTTCCACTCCAAACTGGAACACAAGATTCTGCCATTTTTAAGGCTTAGCACATTTCCTGTAACACACCATGCAGCTTTCCTAAATAGCCAGGGTGCTGAGGGCACATGGGACCCACAGGATGAAATTCAGGGAAGATGGACAGAAGGAAGGAGCACCTCCAGGACAGAACAGGCTCAAGTGGACTGAAGTCACATAGCTTGATCTGGGATACACGTGGTGAAGTACAGTCTCCAGTCCTGATAATCCAAGCCAGTTAACTGCTACCAGACATGAGTCTCATCATCTTGGCCTCAAAGCCATCCAGGCTTGAGGGCCAGTGTGGGGCTGGGAACCAAGGAGAACACCTGCAGCTGGAAGACCAGATGTTAAGAGACCTCAGTGTAAACTTTGCAGTATTAAAAAAAATAAAATAAAAAACTAAAGAGAACCGTTAAGCATGCTATGTTGGCTGGTATCCTTCAGAGTGACTTTGAAAGCCTGATGGTGAAACAGAGCCTTCTGGAATTTTTTTCCCTCATGCCTCCTCCAAAGTCATTGAAAGAAGATGTCAAGGAAAAAGCTGGATTGGACTCAGCTGTCCTCTCTGTGCTTGTGCACTGGGGGGAAAAGACAGAGAGCCCGGAGCCTCAGGACAACTCAAACTTCACCAAAAGCAAGTCTGCCCTTCACTCCTTAGCCTCCCCACATCCCATGCACATGAGACCTAACAGAACCTGGAAAATGGAATGGAAAAAGTGAATTCAGTGAAACCACCAGAATTATTTGGTCTGCAGGAGGCATAGTAACTTGGCTCTCAGTCTGCTGGTCAAGAGCATTCGTTTAGAATGCGTGGCATCAGTGCAAGTACAAAGATCAGAGGCAAGAAAGACCATTTCTTAGCAGAATGTAAAGCAGCCTGGGAGGGTAATGTGGGTGCTGCTGTCAGTGTTGGGGGATGAGGGGAGGGAGGGCAGGAGTGTTTCTTGCTAACCACAGGTGCTGTTTGGTGTGTTCCAACAACCCCTCCTGGGTCTGCATTCTGCTTTCAGTAGAATTTGTCTAAACAAGATCTGGGGTTTCACAAGCTCAAAGTAACAATGCCCACCCCTAAGTCAGGGTGACCCCAAAACACTTTTATTTTTAAAAATACTATAAAAAATAAATCCCAAACTACCGTATGGCCAGATGAGACCCAGTCGTAGCCCAGGAAAAGATGGGAGAAGGAGCCTGAGAACTCTACTCCCCGTGGACATTCTGTGACAGTTAAGAGCTAAGCACGGGAAGCATTACCCTCTTCTCTCCCTTCCTTCCCATATGGAGCTGCCTGCAACATGGAAGGTAGGGCTCACTGCTATGTATAAATGTCTTCCCAGGCCTGACAGTCCAGACCTAGAGGGCACCACTGGTTTCCACTCATAGACATTAATTGAGCACCTGTTATTTGCCAAACCCAGTGCTAGGGTCTGGGCATACCATGATGCACACAGGCTGGGGTGCCCTCATGGCAGTCTGGCTGGAATGGTGATAGAGACATTCTATAAATAATTACACGAAGAGTCTCAATACACTCACAGTTGTGACAGGTGCTATAAAGGGTGCCATGTGTGGTCACTTTCCCTCCACAGGTCCAATTCTTGAGAGCAAAGAGAGCTTGGGAATCACACCTCAGGCCTTCGTCTGTACAGAGCTGACCGTGCAGGGCTTCTGGTTTCCAAGGATCTGAATCCTGGAACCACCTGACACCTGAGGCCATCATTCTCTCCCACAGAGGACACCTGGTGGTTGGTCCAGAACTTCAAGGCTAATCAGATCCTGTGGCCAACCTGGAACAAGCTGTTTGATGCCTTGTCTCCAGCCCTACAGATCTCTCCTAGACACGATGGCTACAATACTTGCATTTCAAAAATTCTCTTACCTTTCCCATTGCCCCATGCCAGATTAAACAGCCTCAAATACCACCTTTATGTCATCATTCCACTCCTCAAAAGTGCTACAGTATGTCTACACAGGCACCAACCTATCCAGCCATATTTCCCTTACACACCCACATAAAACCACTACTTTTGGAAAAAAAGATGTTAGTGAGCTCTGATATAGGCACTTACCAACTTGTCTCATTTACCTAAATTAGATTTCTTCATAAGTCCCTTTTCTCCCCATCCCCCCTACCCACACACCCACACACCCACCCACACAACACACACACACACACACACACACACACACACACACACACCATGTTGACTCCTGCCTCTAATTTTGGTTTCCTACCTATGAGGCCCTCTCCAATTTTTTTTTTAATTTTTTGAATGTTTATTTATTTTTGAGAGAGAGAGAGAACATGGCAGGGGAGAGGCAGAGAGAGAGAGGGAGACACAGAATGCAGATCAGGCTCCAGTCTCTGAGCTCTCAGCACAGAGCCTGACATAGGGCTTGAACTCACAAACCGTGAGATCATGACATGAGCTGAAGTTGGATGCTTAACGGACTAAGCCACCCAGGTGCCCTGAAGCCCTCTCCAATCTTAAACCTCCCTGCCCTTCAAGGCTTATTCGGGGCTTGCCTCTTCCATGAAGCTTTCCTATACTGGTCTCAAAAAGGGAGACCTGGCTGAAATCCTATCCTGAACAAAAGCTGTTTCCACAGCATCTGAAGAGCACCCTGGGATACAGAGACCGTAAGAGAGCTGCCTGTGGCATCCCCACAGCCATGGCCTCTTCTCTGCCCAAGAATAAGGCCTCCCTAGGAACTCCTCAAACACACATATCAAAGGGCCAGAACCTGAGAGCTCATACCTGGAGACAACATGACAGAGGCTTTGGCTTCTTCACCTTTAATCAAATTTGCCTTCCTTTGTGCTTGTACCTCTTCCCCTGCTCCACCTCTATGTACTCCACCAGACCCTGGGGATCCTGGCCAGATCTGTGCCTTTAAATGCAGGTACCCATGGCACTGTGTTCCACATCACAGGCCCAGAACTTCCCCTGAGCTCTACCGAGGGTCACAGACCCAAGATCCTCCTCAGCGTGTCCACAAAGAACATCTAAAGCAATCTTTATCTTGACATGTCTGAAAGTGCATTCCTGATCCTCTCTTAATTCCCACCTTTTGCAAAACTCATCCCTTCTGAGGCTCCTCTACTTCACTAGAGATAGAGAAGGATGCCACCATCCATCTAAACAGTGGCTCAGGAAAAAAATCTAAGCATCAGCCATGATGTCTCTCTTTCCCTCACCTTCCATAGCCAAACAATTGGCTGCTCCAGGCAGCTCTATGTCCAAAATAACTCTTGAATCCAACCCACCTCCTTCCACCTCCACTGCATCATTTGGTTCACTCACTAGCATGTCTTGCCTGGAAACACCTCCTCCACTGTTCTTCGTTCTTCCAAGCATATCTATTGTCCATCCTCAAAAAAGGAGCCAGAGTGATGGTCTCAACACCCTACCTGAAATTCTCCAGAGGCTCCCAGAGTCTCTTACACTAAACCCCGAATGACTTCATGTGGCCACAGGCCCTATGCGATCTGTCCCTGATACTTCTTCAGCTTCAGTTTCTATCACACCGCTCCTGGTTAGTCTCCCAGTCCTCAAACACACCAAGCTAGGTCAAGTCTTGGGGCCATTTCACTAGCTGATTCTTCTGCCAAGAGCATTCAGCCTTCACATCTCCATGTGATGGGCTCCTTCTTGTCATTCAGATCTCAACTTGGAAGTCACGCCCTCAGATCACCCAACTTAAAATAGCTCTCCACATCCCCCTCCATAATTTTTTACTCAATGTCCATGTTTTATCCTACATCCAGGCAGCTATAACTCCCTGAAGGCATCTTATTCATTTACTTAGGTACTTGGCTTATTATCTGGTTTCACCACTGGAGTGTAAGATCCAAGAGGGCTGAAGCTTATCCACTATGTTCACCGCTGCATCCCAGTGCCCAACACAGTAACTTGCACTTAGCAGGAGCTTAATAGAGGTCTTTTGGATATTTTCTGGACTCCGTGGTATGATCACAAGGCTGGGTCCTGCAAGGTAATACCTCTGGTCTGAACAAAGGGAAAGCACAAGCTGGGCTGAGGCTTCCAGAAAAAAATTGATGGGCGATGCTTCCCATGGGCCATCTCACCAACCTTCTGGGGACTGGCTTTCCAGGAAGAGCAGACTCTTCATGAGCAAAGAAGAGGCCAAATCAGCTAGGGAGAATCTCAACCACAGAGCCATCCCCACCTCTGGGAGAAGTCATCAGTCTCCTGTCCGACAGGGGGACAGCTCACTTCCACACGATCCAAGAGGAACATAATACAAGCCCAAATGGAGCCAAAGAGGTAAGTGAATTGTCCAGTAGCCACATTTTAAAAAGGAAAAAAGAAAAATGTGAAATTTTAATAATGTAGCTTATGTAACCTAATCTATCAAATTATTATCATTTGAATCAATATGAAAAATTAATCGGCTATTGCACATATTTTCTTTCTATCAAGTCTTCAAACTTGAGTATATATTTTACACTTACAGAACATCTCAATTTGGACTAGCCAAATCTCAGGTGCCATTGCATTGGACAGTGTAGCTCTAGAATAACCTAGCTTCACCTGCAGTAGACTGAGAAAAGCATTATGTCAAATCTGGAATGCATTTTGTTCTCATGTGTCGAATCTTTTAACATGATGGTTTTCCTGCATTAGATTAAAACATAGAGTCTGCATTGATTTTTATTTCTTTTCCCTCAATTTCTGTTACAGACCCTTTGCAACGCCTTGATTTTTCTGCATGTATAGGAGTCACCCCATATCTGCCAAAAAACAGAAGCAGCATTTCCCCTATGACATTGTTGTTATCAGGCTCCTATATTCCCGGCTCCAGGCCCACCAAGAGACTATCACAGTTGATTAACTGACTTTAATAGGGATCTGTTTCTAATAGCAGAATTAATGAGTCCTATAAACCAGTTGCAAAGGGAGAGAACAATTCCAAAGAGAGAAGAGACTTATTTGGAAATCTGAGGGTATGCCAGAATCGCACACCTTCACATTAACAGTTCCTATCCCTGGATCATCAAAATCTCCTACAACAAGCTTTTTGTCCTGGGGTAAACACCCAACAACAGAGAATGTGAAACTAGGGGGTGTCACCAGCAAGGACAGAGACAGCCTACTGAAGTGAGGACATACAACCTGGACACTAATATTCCTCATGTTTGTCTCTTAGAGTGAGCCCAGTGGGAGAAGAGAAAGAAATTCAACTGGATTTAATACAGTGAGTGTTTCGTGAGGCCGGCTGGGTCTTAGTACAAGGCTCAGGGACAGAAAGGAGCAAGTGGGAGCACAGACAAGACGTGCATCCTCCCCTTGGAGATCGTAAGGAAGCCACACTTGATTTTAACATTTTTTTAAATACAATTTATTGTCAGGTTAGCTAACATACAGTATATATGGTGTGCTCGTGGCTTCAGGTTTAGCAGTAGATTTAGCAGTAGATTTAGCAGTAGATTCATTGCTTATATACAACACCCAGGGCTCATCCCAACAAGTGCCCTCTCCAATGCCCATCACCCATTTTCCCCTCTCCACCGCCCCCCAACATCAACCCTCAGTTTGTTCTCTGTATTTAAAAGTCTCTTATGGTTTGCCTCCCTCTCTGTTTGAAAATATTTTTCCCCTTCCCTTCCCCCATGGTCTTCTGTTAAGTTTCTCAAATTCCACATATGAGTGAAAACATATTGTATCTGTCTTTCTCTGACTGACTTATTTCACTTAGCATAATACTCTCCAGTTCCATCCATGTTGCTGCAAATTGAAAGACTTCATTCCTTCTCATTGCCAAGTAGTATTCCATTGTATATATAAACCACATATTCTTTACCCATTCATCAGATGATGGACATTTAGGCTCTTTCCATAATTTGACTATTGTTGAGAGCACTGCTATAAACATTGGGGTACATGTGCCCCTATGAATCAGCATTCTTATATCCTTCAGATAAATTCCTAGTAGTGCTACTGCTGAGTCATAGGGTAACTCTATTATTAATTTTTTGAGGACTTCTACACTGTTTTCTAGAGCAGCTACGCCAGTTTGCATTCCCACCAACGGTGCAGGAGGGCTCCCCTTTCTCCACATCCTCACCAATATCTGTTTTTGCCTGAGTTATTCATTTTAGCCACTCTGAACAGTGTGAGGTGATATTTCAATGTAGTTTTGATTTGTATTTCCCTGATGATGAGCGATGTTGAGCATCTTTTCACGTGTCTATTGGCCATGTGATGTTTTCTTTAGGGAACTGTATATTCATGTCTTCTGCCCATTCCATTTCTTCACTGGATTATTTGTTTTTTGGGTGTGGAGTTTGGTAAGTTTTTATAAATTTTGGATACTAACCCTTTATCCGATACGTCATTTGCAAATATCTTCTCCTAGTCCATCGGTTGCCTTTAAGTTTTGTTGATTGTTTCTTTTGCTGTGCAGAAGATTTTATCTTGATGAGGTCCCAATAGTTTATTTTTCCTTTTGTTTCCCTTGCCTCCAGAGACATGTTGAGTAAAAAGTTGCTGCAGCTGAGGTCAAAGAGGTTGTTGCCTGTTTTCTCATCTAGGGTTTTGATGGTTTCCTGTCTCACATTTAGGTCTTTCATCCATTTTGAATTTATTTTTGTGTATGATGTAAGAAAGTGGTCGAGTTTCATTCTTCTGCATGTTGCTGTCCAGTTCTCCCAGCACCATTTGCTAAAGAGACTCTCCTTCTTCCATTGGATATTCTTACCTGCTTTGTCAAAGATTAGTTGGCCATACATTTTGTGGGTCCAGTTCTGAGTTCTCTATTCTATTCCATTGGTCCTTGTGTCTGTTTTTGTGCCAATACCATACTGTCTTGATGATTACAGCTTTGAAATAGAGGCTAAAGTCCATAACTGTGATGTCTCCCACTTAGTATTTATTTTTCAACATTATATTGGCTATTCAAGGTCTTTTGTGGTTCCATACAAATTTTAGGATTGTTTGTTCTAGCTCTGAGAAGAATGCCAGTGCAATTTTGATTGGGATTGCATTGAATGTATAGATTGCTGTGTGTAGTATTGACATTTTAACAGCATTTGTTCTTCCAATCCATGAGCATGGAATGTTTTTCCATGTCTTTGTGTCTTCTTCAATATCATTCCTAAGTTTTCTATAGTTTTCAGCATACAAATCTTTTACATCTTTGATTAGATTTATTCCTAGGTATATATTCTTTTGGTTCTTAGTGCAATTGTAAATGGGATCAATTTCTCGATTTCTCTTTCTGTTGCTTCATTATTGGTGTATAGAAATGCAACTGATTTTTGTACATTGATTTTATATCCTGCATCTTTGCTGAATTCATGTATCAGTTCTAGAAGCTTTTTGGTGGAGGCTTTTGGGTTTTCCATGTAAAGTATCATGCCATCTGCAAAAAGTGAAAGTTTGACTTCTTCTTTGCCAATTTGGATGCCCTTTTATTTCATTCTGTTGTCTGACTGCTGAGGCCAAGACTTCCAACACTATGTTAAACAACAGTGGTAAGAATGGACATCCCTGTCACATTCCTGATCTCAGGGGGAAAGCTCTCAGTTTTCCCCCATTGAGGATGATATTAGCTGTGGGTATGTTCCTTCTATCACAACTTTCTTAAAAGTTTGTATTAAGAAAGGATACTGTATTTTGTCAAATACTTTTTCTGCATCGAGTGACAGGATCATATGGTTCTTATCCTTTCTTCTATTAATGTGATGTATCACATTGATTGATTTGTGAATATTGAATCATCCCTGCAGCCCGGGAATGAATCTCATTTGATCACGGTGAATAATTCTTTTAATATACTTATTGAGAATTTTTGTATCCATGTTCATCAGGGATATTGGTCTGTAATTCTCCTTTTTAGTGGGGTCTTTGGTTTGGGAATCAAGGTAATGCTCACTTCATAGAATGAGTCCAGAAGGTTTCCTTCCATTTCTATGTTTTGGAACAGTTTGAGAGGAATAGGTATTAACTCTGCTTTAGATGTCTGGTAGAATTCCCCTGGGAAGCCATCTGCCCCAGGACTCTTATTTGTTGGGAGACTTTTGATAACTGATTCAACTTCTTCACTGGTTACGGGTCTGTTCAAATTTTCTATTTCTTCCCATTTGAGTTTCGGTAGTGTGTGGATGTCTAGCAATTTGTCCATTTCTTCAAGGTTGTCCAGTTTGTTGGCATATAATTTTTCACAGTATTCTCTAATAATTGCTTATATTTCTGTGGTGTTGGTTGTGATCTCTCCTCTTTCATTCATGATTTTATCTATTTGCATTCTCTCTACTTTCTTTTTAAGTCTGGCTATGAATTTTGTTCATTCTTTCAAAATCCCAGCTCCTAGATTCATTGATCTGGGGTCTTTTTTAATTCTATGTTATTTATTTCTGCTCTAAGCTTTGTTATTTCTCTTTTTCTTCTTTGGGCTTTCTTTGCTGTTCTGCTTCTAGTTCCTTTAGGTATGAGGTTAGGTTTTGTATTTTAGATTTTTCTTATTTCTTGAGATAGGCCTGGATTGCAATGCATTTTCCTGTTAGAACTGCCTTTGCCACATCCAAAAGGGTTTGGACTGTCGTGTTTTCATTTTCATTTGTTTCCATATATTTTTTAATTTCTTCTTTAAGTGCCTGGTTGACCCATTCATTCTTTAGTAGGATGTTCTTTAACATCCCTGCATTTGGAGGCTTTCTAAATTTTTTCTTGTGGTTGATTTCAAGTTTCATAGCATTGTGATCTGAAAATATGCATGGTATGATCTCAATTCTTTTATATTTATTGAGGGCTGTTTTGTGATCCAGTATGTGATCTATCTTGGTGAATGCTCCATGTGCACTCGAGAAGAATGTGTATTCTACTGCTTTTGGATGAAAAGTTCTGAATATATCTGTCAAATCCATCTGGTCCAGTGTATCAAGGGCCATTCAAGGTCATTGTTTCTTTACTGATCTTCTGTCTAGATAATCTGTCCATTTCTGTAAGTGGAGTATTAAAGTCCCCTGCAATTACCATATTCTTATCAATATGATTGCTTATATTTGTGATTAAGTGATTTATATATCTAGGTGTTTCAAGTTGGGGGCATAAACATTTACAATTGTTAACTTTTTCTTGATGGATAGACCCCATTGATTATGATATAATGCCCTTCTTCATCTCTTGATACAGCCTTTAGTTTAAAATCTAGTTTGTCTGATATGTATGGCTACTTCAGCTTTCATTTGACTTCCAATAGAATGACAGATGGTTCTCCAACCCCTCACTTTCAATTTGAAGGTGTCCTCAAGTCTAAAATGAGTCTCTTGTAGATAGCATATAGATGGATCTTTTTTATCCATTCTGATACTCTATGTCTTTTGATTGGAGCATTTAGTCCATTTACATTCAGAGTGTTTACTGAAAGATATAGATTTAGTGTCATTGTGTTATTTGTAGGTTTCATGCTTGTGTTAATGTCTCTGGTTCTTTGTAGTCTTTGCAGCATTCCACTCACAGAGTCCCCCTTAGGATCTCTTGCAGGGCTGGTTTAGTGGTCATGAACTTCCTCAGTTTTTGTCTGGGAAAGCCCTTATCTCTCCTTCTATTCTGAATGACAGCCTTGCTGAATAAAGGATTTTTGGATGCATATTTTTCCTATTCAGCACATTGAATATTTCCTGCAACTCCCTTCTGGGCTGCCAAATTTCAGTGGACAAGTCTTCTACTACCCTTATGTGTCTACCCTTGTAGGTTAAGGCCCGTGTGTCCCTAGCTGCTTTCAGAATTCTCTCTTTATCTTAGTATTTTGCCAGTTTCACTACAATATGCCGTAACAAAGACCTATTCTGACTGAATCTGAAGGGACTTCTCTGTGCCTCCTGGATTTATATTTCTGCTTCCTTCCCCAGGTTAGGGAAGTTCCCAGCTATAATTTGTTCTAGTAAACCTTTTGTCCCTTTCTCTCTCTTCTTCTTCTTCCTCTGGAACTCCTATAATATGAGTATTATTATGTTTCATTGAATCACTTAGTTCTCTAATTCTCCCCCTCGTATCTAGTATTTTCTTATCTTTTTATTGTCTTCATCATTTTCCATAATTTTATCTTCTATTTCACTTATTCTCCCCTCTGCTTCCTCCTTCCTTCCTGTCACTGCATCTAGTTTACTTTGCACCCCATTTACAACATTTCTTAATTCGTCGTGACTAGTTCTTAGTTCTTAGATCTCTAGCAATAGATTCTCTGCTGTCTTCTATGCTTTTTTCAAGCCCAGCTATTAATCTTATGACTATTATTCTAAATTCTTGATCAGATATATTGTTTATATCTATTTTGAGCAGTTTTCTATCTGTCATTTCTTCCTGGGATTTCTTTTGAGGAAAATCTTCTGTTTCATCATTTTGGCTAGTTTTCTGTCCTTTACAAGTTTTAATAGCTTGTTATGTGTCCTGCACCTGTGAGCACTACTATATTAAAAAGGGTCATACATTGTCCAGGGCCTAGTCCTTCGGGAGGTGTTTTTGGAGTGTGTTGCATGCTCTCTGTTGTTGCAACTCTGGTTGTTTTATCTCCCCATTTGTAGTGGTGGTTTGGACCTTCCACCAGGTATGCTTTGATTTGTTCATTGAAATAACCCTGGAAAAAAATTAAGGTGGTGGTGGTGGAAGGAGACTCATCCCATACAAAAAGAGAAATTACAGGGGCAGGGGAAAAGAAAAAGAAATTGACCAGGCAGAGAATCAGAGAAACTATATGGCTTAATCCAGAGACAGAGAGTAAAATAAAGAAGAAGGAGATACAGAAGAGGTACAAAAAGAACAGACTTAAATGTCTGCTAAACAAACCAACAAACAGAATAGAGAAGGGAAGAAATAAGAGGAAGAAAAGAAAGAAAAAAATCATATATATATATATATATATATATATATATATATATATATATATTATATATATATGTATAACATATATATACACATATATATAATATATTTATTCTTTATATATAGAGACAGACAGAGACAGAGAGACAGAGAGAGAGAGACCAAGAATCAAATCATAAAAATGCAAAACCACTGGACCGATATCTGACAGTGCCTTGGAACTGGTGGCTATGCTGGTCTGGAGGTGGGGCTGTCTGGTCTGTTCAGTGTCAATCTTGCTCCAGGAGGTAGCAGTTACCAGGCATGGAGAGGCGTGGTTTGGTGTAGGGGGGACCCGCCTCCACTACGGCCTGTTTTCCATTCCCTGAAGCCCCACCTTGTTGGTGATGGGGTGAAAAATGGCAACATCCCAGTCTCTTCTCCCCAGACTGGATGTCCCAGACCATTCTGTTCAGGCCATCCTCACAGTGCCGTGGGGGCGTGAGCAGGCCAGTTTGTCCCACTCCACAGTCTCCCGTGCCTCACAGGTGCTTGGCTGGGATTCAAACCCTGATGTCTTAAAGGATCCTCTCCACATGCCCCACCACGGTAGTGCCACTCTGCCCAGCTGACAAAGGGCCTCTGGCTGGCAGGCATCTGCAGGGACTTTTGTCCTTGGAGGGACTATATACCTTCTTTCCACAACACTCAAGGTAGGAGACTGCTCTCTCTTACTGCACCTCTGAGCTCACTACCAAGCCCAGGGCCAGCTCCTCCTCCCCCATCCCCAGGCATGTGTACAGGATGGCAGGCCCCAGTCCAGAGAAAGCCCACAACCTTGGATCTTGTTAGAGATTGATTCTTTCTCCGTTTTTTCAGTTCCCTGGTCTGTGGTCTGGAGAGGTTTTTCTCTTGTCCAAATACAGTCCTACATTTCCATAGCCTCTCTTTCTCTTCCTTTTGTCTCTCCACAGAAGGGGATCCCTCCCCTCATTGCCTATGCCACCCATTTTCTCTCTCTCAATTCACAATAATGCACCTATGGCCTGCCAAGCTGTTCCCATGGGCACCTGGAGATGTCTCTGTCACTCTGTAGCCCAGATTCCTAGAATTCCAGTCTTCTGGCCTCAATACTGCTGTGTTTGAGGGAAAAGGGAACTTCAGGCCCCTCTACTTCTCCACCATGTTGACTCCTCCCTCCAAGCCACACTTGATTAAAAAAGCAAAATCTTCCAAAGTTTGGCATAAAGAATATGCCCCTCTTTTGGAAGCCAAATTGCACAGGAGTTGGGAGTGGAGGAAATAATGGATTAACGGATCTTTATTCCATGCCAGGGACCCTCTCACACTGAGGATGATACCAGCCAGCTCAGGGATATGTCAGATTGGAAAGGGGATAGTGAAGCTAAACAAAGTATGGCCACAGACTTGCCTCTCTCTTTCCTTTCTTTGTGATGTTCTGGCGAGAGGACACTCAGATAACTTGGAGGACCAGAAAATTAAACTTTCCATAATAAAAAAATTAGGGCCAGAAGGAGCTCAGACAGGGAAAAGTAGAGGTAGGGGAAAGCAGCAGCCAAAGTAAGAAGGTCAACAGCAGAGGTCAGGGAGGTCAGCAAGCAGGAGGCAGGGGGCACGTTCACCATCAGTGTCATTTTGAAACATAAAATGCTAAGAGAAAGTTTCAAATTATCTGGAAAACTGTATACAGTACCTCAGTGATGAGGAATAACGAGAGTTTAGTAAAGCAAGTTCTGAACCGTACCTAAGGGCTCACGTTTTCTTAAATTTCACTCCTATTTATCTCCCATTGTACTTCACAGATGCATGTAAGAACATGGCTAGTTCCAGGTGCTCTCAATTCCAGGTTCCCATCAGAACCAAGACCAGGGCCTCACCCAGACCACCGGAATCAGAATATCAAGGCAAAAGGCCTGGATATCCATATGTAGCTCCAACGTGCAGCCAGGGTTGAAAACCACTGCTCATGGAGACTAACATAAGATTGGTGGCTGAAGGGGACGGACAGAAAAGGGTCTAACAAGTCAGGCACAGTATAACCATGGGCTCCTCCTGACTGAATCATGTAGAGGAGATTCTTGAACTACTCTTTGCTAAATCCTACATTCCAAGAGAATTAGCAATCAAACGCTTCATGATTAAATCGTTTCAATGGGAAAGTGCCCATTTCCCATTTCCTAACTAAGGACTTGAAGCCTAGAGGACATCTGCTACCTTATTCATGTTTGAGAAGTGGCCCAAGACATTCACTTTGGCTAACAAAACCTGGAGGGTTTTGGACTATTTCAGTGGCTTATGGGAGCAATGGAACAGAATACTTGAAAAAAGACTATTCCCAAAAATGCAGATTGCAGCATAGTTGTAAGGCTGATTGGCCAACTCATGTGGACATCAGAATTAGCTGGCAATCTGACTTGAAAACATACACTCACAGGCCCTGCCTCCAGGTTTACTAAAACAGAATGTTTAGGGGTGAAGTCTAGGAATTGTATTTTTAAACGTTTTCCCAGGCATTTCTGGCACAAAGCCAGATTAGGAAATCGTTGGTCTGTGCTGCTTCCTACCCACAAGCAGAGAAAGACTAGCAATTATCTCACAGAGCAATATCCTGAAAACCCCTTCTTTCTGGAAAGAGTACCCAGAATTGTATCCTAGGCACCAAGGGGAAACCCACACCCCTATAGAGCCAGTCATGCAATCCCAAGCATCACAGAAGCCAACAGAGACTCCAGCCTGACATTTGCAAAGACCTGGAAAATCGTGTCAGGCAAAACCTAATGAAGTATTTGTTACACAGTATAGAAGAAGCAGCAAGGAGGGAAGTCAGTAGGCATCTGAACACTCAGGGAAAGTTCCCAAGAGCCTTAAAGAATATTAGGATATGCATTCATGGGAAGGAGAGAGCATAGCCAGCAAGGTGGATGGTGTGGCGAAGGCTGGGGGCACAGATGTACCCCAAGAACTGGCCTGTCCAAAGGAGAGGTGTTTTCCAGGCAGGTGCGTCCCCATGGGGACAGCAGGTAGTAGGAGAGGACCTTGCACTCTGGGCCTCCAGAGCTCTTCTGAACACACAGTCCCTGCTCCAGCTCTCCAGGACCACCCTGGAGAAAGACAGAGCCCAACAGGGTGTAGTCAGGTGGGGCCACATTACTGCTTAGGATGCAAATCGTCTCAACTCTGCTGATTCAGATTCTTGCAAGGTTTGCCAAGTCTCTGACTGTTCATCATGACCCCCCTCCCTGAGATAAAAAGCCCAGGAAAAGCCATTTACAAAGGGGATGCTGACCCAGCACTCCAGGGAGGCTGAGGGATGGCCCATTGATTGGCTCCCTGGCCCTGCAATTCTCAGATAACCCCAGGGTGGGGCCAGTGCCCCCCCAGGGTGGGGGGGAGGGGGGGGTCCCTGAGCAAGCAAGTGCTAGAAAGTCTGGCCATTGAGCAGCAGATAAAATATTCCAGCCCTCCAAACCCCATGGGTGTCATTCTGAGCAGAAAATAACATTATAGGCTGATGTTAGGTCATTGGATAATTAGGTAAAATGAATGACTAAGTAGACTTTAAAAGCCAGCTACCAGCGATGCCCTAGGCTGAGGCACTGACCCATCCTCACTTATCCGAGCCCTGGAGATTTAGAGAAGAGGCCATAGCACTTATGGTGACCTCCTCCTAGAGTGGCCCCAGGGAGGGCCTGGCCCTTGGTGCTTAGCTATAGTTCTAAGCTAAACTTGGAGAGGACATTAAGACTGCTCCAGCAGGGGCGCCTGGGTGGTTCAGTCGGTTGCACATCAGACTCTTGATTTCAGTTCAGGTCATTACCTCGTGGTTCGTGAGATAGAATTCCACACTGGGCTCTGCACTGACAGTGCAGAGCCAGCTTGGGAATCTCTCTCTGCCCCTACCTCACCCGTGTGCTCACCCTCTCTCTCTCTCAAAATAAGTAAACTTTAAAAAAATAAAAATAAAAAGATTGCTCCAGTCTCTTTCCACAAGACCCTCCAGGCCCCACACAGCTCCCTGCTGCCCACGAATACCCAGGCCCAAGCCTACCCCTCACATGCCTTTTCCAGCAGCATCCCCCACACTCCCTGGGCCAACCTGGGGAAGTAACAAACACTTCTAGAAACATACCCTCTTGTGTGACTGTCCACTCCCACAACATGTGGTGCTTTTACTTCTATTGTTCTCTCATTAAATGTTCCCAGTGGGGTCTGTTATCATCTCCTTTCTACACAGGCACATGTGGAGGCTCAAGTCACACCATGAGGAAGGGGTGGAGCCTCGATATTTGAACCTTGCCCTGTCTGATTCCAAGACCATGCTCTTGTCATAATTAATGGGGGTTCCACTGTATCCATTAGAGTCCAGTTAAGGATGGAGAAACCATGGCACGTCCTTCACACAGAGATTTAACACAGCAAATCACTCACACGGGTGCTGGGACAGCAAGAAGGAGAAGGTAAGGTGACCCGGAGATCAGGAAATGCAAGGAGCCAATACCTCCCCAGGGGCTGGGGTCACAAAGAGAGGAGATGATGTTACCCAGAGCAGAGAGGAGGGGCTTCAGCCCTGAAAGCTGGGAGCAGGGAGGAAGACCACCAGCACAGGAGCTGCCCAACCCCAGAGACACCACTGGAAGAAGGGAGTGAGGAAAACCTGGGCTTCCCTAGGCTTCCTGCCTCCTGAGCCTCCTAACACAGAACCCAACAAGAAGTCACTGGCACAGAAGCCTGGGAAACACAGACCATGGACTCAGGGTCCAGAAATACATACAGATGGAGGGCCGAGCTGAGAGACAAAAGTGGAGAAGCAGCAGAGTTCTATGGCACCTAGCATCGTACCGAGTGTTTTCTATACCGTCCATCATAATCATTCCAGCAACCCTGTGCTGCTGGCATCATTACTGTCCTATTTGAGAGATATGGAAAATGAAACTTGAGGGGCCACATAACATGCTCAAGGTCATCCAGGAGAATTCATATTCCAACCCACATCTGCCACGCTCCTAACCCCGGGTACACCCGGAACCAGGCGTAGACATGGCAACCTTGCTCTAGGAGCTGCGACCCAAGGACCTCACGACGTGTGGCCTACTGGAGTGGGTCACCATCCCCACGGTGCCACCCAGTCACTCCTTCAGGGACAGTGAGTGCGGGGCTGACTCACACCTCACCATCCACAGCAGCAGCCAGAGCCAACCAGGGGCAATGTCATTAGTAGCACTCACCCTGCCAGAACCCGCAGCAAGTCCGTATGGGGCTGCTGGCCAGGGAAGCAGCTTTGCAGCAGAGCCCAGCCCCAGGCCAGTGTCTGAAGGCCCAGGGCTCTTCCACTCTGGGTCCTTCCCAATTTCATTGATTGGCTCCCAGGCCCTTCAATTCTCAGATAACCCCAGCATGGGGCCAGTAACCCAGTAGCTCTGCATACAGCAGATCCAGCTCCAGAAGAGGGGAGCCAGCTATGTCCCTGGGGAATGCAACATGGCTAATTCCTCTGAAACCTCCATTAACTTTACTACTTCTCTGTAAGTACTTCATTGTAAATAATGATTCCGCACCTCCGAAACACACTGCTGGAATCTCCCAGCGAACATAAAATTAAATTCAGCTCCCAAGGCCCACTCGTGAAGCGTACTGTGCGAGCTACATCATCATCGTCCAGGCCACAGAGGCCCGCAAATGTGTTCTATCGATTCCAGGGCAGGCTTGAGCGTCATCTGCCTTACAGAACAGGTCAGTGCACCCTGCCCCTTCTTGGTGCCTCACACCAAACTCTCTCTCTCTCCACATTCCTTTTCTGGAAGAAGGAATTAGACCTCATTTGTGGGTACAAAGAGTTCCCCACTCATCTCCGAAGCGGGCTCGGCTTAGAGCCCCCTACCCAGCCCTCCCCTTGCAAAAAATTCCAAGAAAAAGATGTTTCTGAAAACAAAACACACACACACACACACACACACACACACACACACACACACACACACACAATTTCCAGGAAGATCAACAGGACTTCTTGAAGTAAGCAGGTGTGTCCAGCCCTCCGCCCACATGCCCACCCCTCACACACAGCTTTCTAGATCCTGTCCCAATGTTTCATTCCCTACCTGCAGCTTCCCTGTCTCACGTACTCAGTGAACACCTCCCTTAACTTTAAGGAGAGACACCATAGTTCAGTTAAAATAAGAACTGCCTGGAACAAGAGACTGAAGTCAACTTCTCTTTGAAAAGAAACACGCACGCACACTGTCTCCCACCAGCTGGGAAGGCACAAAAATAGCTTGTGGGTGCAAGGCCGCTGGGGAGTCACCTTCGCCCTGGACCGTTTATAGGCAACAGGTTCTAGTGATGCCCAGAGCTCTCTGCTGGAACCCTGCTTCTTCACTCTGCTCGGCAGGGGCTGAGAAGCACAAGGTATCACTGCTGAGCTGGCAGGACCCTCTGTTTGGCCTTCTGGAATGCCCTCTTCCCCTCTCCGCAGACTGAAGAGCAGCCTTGAGAGGCCCCTGGATCCACAGGCTCTAATGGACACGTCTGTGTCTTTGGGCTCTTTACTTGCGAAACTCATGGCAGTGCTCGAATTGCAGACAGGTTTAGGTGATCCGAGAAATTCATGGCACATCCAAAGATCAAGATGAAGCCAGCCTGCCCACACACATTATTCTAGATGAGACGCCCTGTTTCCAACATCAAGTTGCCACCTCAGATTGAGGGGGGAAAAAAGGGTCTGTTTTTCAGAAACTAAAAGCCTAAATAAAGCCTTGAGCAGGAAGTATATTCAGGCTTGGGGACCCAATATTAACTTCCCCTGGCCAGCACCTTCTTGATCATCAACTGACAGTGTGACAGCCACACTTCCTGCACTTGGAGCGGGGACTGCATTTAATCCCCAGAGCAGCCTGAGCAGGCACTCAGCTCCACTTTCAGATGAGGTGAAGTCGACGGGTGTGCATGGTGACTCACACATGGTCACACAACTGTCGGAAACGGCAGAAGTAAGACTCAAACTCCATTCTTCTTGCTCCAAAACCTCTCTCTGCCCAGCCCGCAGGAGCTCCTATTCTGCAGGAGCCTGAGGTCAGCATGCTGGCAGTTGCTAAGTCATATCTACTCCAGGGTGGCTTCCCACTGAGCATCCCCTCCCCCACAGAGCCGCCCCAGGGAGAACCCAGCTGTCACACCGCATTGCTCTGCTTTCATTTCCACTTCCCTTGTGACCTCAGCCTCACCAAGATGTTCCCTCAAATTAGATCCCAGAAGGAACTTCAAGGCAAATTCTTTCTTTTGTGACGTTTATGGAACTTGTCATTGTTTATGCTATTATAGTGCCATCAGATGCTGCCGAACATTCCTCCTGGTTATGCTGGAAGCTGGTTTTCTTCCCCCTCAGGCAGGAAGTACCCTCAGGACACTATCTTGGTTGTCTGCTGCTGGTGTTACCTCCTCACCTCCTACCCTACTTAATGGCTATTTGTTTCCTATGGAACACAACCGACTGGTCTTTCAGTGTCAACCATTCCCAGGGTCGGATGTTTACGTTACAGAGTCTGTCAGCCTCCGTGCAACAGAGAAGACAGAGAGTGACTTTGCAGGGACAACCATATGCCAGAGGTCCCCAAATCCACAACGCTCCACCAAACCAAAAAGCACACACAGCTCGAGCTTTTATGAGTTGAGTATTCAGGCTTCACAGTTGACTTTTCCAGGCAACTGAAAAGCAAGCATTTCACCAGTCTTGGGGTCATCCCTGAGCTGGGGATGAAGGAGAAACCGAGACGCATAATATCTCCTTGCTCACCAGGGACTTCTCAACTTGTTAGAGAGAAAAACACATATAAACTATTACAGAACAAGGCAAGGTGTATTACAAATAAATAGCATATCCTAACAAAAAAGTTCTATGTTCCGAGAAGGCATTAATTGGTGAAGTTTCAGACCTGCAAGGAAGTTGGGAGAGAAGCCACTCTTCTATTTGAAAGCTATCTGTTCTAAAAACTTGTTTTAAGGCTTTCCTCTAAAACTTGAATACCAACTATGTTACAGGCTGTTGTCAAACTTTGAAGAATCCACAAGGAAGGGGGCAAAGAAAGAAAAAAGGTGTGAAAATACTAATTAAAGGGAAAAAGCCTCTCTTAAAAGAACTTTCTTCTGTGGGGCGCCTGGGTAGTTCAGTCAGTTAAGCGTCCAACTTCCACTCAGGTCATGATCTTGTGGTTTGTGAGTCTGAGCCTTGCATCAGGCTCTGGGCTGACAGCTCAGAGCCTGGAGCCTGTTTCGGATTCTGTGTCTCCCCTTCTCTCTCTCTCCCCTCCCCCACTTGCACTCTGTCTCTGTCTCTCTCAAAAATAAATTAAAAAAAAATCTTTTTAAGGAACTTTCTTCTGAGTAGGAACAGAATTTCCTGAGGGATGCCTGATGACATTCTGACTTTTCACAAAAAGGTTATAATCTCTTTTTCATCTGGTCCTTGCCAAGCCTCAGCTGGAAAGAGACCCTGCCTAGGACACAGGGACACCAAGGGACAGAATGAAAGGTTCACTCTCCAAGGCTGTGACAAAGGACAGTGGACAGGGATATTAGCACCGTGAGTTTCCATATGTGATTGCATATATGAAAGCCAGGCTCTAAAGAAGGAAAAGCAAACCAACTGTCCATGCAAATGTGAGCTCCCTCTGCCACGAGGCAGAAGGGTCCCTGGGAAGTGGCCACCCAGCAAGGGAATCCATTCCCAGCCCTGTCTGCATCCAGAACTGGCCATGTGACTAATTCTCACAAACAGACTAAGAAAACATGAGCGTCCTTCCCTTGTAGGTAAGAAGGAGGTGTGCATTCTCCACTCTCTCTTCTTTCCAGCTAGACACCAAAAACAACATGGCCCTCAGGAACAGAGGAGTCCAGATGAGCAGAATCTGGGGCCTTGAACACCATGGGGAAAAGCTACCTGCTAACCAAGAACATCAACAACAACAAAGCTTCTATTGAAGTAAAACCACTGAGATCTGGAAGTTGATTTTTCACAGCAGCTAGTGTTGCCACAACAAATACAAGACTACAGTGAGTTGTTCTACCAAGTCCAATATAACCAAGCAGAGATTTATAATAGCTGAAGACGTGCAAGGAGGTACTGAAGCATTTCTATTTCTACAAAATTTTGCCCAGATTGTATAGCATACTTTTATGTAAAACAGCCAGCACTTGTTATAATTTTTTCAACAACAAAAATTTAATTACTATTATTTTCTTAATTTAATTTATTTTTGAGAGGGGGGAGAGACAGAGTGTGAGTGGGGAAGGGGCAGAGAGACAGAGACAGAATCTGAAGCAGGCTCCAGGCTCTGAGCTGTTAGCACAGAGCCCGACACGGGGCTCAAATTCACGAACCGTGAGATCATGACCTGAGCTGAAGTCAGAGGCTTAACCGACTGAGCCACCCAGGCACCGTACTGTTTATACTTATTATTTGTAAGCAAATCATTCTAGTAGATTTAAGCAGAAAAGAAATGTATCTAAAGAACACTGACTAGACAATGATGGTCAATGGATGCGAAAATATTCAAAAAATTAGAGAACTGGTTAGTCAGAGGGTGCAAAATTAGTGTCCAAAGATTACCTGCTGTTGTAAGGAGTAAAGTCCAATTTTGTGATGAAGGATTCAGGCTGCCACAACTGAATCCACCAATCATACCAGTAGCCATAAAAGTAGGGACACAAACACCGTGACGCAGCATCACTACCAAATATTCTTACCAAAACAGTTAAACCTGAATCTAACCTAGTCTCTTCATCAATTTTTTTCCTTTACTGGAGGGGCCAGGGACAGTGGAACAAGCAGAGACACCACCACCAGGAAATAATCAGGTGAATCTAGAACGTGAGACCTTCTACAGGACAACCGAGCTGGTTTCTTCAGGAAAACAAGTCGGTGACATGACATGATTCTACTGTGAAAGAGACCTCTGAGACAGAAAACTATATGCACAGTGTGGACCCTGGGTGGATCCAGACTTAAACTCAACTATAAAAAGACATCTTGAGACAATCAGGGGAATATAGACTGGATACTAAATGAGATTGAAGAATTACTGTTAATCATGCTAAGTAAGATGAAAACTGTGAGGTTATGTAAAAAAAAAAAGTCTTTACTTTTTAGAAATTCATGCTGAAGTATTAGGAATGAGATATTCTTAAAATTCTTTAGGCAGAAAGAGATAAAAGAAAGGGGGGATGATAGAAAAAAAGGGGGGAGTGGTGGACAAAGTTTAAATAATTGTTGAATCTGCAGTGCCAGGGTGGCTTAGTCGGTTAAGCATCTGACTTTGGCTCAGGTCATGATCTCGTGGTTCGAGGGTTTGAGCTCCGCATCAGGCTCTGTGCTAACAGCTCAGAGCCTGGAGCCTGCTCTTGATTCTGTGTCTCCCTCTCTCTCTCTGCCTCTCTTTCTCTCTCAAAAATAAATAAACATTTAAAAATTAGTATTGCTTAAAAAAAAAAATTATTGTTGAATCTGCCCAGTGAGTATGTAGGGGCTCAGGTTTATTATGTGATTTTCTTTTCTCTAACATTTGTTATGGTTACCATTTAAAAAAAAATGTTTTTCAGTTTGTTTATTTATTTATTTTAAGAGAGAAACAAAGAGAGCAAGTGCGGAAGGGGCAGAGAGAAAGGGAGAGAGAGAATCCCAAGCAGGCTCCCCACTGTCAGTGAAGAGCCCAACGCAGGGCTCAAACTCACAAACTGTGAGATCATGACCTAAGCCAAAACCAAGAGTCAGACTCGTAATGGACTGAGCCACCCAGGTGCCCCCGGTTAACATTTTTTATAATAAAGAATGCTAAATCGCTCCCACAGTCCCCGAGAAGGCCAGAGAACCAGCCTGGGAGGCACACTACCAGGAACAGATCTTCACATCTGCTCCAGAACTAGGCCCCAAAATTCATCACTGGTGCCCCAGGGCCAGGCTCAAACACCTGGCTGAGCCCAATACAAGGCATTGCCGCAATTAGGACCACTGCCCATGGTCGTGGCTGGTGCTGTCACCAGGATGGAGTCCAGATGGTCTCTTCCTGCACCCTGTCGCCAGGGAAGCCAGAAAGTAAGTACCGGGCATCTTCAACTGTATAGAGTAAGAGAGGCTCTGCCTTAAAATGTGGAAATGCCCCTAAGAATAAGGAGGTGCACAAACTGGAAAGCCAAAAAGAATAACAAATGACCATAATACAGATGTGAATGAAAACACCTGAGTGACCTTCTGTGCCTGTACCTGTGGCTCCATTCTTGGTACTAACAGGAAAGGACTCTCCCTGCTGCAAAATCCATGCTCCTATTCCGCGTACCATCACTCACATCCCAGGAGGCGCTCAGACAGTAAGCACAGTGCTAAGGCGAACAAAGCGTCTCTGCCATGGAGGCTTATATTTACAACTTAGAAACACCAACGACCGAGAGAAGCTTCCTAGAAGTGAGCCATCAAGGCCAGGGAATATCTGAGCTGAACTTAGTTGGGGCATGGAGGCTGGGGCCAGGGGTGGGTGTGGTGGAAAGGAGACGAAAAGTGAAGAGAATAAGGAGAGGACATAGCTCAGGTGATGCTTGTCCTAGTTTCCTGGGACCACCCAACTTATACCCATTGTCCCAGCATAATTATTAACAATGTCCCCTTTCATTATCAAAACAGCCCTGGTTTGGACAATAAATACTATGGGCCACCATGAAATAGTGGGAGCAAAATTTCGGGGGCAGGAACTAGGAGAAGGGTGAGGGCATGGTGGGAGCACTATGAAGAGCCAGCCCAGCAGGCAGCTGAGCGCATCCGGGGAAAGAGGAGAGGGAGCTGTGAAGGAAGTGCAGGACTGCATCAAAGGGGGCCTGGAAGCCATGGAGGAGCTCCTGCTTCTTCCCCGGGGGCAGTGAGGAGCCACTGATGATTCTGGAGTGAGACAACTACAGGCCACGTAGTCACACAGGATGGGGAGTGAGACAGTGGCAGCAAGGAGACCAGCCAGAAATCCAGGTACAGGAGCATGCGTGCAGGGGGAGGAGTACAAAAGGCAGGGTGTCAGCTGCCAAGGACCTTACAGGAGTCTGAAGGGTACGTTGAGAAGGGATGAGTGAAGGCCAGTGACCGTGAGGGCCACCCATGCAGATTTCTGAATCAAACCTGCCGCCCTGCTTGAGTGATGGGGATGACTTTCCTCCCAGACTTTGCGCTAACACAAAGAAAGAGAAAAGCTGATGTGACAAAACACGAAGAATTATGTCTTTGATGTATGAACACTCCTTGCCCCTTCAGACCCTTATAAACAAGAGTTCACTCCACACTCCCCGGATGTGTTCAAGGTGCACCTCTTCAATAACAAGAGGTCTCTGAAGGTAGATTTCCTCTCACAATTGAGGGACTATTTCCATTTTGCGGGGCTGAGAGATGCTTCCGATTAATTGTTAATTTAGCCTTTTGAGACCTCAATTTATATGCAGCATTGACCAGTGTCTGCAAACAATCTGAGCAAAGGAAGGAAGAGGTCCTTAGGAAATTAATGTAATAGTTTCAGCTCATTACTAGAAGAGCTTATTCTTAGAGCCCAGGAATTTCATTCATTCGTTCAAAACCGCTCTAAAATCCAATTAAAATCGGAGGTCACAAACAGCAGCGGTGTTTATTTCCTCATTACTGAGAGGTGAGAGCCGACTTCAAAACTGCAGAAGCCTAAGGAGGTGAGAGAGAAGATGCATGAAATAACACAGGTCCGCCATGAAGCAGGGGAGCTGCTCCAAGGACCGCCATGAAAACACAGATCTGTCTGGGGAAGGCATTGCTTCAAAAAGAATATGGATCCCATCTTTAAGAAACAGTTTTCTATTCCTTCAGCTTATATTAATACCCTTTCTTGGGACCTACAAACTTTAACTCCATCTAAAAGGAAGCCAAAAAAAGAAAAGAAAAAAGCAAATAATTAACCTCACAGAGTAAGGCCAAATGGTCTGCGCCATTGGGAGAATTACTGGAGACCAGGTCCTTAGGCATCAGACCTGCATCCCAGCAGGGCTGAGAACTGCATGCAGAGGCAGTGTGGTGTCACAAACAGAACATCCGCCCCTGCACTCCCCTCTGCCAAGCTGGAAGCCAAGAGGGTCCTGCTTGGCAAGGAGGCCATGGGACACTCAGGCCAGTCCACTCCCCTCTCTGAGTCTCGGGTCTATCTGCTTTAACATCAGGAGGCTGATCTTATCACTGGGTGGTTTTCTGAAAGGTGAGCATTCCCCTCTGGGACTGGGGTGGGGACTGAAATCCTCCCATTCCCTCAGAGGGCAGTCTGCCCCTGGGGAGAGGAAACTGTACGCCTACTTCTTCCCCACTGCCAAGCAGCACCCCCCACCCTTTTATTTTTTGTCTTATTTTCTGAATTTCCTCGCAAGGCTTCATTTTTTAATGGTTGTGCTGCTAGACAGATGTTTGAAAGCCACTTCTAGAGTTTGGTGGTGAATATTTAAATACATTTTCCCAGCATTAAACAAGAAGTGATCCATGGCTCATCTCCATCAGGGAAGTCAAAGAGTCAAGGCATAGAATACCCTGTGCCTTTCTATGACAAGCAGGAGGTAACGGCTTGCACACCAGCCCCTCACCAAGATGCTCACTGCCAAACTAGCCAAGCCCAGCTTCTTGTGTCCAAAGCATGCAGACACTGGAGGCCAGGGAGAGGCAGACCTGGGCACCTGCAAGGGATACACCGGGACACTTCCTGCCAGACTGCAGAGTGCTTTCACCTGTCACAGTTACAGCAGTAGGTGAGTCCAGGACTACCACCAAAGACAAAACCCCAACTTCAAGGGGGCACTGAGTATCTGACAACAGAGGATCAGCCCTCCCGTCATCCCCAGAATCACTCATCACAACTACAGGGTCGGAGTGTGGGGTGGCAGAGAGGGAGCAGCCTGGCACACTGATCCCATCTCCTCGTTTCACGGACAGAGAGGATGAGGGCACACAGGGACTCAGGGGCTCTCAAACCAGACCTCAGCCCTCCCGGCTCCCCGGCTCTTCTGCTGCTTTGGAGGACACATGCCCCAGAAGCCACCAGCTCGCTCGCTGTTCAAGGCTACATAGTGAAGAAACAAGCCCAGATCATCCTCTGCTTAAAACATCCCAAGGCTGAGATGAAGGTCTCACAGGTGGTACCATCCTTTGGTCTAGAATCACGAATTCATCTCAAAGCCCTTCTCAAGATGGTCCTTGCATAAATTTCACCTTAGCACAAAGTGGATTCTCATTTTAATTCCTCCTGCCACCACAGCCATTTACGACTGCATTGACCTTTGCTTCTAGGTTAATTATAAATAGTTTTGTCTATTGGAGAAATTGAACTGAATTAGCTTAGTTTTAATCTCTCATCAATAATTCAAATGACCATTTCTCACAAATGAAAAAGAAAACTGTCCAGGATGGATGGGGCAGACCCCCCCCCCCAACTCCCAGAGAGGCTTCACCAGGCAGCAGAAGGGGCAGATTCTCTGCAAGCATGTCCGCAGTATCACTCAGCGGCCCCATGCTTGATTTCCCTTGGTCTGGACTGGACCAGGGCCAAGGAGCACACAGGATGTCCCAGGCCGGTCCGGCCCTGTCTGACAGCCCATTAGCCCCAGCTGTCGGAGACATCTGCCTGCTCTGATTACCGTCAGAGAAGAGGAGAGGAGACAGCCCCCAGCATCCCGCTGTCTCCCCCTGCACTGAACTGTCATCAAGTGATTGTGCTTCCACTTCGAGGCACTCAGAAGCCATCCCTAGCTGCTATTTATAACCTCCCTGTGAGGTCACCTGCCAGTGAAGCTTGAGGGGGAGTGGGCCACTCTGGGGCAAAAGGCCCAAAACAGCACCAACTTCCTGCTGCTGCCTCCAGGCAAGAAATAAGCAACCTCGGAGCTGAGCAAAATCCACTCATAAAACATAGATGCAACATCAGGTCAGCTTTTGCTGTGTTCTGGGGCTGGGGACTCCAGGGGACAGGAGAAGGACACTGAAACTATGGCAGTCTGTGACATCATGGATGTCCTCAGAGGCCTGGAGGCATGGCTCCACACCCAGGCCACACCGTGGACAGGACTGCCCCGAAATCCAAAAAAGATGCCTCTTAGATTGCAAAGGAGGAGTTGAAAATCCCTAGCTTCTAAGATGAACCAAGCCACTCTGCACCAGTGTCCTGGGACTGCCATAAGAAATCAGCACAAACTGAGTGGGTTCCAACCACGGAAATGTAGCCTCTCTCAGTGCTGGGCCCCAGCAGTTTGCAATCCGGCAGGGCCATACTCCTCCAGGGGGCTCTAAGGGACAATCTGTTCCTTGCTCCTTCCAGCTTCTGGTGGTTCCATGTTCCTTGACTTGGGGCCACATCACTCCTGTCTCTACCTCAGTGGTCACACTGCCTCATCCTATCCTGTCTGTGTCTTCTCTTCTTTGTCTGTACCAACTCTCCCTCTGCCTTTCTCTTAGAAGGACACTTGTCATTGGCATTAGGGCTCACTGGGATAACACAGGATAGTCACCCCATCTCAGGATCTTTAACTTAACTACATCTGCGGGGCGCCTGGGTGGCTCGGTCGGTTGAGCGTCCAACCTTGGCTCAGGTCATGATCTCACAGTTTGTGAGTTCAAGCCCCGTGTCGGGCTCTGTGCTGACAGCTCAGAGCCTGGAGCCTCTTCAGATTCTGTGTCTCCCTCTCTCTCTGCCCCTCCCCTGCTCATGCTCTGTCTCTGTCTCAAAAATAAATAAAACATTAAAAAAATTTTTTTAACTTAACTACATCTGCAAAGATACTTTTTCCAAATAAGGTCACATTGACAGGTTCCAGGTATGTGGACATAACTTTTGGAGAACCACCCACACAATACATTACACACCAACAAGAGAATGCCATTGGGATCACAATGCTCTGGGTTTGAATCCCACCTCTGCTACTAACTGAATAACTAAAATCCAATCCTTTCTTAGGATATCACCAACACCCAGTTTGATTCCAATAAAGGGCCCAGCAGGGCTGTGATCTGAGAACAGACCTGATCCTCCTTCTCTCTCACCACAGAAGGTCCAACTACAGGCTCAGTGACAGTCCCACCCCGGGCCCAGATGGGGATGAGAGCTTCATATGCCTTGCAAGATGGTCTGCACTGGACCCATTTGCTTCCCCCATTCCGAGGTCCCAGCATTCTATCTGTCACCTCTCATGACACCTCGTCTTCCTGGGCTTCAGAAACTGGCTGCCTGCCCACATGTTTCTGCCTCAGTGCCCCCAGCAACACCAATAGGTCTCCATCCCAGCTTCGTTTGCTTTTAATTACTAAGCCAACTAAACAAGCCCCCAGTGCAGCCATGTGCACACACACCTGGCTGCCTCTGACAGGTAATGAATCGCTCAGCCACGTTCAAGGGCAGGCCTTCCTGACGGCAGGGGGACAATCGACTGAACAAAGTCAGGGTGAGCTTGGAGGTCAAAGAATATTGAACAGGGAGTGTGGTGCCCCACCCGGCAAGCGCCTGTCTCCCTCACACTGTCCCTGAGCTCAGCTGATATTGACATATGTATAGTCTCGGAACTATGTGTTTCTGACAAGGAGGATTGATTTCTCTAGGAAAATGGAAGGTGGACACTGAGCAAATACTCTCTTATATATCAGCAGAAAGACAGAGATTCTTTAACATCACTTGTGAGTGGATAGTAAAAGAAAAGGCAAGTTTTTCCTAAAGCCAGGAGGAAGATATATGAGTCTATAGACTCCTCTAGCATCGTTTTCTACCCTGAGATGAAAAGGCCCACAGAACCATGGGTTTCTTCCACACCATACCACCCCAAATTCTGAACCCTGCATGCAAGGCTGGTCACACACCTCCCTAGGGCCATCCTCAAGCAGGAGAAGGTCATCTTCAATGATCCAGGGGTGATAAAGTGTAGAGCAGGATGTACAGACACAACTGGGGGCCCTGCGGGGCTCAAGGATCAGGATTCAACACAAAGCCTTAGAGGTCAGCCACACAGGGACACATCAATGTCCATCCCAGCACCCTTGGCAAGGAAGAGCTACCAAGAGGCTCAGAACAGCTTCAGAAGCCATCAAGGGAAGCCATAGTGTAGTCAGTCTCAAACCCTGTCTCATTTGGATCCCCCCATAGGCAGAGAGTATTGGGTATTGGTGACACATAGTCAGCTTTTAGTCACCCTGCTGTATGTTAACTGGAACAGATGCCTAAGGGGAGGGTAATGGCCAAGAAGAAGGCAGGCTTTGTGTGAACTGACAGGTCAGGCAGCTTCCTGGGGAACCAAAGACACCATGGCTGTGAGGATAAAAGGCAAACATACTTTTGATCCCATTCTTGTAACAATTTTAAGTACATACGTAGAAGTATAGATTCACACTCACACACGCAGGCACACATGCTTGGAAGTACCTCTAGAAGGCTGCCCGCGGAAGCCTTAGTATTTCATCCTCAGGGCTGGGATGTGGGATTTGTTCTTCACTGGGCTTTTTCTATTTATATACGGTACATAATATTTTCTATAATGTACATCATATTATTTTTATAACGTGGAAAAGTGCTATTTTTTAAACTGTACAAATGCAAAGAATTGGCAATTTTAATAATTCTCATCTCCCTGCATCTACTCTGTAAGAACGAAGTGTTGGTAACAGCCTGTGCCTAATTAGATTATAGGGAAAACTCAGCCACTTCTGTACAGGGTACCATGCATGGGTACCACAATCCTCCCAGACCAGGGTGGGGGCAGTGGACTCACAGTTTTCCCCCCTGCAAACACTGGAGCCCTAGTGATGCTGTTTATCCCATTTAAGAATAACCAAAAGAACCAAATAGATTTCACAAATCACTTAAGTCTTTATAGTTTTCTCCTCGAGGATACTTGTGCAGGCTTCCAGCAAAGATGACGCAAAATAACAAGACAGATGTAGTAACTAATACAAAGTGCTTGGTTCGCTAAACAAAGAGCTTTTGATGTAGTAACTCAATTTATGTTGGCGTAATAAGATCTGAGCGGGCTAAGAGGAGCCATATACAAGGGGCAGGCAGGCCTGACAGCAAAGGGAGACCAGAGGGCAGTGAGGTTTCTCAAGCCCACTCCCCTCCCAAACCACCCACCTGAGACCTCAGAAAGGTGCTATCCCCTTAGGTGAGACTCAGAGGGAGTTTTTCACTTTGCTCCAGGAAAAGACTCGAACATTCTTTGGTTGTTTCTGATACCAAAGACCAAAAATCCTTCCTCTGAGTGCTGCCCTAACTCATTCATTTAATCAGTACCTACTGTGTACTGAGCACCTACTGTGTGGCCACGGTGAGTCCTCCAAGGGGGAGGACTCTGACACAGTGGCCAATGCTCAGGAGTTCACAAGCTGAGGGATACTTTCCTGGTGCTGTCAAAGGAGTTGGGTCTGGGGTCTGGGGGCTCCACTCTCCTTGCTGACCCTGGAGTAATAGGAAGGAGCCAAAACTGCTGCTTCCCAAAGGCCCAGCCTGGGAAATGACAGAAGAACCTCATGACTACTCTTTGTACAAAGTCTGGTCTTCCCTAAGAGGCCATTTCCAGAGCTCTGCTGCTAGGCCAAAGAAAGGCGGCTTTCCCAGAGACTCTGCCCTGGAGTCTGCTGCAGGGCAGGGGTGGGGAGCCGTCATCTTTCCTCCCCCTTCACAGCCATGGTCCCTCTGCCACTGGGCCTGTGGGTCCAGCAAAGTCCCAGAGAGGCCTTGGACAAGACCCCTACCCATTATGAGGGGCAGAGTTCCCAATGTCATAACCCAGGCTGCCTGGATGGAGACAAGGGGTTGGCCCAGCTCTGCCCTCAGACACCCTCCAAAGAATTTCCTGACATGACCCCCAAAAGGAGGTTCCAGTGGTAAGATCAACAGGCGTGTGTCCACTTCTGTGGGACAGATGGGCTGATGAGACTATCACAGCAGCCAATAGCATTCCCTTGTGCTCAGGCCTGCATGCCCAAGTTGAGGTCAAGGCTCAGGGGCAGGCGGTGGGGAGCTGGAGCAGCATGGTGATGAGCTAATCCTCAACTCAGCAGGCTTCTTGACCATGAATCAGGAGGATGGGTCAGAGTCAGTCTCAGATGAGCTGGCCACATGCCACTCTGCTCCCCAGGGTGCCCACTCGGCAGGAACAGAAGCAGCTGCCAGGGGCCTGGGCTGGGAATGCTGCCACATGGAGGAAGTGGAGGGCCACCACTAGCCATCGAATAGACAGGGCCTTAGGAAAGGGACCCTGCCATCTGATCTCACACTCCCCCTCTGTCCCCACTCAGACTTGACAGGGAGGGAGGGGAGCACAGAAGCCCAAAGCACTTTCCCACCAAGCCTAGGATGGGATTCCCACAAGCGCAAGGGAGACCATCAGACGGAATGTCATCCACACTTCCCTGAGGAGGAAACTGAGGCTCAGCCAGGGCCAGACTTGAAAGGGTCAGAGCAAGCACCTAACGCTGACCTCCTGCCTCCAGTCCCAGGGCTCCCACCTCTGTGTTGCTCTGCCACCTCTGTGAGAGTCCTCCTCAGTTAGGTGAACATCTGGGATCCTGAGGCATGGCGGAATCACCATTGGTCTGACCCTGGAACTTGCTCAAGGACTCTCCTCTCTACTGCCATCCACTCATTCAGAAGCTGGGCCTGGTAACTGTTCCACACCCTGCCCCTCACCGTGTGGGGCCCTGGCAAAACAGATCACTGCTTTGAGCCTTAGTTTCCCCATCTATAAAGTGACCTGCTAGACTAAATTTCATCTGAGGGCATCTCCAGGGGCATCTGGGAGGTATAAGGACCAGGCAGAGTGCTGAAAGGCACGGAGGTGGGATCTCAAAGGAGGGTACTTATTTCTTCCTCTGAGCTATAAGAGATACCAAATGGGAAACATGGCTCCCATCTCAAAGATCCCACACTCTTGCTAGGAAGATGAGATAGCCCATGAGCCAAGATTGTCCACAACAGAGGGTGGAATAATTCTCCAAGTGCTTCCTGGAAGTGGTAGCAAGAGAACCAGGCCCCATGGAAGGAAAGAGGTGTGTCTGGATGGACCAGTGGGCAGGAATCACAGACAGGAGAAGGGCATCAGCAAAGACCTGGAGAGAGCAAAGAGCAGCATGGGTCCAGGGCCACTGGAATCTGTGCACGTGGAGACCTGCCCTGTGCCACTAACTCAAGGAAGAACAGGCCCCCCACACTTTGAAGTTACCAAATTCCTTTTAATGACTCTTAAGTGCTTCCTTACAACTTTCTATAAATCTACCAGCTCATTCCTGTCCCAGAACTCCACACGCAGCCTCATTAGGAGGCAGCAAGTGGTGGGAAATATTGATACTTCTGGCTAATAGTGTTATTAATACCATTACCATTCATATCACCTCGTAAACAACTCTTATAGGACATTTAGCATGGCTAAGTCCAAATGAAGATAATACTATTGCTAATTATATCTCTATAAACTTATTTTATGGCAGGGAATAAGGGCTCTTATATCCTCTGATTACTCAGTTGCCAGAAC